>NC_089255.1:84585579-85227952 GCF_963930625.1 Muntiacus reevesi | reverse complement strand
TTGCAGTGTGCCTTATTGCAAAGAACCATGCCACAGATTTTCCAAGATGCATTTGCCATTAGCAATGTCTACACTAACCTATCTGCAGGTAGGGTCCACACATGGCGGGTTACAAAGGGCACACCCAGGCTCTCCGTCTGGCAAGGAAGAGTGTTTGCTTATGTCCAAGTCCATAGAACCACACTGTCTTGGCAGCTGTCCTCTGTCTGGGGTTTGTCCGAGGTTCCCTATAGACTTTTTTTGGTGGGCTCACTGGTGTTTCCTTCCTCACTGATGTTTAGGGGGAATAAGCCTCAACATCAAATGGCTGGAGGGGATGTTCTATGCACTCTTAAACTTCTGCACAGCAAAAGACATCCCCCACTCTCAAGTGCTTCAGCATTTGAGCGAGCTGTTCTCCTCCCAGCACCTCGAGGCCTGTAAGAAGGACGAAGCAGCGCCCTTAAAATTTCAAGCCCAAGATTTTGTCAGTAAGATCTATGCCAAGAACCTGTCTCAGAAACGGTAAGGTATCAGATGGTGGCTGTTCGAACTTCTCCCACACTGTTGTCTTAGCAGACGCTTTTAATGTTTTTCCTTTAATGTTCTTTTTAAAAATTCATAAAAATAATACATTCTTTGGAAAAAAAATCCAACTAGTGGAGAAATGAGAGCCCTCTTTTGCCCCCCCAATCCCTTTTATAGACTTCACCTCTAATCTCTTTTATATTTTTGTCTTTTCACCTATGTATTTACAAACATATATGTATATTAGCATTATAGTATAATGTGTATGCATATCTTTATCTATATATACATTTTAGAAACATGGATACTATACTTACTATGTCATAGGTATCGTTCTGTGTTAGTACAATAATATGTACTTCATTTATGAGGATAGTGTAAACATCTGTTGGATACATTTCTTTTTTTTTTAATTTATTTATTTTTAATTAGAGGTTAACTGCTTTACAATATCATGTTGGTTTCTGCCACATATCAGCATGACTCAGTCCTAGGTATACATACGTCCTGGTGGATATGTTTCTTTAACTGCATTTATTTATTCTATTTCCTCTTAATGGCATTGTACCCTGGCCCCACATTTTGCATAAAGGAACTGCTTTGAACATTTTTATCCTTAAACTTTGCACACTTGTACCAGTAGAGTTTCTGGGTCAGAGGTTATATATATTTTATGTTTGATAGATATTCCTAAATTACCTATCAAAAACATGATGCTTACTTATATTTCCAGCAATAGTGTATGAGAGTGCCATTTCACTATAGTTTCATAACTATTAGATCATTCTTTTTAATCTTTAATAATCTAATGGGGACAAATGGTTGCCCTTGTTACCAGAGACTTCCATGTCACTAAATTCACTGGATACTTTTTTTTTATTTAAAAGAATAAATTTTATTTTTTTTAGAGCAAGTTGAAGTTTACAGAAAAATTGAGCAGACGGTTCAGAAAGTTCCCATAGAGCACCTGCCTCCTGACCTGCAGTTTCCCCTACAACCCCCTCGCGTTCATGTGGCGAGTTATTATTCCTAAAGTCCAGAGTTTATGGGATTCACAATTTTCTTGTTAGTTATGGTAAAATACACATAACATAGAATTTGCCATTCTTTTTTAAAAGTGTTTATTTATTTTGGCCACACCTCACTCACAGCCTTTGGGATCTTAGTTGTCCAACCAGGGACCGAACCTGAGCCACCTATAGTAGGAGCATGGTCACGGGACACTTCTAAATCCTTTTCTTCCTTGGCTATTGAACATACCATCCTTCCTGAAACAATCACATCTCTTAGTTTTCCTGATACACTCACATGCTCTTCATTTTCCTCCTGTCCCTTCATCCTGCTTTTGCTAGGTCCTCTTCTGCCCCATCCTTAAATCTGGGAGTTTCAGGGCTCTGTCAGAAGCCTTCTTTTCTCAGCCTACACTTTGTCCTTGGGTGATCTTTTCCACTGTGCGGACTTAGGTTGCCATCTTTACTCTGCCAGCACAGGACCCCTATATGCCTTGCCGAGATGTCAGTTCCAGGTCCAGGTAAGTTAACACTCGCTATCTCCACTGAAACTTAACATGTCTAAAAGCATCCCTGCTCGCATGCCTGCTCTTCGAGTGTTTCTAATTACACGTTCCTTGGAAGAGTTGTTCAGCCCGAAACCTGGAAGAAATCCTTGATCCTCCCCCTTGCCTGCTCCCCTTCTCTTTGGGCTCTGCTGGGCCTTCGCTGCGGCATGTAAGCTTCTCGAGTTGCATTGCACGGGCTCAGCTGCCCTGCAGCATAGGGATCTTAGTTCCCTGACCGGGGATCGAACCGCGTCCCCTGCATTGGAAGGTGGATTCTTACCCACTGGACCACCAGGGAAGGCTCTTGTGTTTTGGATTCTAATCAGTCACTAGTGACCTGTGACACACTTTCAGCTCGGGAATCTTCCTCCCGCCTTTTCCTAGGACTCGCTTTGCCTTTCTCTTACGTTGGAGCTCTTTTTCCTGGACCCCTCCTCCACTGGCTTCATCTACTTCTTCATTATGATGGAATATGTTCTCCTGCACTAGCTTCTTTCATAAAGGCTGTGAAGTAATTTTTAAGGACTATGTCTGACAATGTTTTTATTCTACACTAGTATTTTATTGAAAACACAGCCAAGGTGTAGAATCTAAGTTAGAAATAATTTCCCTCAGAATTTTGAAGGTGAGTGTGCTCTGTCATCTTTCAGCTTTTAGAGTTGCTGTTGAGAGGTAGAGTGCCATTCTAATTCTTCAGTTAATTTTTGGTATGAAACCTGCTTGTTTTCTCTCTGGAAGCTTATAGTATCTTTTGCTCTCAGCATCCTGAAATTTTATTATGTGTCATGATGTAGGTCTATTTTAATTCACTGGATTGGACACTTGATGGGCCTCCCCCCTTTTTTCCCTTAACTTAAAAAAAAAGAAAAAAAAAGAATTGTACATTATAACATATACACAGAAAACTGTGTATTCCATAAATTCATGCATATACAGTTTAATGAGTTATTGTAAAGCAAATATACACGCAATTGCCACGCATGAAAGAAACAGACTACTCAATGGTCATTTTCAATCTGCATGTTAAGTTCTCTGATTTTCTCCAGATATGTCTTTGATAATTTCCTCCCATTCCCTGTTTCCTCTTTTCTTCCTTCTGAATATTTTATTAGCCTAGTGTTGGATCTGCGGGGCTGATCTTTTGATTTTTTTTTTAGTTCTCCTATTTTCAGTACTTTTGTCTTTTTCCCCTGCTTTCTGAGAGATTGCCTCAACTATCTTGTTTTTGTTTTTGCTACTATATTTAGAACATATTTTCATTTTCAAATATTTCTTTAGTCTCCAAATATTCCTTTTTTTATGTAGCATCCTGTCATTTTCCTATGCAATACCATTTCTTATCCTTTGAGAATGTAAATGATAGAGTTTTTTTCTCCTCTGAGAAATCTGTTTCCTTTGGAAGTTTTCTGATCATTTGTTTTGCTCTCCATCATTCATTTTAGAGTTTTTCTTTCAAGTATATGGAAAACCTTGACTGTCTGCTCATATTTAAGATCCTGGTTACTGAAAAGTTGCTTGGATACTCTGTGTTTGCTACCATGGCCTCTACTGTAGAGTGATTTGATCAGCTTTTCCTTCAGTTCAGTTCAGTTGCTCAGTCGTGTCCGACTCTTTACGACCCCATGGACTGCAGCACGCCAGACTTCCCTGTCTATCACCAACTCCTGGAGCTTACTCAAACTCATGGCCATTGAGTTGGTGATGCCATCCAACCATCTCATCCTCTGTCGTCCCCTTCTCCTGCCTGCAATCCTTCCCAGCATCAGGGTCTTTTCAAATGAGTCAGTTCTTTGAATCAGGTGGCCAAAGTATTAGAGTTTCAGCTTCAACATCAGTCCTTCCAATGAATATTCAGGACTGATCTCCTTTAGGATGGACTGGTTGGATCTCCTTGCTGTTCAAGGGACTCTCAAGAGTCTTCTCCAACACCACAGTTCAAAAGCATCAATTCTTTGATGCTCAACTTTCTTTATAGTCCAACTCTCACATCCACACATGACTACTGGAAAAACCATAGCTTTGACTAGATGGACTTTTGTTGGCAAAGTAATGTCTCTGCTTTTTAATATGCTGTCTAGGTTAGTCATAACTTTTCTTCCAGGGAGCAAGTGTCTTTTAATTTCATGGCTGCAGTCACCATCTGCAGTGATCTTGGAGGCCCCCCCTCCCAAAAAAAAAGCCTGTCACTATTTCCATTGTTTCCCCATCTATTTTCCATGAAGTGATGGGACTGGATGCCATGATCTTAGTTTTCTGAATGTTGAGTTTTAAGCCAACTTTTTCACTCTACTCTTTCACTTTCCTCAAGAGGCTCTTTAGTTCTTCTTCACTTTCTGCCATAAGTGTGGTGTCATCTTCATATCTGAGGTTATTGATATTTCTTCTGGAAATCTTGATTCCAATTTGTGCTTCATCCAGTCCAGTGTTTCTCATGATTTACTCTGCATATAAGTTAAATAAGCAGGGTGACAATATACAGCCTTGACATAGTCCTTTCCCTATTTGGAACCGATCTGTTGTTCCATGTCCAGTTCTAACTGTTTCGTCTTGACCTGCATACAGATTTCTCAGGAGGAAGGTCAGTTGGTGTAGTATTCCCATCTCAAAGAATTTTCCACAGTTTGTTGTGATCCACACAGTCAAAGACTTTGGCATAGTCACTAAAGTAGAAGAAGATGTTTTCCTGGAACTCTCTTGCTTTTTTGATGATCCAGTGGATGTTGGCAACTTGATCTCTGGTTCCTCTGCCTGTTGCAACTTGAACATCTGGAAGTTCACAGTTCATGTACTGTTGAAGCCTGGCTTGGAGAATTTTAAGCATTACTTTGCTAGCGTGTGAGATGAGTGCAATTGTGTGGTAGTTTGAACATTCTTTGGCATTGCCTTTCTTTGGGATTGGAATGAAAACTGACCATTTCCAGTCCTGTGGCCACTGCTGAGTTTTCCAAATTTGCTTATATTGAGTATAGCACTTTCACAGCATCATGTTCGAGGATTTGAAATAACTCAACTGGAATTCCATCACCTCCACTAGTTTTGTTTGTAGTGATGCTTCCTAAGGCACACTTGACTTCACACTCCAGGATGTCTGGCTCTAGGTGAGTGATCACACCATCGTGATTATCTGGGTTGTGAAGATCTTTTTTGTATAGTTCTTCTGTGTATCCTTGCCACCTCTTCTTAATATCTTCTGCTTCTGTTAGGTCCAAACCATTTCTGTCCTTTATTGAGTCCATGTTTGCATGAAATGTTCCCTTGGTATCTCTAATTTTCTTGAAGAAATCTCTAGTCTTTCCCATTCTATTGTTTTCCTCTATTTCTTTGACTGATCACTGAGGAAGGCTTTCTTATCTCTCCTTGCTATTCTTTGGAACTCTGCATTCAAATGGGAATATCTTTCCTTTTCTCTTTTGCCTTTTGCTTCTCTTCTTTTCTCAGCTATTTGTAAGGCCTCTAGGGCTTCCCTGGTGGCTCAGAGGTTAAAGCACCTGCCTGCAATGCAGGAGACCTGGGTTTGATCCCTGGGTCGGGAAGATTCCCTGGAGAAGGAAATGGCAACCCACTTCAGTATTCTTGCGTGGAGAATCCCATGGACAGAGGAGCCTGGTGGGCTATAGTCCATGGGGTCGCAAAGAGTCGGACACGACTGAGCGACTTCACTTTCTCAGATAACCATTTTGCGTTTTTGCATTTCTTTTTCTTGGGGATGGTCTTGATCCCTGCCTCCTGTACAGTGTCATGAATCTCTGTCCATAGTTCTTCAGGCACTTTGTCTATCAGATCTAATCTCTTGAATCTATTTGTCACTTCCACTGTATAATCATAAGGGATTTGATTTAGGTCGTACCTGAATGGTCTAGTGGTTTTCCCTACTTTCTTCAATTTCAGTCTGAATTTGGCAATAAGGAGTTCATGATCTGAGCCATAGTCAGCTCCTGGTCTTGTTTTTGCTGAGTGTATAGAGCTTCTCCATCTTTGGCTGCAAAGAATATAATCAATCTGATTTTGGTATTGACCATCTGGTGATGTCCATGTGTAGAGTCTTCTCTTGTGTTGTTGGAAGAGGGTGTTTGCTGTGACCAGTGCGTTCTCTTGGCAGAACTCTGTTAGCCTTTGCCCTGCTTCATTCTGTACTCCAAGGTCAAATTTGCCTGTTACTCCAGGTATTTCTTGACTTCCTACTTTTGCATTCCAGTCCCTTATAATGAAAAGGACATCTTTTTTGGGTGGTAGTTCTAGAAGGTCTTGTAGGTCTTCATAAAACCATTCAACTTCAGCTTCTTCAGCATTACTGATCGGGGCATAAACTTGAATTACCGTGATTTTGAATGGTTTGCTTTGAAAACAGAGATCATTCTGTCATTTTTGAGATTGCATCCAAGTACTGCGTTTCGGACTCTTTTGTTGACCATGATGGCTACTCCATTTCTTCAAAGGGATTCCTGCCCACAGTAGTAGATATAATGGTCATCTGAGTTAAATTCACCCATTACAGTCCATTTTAATTCACTGATTCCTAAAATGTCAATGTTCTCTCTTGTCATCTGTTTGACCACTTGCAATCTGCCTTGATTCATGGACCTAACGTCCCAGGTTCCTGTGCAATATTGCTCTTTACAGCATCGGACTTTATTTCCACCACCACTCCCATCCACAACTGGGTGTTTTTGCTTTGGCTCCATCTCTTCATTCTTTCTGGAGTTATTTCTCCACTGATCTCCAGTAACATATTAGATACCTACCGACCTGGGGAATTCATTTTTCAGTGTCCTATCTTTTTGCCTTTTCATACTGTTCGTGGGGTTCTCAAGGCAAGAATACTGAAGTGGTTTGCCGTTCCCTTCTCCAGTGGCCCACATTTTGTCAGAACTCTCCACCGTGACCCATCCGTTGGGTGACCTTACATGGCATGCCTCATAGTTTCATTGAGTTAGACAGGGCTGAGGTCCATGTGATCAGATTGATTAGTTTTCTGTGATTGTGAGAAAGCCTGAATATTGGTATATTTAAGTCTTTGGGACCCAACTTAGGGAAAGAAAGCTGCATGTGTATAGGGGTTGTCTTATCATTCAGAATATTTTTTCACTTTATGTCTCCTCTTTCAACCTATCCTTGCTACTCAAACTGCTATATAGCCATGCCATCATCTGTGAGTTTGTTTAGAAATGTAGATTCCAGGGCCCCAGCCCAGATGTATGGAATCAGAATCTGTACTTTTACAAACTCCCAGGTGATGTGCCCATTAAAATTGGAGAAGTGCTGTTCTACAGTCTTTTTTCATCAGATGATCTGTTTGAATGGGAGGCAAGGCATATTAATATTTCCACTATGATTGTAGTTTCTCAAATTATCTTTATATTTCTAATCTTTGTTTTATAAGATTTGAAGTCATATCATCTGATACACAGAAGTTCCTATTTTTATACCTTCCTGGTGGATTAAACTTTTTACTTCTATCCCCCTCCCTTTTAAAAACTTTTTAAAAGATAATTTTGATTCACATGCAGTTATTAAGAATACAAAGAAACCCCAAGTGCCCGAACAAACCATAGTACAATATCTATATGTAGATATTTGTAAAACTATATCCAATACCACAACCAGGACATTGACACTGATACACTCAAGATGGAAAACAGTTCTGTAACTAGGGATCATTCATGTTGTTTCTTCCTAAACTGGCAACCATTGAGCTGTTTTTCATTCCTATGATTTTGTCATTTCAAGAATACTATATAAATAGGATCATGTATTATGCAACTTTGGGGACTGGCCTTCTTCATTCAGCATAATTGGTTGGAGATTCATCCAGGTTGCTGTGTGTATCAACAGTTTATTCCCTTCTATTGCTGAGTAGTTTTCATGGCATGTATGTACCACAGTTTGTTAAACCATTTACTTGTTGAAGGACATTTGGGATGTTTCCAGTTTTTGGCTATTATGCATAAAGATGCTCTGAACATTCATGTACAGGTTTTTGTATAAACATAAGTTTTCATTTCTTTGGGACAGATGCTTAGGAGTGCAGTGACTGGTTGCATGTTAGTTTAAGACACTGCAAACTGTTCTTCAAAGTTATTCTTTTTACCGTACTAGCAATGTATAATTCAGTTTCTCTACATTCTTACCAGCATTTGGCGTTGTCACTAATTTTTGTTTTACCATTACATGACAGATCAATTCATGGAGAACTGGCATCTTTATAATGCTGAGTTTTCCCATCCATGTACACAGTATATGTCTCCATTTATTTATTTCATCAGCATTTTGTAGTTTTCAGTACACAAGTCTTTTACATGTTTTGTTAGATTTACACTAAGTATTCCATTTTGTCTGTGTGAAAGGGACTACATTTTTAATTTCATTGCCCAAGTGTTCATTGCCAATATATATAAACAAAATTTATTTTTCTATGTTTATTTTACATCCTGTGACCTTGCTGAATTCATTTATTAGCTCTAGGAGATTTTTTTGTAGATTTGTTTGGATTTTTCTACATAGACAATGATGTCATCTATAAATACTGATGATTTCAGTTCTCCCTTACCTATCTGTATGCCTTTACTTCCTTTTCTTGCCTTATTGCACTGGCTATAACTTCCAGTGGTATGTTGAATAAGTGTCCTAAGAGCACATATCCTTGCCTTACTCTT
Organism: Muntiacus reevesi; assembly: GCF_963930625.1. NCBI lineage: Eukaryota > Metazoa > Chordata > Mammalia > Artiodactyla > Cervidae > Muntiacus > Muntiacus reevesi. Next base: position 85,219,234 of record NC_089255.1, on the reverse strand, counting down.
GATTTTTAAATGCTATAAAACTCTACATCTCAATGCTTTTTAACTTGAATTCCACTATAGACTAATACTTAACACTGCCCCATTTTTATTTGCATGTTAACTCTTTCTTTCTCTAAACAGTTGAAGAGGTTATCTTTTTTGTTTTTTTAAAGAGGATATTGTAAAAGAAATGAGGTCTCTCCCATTTCTAATTTCTATGATCCTCTTATGTATTTTCTATCTAAATTCAAGAAAAATATACCAAAAAGGATGTTGATTTTATTATCATAATCATTCCCCAGTTATGAATTCCTCCCCAAATGTACTTAGAGAATTGTACATGTGAAAACTCATAAGTATTAATCCACATATTGAATAGATCCAGATGAAATTTTAATTAAGAATTTTAATTAGTTTGGTATAGAAAATGAAGAACCTTATTTCCAAGGGGAAGAAAACTTTCTTTAAAGGCAATGTTTAACAGATAATCAGATGTACTGAACAGACATAAAAAAGTAACAGTATTTTTTTTCCCTACCCCAGGCCTTTCCCCTTGTTTGATCTGACTACTGTGCAACTCAAGGAAACTCCCTTTAGCCAGTATCTGTCAAACAGCACTACTTTTCAGGACCGCTTTATCCATCTATATTGTGACTCATTTGGCATCTCCCTAACCAAAGAACAAGAGCCAGAGGTTTCCACGGGTTCTCCATCTCAATAAGAGAAGAGATGTCTCAGGAATCATGAATTTTTCTCCTTCTAATCAGGTAGTGCTTTGATTATTGCAACTGTCAGTGGAAGTCATGTATTTGTCTGGTGTTTCCCATATGTTAGGCAATGAGGAATTACAAAATTGTACTGATGGCTCTTTAACATCTAGAATAAAACAAGCAGTTCTTTACATCAGTATGTTTGGGTGTGTCTGGCTTTTGGAAGCAACTGAATGAAACTACATAAACTGACACATTTAAGTAAGCTGCTTCCCCAGCAGCTAAATATCAATTCAGTAAATTCAAATTATCTGTCATCTAAATGCTAAATTCAAGAAGCTATACTGTCATTATTAGATGGTTACATACTTTTTCTGTAGCATTCTTTTCCTATAGCAGTATGTAACTACATTCTATATGGCATATACATTTCTATAGCAGTATGTAACTATAATATGTAGCTACAGTACATAGTTACATTCTTTCCCTGTCGTAGTATGTAGCTAACAAATGAAACACCTTGATTTTCCTACAGTTTGAATAGAAAAAATAAGATGTGTGGTAAACGATCACAGTATTCTTGCTTGGAGAAGCCCCATGGACAGAGGAGCCTGGCAGACTACAGTCTAGGGGGTCACAAAGGGTCGGACACAAACGAGCAACTAAGCACGGCACAGTCCAGATTTATTTCACGTTTTGCAATTACTTTATGTCAATCAGAAGAGAAAACAGTGTTAGTAACAATCAAGTTGAGAAAGGATGGTGGTGCCTATGCTGTCACTAAACAGAACTACTGTTAGTCAGAATGCTAACGTGCTTTTGAACAAAGCTATTCACTGTACATGGAAACCACCATGGTCTTAGGTTAATCATTTACATTTTTTTTCTTTTGCATGCTTGTGAGCCAAGCAGACTCAATGGTACTATCTTAAATGGTCTAAGATAAAATTTTGTTACTCTGCTTAGGGAAAAGATTAGGTTCATCATCAAACATTAATATTCTTGGTATGAAAGCTAAATTGAGGCACTGTTTTTTCTCTCACTGGGAAAAACAAAAAAGGATTCTTTTAAATATTTATTCAGGTGTAAGGAACTAGATAGGGTACAGTGGTTTTTAGGATTAAGAAGTGTGCCTGGGAAGAGAAAGAGAAGTCAAAAGTCTATGAAAGTGGAGAGGAATCGGAGTCATTCAAGCAACAAAAAGTAGTTTTAATTTCTTGTGAGCAGTCCAGTCATGCATTTCATTTTGTAAAAAGTCTGGTGGTACCGCATAGAAAGCCTTGTAGACAAACCCCAGACTGTCTGTCAGTATCCATGGTCTGTGATACTTCTATAAGACACACTATTTTAACAGGTAAAAACAAATCTAAAAAGATATTTAAAAATTTTTCTTCTCTGATGCCATAAAGGAATGAGAACTGCTCCCACTTTTTCATAAAACATTTTCTTTTAAAAACTTGTAATTTAAATCCTTTTTCTCTGCTTTGGAGATGTATGCTAATATTTTTAAAATAGTGAATGACCCTTCTGCCAGTTTTCCATCCTAGGACTGTCTTCTGGGGGCAGAGCTGCTGAATCCACTTTGAGATGTGAGCATTTCAGGCGCACTTTGTCTTCCTGACGCTGGGAGTTTAGCCTAAGGACTTGGCTCCAGGTAGTGACTTTCTGTCTGTCACAAAGATATGAAAAGTTTTAATTTCTTTTGGATACAGACAGTTAACATGTCAAGAATGGATCATATCTGCCTGGCTATATAAAAGGGTGAGAGGTCCTTGTCTCAGCAGTCTCTTTAGTGACCTGCCTGTAATGTGCATCGCAGTCTGATTTAATGCTGATTCAATAATTATCTGGGATTATCTGAGTTGGCAGGTGATTTTCCTTTGTTATGTTTTCCCAACGTGTTCCAAAACCAGATGAAGTACTAGAGTTTATCAGGAAGTCTTATGGTTACCCAGAAAGAGAGCTATTGCTATCTTTGTTTTAACAAGGGGCAAAGTTGAAACATAAATAAAGGGAGGGCGCTGTGAGTCAGTGGCAGAACTAGGAATGGACCAGCAGTTCAAACTCTGATTCTGAATGAAGAGGAGAAAGAAAACACAGAAATGCCTCATTTATTCCCCCACATAATTTAGTTTGATTTTCAAGTTAAGTGAACCAGCTTGCCCTACAGGTCAATGGAATATAATGCTGCGTCATTTTCAAGGGTGGTCACCCGTGGAGCATAATCCTGTAATCCCGCTTCTCGCACAAATTCAGACAAGGTCAAGGAATCAGACTTAACTCCACTATGACCTTTTCTCTCTAAAAATAAGCCAATATTGTCTCTGTAGGGAAGGCGGATGGAGCGTGTGAATAATGGCTCTTCAATTCCCAGCAGCTTCCGGGTATGCCGAGAAATTACCTGTAATGCAAGGATAGTTTTTTAATGGGAATTTCCTGAAAACACAACTAAAAATCGAGTAAGTTTTACTTAGTTTCATAGACCTCTTGAATGCCAACCCCTCAAGCTAATTCTATGAGGAAATAAAACAGTGAATATACTGAAAGGCTTCCCACCCTGGCATTATCAAAACACATTTCTTAAGAGAAACATCACATGATTTATCTTTCTAAAAGTACCACTTAAAGATGTTTCTAGGCCCTTGGATCAAATAGGCACAGATGGGTTCATTTCTTTCTTTTTTTTTTTTTTGGCTGAGCAATCTGACCAATGATATGAGCAGATAATATGTTCAGATTAGGAGCCATGACTTTCTCTAGGAAGGTTAATAAATAACTTGTCTATAAGGGGCTCAGTTAATAATCAACTAAGAAAAAAATAATTACTCAAACAGTTATTCAATGCATTGGACTGGAAATAAATCTCAAACACTAAAAAGCAGACATTAAAATCCCAGTTAAAATTTATTAGTGCTTATACTTGTGTATTTTTTTAAAATACTTTTGCCAGAATTTTCAATGTCTCTAAAATATAATTTGTATTCACTGAGCACCATGCCACTTGATATGCTCGATTAAACTGTCATTACACTTTCAAAGTCTAGTTTTAATTGTAGATCTGCTATAACATTGCTATTTGAATTCATATTCTGCCTCTGGGTGAGAATGTAGTCCATGAGACTGCTGCTAGAACACAGTCAAAGGAGTACGTGGAATGAATTTGCATTTGTTTAAAAATACTGGCCATAGTTACAAGGCTGTAAAATTCACACCACAGATATTTCTAAGCCTGATGCAAAACTGCCTATAAAGTGCATTTTAGATAAGTAAGATAACTTTCTTCTCAAATCTTACTTAAATTGGAGTTGTTCATATTCTAGGGATGGTTGTAGGTAAAAGACAGAGTCTATATCATCGCCTTGCATTCCCAGTGGGAATACTAATTGAGGTCTGTAGTCACTGAGATTTCAAGATTCAAAAGACAAACAGAGGAATTCCTTAAGCTGAGTTCCAATTAAACATGGAAGAAATGGAGAAATAGGAAATCATCATTAGAATAACAACAATAACTGATGTAGGGAAGATATATTGATGAATGCTAAAATTATCAGGCAAAGCTTTAAGGCGAAACAGGCAATTTGCATAGCCTCAAACCACCTCGCCCGGTGTGTTTAACACTGTGGTATTTAGGTCTGTGGTGTGCTGTGGTCAGTCGCTCAGTTGTGTCCCACTCTGCGACCCCATGGACTGTAGCCCACCAGGCTCCTCTGTCCATGGGGATTCTCCAGGCAAGCATACTGGAGTGGGTTGCCATGCCCTCCTCCAGGGGATCTTCCCGACCCACGGATTGAACCCAGGTCTCCCACATTGCCTGCAGATTCTTCACTCGCTCCAGGAGGGGGAGCTTAATTCTCCTCCCTTTGATTGTGGGCTGGCCTCAGTAACTCACTTTTGATGAAGAGAATATGAAAGAGAAACACAGTAACTGTGGTGAAGAAATTTGCAGACACCACCTTAACCCAGGGATCAAAGCTAACATCTCCAATAATAGACCATGTCAATGCCATGTACTATCTGCTATGATTAAACGATATCATCATCTATGTGATGGTTTCCCCACAAAATATAGTTTCATGGGAAACGTGAGACAAACTGAGGGAAATCTACAAAACACCAGGCTACTACTCTTCAAAGTGTCAAGGTCATGAAAGACAAAGAAAGATCAAGAAATTGTCCTATACTGGAGAAGACCAAGGAAAACAGGACAGCTAAATGCAATCTCCAACTGGATCTTGGAATGAGAAAAGGACATCAGTGGGAGAACTGTAGAAGTCTGCATAAAGTCCATAGTTTGTTTGATAGTTCTGTGCTGGTGTTAATTTCTTAGTTTTGATAAAGGTATCCTGATTACATAAGATGTGAACATTAGGGGAAACAGGGTTAAGGTACATGGGAACTCTCTGTACTATCTTTGCAACTGTTCTGTAAAACTAAAATTACTTGAAAATTAAAAAATTTTTTTTTCATTTAGTGACAGTTGCTGACATGTTGTTTGTGACATGAGTTGTGCTATTTAAGCAGCTTGCAACAAGGCAGGTGTAGTAAAATTGCTGAGATATTATAAAGCTGATAAGGCTCTACTTTGAAATATACAATCAGGCATATAAAAGGAATGTGCAATTCATCTGTTCTTCTTCAAATATTTGTCACAGAGTTATCTTTTATCTTTTGTTCACTTGGAGTGAACGGTTAAAAATATTTTGAGAAATATTTTTTTAAGACAGAAAGCTAAAGTAAACACAGTGCTATCTTGTCTATTAATAGCTTGTCCCTAGAATAAGTAGGGACAAAAAAAGGATAATATAGAAATATTTTCTCCTTTTTACCAAACGAGTGCATCACTACAAATGGGAAACACAGGAGAGCAGTTTCTAGCGTGCTCTTGGCCAGGGAAGAATAATAATTAGTGCTTCTTGTCTTCTGCACTCCTCCCAGTCTAACCTATACAGTTAGCTCTTCTCTGGTCATCTTAGTGTGTCCTAGAAGGACAAAGGGAAAGGTGAGTTATTTCTGTAGAGGAAGTATGAGCAGTTGCAAAATTATGAAAGTAAAGGGAAGTTGAAGGGAACAGAAATTGGCCATGAATTAACTGCAAGGCTTATAAATGGGGCTCCCCTGGTGGCTCAGATGGTAAAGCGTCTGCCTGCAATGCGGGAGACCTGGGTTCGATCCCTGGGTCAGGAAGATCCCCTGGGGAAGGAAATGGCAACCCACTCCAGTATTCTTGTCTGGAGAATTCCATGGACAGAGGAGCCTAGCAGGCTATAATCCATGGGGTGGTAAAGAGTCGGACACGACTGAGCAACTTCACTTCACTTATAAATGGGAAGCACAGTTTCTTAGCAGCCATGTCCAAAATTCTGTACACTCAAGCAACCTGTCCTGACTCCTCCCAATCTCTAAAGCCTGTGAACAATGATAATTGAGAGTTGGCATGAAAAAGATAACTACATTGCTTAAGTGTTGTTATGAGATAAAATTGTGGATGTACTGTACTAGTGTGATAATTACAATGGTGGGATAACAAACGCTTAGTATATCAGTAAAGAAGATATCTGTGGTATGCTTAAGGTCACGTTTGATCTCTAAAAGTTACCTGTATCATAGTGTATAATTACTTTTTTTATGTGGACCTGTCAAGCAAAGCTTATCTAACATACTTGTATGAATTTCTTGATCTTTGTTACCCTAGTAATTTCAAGGAGAGGCCATATTTGTCTACTGACTTTGATAGTAAGTATTCCAAAGTTTGCTTATTCAAACTTCTTAGAATATAAGGAGAGACTACTGGGTTCATCGTTTACTCTTAAGGATTTCAGAAGATATTTAAGACCTCTTGCTTCTTGCAAGACTAGAAAAAGCATAATTAAAGTTTTTATTATTCACATGTACTTTTGGAATGAAAATGTCAAGAAAAGCAAAATGACTTGGCAGACTCAACACTTTCTCATGATGATAAGTTGAAGTTTTTGGTATTTAAATGTTTTAGGAATTTATATTACAGGTTACTGTACTAGTGCATTTTTGCAAAACTTTTGCAAAAACTTTTGCATTTCTGTTCCTTATTTTTATTTAGAAAACTGAGTACATTATATGCATAAGTAGAAATTAGAGGTCATTAGAGCTCATAAAAATGGTTGTATTATCTTTGAACATAAAAAGGATAAGATATTTACCTGGTAGTACTTGGTAGCTACATGAAAGCATGATTGTAATTAATCAATCAACTTGTTACAAAAAAAATTTGTAATAAGTTGTCCTTTTCTTTCCTTTTTTTTTTCCTTCCCTCTCCACCCCCTCTCACCAAGTTGTCCTTTTCTATATTATGTATATGTGGGTTCACAGTTACAAAATTATTCATTTAAAGAGGCAATATTAAAAAAGGAGGCAATATAGTGTAGTGGTTTAAATAGAGCATGGATTGGGATATTACACAGAATATATTTGAATCCTGGCTCTTATTATTTTAACAAGGATAATTTTCTTACTTTCTAAATCATATGACTTATGGAATTATATAGTTCTAAGGACTGATCAAGAGTTACCTATGGGGAAACTCCGTGGCAGTCCAGTGGTTAGTACTCTGTGCTACTGCTGATGAGAACTCGGGTTTAACCCTTGGCCAGGGAACTGAGATCCTGCAAGCTATGTGGTGTGGCCAAAAAATAAATAAAACTCACCAAATTCCCCTTGGGTGGGGAAAAAGAAAAGAAAAAAGGAGTCACCTAGGGAACAAATTCCAGGGCCTACCCGAGACCTGAGGAATCAAAAGCTCTGGAGCCTGAAACCCAGGAATCTTTTTTTTTTTTAAATCTCATTTGATTCCAAACCCTATCCAAGACTGAGAACCACTGAGGCAGAGCATTTATGGGCAAAAGTGTAATGAATGAAACCACTGGTATGTTGAGGTGGGAGGTATTCAAGCAAAGGTTAGAAATGAGATTATGTATGGGAAGTTTTGTACACTACAAAACACAATACATGGGGAGGGTACTGTTATGCAAAGATAATCATGGACTGTTGGTGCTGGAGAGATCTTAGGGAACTGAAGTCCAGAGAGGTTAATGTAACTTGTTTCAAAGTTAGGGAGTAGAGCGAGCAAAATGCATACTTTTTTTTTTTTTTTAAAGTGACATATGGGTGTTAGAGACATAAAATGCAGGACAACTTTGGAGGTGAAGCTACCATGGGCTGGGAAGATCGGGAAAAACTTCCTGGGGAGATGAGAATTGACTGGGGTCATGAAGGATGACTAAGATTCATAGTAGTCATGCAGGGGGAGGGGGAACTGAGCAAAGATGTATTAATAGGAGGAAGAATGCATCAGACAGGTTTGCGAGGGTGTGAGCTTGACCTGTGAGGCTGGAGCAGGAGATTCATGGTGGTGGGAGAACACTTGTGGAGGATCCTGAATCCTAAGCTAAGGAATTGTGTGTGTGCTTAGTCGCTTCAGTCTTGTCTCTTTGCGATCCATGGACTGTATCTAGCCAGGCTCCTCTGTTCATGGGCATTCTGCAGGCAAGACTACTGGAGTGGGTTGCCAAGCCCTCCTCCGGGGGAATCTTACCAACCCAGGGACTGAACCCAGGTCTCTCGCCTTGCTGGAGGATTCTTCACCGTGTGAGCCACAAGAGAAGCCCACCACTGTGAAGCTAAGGAGTTGAGACTATCTAAAGCAGGCTTCTGAAGAGAACACTGTGTAAATGGTTGGAAAGTGACAGTCTAAAATCAGGGCCCTTGAATCCAAAGGGCCTATGCTGTGCTACATTGCTTCAGTTGTGTCCAACTCTACTGTGACCCTATCTGAGCCCACCAGGCTCCTCTGTCCATGGGATTCTTCAGGCAAGATTCCTGGACTGGATTGCCATGCCCTCCTCCAGGGGATCTTCCCAACCCAGGGACTGAACCCATGTCTCTTATGTCTTGTGCATTGACAGGAGGGTTCTTTACCACTAGCACCACCTGGAAAACCCCCAAAGGGCCTATAGACAGAAGCTAAAAGCAGGCTACTGGAATGTTGTGTATATTTCCAGTAAAGGTCTGATAAACGTCTGAACAAGTGGGAATGGAGAAAACCAGATGCTATAGGAGGAGAGACAGTTCTTAGGATCTTTGTGCGGAATCAAAGGAAAGAGTGGAAGCAACCACTTTGAGCCTGGGGGACTGGGAGTATGATAACACCACTGGCAGAAATCAAAGGCTAGGTTGGAATAAAAAGAGGTTGGTTTGAGATAGATGGTAGTACTGCTGCAGTGCTCTATCAGGAAACCATACACAACTCACCTTCATGTCCTCAAAATCTGTTATCCCCATCTGAGGGAGGTTTGAGCAGTTTACATGTATGAGTTTTCGGCCACTGATGAAGTTTGCGGTAAAACACTCCTGTCAGTACAATGAGAACATCACTCAAAAGATGGATGGCAAAAAAAAAAAAATATGGATGGCAAATACAGGAAGAAAAAGCAAGAAAGAGAAAGGGAGGAGGGAAGGAAGAAAAGAGGCAAGGAGGGAGGAATAAACAAATCATGTTTGTCGCTAGTTCTATACTGAGAAGAAATAATTTTAATACTCCTAATAATCCTACATATTTTAAACTCTTGATTAAATTTCATACTGCTGCTTATTATTTTTTTTTTTTTGGTATGATACAACCAGTGCTTCTTTCTTACCTGAACTACATTTTTAAGTACAGAAGTACCAAAGATTTCAGATCTTGTGTTGTTTGTAGTAGCGTAAGAACATAGTTGGCAGTGCAATAAGAGGATTCACTCCATTTTAAAAAGAAAACTAGTCTTGGTTAATTGGCTATAAAAATTAGTACGGGTGGGTGATCACAATACCATATAATACATTTGGGGTAGACACTAAGACTAACAATACAAGTTCAAGTTAAGGGAGCTTCTAATAAAAACAAAGTACCAAAAAGTCTACCTCAGGGACTTCCCTGGTAGTCCATCCAGTGGCTGGTAGTGGGAGATGGATGCAGGTTCCATCCCTGGTCAGGGAGTTGGGATCTCACATGCCACAGAGCAGTTAACAAGCTCATGAGCTGCAATGAAGACCCAGTGCAGCAAAAAAATAATTTTTTTTAAGCTTAAAAAAAAACCCAAACCAAAAAAATCTACCACGGATGAAATCTTTTTAGAAATACAGATTTCTATGCAAAGACGCCTACATAAATTAGTCTTTATTCAAGGATTGTAGAGAAGTATAATCACCGTGATGAATAGGAAAAACAAATGTGAACTTGCCCTCATCTCCCAATATACAAATATATGTATATATCAGTGGAAAGGCCAAAATTAAAATCCAAGTTACCTCTACCATCGTCCATGCCTGTCCTACACTTCTTCCAGTGAAGATACAAAATCTCAGGTAAGGATAGAGGAATAAGAAGTAAAGGAATGAGAGTATGTAACACACACACAAATGTTATTTTTGTGTACCTTGTATTGAGGGAAGCCTAGCTGGCAAATCCACTTGGCAACTTTTTCTGGGCTCCATTGAAGATACTCAAATTGTAGATCAGAATTTTTTTCTGGCTGGGTGTCTCTATCTTTATGTACCAGTTTCATTGACTCTAGGGACAGATCTTGCTTTTCACCAGAGGACTCTTTTAAATCCCTCTGAGACTCAGAGAAAAAGGAGAAGAATTCATAATTGGTATCAGAAAGCTGGAACAGATTTTGGAGTTCTTTAGAAAACTCATAATCTATATTCACTGAGTCTACTTCACTTATTGGAAGAGGCTCTAATACATAGTCTTTTGAAACTTTAGTTTCTTTTATTAACAACTTTCCTATTGGATAGTCAGAGTACTCAGGCTCATCCCTGTCAACAGACTGTTTAAATTTGATTGCTTCTGGCCTATCTTCCTTGGCAAATTCTACAGGTGTCTCTCTTCTAAGTAGTTGTCTGGTTTTACCCAATAACTCTAAATTTATCTCCCTAGTTGGCTCTGTTTGTGTCTTCTCTTGCACCTCTGGTTTGATCTTCTGTGGTGGCACTTGACATGTTTCTTCAGTTTTCTCTGGTTCTTTCTTTGAAAACTCTGCTTTAGCTTGTTCTGGGGGCTCTGGACCTTTCTTCTCAGTTGACTTTCTTAGTGTCTCCTCTGATCTGAACTTCCGTGATGGTGTTAGATCTGTCTCCTCAGTTGACTTTTTCTGCTTATCTTTTTGATCTGCTGGTTTGGTGTCCTCTGGTGGCTCTAGAACTCTCTCTGCAGTTGACTTACTTTGTGTCTCCTCCTGAACTTCCGGTGTGGTCTTTCCTGATGGCTCTGTAACTGTTTCCTCAATTGGTTTTCTTGATTTTTCCTCAGAAAACTCTGATTCGATCACTTCTAGTGGCTCTGGAGTTTTTTCTTGTGTTTCCTCAGTAGCCATACTTGGTTTCTCTTCTGGAAACTCTGGTTTGGCCTGCTCAGGTGACTCTGTCCTTTTCTCTGTAGGTGACTTACTTTGTATTTCCTCTGGATTCTCTGATGTGGTCACCTTTGGTGGCTGTTGATCTGCCTCTTCAATTGATTTTCTTGGTTTCTTACCTGGAGGTTCTGGTTTGGTTGGCTCTGTAGGTTCTAGACCTGTCTTTTCACATTGCTCTCTGAGTGGCTCCTCTGGAACCTCTGGTTTGCTCTCTTCTATGGGTACATCCTCAGGAACATCCGGTTTGGCTTCCTCCTCTGGTTCCTCATGCTTTCTGTCCATAGGGATTTGCAATTCCTTGAAAAGCTCTCTTTCTATCTGCCCGAAAGTCTCTGATTTTACCTCTAGGGGAAACCCTAGCTCAACCTCGTTGAAAAGGTCTGTCATGAACTTGTGGGGAACCTCTTCCTCGGACGTCCAGGTTGGTTTTAGGTGCGGAGGCACATCTTTAGCACTCTCTGGTGTCTTCTCTTTGAAGGTCTCTTCTGTCTCTGGCTGTGGGTCTTGGTCAATCTCTACAGGAATCTCTGGGCCTGCCTCTGCCACGCTGCCTGGTTCGATGTCTTCGGTCACCTGAAGAAACTGAAGTTTCGGTCTCTCAGTCTTCAGGTTTTCATTTTCCTCAGAGGGGGAATCGTAATCCTCTGGGACTTCAGCCATGACGCAGATGAGCGGTCGCGCCCAGGCCGCCCTAGCAACTCCAACTTCCGATAGCGTCTCTATGGAGACCACGACTTCCGGCCAGGTCTCAAGGAATCTTTCCCTCCCCGGGTTTTGTTTGTTCTTTCAAGCACTGACTAAAAATCTGCCATGGCTGACTGAACTGAACCCCCCTCCCCACCCCGCCCCCTGAGCCCGAGTCGCCAGCCTCAGCTAACCAGAGCTCCCGCGAGCGCGCGGGGGCCGGCGCGCTGCCCCTTCCGGCCCGCGGGCTCCGCTCGGCTCTTCGCAGCGGAGCTCGGCCTTCGGCTGTTTCCGGAGCTCCCGGCGGCGGGCGGCAGAGGCGCTGCGGGCGCTGGCTGCAGATGTCGGACGCGCGGGCGGCTGAGGGGCTGGGCGTCTGGAGCCCCGCAGCCCGCCGAGGGCCGGCGCACGGCCTCGGGGACGGCCCGGGAGTGGAAGGGAGCCAGGCGGCCGCCTCAGGTACGCAAGGCCGGGCGCCGGCGGGTGCGTGCCGCCGGCCTCGGGGCCCGGCGCTTCGGCGCGAGGCTCGGGTGAGCTCCGTCCCGCGATGCCTGGAGGAGCGAACCGGCCTGGGGGGAGCCCCTTCGCGCGCGGAGCCCCTGCCTCGGCTCCTGCCCCGGCAGCGATCCTCCTGTGCCCAGCACCCCCCATCCCGGCCGCTGCCATCCTCCGGGCTTGCTCTTTGCTCGAGATTATTTTCTACTTCTGTTTTCGCAATGCCTTAGTTCCTGCCCGCTTCCTTTCTTAGATTAGCCCCGATGGTAGTGACCGAGCTGCTGTTTCCCCGGCTACCCTTCAGCCTTCAGCACACGCCCGCCCATCACTCCTTGGCTGCCGACCCCCGACCCCGTCGCCCCGGCTGCCCCCGGGTTTCTGGCTCCCCGTCCTGATCCTCACCTCTGTCTCAGGTCCCGACTTTCTTCCACGCGCCTCTCCGCCCCGCATCCGAAGAGGCAGCCTCGCCTTCATCTGTCCAGAATCCCGTTTGCTCAAGCCTCCTTCCGCCCGCCACGCCCTGCACCTAGGCCCCCCGCACCTCACCTCGCATCCTTTTCTCTCCATCAAGAGTGGGCGAGATGAAAAGCAGAGTTGGGAGTTATGTAGGCTCTGGGGTCTCTTTGAATGAACATAGCGGCCAAGGCAGGAAATAGCGGCCAAGTAGGAACATTGGCGACCTCCCTTATTCTCCGGTACCCTCTTCTTGTTGTTCAGGAGACTTATCTCGTTTCTACCCACGCTAATTTTCTCTGTGTGGATTGCTACACTGTCAGTGTTCGAAGGCGAAAGTGTCCCGCGATTGCACTTTTACCTTTCACGTTTCCTTATCTCTACACGGAATGCAACTGAAAAGATGCGCCTTTGAAATACAAAAGGGTAGGTGGGGAGAGAACTGGTCTCCCCAAGTAGCAAGTATGAATTAACTTTCCAGTTCTGAAATTAAAATCTGCCCCGTATAGTATAGGTGGTGCCATAGTGCCTGGGTTGGAGGCTGAATCTTTGATTTACTTAGGCAAGTTACCTTTCTATTTGTTTCCTCCTCTATAAACTGAGGGCTCTGTAGTACCTGCCTGAGGGACTGCTGGGAGGACTGCATAGACTAGTGTGTATGAGGCACTTGGTGCCTAGCCCAGGGTATTCACAGTTACTGGTGTTACCCATTACTGTGAGGATAAGGTCTGTTTTTGCTCACCGAAATTCCACCTGCGGTCAGAGGTGTTCTTGAATGTGTATCTTCCAGCATGGTGACTTTCCTTGTCTTTTTCTTCTTTCCTAAATAGCTCCCCTTTCCTAATGGGCCGAAGTACTTGGGACACACACACACACACACATCCACACCGCTTTGAATCACCTAGCTTTTTCCTTTTCCTGTGACTTTATGTTCTCTTACTTTAGAAAGTTTAACACTTTTTGACTTTTTCCTTCTTACGAACTCTGATGCTTTATAGTAAATCAGAAATTCTAAGCCTACTTTCTGAAAGATTGAGCAAATGAACACTCAGGATGTCTCATTAACATCTGTTCCTTGCATCTATCAACATTTATAAATTAAGGCTTTTTTTTTTTTTTTTTTTTACTTCCTCTTTAGATCTGTGTGGCAAATACACCCAAGCATTTTAAATATAAAGGCTTTAAGAACAGTCCAGAAATATGTTGGAGGATAGTGGGTTTGTCTCTGAGTGTGTCTCTCCCCAGCCCACCCCTTGTAATTGGTTCCTGCATTCACATTTTCCTCCCAGGACTTGATAGAAATACTTATGATTACTTCCTTCCTCTTGCCCTCTGAAAGCAGGGTGAGTGTTGTTTTCTTTTATGTTGTGTAGGGGTTTGTTATTGTGGTGCAGAACAACCTCTTCCCCTTGAGGTAACATTTGTTGCTAATAAAATAGCTAATAAAATAATAGTAATGAGAGCTTACACTAATTGAATGCTTACTCTCTGCCAGAATGTGGAAAAAGACTTCCTTGTATTATCTGACTTAATCCTGTCAACAGACATTTCCTCCCCATTTTACAGCGCAGGCTACAGCTGAGAGAGGTTAACTTACTTGCCCGAGTTAGGTGTGGAGTTTTCACCATCTGTATGAAATTATTACTTTGTTTTGATGAAGTTCCCAATAGTTTATTTATTTTTTGGCTATTAATCAAACATTGGTATTCTCGGGCAGGTAATGGTCCTTGCCATCAAGGGGTTTTTAGTTTGGTAAGATGAGAGTGCCCAGGAAGAAAAATCAGCAATTGAAAACTTCATATAATTGGGTGTCTTTTATTGCAGTTATTTATGTGCATACTCCCAGGAAGTCAACTGGAGGGTGGCGATAGAGTCTATCTTGTCTATTTCTCTCCTGGAGCCCTTGATGTTGTGTCCTAGGTGTTCTGGAAATGCCAGATTGTGAGATGAAGTCTCAACATACATAGAGATTTGAAGGAGCATCCAGTGCCTATCAAGAATATTCTTTAAGTTAAAGTAGTGGTTCTCAACCAGGAGAGGTTTTACCTCTCCTAGGGGACATTTTGATTGTCACTTGGGTTGGGGAGGAGAGGAAGCACCAATATTGAGATACTGAGACTCAGAAACTTCCATCCATGTAAAGGAAAGAAGTAAAATATTAGTTGCTCAGTCGTGTCCAACTCTCTGCGACCCCATGAACTGTAGCCCACGAGGCTCCTCTGTCTGTGGAATGTTCTAGCTAGAATACTGGAGTGGGTTGCCATTCCACTATCCAGGGGATCTTTCCAACTCAGGTATCGAACTGGGGCCTCCTGCTTTGCAGGCAGATTCTTTACTGGGTGAGCCACCGGGTAAACATCCTTCAATGTACAGGACTGCCCCCACCACAGAGAATTATCTGACCCCAGGTGTCAGTAGTACTGCTATCGAGAAATCTTGAATTAGAGTTAAGCTGGGTTTCCAAAGCAATGTGGACAACATGCATTTGCCTTAGCTCAGAGATGTGTAGGCTTGGGAGTAAACTCAACTCAAAAGCTGCTTCAAATTAGGAGTTTGAATCCTTGTGCCACCTTCCTCTGGAAAATGATCCAATAAATAAGCAATAGAGTAACCAATAGAGACCTAAAAATGAAATCAAGAGGTTTCTGTCATCCGTTCTTAGAGGGAAAAGTGCAGTAAGAAATGAGATTGGACATGCAGTTGTTATTGAATTAAGGGTTTAGATGTCTCCGTGTGTCTTATTCTTTCAAAGCAGGAATTTATAATTATCCAGAATAACTGTGACATGTTTTTTAAAAGTATTCTAGATAGAGACTACTTTCTCAGGGTCTTTATATTTGTCAGCTGAGGTTTTGGTTATGAAGTAAGAAAAATGTTGATGTTCTGAACTAAACTCTCCAGTGATCACAGTGTTCTTGTTGCTTTATGAACTCTAATTATTTTTAATAGTCTTTTATTTGGGGCACCTGGGTCCTTCAATTCCCAAGAGGAGAGAGTGAGCACTCTATAGAGTGAAACTCTGAGGCATACCTTAGTCACTTAAAAACAGGTCTTTTCATTCTTTCATGGTTTGTTTGTTTGTTTTTTGTAGTTTAGGGAGCTTTGGGGAAAATAAAGGGCAAAGTCTGTTATAACTTTGAACTTGGTTCAGGTAGAACTTGGTCTGGTGTATAGACCCTGAGAACTAGCAACTCATGTAGACCGTCAAAGACTGCAGACAGGTCAGGTGAACTTGAACTTGTTTGTTATTCTTATGTAGGACTTCGAGCAGTGCAATAAGTCTTTCTGCAGTTTTGGAAATGTTGCTTATCTGTGGCTATTTCAATTTCAATTAAAATGTTAAAATTGGTGGTTCTTGTGCTGGATGGAGCAAAAGAGTGGATGTCCATGCCAAAGAGTTCCTATGGTTTTGGGGTTTCTATTGTAGTTTTATATCAAAAGAGTATAAATTTCTTCTGCCTGTGGTTCTTTCTTTTTTTTTTTTTTAACAGCAGTTGTGTTTTTATGCTGCTGAGGTGGTCAATTTAGTCCCGCATTAATTCTGTTTGTAACAGTATGACCGAGGTTTGTAATCTGGATGACCGTGGAGTGTGACTCACTCCAAGGGCTGAGGAGAAACTGGATCACATGGATGTGGTCTCTGGATTTGGTTGGACTCTAAACTCAGCTGGTTTCTTTTCATTTAAGCTTCTTGAATCTATAACCACGTAACCTGCTTTTTGGTTCCTCTGGAGTTGAATCTAAGAGGCTAGGCTAATCATCTCTTTGCCGCCTGTTTAGTGAAGGGGAAGTCCTATGAGACCGATTCTGAAGAACCCTGACCTGATATTCAAATACTTTAGAAAAAGCCGGCGTTTTGGTTCTCTTTGTAGAGAGAGTACAAAGTACACACTACATTTAAACACTACGTTTAAATCTGTAGCATGACCAGAATGTCTAAAACCTTATTCTGGTAACATAGAAAGAAAACGTGTTTTTAAAATTGTCAGATATAAAATAAATTATTTTAAGAAAATTTCTTTTTTCCTTCTCACTTTTGCTTTAAAGGCCATCAATTCAAAATTGAGTTATTCTCTCTTTTTTTCTTTCTTAGTTTTTTTGGTCGCACTGTGCGGCATGCAGGATCTTAGTTCCCCAACCAGGGATTGAGCCTGTGTCCCCTGCAGTGGAAGCTTGGGGACTTAACTACTGGACTGCCAGGGGAGTCCCTGAAAATTGAGTTATTCTTTTTTAAAATTGTTTTTGGCTGAGCCACGTAGTTTGTGGGATCTTAGTTCTCTGACCAGGGATTGAACCTGGTTCTCAGGCAGTGAAAACAATGAGTCTTAACCACTGGACTGCCAGGGAATTCCCTAAAATTGAGTTATTCTTGAGTTTCCAGTTTCCTCTTTCTGTTCATTGTTTCCAAGACTTTGGCCTTTCAGGTACCACAGTCAGAATTTTTGCCACGTTAAAGAATACTTTTGAATGGTTATTGTTTTTTCTTTAAATTGATGTTTAAAATATTATTTGTTTCATTCTAAATAATACATGATATTACTAGTTTGATGCATCAGTTTTCCTAAGACATATGAAAATAAATACCATTAAAATAAAAAACATTGTCCTTAAGTGCCATCTAAGTTTGCAACACTTGTCCTGGTTTCTCTGTTCTCTTCTAGGAATACTCATAGAATCGGTCTACATTTGGCTGACATAGTAAAAGCTATACTATAGAGAAATTGGCTTTTTCTTCTTTATAGTGTTCTTAACTTTACTAACTAAATTTAGTTAGTAAAAAACTAAAAAACTGTGTTTGTAATTGTTTTCTTTCTCTTTAAAACAGGACTGCATCTTCAACACTTTAAACTTCTGAAAATAAACATATCTTTCTTTTCTTCCTTCCTGCCTCTTTAAATCCAATTACAAATTATTTTACCAATAGTTCTTATATAATTTAGTGAATACCTTTAACCTTAAAAATCAAAAGCAGTATCTCTTTTCACTCTTTTCTCCTGCATACATTAAGTTGTTCAGATGGTACGGGAAGTGGCTTTTCAAGTATGAAAGATGCTCAGCATAACTCATTGTGAGGAAAGTGGAAATCATAACTGTGTTGGGTAGTTTGATATCTCACTGGTGATAAGGGTGTGCAGAAACAAACACTTTCATGCATTGCCGAAGGGGGTGGAAATTGGTACAAATGCTATGGAGGGTAATTTGTCAATATCTTTCAGAATTACAGTATATGTTCTTATTGCCCCATTTTTTTCAGGAGTTTATCCTATAGATCACAGACCTGTTTAATTAAGACAAATACTAGTTTATTATAACATTGTTTGTAATGGTGAAAGATTGGAAAAAACATAAATGTCCATCAATAGGGAACTGGTTAAATGAATTATGGAATACACTGCCAATGAAATATTAACCAGCTGCGGAAAGGAATGAGGAAGTTTGTTATATATAGTTATGGAAAGGTCTCTGAGATATAAGTGGAGAAAACAAAGCATGTGTTAGGATGTCTAGTATGTCCATTATTTGTGTGAAAAAGTGTATATATATATATTTTTTTTCTTTTTATACACACATACTTTTTTAATGTAAAATATCTCTGAAAGACTACACACAACCTAATAACATTGGCGGTAGGGACTGAGAATGGAGGAAGTCTTCACTGTATACCTTTATGGTTTTTGAATTTTGAATAATGTACATATATTATGTATTCAGAAAAACTATACACAAGCATGTCATGAGATTCTTCACTGTGTTTATTTTGTAAGTTACAGCCATTCTACATATCTCTTTTTGCCTTTTTGCTCATCAGAAACTGACTTCTGGACTTTTTTCTCTCAGATGAAGTTTCTATGAAATACAGTTTGCGAATCTGCTTAGGGGTTATTTTCATGTAATTCTTTTTTTAATTGAAGTATAGTTGATGTATGATATACAGATTACAGGTATACAATATAATGAGTCATAATTTTTAAATGTTGTGCTCCATTTATAGGTATAAAATGTTTGCTGTGTTCCCCATGTTGCACAGTGTGTCTTTGGTAGCTCATGTTACGATGTTACTCTTTAAATCCACTTCCGTCTTCCTTTGCTGTGCTGTCCCTATTCTTGTGACCCCGTGGACTGTAGCCCGCCAGGCTCCTCTGTCCATGGGACTCTCCAGGCAAGAATACTAGAGTGGGTTGTCATGCCCTCCTCCAGGGCATCTTCCCAAACCAGGGATCAAACCCAGGTCTCCTGTGTTGCAGGCAGATTCTTTACCATCTCAACCTCCAGGGAAACCTTATTTTTGTGCTAATTTTCATTTCTGTCTTAAAATTCAATGTTATCGAAGTATTCATTATGACTCACAACTTACAGAGACTTACACTGTTTTCCAGTGACAGACAGAAGGCAGACTTTTGAAATTTCTATTTTGTTTCCATTTTATTCACTAAGGTATCTTCAAACTGAAAAGGGGCGAGGCAGTGCAGGTTTCTGTTCTGAGTAATGGCAGACTAGATAATTGGGGTTAGTTCTCCCACTGGAGACAATTAGGAAATAATTGTCGAAATATAAATATCTGCTTGAAGATCCTGGAGAGCAGTGAACTTCTCAGATAATGAATGATTATTAGACTATGATCCATGTGAGAGCAGAGAGAGGGAGGACCGCAGATGAGAGTCCAATTTGGGGTTCTCTCCTCTGAGAGGATATGCGGGACTCGTATGCAGACAGGCTGAATGGCAAGACTGTGAAAGTATGTCTCTGAATTAAAGCAACAGGGATTAATCAAGTAGGGGGAACCCTGGTGAACCCCCGTTTCTCTGGGCTAGAACCATGAAAGGCTATGTTTTAGAAGTAAGGGTAAGTTAGAAGCAGGCCATTGCAGAGACTACAGCTCAGCTTCAGAAACATCTATGTTCATGAAATTGGGTTAAGGTTACCCCAGGGTGTTAGCGCCCCCTCATTATGGAAAAAGCAAAGGCAGATCTTTTCTGAAGGGTCACTGTAGTCTTCAAATTATTTTGACAAACAGTTTTGTGAGACAGTTTCTGGCATGTATCAGACATGACTGGATGTATGGAAAGACACAGTCTGAACAAAAATCAAACAATGAGTAAAACTGGATCCATAGGAACATCAGGTTTTAGAGTTAACAGATACAGACTTTAAAATAATTATATTGTACTTCAATATAATTCAACTATACCATTATACTATAATATATAGTGAATATGCTATTCAACTATATTTCAATTAAAAATTGTATTTACTGTGTTCAAGGAGATAAAAGAGAAGCTTGAGAAATTTGGCAGAAAATTGAAATTTATAAAAATAGAACCAATTAGCAATTCTGTAACTGAAAAATACAGATGAAAACGAAGAACTCTGTTGATAGGTTTAACAATAAGTTATTATACCTGAAGAGAGAATAGTGGACTGGAAGAAAGGTCAGAAGAAAATATGTAAAATACAATAGTGGAAAATTCAGGAAAGATGTATGAGACACAAGAGGATGTGGTAAAAAGTCTAACATTTGTACAACTGGAGTCCTAAAAGGTAAGGAGGTCAAGAATGAACAGAAGAAATGTTTGATGAGATAATGGCTGTGAATTTTCCAAAACTAATGGATCTACAGATTCATAAAGCCTTGTCTACCCCAAGCGGGGTATATAAGCGACAATAGGTACATATTAAATTAAAACTGCTATAAAACCAAAGCAAAGACAAAATCTTACAAGTAGCCAGAAAAAAATTACAGTTTGCCTTCAAAAGAGTGGTAATTAGGCTGACATTTGATTCATGCACAGAGCAGTGAAAGCTAGATTATCTTTAGAATACTGAAAGAAAATAACTACCAATATAGAATTTTTCTTAGTGAAAATAGTCTTCAAGAATGAAGGTGAAATAAAGGTATTTTCAGGCAATTAAAAGCAGGATTTATTACGTACAGGTAACTATATTCTTTAGGCAAAATCAAAATGATTCCAGATGAAAAGGAAATTGCAGTTTAATGTCCCTCATTAACATAGATGGGAAAAGTCATTAGCTAAAGATTAGTGGACTGAATCCAGCGTTATGTATGACCAAGGTGGGGTTTTCCAGAAATGCAAAGTTGTTTTAACATTTTTTTAAAAAGTCAGCTGTATAGTCACCATTTTTATACAGTAGAGGATTAAAATTGCCAGTTTAATAGCAGCAGAAAAAAAAAGTGGTAAAATTCAGCCTCTACTTATGATTCAAAACTCTTAGCAAGCCTAGGATTAAAAGGAAACTTTCTTAATTGGATAACGCGTATCTACAAACCACCCCCCAAGCAGCATCAAACTTAATGGGGAAATTTGAAAGTTTTCCTTTTAAGATTAGGAATAGGACAAGGTTGTCTACTCTCACCACTTGCTTTTCATCATTTTACTGAATATTCTAGCTAGAACAGTCAGGCAAGAAAAAGAGAATATATGAGGATTTTAAAGGAATCCTATTGAACCTGTGGTTTGCAGAGGATGACTGTGTACACAGAAAGTCCAAAAGAGTCTATAGATAATTTATCAAATTAATAAGCTTGTCCAAATTGTTGAGTACAGACCAATATGCAAAATTCCATTGCATTCATGTATATACTAGCAAAGAAGTTTAAAAATACATATATATGTATATATAATTTGGCATAAAGAAAGTTCAAATACCTAGAAATAAACCTCACAAAATATATGTAAAAACTTTATGCTGAAGGTTATATTATTATTGAGAGAAATTAAAGACTATCTAAGTAAATGGAAGAATGTATCATATTCTGTTTGGAAGACTCCATATTGTGACGATGTCAATTCTCCCCAACTTGATTTATAGATAAAATGCAGTCCCGATAAAAATCCTAGCAGAGTTCCGGTAGGCTTTTAGGGTGGAATTTGACAAGCTGGTTCTAAAATATATATGTAGAAATGAAAGGCCATAAAATTGCCAAGACACTTGAGTAAGAACAACAGATGGTAAGGTTTGTTCTATCATGTATCAAGACTTTTAAAAAATTTTATTGGAACCTCCGTGGTGGTCCAGTGGTTAAGACTCCGTGCATCCACTGCAGGGGGCACAGGTTGGATTCCCGGTCAGGGAACTAAGATCCCACATGCCTCGAGGCTCGGAGCAAAGAAAACATAAATGGATTAAGGCTTTTACAGAGCAGCCCAATAGGCCCTAGGAATAGAATAGAAACCTGAAAGCAAAATCTTTGATTTGCAACAAAGATTGTACTGTGGAGTAGTGAAGAAGGAATGGTAAGTGTTGCTGGTGAAATTGAATATCCTAAGAGGAAAAAAAGGAAAAAAAAAAACCTTCATCCTGGTCTCATACACTATAAACACAAATCAACTCCAGTTGAATTGTAGATCAAAATGTGAAAAGAACCACAATGAACTCCTAGAAGATAATCTAGGAGAATATTTTCTTGATCTCAGTGTAGGGAAAGATAAATAGGACACACAAACTCTAATAAAGGAAAAGATTGCTAAATTTTGACTACATTAAAATTAAGAACTTTGATTCATCAAAGGACAGCATTAAAAGAGTAAAAAGGTAAATCATAGAGTAGAAGCAGGTGTTTATAACACATATAGTTGATAAAACTTTGTATAGAGAGCTCATAAATAATAAAAAGACAATTCGGCTCTCAGCTTTTGGCTTGGAGGAGGCCAAGGTGCGACTTTGTTCGGTTGTCCCTGGTTCAAGTTCAGCTGACACCAGCTGCCTGGACTCGACAACCCCTTGTTTCTTTTTGCTTGATGCATTGCTTGAATGCATCGTTTTCTCTCTCTGACAGTTGTCTGCTTAGCCATCTGCTTTTGTATGGCCTTGAAGGCTTCTCACAAAAGGTAGGCTCAGCCCCTGACCCAACTGAGGCTCTTCACAGAGACCTAACTGAGTCTGTTTTGGTCTCTGGTATTAACCCCAGATTTTGAGGAAGAGAACTGGACGCTTCGGGGCAAATATTCACCCAAAAACAATGGCCAGCATTATGTCCTTGGTCACAGGACTACATGGGAAGTTTTTTTTTAATAATTAAAATTTGTATATTTATTTTTGGCTGTGCTGGGTCTTTGTTGCTGTGCAGGTTTTCTCTAGTTGTGGCGCGCGGGCTTCTCATTGCAGTGGCTTTTCTTGTTGCTAAGCATGGGCTCTAGGCATGTGGGCTTCAGTACTTGTGGGCCATGGGCTCAGTAGTTGCAGCTCCCGGGCTCCGAAGCACAGGCTCAGTACTTGTGGCTCACGGGCTTAGTTGCCCCGTGGCATGTGGGATCTTCCCGGACCAGGGATAGAACCCATGTCTGGTGCATTGGCAGGTGGATTCTTTACCACTGAGCCACCAGGGAAGTCCTAGAGAAAGTTCTTAAGAGAGAGTTGTAAACATCTCTAATATAACATCATTCTCTATATAACAGTGAAAGAGCTGAAACAATCTGTAGCTCTAATAGCAGAGGCTAGGGGATTGGTTAAAGAAATTATGGTACAACATGTGGGATAATATGCAGCCGTTTAAAATTATTTTTTCAGCCCCAGGAATTCCCAGGGGGTCCAGCGATTAGGACTCCATGCTTTCACCGCCAAGGGCACAGGGTTCAATCCTTGATCAGGGAACTAAGATCCCACAATGTGACCAAAAAAAAAAAAAAAAGAAAATTTTCTTTAGTCTAATTTTATTGACACTGAAAAATTTTCATAAATCATGTTCACTAATACTATGTACATTTCAGAAATATAAGTATATAAACATAATTTGTATGTAAATGTTTATATAACATACATACATATAAATATTATATATACATTTTTATTTGTACTGAACCCTAGAATAAGAAGCTATGAAACATTAATGGAATAGTTAATGAAAAGCTATATTAATACCAGAGCTAGTAGGTACTACAGTCCAACAGATCAAAAGATCATGGTACAGAATTGTCCATTAGAACCTGTGGTCTCCATGCCCCACACAAAGTTGATGGTTGTGGATAGAGGGGGAATATATAAATATATAGATGTATACATGTATATGTTTATCTATCTATCTATATGTGCACATATGCATGTGTGTATATATATATACATGTGCACATATGTACACATATACATGTGTATATATATATGTGTGTGTGTGTATACATGTGTATATATACATGTATTTCTGAAAGGACATGCAAAAAGGTTAACAATGGTTAGTTTTGTCTAGTGGGATTGTGTTTGTTTTTTGTTTTGTTTTGTTTCCTGATTTTTCTACACTGAATTATGGACTGCTTGTATATTAAAGTCCAGAAGGGTAACTGCAAAATGTCTTCTTACCTGTATTTAACTTGTTTTACGATGAGCAAAGCGTGTGTTTGTGTCATTTCAACACCTGTGCTGTGTTTAGTCGCTCAGTCGTGTCCAACTCTTTGTGACTCCATGGAGTGTAGCCCGCCAGGCTCCTCTGTCCATGCAATTCTCCAGGCAAGACTACTGGAGTGGGTAGCCTATCCCTTCTGCTGGGGATATTCCCAACCCAGGAATCAAACTGGGGTCTTCTGCATTGCAGGCAGATTCTTTACCAGCCGAGCTACCAGGGAAACCCTTCAACAATCTAATTTAAAATAGATAATACGGATATTTAAAGTTCTGCATTGAAGTTAAAAATTTTCCAAAAATCTGTTTCAAAAATAGAGCCTAGGAGAAGCTAAGCTTGGAATAAGTTTATTTTTACAAGCCCTTGGAGATCTCGATCGATTTATTTAGGGCAACGGGGTAAGTTTGCAGTTAAAAAAAAAAATTCTAGTGCCCAGTTAATATATTACATCAAGAAATACCGTGTCCTTATTAAGAGATGATTGTGTCAGTGTACTCTGCATAGTTTAGAACACATCTGAAAAAGTTGTCCATTTTAGCTCTTTACTTGCAATGGAACAAAGAGGAACAACAAAATGAGGCTGGCGCCGTCAGAGGTTGTCTGAGGGATGATGAAGAGAAGTAGAGGTGGTTGACCTGGGAAGGAACTTGCAGGAAATGTGATAGCAGGCTGTAAATATTTGAAAGGATATTGTGGGGAGTAGCAATCAAAGAGCAGAATTTATTAGGAAGCAAATTTTACTTAGGTCAACATAGGAAAGAGCTTTCTATTCTCATTATCTCTCGGTGAAAAGGGCCTCTTCACAGACTGCTGGACCCTGGGAAACAGACTGGGGACCCTGGGGAGTTTTGCCTTAGACCCAGTTCCTTTGTGGAGAGGTGTGAGAAAACCTCAGTCCTCCTTCTGTGTTTCTCCTTTCCTCTGTTGCGCTCCCACACTCCCAACACTTCTGATTCTAGATGTATGGAGTACTTTCCCGTGCACTGAGCAATTCTGCACCACCACCTGGGTGTCCTACAGTTGAACTCAATGTTAAACACTCTCTACCTGGAGATAGTGTCAGACCCCAGTGGTTGAGGGCTCAGTCCTACGGGACTGCTCCCACCCCGCTTCAAATGCCAAACAGCAGTAGTAGGTCCCCAGGTTACCCACAACTTCCATCAGATGTGATTACAAACTAGAGGTTCCAACAACCTCCTCCCCCTTGGATTTGCTTATTTGCTAGAACAAGTCAGAGAACTCAAAGAAACACTTAGGTTTGCCAGTTTATTAAAAGATATGGTAAAGGTTACAGATGAACAGTCAGATACAGAGGGCGAGGTCTGGGAGGGTCCCAAACAGAGGAGCTTCTCTCCCCATGAAGCTGGGGTGGGTCATCCTTCTGGTATGGAGACATGTTCACTGAACTGGCAGCTCTCCAAAGCCAGTACTTTTGGGATTTTAATGGGGGCTTCATAATATAAGTGGGATCCATCACTGACTCCATCTTCGGTCCCTCTCCTCTTTCAGGAGAGTGGATGGCAGGGGCTGAAAATCCCAAGCTTCTAACCATAGCTTGGTCTTTCTGGCCACCAACCCCCATCCAGGAGCCCAAGAGTCACCTCATTAGAACAGGAGACACTTATCACCCTGGAAACTCCACAAGATTAAGGAACTCTGTGTCAGGAACCAAAGTCAAAGACCAAATATTAGAACAAAAGGTAACTCCTAGTGGTCTGATCACTTAGGGAATTGAAAGGTTTTGGTTCTGTGCCAGGAACTAGGGGCATAAACTAATATATGTATGTATTTTCTATTATCTCACAGGAAGTTTGGTTGCAAAAGCTCTAAGGTCTTTCCACTTACGAGTTGACCAAAAAAAACAAAAAACAAAAAAACAAAAAACTGATCCTATTTACATACCAAAAAAAAAAAGAGACAAAAGTTGAATCACAAATATTTGCTTGTCATTTATACTTTTATACTGCTACCAAACTCTGAAATTTTCAGTGTTTGAGGTTTGCATCAACGAGTTGTATTTTATATTGAGAAGTGAACTTTGGGCTTCAGTTTCTCACTGTCTTTACTAGAGGAGGTTCACCAGGGGTTATCTAAACACACCGAACCAAATGCTTTTCTGAGTGCTCACAGAAAGGCTAAATGAACACGTTGTAAAACTTGGTAGCACCTACTGGTTAGGTTAATTGCCTGGGCTTGCATCCTCTCTCTGCTTTCCTTTGCTTGCTTGCGAAGTGGCAATGATAGTATCCGCCTTAGGCTTGTTGTGAACCTCGTCTTCATGGCACATTTCACCTATGTTTTCCTTGAGGATGCCCAGCAGTTACTCAGTAAGTCATTGGTGAGTGAGTAAATAATGAAATGACAAAAGTCCTTTACCTTATCCTGAATACAGTGATGTGAGCTGGTCAAATGTAGAGGTGGCACTCTCTGCTTTGGCACTGAATTCCAGTTCATTTCATTCTACATTCCATTCTGTCCTTTATGTTCTACCTAATTCAACCATTTGTGTCTGTGAAATGTGATCCTTGAATTAGAATTAATTTTGTGGGTACTTGTTTTGGGAAATGACTTTTTTATGAGTGGGTTGTAACGGTCTTGAGAATTCTTAGATATGAAGACATGAGTAATATATGTACTGGGCCTTCCAGAGTATAAAGTTTGTGCCTAGAATATTTTTAGAAAGAGGAAGTTAGTTGAAACTGCCAGGTTTTTTTTTAAAGATACAAGATAATTTTGATTGTGTTCCCTCTCAGATACTGAATTTTTCTTCCCATGATTTTCCAGAGAATGAAGATCTAGAAAACACCAAGGTCACCTCTCTGGCAGCTTCTGCTTCTGACCCAGAGCTCCATTCCTCACCCTACAGGTAGGGACCGCAACTACTTTGGATATTATGCTTCTCGGGGTTTTATCTTCTGAGGTCGTAATTGATGAAAGAAGTAAATGGAGACTTCAAGGGGGAAGATAAGTTGAAGTGAAGAGTTTGGAGTGTTTTGTCATTAATTATTCAATCCTTAAGCGTATTAGGGCTTCCTCAGTGGCTCAGTGGTAAAGAATCTGCCTGCAGTGCAGGAGACTTGCAGGAGATACTGTTTTAATCCCTGGCTCAGGAAGATCCCCTGGAGGAGGAACTGGCAACCCAATCCAGTATTCTTGCCAGAAGAATCCCATGGACAGAGGAGCCTGGTGGGCTACGGTCCATAGGATTGCAAAGAGTTGGACACAACTGAGCGACTGAACAACAGCAAAGTGTGTTTAGGGGCAGTGTCGGGTCTGTCTCATTTTATAAAGTTTTCTTTTACTCTCAGAGAATAAAACCATAACAAATAGTGTAGTATCTTCATTTATCTCCTCTTGAAGACCAGGTTCAAACATTAAAACATTAGAAGTTGATGTAGACTTTCAAGAGAATGTGTGTTTGGTTTTTACCCATAAAATTCACATACACGCAGAAGTACAGCATTGGAGGCAGGTTTCCATTGTGTAATTTTTGGTTTAAATCATGGTGATGATCTTCAGGTTGTCATTCTTAATTTCCCACTCCACCGATCTCATTCGCTTGCCATTAATGGTATCAGAGTATATAGCAGAAAGGGAATAGTAATGGTGAGTCCTAAAATAAGTGGAAGCCACGCAACATTATTGGAATGATTAATGAAAAACTGTACTGCGCTAGTGGGTGTTATAGTCCAGCTGATCAGTTATAGTACTGGCCAATAGAACCTGTGGTCTCCATGCCCCACCCAGAGTTGACAGCTGGGGTGGGGGAATGTCAAGGTTTTTGTTTCTTTGGCCACACCACATGGCATGCAGGATCTTATTTCCTTGACCAGTGATTGAACCTTAGTCCCCTGTAGTAGACGTGCAGAATCTTCACCACTGGACCACCAGGGAAGCCCCCCATGACATTTTAAAAATATTATTTCTTAAGTAGAAATTCTTTCTTCCTACCTTTGTATATGAAATAAAACTTTTTCCTCCAAAATTCAGACAATGGAAGATAATAATGATTACTGTAATTATAATAGAGTTGGTAATAATAATATAATAGCCACTTTTTTTAAATGTCTCTGTAATAATGATGATAAAATCTTGTATGTTAGTCGCTCAGTTGTATCCAACTCTTTGCGATCCCATGGACTGTAGCTCTCTAGGCAAGAATACTGGAGTGGGTTGCCATTTCCTTCTCCAGGGGATCTTCCTGACCCAGGGATTGAACTCAGGGCTCCTGCATTGCAGGTGGATTCTTTACCATCTGAGCCACCAGGGAAGCCCTGAATAAAATCTTACTTTTTATCAAATATTTGTTGCTCAGTACTGAACTAGGTGTTTAAATGTGTTATTTAGTTTAATCCTTGTAAGAAACCTAATGAAATAAGTATATTTTTTTAAGATGAGGAAAATGAAACAGTGAATGTAGTAATTTGCCCAAGTTCACACAGCTTTAGTTTTGCTTGCTCTAAAGCTTATCTCATAAGTAGCAATAGAAGGGTTCTGAGTTCTTTGCTTAGAGCAACTAGGTTATTACATATAAGGATCCTTTTGGAAGACATAGTCTCCTCAAGGCTTGATTGAAAAAAAGTGGAAAAAGTGTTCATCGCTCAGTTGTGTCCAACTGTTTGTGACCCCATAGACTGTAGCCTTCTAGGCTCCTGTGTCCATGGACTTCTCCAGGCAAGAATACTGGAGTGGGTTGCTATGATCTCCAGGGGATCATCCCGACTCAGGGATCGAACCCAGGTCTCCAACACGGCAGGCAGATTCTTTACCACTGAGCCACCAGAGAAAGAGATAGTTCGTGTTCTCAGCAGATACCCTGAGGAGGATGTCCTCTCTCCTTCCTTTTTCCTGCTACCAACTCTGACTGCGCATGGTGATTTGTAGGGTCCTTGGGGAAAGGCTTTGGGTACAGAACTGATTTCTTTTTCCTCTTAAGAGTAAATGAATATTTTGACTGAAGAATATAGAATATTCTTGGAAAACGGGAGATAAATTGTTCAAGTTTTTTTTCCTAAAATCTAGTGTGTGAAGAAAACAAATCCAGCGAGTATGATGCCTGAAGCCTGGGGTTTGTGTTTTGTATATTTTAGCAATGGAAATGGCATGGCTCTATCTTTTCTAGTGAGGCTGGCTGGCTGACCTGGCTCTCCCTCCCTTTGGGGTGGCCTCCCTGCTCTGGGTTAGCATAAACCAGAAGGCTTACAGTGGGTGTTTTTCCCTTACATGGTTTAGCATCAGCATCAAGTGATTTGCAATTTCTTTTTCCCTAAATACCCTTCACTAATTCTTTAGAGCATAAAATGCTAATGTGAATATTAAATTTATGTAGCTGTTGCGTGTCCTGTTTAAAATATTTTTCTAAATAAGCAGAACCATATTTGTGCAAAGTAGCATGCAAAAAGGCAAAGGAGAGACTACATTTCAGAGGCCATGCACAGTAAGCTCAGGCCAGTGGTCAGATTAACCGCTGTGTTCTCACATTCGGAATAGTCCTCTTGTTCCCAAACGAAAGTTAACTTATTCATTTACTCATTCAACAGATTATTTGTTGAGAGCCTGCTGTTACCTGGCAGTATTCTAGGCACTGAAGATACTATAAATGAACCAACAATCCAAGTCCCTGGTCTCACGCAGCTTATATTCTAGTGGGGGAGGCAGATGGAAATAAAGTAAACATCGTATTCATAGAATCTAAATTGTCATCAACTATAAGATGTACTGTTATTTTATATACCACCAAGAAAGGAAAGAATACCCAAGAGAGGCTAATAAAGAGACCCCCCCACACACACACAAATGAAACTGGGACCCCAAAAACCTGCACCTTCAGTGAGAAGAGAAACAAGGAAAGAGATCGTTCCACAGAGAAAAGGACCTGAGGGCAGCTTGAATGTCTCAGCCTTGGCGCTGAGCAAGGGGGGGAAAGAACACCTCCCCTGAGAATGTGAGCCAGAAGTCTGTCGTCTGAACTCACTCTGCCAGTGTGACCTAAATAAAACTCTTAGACACAACTCAGTTCAAGTCGCCTCAGTTGGTGGCATTCCCAGGCCCTGGCAGAATCAAATGCAAATTCCCTGAGGAGGGATTCCGTGTCATTCCAGGCCCCAGACAGTTTTAAGACAGCAGCAGTTTTTAGGACATCCTGTATATCAGCTGTATTAAAGTCAGAAAACAAAAATATGTCTTGCAATCAACAAAAATATGGTACATAACATGTCAAACAGTCATAAGTGCAGTGCAGAAAAATGAAGCAGCGTAAGGGTGTAAAGGTTGATGGGCCAGGGAGAGGAAGCATCCCCAGAAGTGATGGATGAGCAGAAGGGCGGAAGGGAGGAAGCAGGCCCTGAGGGACTGGGGGAGGAGCATTCCAGCCTAAGGCCCTGTTGTTGTTTTTGTTTAGTCGCTAAGTCATCTGACCCTTCATGACCCCATGGACTGTGGCTGGCCAGGGTCCTCTGTCCATGGGGTTCTCCAGGCAAGAATACTGGAGCGGTTAGCCATTTCCTTCTCCAGGGGATCTTCCCGACCCAGGGATCGAACCCACATCTCCCGCATTGGCAGGTGGAGGCCATAGCACACCCCAATCCCTTAGGTGAGGGAGAGTTGAGGTGTTTGAGGACTCAAGAGAGTGAAGCGGCCATTGTGACTGGAGTGGACTAGGGAAAGCAAGAGATCATTCTAGGAGATAAAGTCAGAGTGCAGAGGGCCTTAGGGTTCCACAGGACAGGCTTGGCTGTAGAGGCTGTGCGTGCAGAGAGAGAAAGACCCAGTCCCTGCCATCAAGCTCACCTCCTAATAGAGGAGACAGTTAACAAGTAGTGTTAAGGAACCAAAATGGACTCTGATTTCTGGGTTTAAGAGAATAGACTAGACTCACAGCCTAGAACAATTTATACTTTACACAGGATAATCAGCAGCTCTGATCTTCATAGTAACTGCCTCTTGTTTGTTCTGGGGTAAATTGGAGTGACTTAGATATTCTAAACAATGGCTGCTTTAAAGAAGAACTGATTTATAAACTAGGAGTGATTTTTCTTGTTTATGTTCAGAAAGAAAGAAGAAAAACTAATGAACTCCAAAGTAAACCCTCTGTTTCCCCACACAGTTTATAGTGTTGGTTCCTAGTCATTCTCTCAGCCTTTCTGAGGACATGGGAATACCCTAAAGCAACAGCTCTCAAAGCTTTACACTCTTAGAAGTTACTGAGGACCTTAAAGAGTTTTTATTTATGTGACTTTTATCTATCAATGTTCACCATACTAGAAATTAAAACTGCAAAATATAAAAAAAATAGTTTATTCATTCATTTAAAATAACAATAAGAAACTCATTACATGTTAATATAAATAACTTGTCTTTAATGAAAAACAACTTGTTTCCGAAGAAAAATAGTTTAGTGAGAAGACAGACGCTGTAAATCTCTTTAATGTCCGCGTTAACAAAAGACAGTTGGATTCTCAGATCTGCTTCTGCGTTCATTCTGTTGTGATATCATATGTCAGGTAGTGTCTGGAAAATGCTTAACAAGATGAAAAAAGGCAAACAATATTTTAGAATTTTTATGAAAAGAGTTTGACTTCACAGACTGCCCTGAAAGAGGAGTCTTAAGGATGCCACCAGTCCCCAGACCGCACTTTGATAACTGCTTCTCTAAAGACTCCACCCCACAATTTGATGGCAACAGATTTTCAAGAGGCCTGGGATATTGCACTACAGCCCTGGCATTTAACTCCACTTTCTAGTCTCTCCGAAGCCAGAAGAAATGGAGGAGAGAATACGTTATTATTCCCTTGCTTCTTTAAAATTAGCTATTGTAATAGTTGTATTTGAAGTCATGGGGAGAGTAGATTAATACGCTTTTTTAAAAAGTGGGCTTCCCTGGTGGCTCGGTGGTAAAGAATCTAAGTGCCTGTGCAGGAGACACAGGCTCGATTCCTGATCTGGGAAAACCCCACGTGCCTTGGGCAGCTAAGCCCCTGTGTCACAGCTATTGAGCTTGCGCTCGAGAGCCCAGGAGCCCCAGCTGCTGAGCCTGTGAGCAGCAACCACTGAAGGCCTTGCGCCCCTGGAGCCCGTGCTCCACAAGAGAAGCCACCTTAATGAGAAGCCTACACGCCACAACTAGAGAAGAGCTCCTGCTCTCCGCAGCTAGAGAAAAGCCCGCGCAGCAACGAAGACCCAGCACAACCAAAATAAATTTTAAAAAGAAGTATAAAAGATCATACTTTTTAGAAAAAAAAGAAAAAAGTGGTTGCATCCTTTATATCACCCAGTGCACTGGGCGGGCGCTGGATATCGGTGAGAGGATGTGAATGGAAACACTGAACTGCTCCCGGGATGGCGGGGGTGGGGGGAGCGTTGCCTTGCTAATCAGCCTGCACTTCCTTTCTGTTGTGATCAGTTTCGGGCTTAGGCGGGACCTCCTCCATTTACTTCTAAGGGCAGCTTTCTGTGTAGAACAGGACTGGGATTCCAGCCCCTCTTTTGTTGAAATTCTGCTTGGAGCAAATGGCATGGGTCCCAGAGTGGGGAATAAAAACCAGACCTGCAGTCCATCTCAGACAACTGAGCCGTGTATTTTACTA
This sequence comes from Muntiacus reevesi, assembly GCF_963930625.1. NCBI lineage: Eukaryota > Metazoa > Chordata > Mammalia > Artiodactyla > Cervidae > Muntiacus > Muntiacus reevesi. The sequence goes on along the minus strand of NC_089255.1, from coordinate 85,186,551 downwards.
TGGTTCTCGGGTCCTGGGACCTGGCGTTGTCATTGCTGGGTCCTCACATGATACATTTCAGCCCAGGGCATTGGTCAGCTGAAATGACAGTGGACCTAACTGCCAGAGGAAAGCAGGGGTTGGGGGTGCCCTTTGAAGACTTTTCTTTCTTTCTGAGTTTCTCCAGGACTACTGTACCTTTTAGAAGAGTCCTTGAGGGGGATTCTTTGGCAGTCCAGTGGTTAGGTCTCCATTCATGTTGTTACTGCCAAGGACCTGGGCTCAGTCTCTGGTCGGAGAACTAAGATTCCAGAAGCCACATAGCATGGCCCCAAAAAAAAAAAAAGAGTCCATGAATTGACATGCTGTCTTCTTCTGGGAGGTCACAGATGGTGTCTCCAGTGACAGAGGATGCCACAGAAGATAAGCGGAAGGCAGCTGGTGCCGGGGAGGCTCAGGCCTCGGTGGAACAGGAATTGCTGTCTGCAGACCAGACCCAGATCCTCAGCAAGGTCAGGAGCACATTCTTTCTCTCTCTCTGAAAAGCACACGTTTGGACGCATTTGGGTAGATTGGAATTAGAAAGCACTGTCATCTCACGTTTAGTTATGTGGGGAACAATCATGTGTATCATTCCCAGGCCCGTCACTGAACTAGCACCCAGTAAGCATCTGTTAAAAAAATGAAGGGTTATAATGAATGCTCACATGCTCTCTAAAATCCTCTCCATCTGAGGAGCCCTTAACCATTGGACTATGTATTAGTCTCAGTTTTCTTGTGGTAGATCTACTTGGGATTTATGGTCAAGACTCCATAGAAGTGGTACTGATAGCAGTGGTCTCCCTGCCTTGGAGGGAAGGGTTGTTTGTATCATTATTAACATATACATTATATATAATGTATACATGTATACAGAATACATTATGTATAATATATACATATTAACACATACAGAATAACAAGTGGTGTTGGTGTCAGTGAAGACAATGCCAGGCATTATAATCACATTTGTATAATGCTTTACGGTTTACAAAGCGTTTTTATCCAACATTTCACTTACCCCTGAGAACAACCCAGTGAGATAGGTGCTATTATGTCGCCATTTTACAGATGGGGAAACTGTGGTTAAGAGCTGTTACTGACTTTACTAAGTCCATGCAGCTAATAAGTTGCAAGCTAAATCTTTGTTTAACCTTCTGGAAAAGGAAGGACTCATTTAAGAAAGTTAGTCAAAGTCTGGTTTAACTCATTTAATAGTGGTGATAAGAGCTGAAGGATTCTCTAGAAACAGATATTACAAGAATATAATCTGGGAGGATTACAGCATTCATGTATTCATTGATTCATTTATTTCTTGCAAATATCATTTTGACTCCTTGACTGGAGTCACTGATGTGAGCTGTCTTACTGTTGGGCGCTCTGTGTTGGCAGTCGGTGTGCACTTCTCCTTGAGTTGCCTGCCAGCTGCTTGGAGAAGGAGCAGGAGATTAAGGCACGATGGTGTGAAATAGGGGAATGCTAATCTGAGTGATGTGAAGTGAAACCCACTAGGGAGAGGCCGCCGGCTCCTGCTCTGGGTCACTGAGGGCTGGGAGTATCGATTGACATTTGCACTCTTCTATGCAAGTCAGATGTCTGGCAATGGGTATGCTTAAATGCAAATCCTGGGGCTGGTCTAAGGTGAGCTTGTGATTATTTATAGAACATTGTTGGTGGATGAGACAGCCTATGTCGGGTGAGACATCCAAGGTGTGCCACGGGTAAGAGACAGGGGGACAAAGGGAGCCAGAGAGTAGGAGCCAGGTTCTCTCTCTGCAGTACTTTGGTGGACTGATTGACAGTGATCTGGAAATAACCTCTGGATGGAAATTGTAGCAGGAGGACGTGCGGCTGAGTGAAGGCCCAGACGCACAAGCTGTCCCGAGAGGAGCTGTGGGGAGGGTCTGTGCAGGTGTGGCCAAGAAACACCGTGGATGGGAAAGTCAGTAGCAAACCTTGAGGATGTTTGTGCGCCAGGTTTTTATGAAGAGTCTGAAGTGGGAAAGTAGCAAAAAGCTGGAGAGAACATTTCATGTTCTCTAAATTAGGGAACATGTTGGTGGCATGAAAATAAAAGTGGGTAGAGTTTATTACAACCTGTGGCTGGAGGAGAGAAAAGGAACGTCGACCAACGGGAGTCAGGAGACCTGTGAATCGGGAGAGTGGAGGTAATAATAATAAGGCAGGGCCGGCAGGCTTCAGTTGGAAAGAGGCTAATAGAAACCTGCCTTTGAATATGTCCTGTGACCAGAACTCTCTTGTGCAGATGGCCAAGTACCACGGCCCACAAAGGTCTGGGGACATCGTGATGATCCAGTCTGAGCACACGGGAGCTGTTGATATTCTGTCAGCTGACTTGGAATCTGCAGACCTGCTGGGGGACCATAGAAGAGGTGAGACTTTTGGGGGCATGGAATGTGTTTTTGTTTTGTTCCTATAGGTGCTTAAAGGGCAGGCAGATAGATGGAAGGGAGGAGGAAGCATAAGATTCCATATGGCAAAAAGGAAAAACAACCAGTGTCTGAATACTGCATTCTGAGCAGAGTAGGCTCTATCCAGTTTATATGTGTGTGTATATATATATATAGTACTCTATTCAGTGTATATATATATATAAATATATATAGATATGTCTGGTACTCCATCCTGGTGTGTGTGTGTGTGTATAGATAAATATATATATATATTTATTTATAATAAAGTTTAAAAGAGACCTGTTTCTTGAACTGAGCAGCTGACCCACCTCAGGGCAATGCTCCCTCCTTCCTTGTGAACAGAAGTCAAGGAAGCCAGTAGGAAGAGCGTCTTTGACTGTGACCACCTCCCCTAAGCAAAAGGCCAGGTGTGGCAGTGTTTCCTCAGGGTTTCTTTCTCAGTAGTAAGCGGCCTGTCCTTTCAGTCTCCCCGCCTCTGATGGCCCCTCCGTGCATCTGGACCTTTGCCAAGATGAAGGAATTCAAGAGCAAGCTGGGCAAGGAGAAGAACAGCCGTCTGGTGGTGAAGCGGGGGGAGGTGGTGACCATCCGGGTGCCGACCCACCCAGAGGGGAAGCGTGTCTGCTGGGAGTTTGCGACCGACGACTATGACATTGGCTTTGGAGTTTACTTTGACTGGACACCGGTAACCAGCACCGACATAACGGTGCAAGTCAGTGATTCCAGTGAGGACGAGGACGAAGACGAGGAAGAAGACGAGGAGCTCGAAGGTACATTGAACTTGAACATAATTTGCAGTCTCCTTTCCAGGTTCAACCTAATTTCTAGCGCCCACCAGGTGATCACTTCCTGCCTTGTACCGGTCCTCCTGTTTCTGAGAATGCAGGCAGAGAATCCCTTTCAGCTTTGCAAGCCAAGTTGAGTGATGCAGGCTGAAGTCAGACCCTCAGAGAACGTTCTGGTGGTGTAGCAGTGGTGGATGCCTTAGAGAAAGGCTTCTGTTCTTTTTAATCGGTACCTGGCTGTGTTGCCCCCCCGAGGATCTCCTGGGGACAGGGGTGGGTTGGGGGCAGGGAAAGGGGTGTTGTAGAGGCATTGTTTTTCAGATCACATATGTAAACCTGAGATTATTTTATACTTCTCTCTTAGGGATATTTATATATCTCTCTGTGGGATATTTACATTTTTTCTTGGTCTGGAACCAAGCTGAGTGATTGCAGCTTGCCAAACATACCCATTCTCTCCTCCTTCCAGACCGTCACAGCTGGCTGACTACCGTTTACTTCTTCCTTTGTGCCCAGGGCAGTTTTAAAAATAGTCTCTGTGCTATGTTCCAGTCCTTACTCGCGATGGCCGTAAGGCTGCCCTTTTTTTGTTTTTAAATAAGCATTAGCCTTATTCCTTGATTTTCCCATATCATCTTACAGTCAACCCCTTAACTTGCTTCTTCAAGTCTATAGGGAAGTCTGCACGTATTCAAGGAGGAGGAGAACCTAGGATTTTATTTGTCTCCTCAGGGGACCAATAGGGGTTTGGGGGTCACTTGCTATAGCACCTTTACCTGCATTTCCTACTTCCTTTAGCTAGTTTTTTCACTTGTTGAATCTGCCCTTCTAAATATATTGCTCTCCCCCTTGGAAATTTCCAGGTACTCCTTGGAAATTTTCAGATACTCCTGGAGCTAGGAAGGCTCTGTAAGGCTAAATCATTGTTTCTCAGTGCAAATACTGTTGGCATTTGGAAGGAGACACTTTGCTGAGAAGGTACTATCCTGACATTTAGCGCTCCTGAGCCCTTGAGCACTAAATGCCGTATCACCCACTGGTCACTCTGATGGCCTAATTGGAGGCCACCAGACATTTCTAAATGCCCCGTGGGGAGAAAGCCACCAGGTTGTTACCTGGTTCATCTTCTTGCCTTCAGGCAGGCCTCTTTGGTCTCCGAATTCATAGCCGAACACTCTGCCCTTTGCTCACACAGACCCCGTCCCAGCTGGAGACGTGGAGCGAGGCTCCAGGAGCTCCCTGCGGGGCCGCTACGGGGAGGTCATGCCCGTGTACCGCCGGGACAGCCACCGAGACGTGCAGGCCGGCAGCCACGACTACCCCGGCGAGGGCATCTACCTGCTGAAGTTCGACAACTCCTACTCCCTGCTGCGCAACAAGACTCTCTACTTCCACGTCTACTACACGAGCTGAAGGCCCGCCGGGACAGAACGCGGGTGGTGTGTGCCGGCTGGAGCAGGCTGCCAGCTGGGGCCTCTTGTCCTGGATAGGCAAGGGCTCCAAGCTGAGCGTGGGGCACCCGACCCTCACGTCCTGCCTGGCGGGCCTGACTGTTGACCCCATCCATGTAGCTTTGCCCCGTCCTTGGCTTCTGCAGATGGTGGCGTGGTACCCCTGCTCTGTGGTCCCTGACTCACGCTCTTGTTGCTTCCGACTCCAGCAAAATCTCTCTGCGGAGGACACCCATTAGGCCAAAAGCCTAAGAGGAAGTTGGGTGTTGTCTTTTCAGAATAGGTTTGTTTTGGTTCCAGGTGTATGCTTTCAACTGCTGCGCTCTCCTCTTCCAGAGCCTTCACGCAGGCGAGTTTAGTGGCCACCCACTCTCTTCACTTTTCGGAAGGACTGAAAGAGGGAACAGCACACTGTCCGTGAAGGAGCCCAGTCTTGGGGACGTGGAAAGCTCTGGCCAGCCTCTCACCATTGCCGTGTTCCCGCCTGCTGGTTCTTCCCATTCTCTAGCACGGGCTGGGAGCCCTCACTGCCTCTGGAGGCATGGTGATTTCACCCTGCCTCTCTCCTCCTCTCGTCTTTTCCCTTATCTGTGTCCCTGCCATCACAGCAAGAACTTCCATGCAGTCCAAAGTGATGATTCCTGTGGTCTTAAGCTCTTCTGGGAAGCAAAACTGCCTCCATCACTTCCTATTTCAAGAGGCGGTGTCCCTTTCCAAGGGTCCTGGGGGTGGAAAGGGGAAAGGGTGGAAATTAGGTACTGTATTGATCTCAGATGCCACATCTCCGGAAGTCAAGTGTTACTAAATCATTTTTATGTATAATCAAAGGAGGGGGAGATGATCTGAGAAAAGAGGTTAAAAAACAAAACAACACTCTAGATTCCCTACCACTTTTTTTTTTCTTTTCAGTCTTTAAAAAAGGGGTGATATTTAGAAATTTTGCTTTGGGACCAGTCAGTTTTCCTAAGTTTCTAGATGTCTAGGTTGCTTGCATTCAGGGCTGCAGGCTTTTGGTGCTCAAAGTCTCGAAGAGGAGGTGGTCATGAAGCTTCACCGCTGCTGCTGGTCGGCTTTGTTCTTTTACCAGGCTGAAGCCTGTACGTTCCCTGGGGACAGCCTTTTCCACGCCATGAAGCTGGCATGCTGTGGGGAGCTGCCTCCAGTGTCCCCAAAGGCACGTGGTAGCCCAGCCCCCTCCCCATGTCCTAGGAGGAGGCAGAGAAGGGACCACTGCGACTGTCTGTACCTCCTCCTCTCTTATTCTTTGCTTCAAGCCTGTTACTACCGCCTTAGAATTCCGAGGAAGAATTAGATTTATTTATTACTTTTATTTATTGTTAAAGCCACATTTCATTTCACCTTTGAAACAGTTCCTGTTTCTCAGAAGGCTTTCACCTGCTCTGAGCCACCGAGGCCCCCTCTCCTGTGGAGTCTAAGATGCAGATTTCGGGTGAAGTTGGGGAGGGCTGACGTTCTACTCCCGTGGGATCAGTCCCTATGAGGCTCTGGGAGGGGTCTGCCCCTCCTGAGACGGATGGATGACGCCCCCCGCCCCCCGCCCACCCAGCCTGCTGCCCCCAGCACTCACTGCGAGGAGCTCTAGGTTGTGAGGGAATCTGCCCGTTTGCCCAGGATTGAGTGAGTGTAGAGGACTTGACCAGCCAACCAGAGGCATCCCGTGATGCCAGGACTGCCAAGTCCTCCACCTGCTCCTCCACTCTGAGGAGTCAGCTGTGTCACGATGCTTCCTTTGGCTCCTTCCTTCCCTGTGTGGGAGCCTCACACCACGCCTCCCCTCTGCACAGAAGCAGAAACTCAGCGACCAGGGCTCCTCACGACAGGTCTGTGGCGGCACCTGTGTCACGAACAAAGGGCGCTGGAGCCACACCTTCTGCTTCTCTGGGAGCACAGCCCCAGGTGGGAGAGGATGCCGGAGACTGCTGTAGCATCCCTCCTCCTCCAAGCGGCCTCATACCTCCATTACTTTACGTCTGAGTGCATTCTGTAGGGGGTTATACACTGGCCCACATTTCCATGCCCTGTAAGAAGTTAGGAACTATTCTAGCGACTGCCTGTTGGGGCACTGAAAGCAAACTCGCTGTGCGGTCATCCCATCAGGTAGCTGTGTGATCATCACTGAAATTGAATCATGCCTTAGCTAAGTGAGTAGAATATTTATAAAATAATTTTCTACCGAGCTCTTCTCCAGTCAGCTAAAGCCTGGCTTATTTTTCCTGTTTATTGTTAACTTCTGATTTTCTCTTAAGATGGAGCTGTCGGGTCATAAGAGGCTCCCTGGGATGACACTTCCTGTTGTTGATTTTTGCCACGAGAGTCTCTGTATCCTTCTTTTCTTTAGAATCCTAGTTCTGTTGCATCAGGGAAGCCTGAGGGACTTGTTCCCATCGCCTCAGTGTGCCTCTTACTGTCTGGTCACTTTTGAAGTCCTGGACATTGTTATATTTCATTCTGTACTGGTGTTTTGTTAACAGTCAGTGCTTCTTTGATCCATTCACACACAGACACAAAAATACCTAAAAAAAAGATATTTTCACCATCTAATGAATTTACTATCCCATATTAAGTCATCTGAAATTATTGAACTTTAGGGACACAGTATTACTTGTAAAACGCATGTAATTACTGAGAATTTCAAGGTCTGGCAAATCCTAAAAGGTAGTCACTTCCTGAGTCTCTCTCTGTCTCAGTTTACAGAACCAAACAATGAAGTGAAAATTACTTGCTTTCACCTTCACCCTGTTCTTTAGAGCATAAATATTAAGGTAGAATGGAAAGAAAGTACTTCACAGTAGGAGAGACTGGAATTCTCTCCACAAGGTGGCCAAGTTCTTAAGTTTCTTTGGTTTATTTAGTTTTGCTACTTTGTTGAGAGATGGGGCTTTTAGAAAGTTTGGGTATTAATTTTTCTCAACATTTTATTTTGAAAAATTCTCAGCAAACAACATTTAAAAGAAGTATAGTGTAAGCACCCTTATGTATATCCATCACATAGATTTTAAAATTATAAAGTGCTAACTTTTAAACAAAGATGATTCTGCCATTCTGTTCCTTTTGACAGGTGTCCAGTAGAGTATTCCCTTCACAGACATCAGCTCTCTAGCGTCAGAGAGCTCCTGGTTTTTAGCAGACTCACCTCATTCAGTGCCAGTTAACCGGGAGGTGATCCTCATAAAAATGTTTCCTGTCTCCATCTTTCAGAACTCATGCTGTATTTCCCCTTTACCTTAGGCTCTAAAAGCTAATGTTTTCTTCTCTTTCTGGCATGTCAGAGTGAAGGTAATTGTGAAACTGCTTTCCTTGGAAGGACTTTTTTCTGATCTCTGTTGCTTTCCAACATATCCTCAGGACTGAAATTACACTTGGATCCTCAGACATAATGTAGCTTTAAAATGGAAGTAGGCAGTAACTTGAAATTAGGCCATTCTTAGTTTTTTTTTTTTTCTTAATTCATTCATGCACTTTAAAAATATTTTTTATCTGTTACTTAGGAAAGAAAATCTTATACTTTTAAAAAGTATATATTGTCCCTTATAATATATATATGGAAGAGTTTTAACTGAAAGCTTCCTGAAAGCTCACTATCTTAATCAGTGGGTTTAGATATTATTGTAAAACATCATTTATAGAAAGTACCTGTATGTTTTTGATGAGCCCTATCCAATCCCTCTTTGAAAGAAATTAGGTGAAACCCAAACCCAAAGTATTTTTATGTTTAAGACCACTTTTCTGCAGAAGGTTGCCTTTTAACCCCAAAGTGTAAGGTTCTAAGGTACAGAGCTGAGTGACCCCTAACATTTGCACAAAAGGCTATTGTTTTAGACGAAGGGATAGGAGTGAAAAGGTTTGTGCAGCTTGAGAAGTGTGTTTTTTTTTTAAAACATTGATAGTAAGGATTGAAAACGAGAGAAAGAGAGAAAAGCTATCAAATGTATCCCAGAATCTTGCTCATAATTCTGATTCTGTGTAGTTCTTTAGTTTGCATTTCATCCATTGGAATTTGTCTTTCAGCCAGAAACCTCACTGGTTCTCACTGTGCTTGTTGGAGACATCCCAAACTCACTTTGCTTTCTTTTCCAACAAGATCAGCTTTAGAAATATTTTTGAGTAGGTCTCCTCTGCTAAGGGTAACCCTGACCTGAGGATTGATTTCACCTCTGTACCCTGTGGGACTTGTGGGTCCAGCGCCATGGAAAAAGATGGTGACTTCAGAAAGGCTAGGAGGAGTTCCTGCTATGTCCCCGTAGCCTCAATTGGTTTTGACTATGGCCGAAAAGGGATGAAACAGATTCATTTTGACCCACATCCCGGAATAGCCTCAAGCCACAAAACTTTTTGTGAACAAGCTGTGTCCTCTGTAGGCTGACCTCCCTCTGAGGGATAGGAATCTCATTCCATCTGTGTGGGCCAGTCATACACACAGTCAGTGGGACCAACAGACAGACACACTTTGGTCTTCCTTTTAGAGCCTCTATTTAGAATCTCTCCTGGGTCGAAAAAGTTCACACCAAACTCTTTAGTCTCCTTCCACCTAGCCAAAAGAGTAGACCTTTTGGAAGCCTGAATTTGCTAGAAGCGGAAAAGGCACCGACCCTATAGACTCTCTGGTCGAAAAGAGTTGGAAAGTGAGTTTCTGTATGAAGGAAGGTGGTCTCATTTTTTGTGGTGAGGGGTAGCTTGTTAAGGGATTCATGCTCTTTAGAGAGCAGATCCTTGTATTCATTGTATCTGATTGTGCTCAAGGAGCCATGATGCATGATTCTTTGGGGAGTAAGTAGGGGATGGGTGTTTAAAATTAATCACAAGTTGGGTACTTCCCAGCAACCCAATATATGGTGAGTGTCCCTATGACCAAAGCCCCAGTTTTCATGCACATGGGATCTTGTCCCTAGGCCCTCATTTCCAGACAACTGAGAGACACAGAGAGGGGCTAGACCCTCTCCACTTATTTATGGTAGTGTTTTGCAATTGGCAGCATGATATCCAAGTTTATATAATTAACCAGAATTAGATACTAGTGTGAGCTGAGTAGATAAGCTGATCAACCTCGGTTGGAAGTAGGGCTGGGGAGGGCGTATGACTTGGAGCCCCACATTGCGGTAGCTGGGCGGGTGACTCCTGTGTGACTGTGCAGCTGGAACTCTCGTTAACCTCGCCACGTGAGGGAAGAGGATGTGACGATGCTATGCTGATGAGGACGACACACTAATTGAGTTGGCTGGGAAACAGAGCAAGGCCTCCATCTACGGGCACTAGACCCTGTCACCAGCTGTGCGTGCGATCTCAGTGTGAGGTGGCAGCTCTGCAGGTTCTGAGTCTGGCTTCAGGGCCCACTAAGGGCCAGTCTAATGTGGGCATGACTCGGGCCTTCCTCGAAGGAGAACCTCCTGAGAGTCGGTTCCCAGCGGCCTCTTTTCTGGGAATGGGCAGTGGCACCCCGGCAAGAGCTGCTTTGGTTCTTTTGGTACCTGGTTACCCGTTACCTGGTTATGGTCAGTGTCACCCACTTGCTCTGTCCAGCCAGTCCAGCGCCTGTGGGCACACCTTTGATATCTACCCAGTTATTTAGGTAATGAGGTTAGGGCAGGATCTGGGACCCAAAGGGAGAGAGAAGCTTTGCTAAGTATTGCCAGATTTCAGAAGTCACCACTCCCTCTGGGGAGCTGCACTGTCCCTCCTGAACCAAGAAGGCCAGACAGAGCCCATCCTATCTTAAGTCTCCTCACCAATCTAAGAAAACGCAATTAATTGCCTAAAGCTTGGTTAGTGGGGGTTCATTTACAAGCAGCAGTGTCCTCAGAAACTAAGTCCAAAGGCACAAGACTCCGGCTTTGAAATGACTGTAGTCCGGGTCACTGGTTTGAACTCACCATCAAATCTAGAGATACAAGCTTTTGAAAAATTAAATTCCATAGTTCTCTGTCATTTTAAGCTGATAGCTTTGACTCATCTAGGGATAAAACATGTGAAATGGTTTCCAGGGGATCAAGTACATATATTTTCTGAATGTTCTGATAGAGGGTCATGAAAAACTATAAAGTTTTCGTTTGAAATATGATAGTATATGGGATAACAGAAGAGCCTTTAACTCACCTTCAGGTAAAGGAGCTCTCTTCCTGAACCCTTTTCCTCACTCAGGTTTGAAATGCCTCATCTGTAATACTACCTGTAATTGATTATTACCGTTGGTTTTCAGGTTCAGTCAAGAATCATGTGGAAAACATTACCCTAATTCCTTCTCTCCTAAGCAGCATATTTTACTGAGAAATTTCATATTAAAAACTCCACTAACATCCTTTACTGAAATGATTGTCCCATAAATGAATTTTTTTTTAAATTTAGTCAAGCTGGATGATTTCCATTTAGCTATGTTCAAGAGTTATGTTCAAGAGCAAGTAAAGTCTGGAGAATGCAACTCAGTCACCCATGGCTCTGGTGTACCCTTTTCCCTTAATAATGGGAAGTGCCCTGAAATCCCCTGAAGAAAGCTGCTTTGTAATCAAAGTGATGGATTATAAGAAAGCCAGACTTTGGATAAGGATAATTGGAATAGAGGAGGTGTTTGAAGTTCTCCTAAACTACTTTATGCCATTTAGCTTGTATTTCTGAAAGGCCTGCTTTGGTGCCTTGCACTGAGATCTATCAGTTGACTGAAAGATGATCATGCTTTCTTGGTAAATATTTTTAAGCAACTGGCAACCACAAAGGCATTCTTTCCTTATCATTCTAGATCATGCACTGATGCTGACATTACAAAAAGGGGTCTCAAAGGGAAACAGTCACAGCCTTCTCTTTAAAATACACGGTATCCCAAGCAATCATTTGTCGCAATCAACTAGTTTTATGTGTTCCCTGTCATGACAAATGCTGTCAGCATCGCCTATGATTTCTGAGAACTCTGAACCAAATTGTTATTTGTTATGTCCTGCTGAGTGGTTTTCCCTTTAAAATAACCATATTTCCACCACCCCGTGGCACTGAGTGTGTTGCCTGATACACAGAGGATCCTGAGCTATTGTTCCTGACATAGCTCAGTTCTTGTGTTTTTATATTATGTAACGTTTTGTGATGCTTTTGTGCATTCTTTGTCTTCTCTTCCGAATTTTGAAGTCTGTCATAAATAAACTTTTTCACTATGCACCTGAAACATGAGTTATACTTTAATATTTTTTCTTCATCTCTCCTCTGCATCTTAAGAGGATAAGTATTCTTTAAATCTGTATGAATTATTTTATAATCTATTACTATAAAAATTTAAGAAAAATTAACGAGAAAAAGTTACGAATGAGATTAATGATAGAGCCTTCACCTGCATTTAAATTTTAAAATATGTATGTATTTGGCTGTGCTGGGTCTTAGGTGCTGAACGTGGACTTTCTCTAGTTGTGGCGAACGGGCTTTGCATCGCCATGGCTTCTCTTGTTGCAGAGCACGGGCTCTAGGCCCGCGGGCTCAGTGGTTGTGGCACACAGGCTTAGCTGCTTCATGGCATGTGGGATCTTCCCAGACCAGGGGTAGAACCCATGTCCCCTGCATTGGCAGGCGGATTCTTTAACTACTGGACTATCAGGGAAGTCTGCATTTAAATTTATAGCCAAGCATGAACTGGGATCTGGGCTTGGCCCAAGGGAAGAAAAGTTAAGAGTTGTCGTTTAGTCGCTAAGTCATTTCCAACTCTTTTTGCAACCCTGTGGACTGTAACCTGCCAGGGTCCTATGTCTGTGGAATTTCCCAGGCAAGAATACTGGAGTGGGTTGCCACTTCCTTCAACAGGAATCTTCCTGACCCAGGGATTGAACCTGTGTCTCCTGCATTGGGAGGCAGATTCTTTACCACTCAGCCACCAAGGAAGCCCCTAAGTTTAGAGTGATGATTACAAAATAGAACATCATTTGTTTTGTTAGTGTTTGATCCCCAGGGATGTCCATTTTCCAGTGGGCTGACTTTATTTAAACTTGGAATCAGTACTTTGGACACCACAGTAATCATTTAACATAGTCTGGTTAATACTCAGCCTACTTTGATTTATGGAAATGATACTGTAAGATATCTTCGACATGCCTTATAATGCTGCCTCTGCACATCCTTGGTGTGTATTCCAGAACAGGAAGGACTCACATGTGACCAGAGGGGCACCATTAAATATTTTCTTAAGTGATACCTGTGGTCCTAAAATGAGCCTGTTGATTTTTCCCTGCTTTCTTTTGCCACATATATAACTTAATTAAAAAAAAAAAAAAACTGGTATTTTTATTTCTTTTTGACTGTGTTGGGTCTTCATTATGGCAGATTGTTGTGGTATGTGGGATCTTTCCTTGCAGTGGGAGGGCTTCCTCTAGTTATGGCACACGGGCTCAGTAGTTGTGACGTGTGGGCTTGCCCCACAGTATGTGGAATCTTGGCTTCCTTGACCAGCATTAGAAGCTGGGCCCCCTACATTGGGAGCTTGGAGTCTTAGCCACTAAACCATCAGGGAAGTCCCTGGGGATCTTGAATGCGTTGTGTTTGGGTATGTCGAATATACTATGTCACTGATGACACAGAACGTATTGGAGATTATTTTCTAACTTTTATTTTTTGTAAATGGTTGTTTTTCATAGTTAAACCACTATAACTTGGCTTTTGCTGCATGAAATCTCATCATCTCCACTGAAATCAGGAAGCATATGAACAGGCATCTCTTTTTTAAATTATTATTATTTTCTACTGTGCTGGGTCTTCATTGCTGCTCACGGACTGTCTCTAGTTGTGGCGAGCAGGAGTTACTCTAGTTGTGGTGCTTGGGTTTCTCACTGCAGCGGCTTCTCTTGTTTTGGAGCACAGGCTCTAGGCAGGCAGCCTTTCGTAGTTGTGAAGCGTGGGCTCAGTAGTTGCGGCTCCCAGGCCCTAGAGCACAGGCTTAATAGCTGTGGCTCACTGGCTTAGTTGCCCGGCGGCATGTGGAATCTTCCCGAACCAGGGATCAAACCTCTGTCTCCTGCACTGGCGGGGAGATTCTTATCCACTGGACCACCGAGGGAGTCCCATTTTCCAACTTTTAAGGGCACTCTTTATATGATCTGTCATATCATTGACCCTGACATCGCTCAGGATCATATACCTGTGTGCAGCCACACACTGCAGCCCCTGACATCCAGTCTGATGTTCTTTAGCCCGTGAAGTTCTTGCTACACTCAGCAGACATCTTAGTTCAGGTATTTGCCCTAAGTGGGCTAATGCCTGCTTTTGACCTTGGAATCGAGAGCTAAATAAGCTGTGTTCAAAGGTTAGGTGGAGCCAATAGAATGAGATTTATCTTATAAACATGTACATCTACCTGCTTATCCAGTAGTTAAGTTTGCTACTGTCCTTAATGATTATGTAAAATTGCTTTGGAACAAAATGGTTTATATTTTGCTATGTTCTTAAAGATTTCCTGGCAGCACCCCCATTCTGTTTTCATCCTTGTAAAGTATTTACCAGGACTTACTACTTCCATAGAGCTAGAAGATTCTCCGTATATAATTACCAGCATTAAGCCATTCCAACATCTGTTCTTCATCCACTGTGGCCACGCCCACTGCAGAAGTTGGGCAGATCAGACCTCCCTGCGGTCCTCGGCATCCTGGGTTCAGGTGTCTATGGATTGGTCTTCACAGATCTAACAACTGATGTGGAAATGAAGAAGGACCTGCCTTTTACTACTTGGTCAGCCATGAGGGAGAAACCCCTCCTGGAAAATATCCTCTCAATAGGAGATGGCTTTTGGATTGAGAGATATATCTGAACTCAGCCCCTGCCCAGTCAAATAAGTATTTACTTGCAAACTTGAGAGAGTTGCAGAGGAGGTAGTTTTAAAAACCCTTTATAGCAGCTTAATCATTGCTAAACATTGGAGCCACTGTCTGACCTCGAGAGAAAAGTCTACGCACCTGGGGAAATATTTGCTCTTCATGGTCTGCCAGGGCCCTAAAAGAGGAAGAGACATTCAGGGAGGGAGGAGGTAACCAGCCATGATTGAATAAGAAGGGCATCTCTCAATTTCACCTGCATTTATGCAGTGGGGCTAGTCGCTGTGCTTGGAACTGGGGTCAAGAGAGATTGGTCAGTGGTGCAGCCCTAGAGGAGCTTTGAGGGAGCTCTGCCCTCACACAGGGGAGAAGGTATAGGGATGCTGCTTTCTCCCTACGGCACAGCTAAGTTCCTCTGGAATGAGAGTCTTCTCTTCGCCCATGTGTCCAGTCCCAGGTTCTGGGAGGATGGTTTCCCAGGGGGAGGGGCTGAAACTGGTCCCATCGCAGGTCTCCACATTTCTGAGCAGCAGGGCAGCTACCCATGTTGATGCCTTGGACACCGTGGAGGTCCCAGGGCTGGAACACAGATAGCCTCGCTAGCATTAAAACCGCGGGCCCGGAAACCCACAGATGCTCTCTTTTCTCAGGAGTTGCGTCGTCCAGTGAGGCCACATCGCTATACATCCCACTGCCCCCACCCCATTCCTTTTCCATCGCTCAGTTGGTCCTGAGCTGGTGGCTTCCCTGGGCCTGCCTGCTCTCTGTTCCTCTCAATTCCATCCTCCCAGGTCCCTCACCTCCACCGTCCCAGCCTCCAAAGCTCACAGAAAACTCCAGAAAAGCTGCAGCAGCCTCTTGGGAGCTGAGTTGGTTCTGGGTTAGTCTCCTTGGTTCCAGGTGAAGGCGGCCCTGACCTGGAGACCGTTTTGCTACAGGCTGTGTGAAGAGCTCCATGGCTCAGGTTCTTGGAAACACAAAGTCTCCCCTTCATAAAAGCATCATGAAACAAGGAGACGGACTGTGGTTCCTCTACAGCTGAGAACCACAAAGGTTCGTCAGTCACATCTCTGGGTGGCTCGGGTCGTGGATGTGGGGACGCCTCAAGAACCCAACCCAGGGTTTCTCAGCAGCTCAGAGGAGCCTGGGGTGAGTTTCTTTGGCTTAGACACATCTGTTTTTGTGGGGAAGAACAGGTTTGTCTGGGCTCGGGGAAAACCAGGAGACAAAAGGAGGGCCTCAGAAATGTCACGACTCCACGGATCTCGCTGAGCCCAGAGGAAAAGTCACAGTGTTTGATCTCTACCCTCCCCCACCCACTGCTGGTGTTCACCTCACAACACGTGTCAGAAAATTCGTGTTGAAGTAGAGGAGACCAGAACTATGAGAAAAATATCAAAGTGAGTTTTGTGCATGAGGATGGTTTCTACAAATGTTTGATAACGGAGGCAGTATTGCCTCTTTACCTCATTTAGATTTCCTTAAAATCCATTTGGCTTTGGTCACCAGTTTTAGGGTGGCTGATGGAGGCCCTAGGTTGAACAGGTTAATTTTTTTTTTTTACTGCACTGCAGCATGTGGGACCTTAGTTTCCTGACCAGGGACCGAACTCTTTCCCCCGCTGGATCGGCAGCACAGAGTCCTAACCTCCTGACCTCCAGGGAAGTCCCAGACAGGTTAATATTGTGCTGCCTGCCCAGGAGGACACATGAGTTGAAATACATCAGCTCTCGGACATTATCCCAGATCAGACATGCAAGCAGACAGGTATGATGCCCGGGCGGCGGAGTGAGAGCTGGACAGGTGAATGTCCAGAAGTCAGTGGGCAGGCATAAGCTCAGCAAGAGCGGGGGCTGCAGCTGCCTTATCCAGTCACACAGCCACAGCCCCTGGCCCCCGGCCCCCAGCCCCCAGCCCGTGGCGGTGGGAAGGCTCACCGCATGCTTGTGGACTCAGTGGAAGGAGGGGGAAGTCCATTAGCAGCTGGAGCAGGACAGCCACCAGCTAGTTTCTTTCTAGGAGGAAGCCCAGCCCACCCGGCTCGTTATACCAAGTTCCCTGTGGTATCGTTCAGATCAGGGGAGTGGTCTCAGCTTGTCTCTGCGTCTGGAGCCTTGTCCTAGACGTGGGTTCTGTCTGGTGCCCGCACTTCCCAGAAGTCTCTTGGGCTTCTCTGGTGCCTGCAAACAGGCTGGGAGGAGGGAGGGGTGGAAGGACCTGGTAACCTCAGCAGTGCTGGCAATCACTTTGGATTATTTGGGCTCCCGAAGGCACCTGTGAGTGAGAGGCAGAGCATGCTGTTGCCTTGATCTGGGGAGGTGGCGGCAGCACCCTATCTGGCCAAGCCTCGCCCCTGCCACTCGCCCGCTGCTCCTTGCAGACCCCTCTCTCTGCACGGCCGGGGAGCGCAGCCTGAAGTGCGGGGCCCCCACTCTCCCCTGAGCTCAGGCCCTCTAAAATCCACCGGAGCTTGAATCACCTTCAAAGTCCAAGTCAGGTGACTGTTACAGATCCACAAGTTGAGATTAGTCTCTGATCTCAAGGTTTCTTGGAGAGAGCCCAGGGGAGCCTGATGCAGCCAGGCGAGTCTGGAGCAGTCTGGGGAAAAGGGCCCAGACGGCAGCAGAGCAGGACACGCACAGCCTCCCTCTCCACTGCTGCGTCTCATCTCCCTTTCTCCGCCAGCACAAACTCGCTTTGGGGCCAGAGTGGCCCACCTTGGTCACTGGAGAGCCTGGAACCCCAGTCATCTAAGAGATGAGATGCCGCCAAGGAGCCCAGGGCGAGAGGGAAGAGCTAGGTGCCCTGCGATTGGAGCTCAAGAAAAGGGGACTTCTCTGGTGGCCCAGGGGCTAAGACTCCGAGCTCCCAATGCAGGGGCCCAGGTTTGATCCTGGGTCAGGGAACTAGATCTCACATGACTGCAACTAAGAGTTAACAGGCCGCAACTAAAGATCCCACATGCTGCGAGCAAGACCTGGCACAGCCAAATAAATAAATAACTAAAAGTAAATATTTAAAAAGAAAAGAGACTCATGGCTGAGAGAGGTGACTTCCATTTGGACCGGACACATATATCTTAATTCCCCGTTTAAACCTCATTTACATAGGGGAAGTGAAATCTCAGGTATGGGGTATACAAGTCATCTTGTTTCTCTCCCAGAAGTGACCTCAATCTCCCCACAGTACCTCTGTCTAGAGGTGATCCTGGCTCTGGCGGCTCACTGCCAGGCTTGGGGGCCTGCTCCAGGGCAGCCCACGGTAAGCTGTTAACAGGGTGGTCTCCTGAGCTCGCCTGTTGGAGGCTGTTTATGCTGCCCATGGAGCTCCCAGGACCATTCACAATGGGATGTATCCTAAGTACCTAACCCTGGGGCTGGTCCAGAGAACGCCGCCCCTGAAGGTGAGGGACTTGGCTGAGAGAGCCTTAGAGCTAAGTGGTACCACTCTCAGCCCTGGGCGCTCAGCTGGTCACAGGATGCTTTCTCTCCTGCTTCTCATACCTGTTCTCTCCTGGGTCTTGTCTGACTCTCTCAGGAAGGCTTTGGGGCTTGTTTCTCTTCCTGGCCCTTAGGTCCCGAGGGCCAGCCAACCACAGGGGCGGGCAAGTGGCTGGCTGACTCTCTCTCCTGGTCCAGACGCAGGGGGTTTCCCGCCAGGAAGAGGGTTCACCCTCTGAAACCCAGCTCAGCTTTAAGTGATGCAACGCGGAGGCCTGAGCTTTGGTTTAATGATCAGATTCCAGGGTGGGCCGTCTCGGAAGCCAGTGTGAGGGTTCAGGTCTTCCGCTTCGCTGCAGTCGGGGCTTGCTCATTTCCAGGCCAGTTCAGCCCAGGCCCTGTCTCCCCCTGCACCCCTCCCCGCCCCCCGCCCCCGCACCAGTGGGGTGCAGTTTGAGAGCTAGGCCCTCAGCTCGGGGGGTGTATCCGGCTGCCGACAGGGGTGAGACACGTGGAAGGCCTCCAAGGCCAGCAGTGACTTGTTGATGCGGCTGATGGTGGGGTAGGGAGTGAGGTCCACCTTGAACCTGTGGCAGAGAAACATCCATCTAAGCCGAGGTCTGCAGGGGCACAGCCTGTGGGTGGCGGGCGGGGGAGTAAGCACAGAGGCAGGGCTGGATGAAGCCCCTGGGGCTGGCCGGCGTGGGCCTAGGAAGGTGGCCCTGCTGGGTGGGGTCTCTGCTCACAGGGAGCTCTCTGCGGAGGGGCAGGTCTCCTGCGGTACCATCCACTGTTCCTACTCCAGGCCGTGGCAGTCTACACGACTTGTATGTGTAAGGCTGGTGCTGGGCATTCATATACAGATTATCTCCCGATCATTTCATGAGCTTCTGGAGGGGAGGGTGGAGAAGGCAATGGCACCCCACTCCAGTACTCTTGCCTGGAAAATCCCATGGACAGAGGAGCCTGGCAGGCTGCAGTCCATGGGGTCACTAGGAGTCGGACACGACTGAGCGACTTCCCTTTTACTTTTCACTCTCATGCATGGGAGAAGGAAATGGCAACCCACTCCAGTTCTTGCCTGGAGAATCCCAGGGACAGGGGAGCCTGGTGGGCTGCCGTCTATGGGGTCACACAGAGTCGGACACGACTGAAGTGACTTTGCAGCAGCAGCAGCTTAAGGGGAAGGAATGTGTCTACAACATTCTCATTAAGTGTTTCCATACCCATAGCAGTCCCTGGCGTAGGAAATGGCAACCTGCTCCAGTATTTCTGCCGGGAGAATCCCACGGACAGAGGAGCCTGATGGGCTACAGTCCATGGGGTCTCAAAGAGTCAGGCATGGCTGAGCAACTGAGCACACGTGTGTGCATGTGCACGCTCACACACACACACACACACACACAGAGAGCAGTGTTCAGCACGATGCCTTCCACAGACAGGTTCTGTCTGCGCCTTCCTGAAGGGCCGATGGGAGGAAAGCAGAGCTCACCGCTGGGCACAGACACACCACAGGGGGGAGAGCAGGCTCTCAGAGGGTCTCCTTCAGGGGTGTCCACGGGGTGAGGCACCCCCTCTTGGGGGCAGGGACTACGAGGTATCCCCCGGGCTGCGGTGGGCATGGCAGCGGTGTTACACCGGCTTCTTCTGGCCCTCTCCTACGGGCCAGAGTGGCTCCTGTGGCCCAGCACGGGGCAGGGGGCGGGCGGGCACCCTGGCCAGTTGGGGAGAGTCTGCATGAGATGTTGCCTCAGTAGATGAAGTCAGGGCCTGACGGTAGGAGGAAGCTTGGTGTTCTGAGGGGAGCAGCCAGGAGGAGGAGAAAGGGTGCTGCGGTGCGCTCTTACCTGTCAGCATTCGCCACCTGGGGCGCTAAGCAGAGGTCAGCCATGGACACCTGCAAAGAGGGTCGGGGGGCTTGCAGCAGGGGGCGCACCCCAGACTCACGCCGGTGCCAGTACCGGGTGCGGGGCCCTGACGCGGCCATCTGCCTCTGGCTCTTCTCCCCACCCCAGGCCGCCCTCCCCTGCCTGTCTCCTGTGGGCTGGACGGGGTCTGTCCCTTGGGCAGAAGCGCTTCTCCCGGCTACGCTCCAGCTGCCCTGACAACCAGCTCTGTGGGTAGCCAGAGAAGGCCTGCCTGCCTCAGTGGACGGTCCTGTCCTCGTTAAAAACCACCGCCTCCACCAGCATGTAGGGAGGGCTCCCAGCAGGGACGGGAGCCTCTGGGTACGGGTGGGGGGCGCTCGGGAACCAGAATTACCACAGGGCCAGGGCCTCAGCCTGTACCAGCCGAGGGCACCTGAACCCTAGAATCCTGTCACGGGAAGGGAATGGAGACGCTGTCTAGTCTACTCCCTCATGAAACGCAGGACCACCTCTGCATTTCGGAGACAAGGTCTTCGACTTGAATACCTTGAAGAACGAGAAACTCACCTCCTCTTGAGGCAGCCAACCAAGGGGATCTGAGGAGTGCCCCGTGAGCCAACTTCTGCTTAGCACAGAGGGCGCCCTCCCCACGCCCACCGCAGCTGCCTCCTCGGGCAGCTCTGGAGGCCGAGCCTGCCCCGGGCTGGAGGGAGGCGGCTGAGTCTCAGGGGAGACGGTGGCAGCCTGAGCCGGCCTGAGGGCCCGGGGAGGGGCTTACCTCGTCCCCCACACAGTACCTCCCGGCCGAGCTCTGCAGGATCTGCTCCAGAGCTGTGGGGAGGCAACAGGGAGACTCTCACTCTGGGCACAGAAAGGGGAGCTCTGCCTTTCTGGGCTTTGGCATCCATAGCTATGACACGGGCAGCTGTCTTGAGTGGCAAGGCTGGAGTGTGCGGGAGGGAACGTGGCCATCGGGCCTGGAGATGGGTGACAGGGTGTGGGGGTGCCTGCCCTTGGCAAGTGCAGCTACCGCTCCCTCCCATGAGAGGACAAGACCGGCCAAGGCAGCAATTCTCACGCTGAGGGGCAGGCACTTTGCGGGCCTTGGCTTCCTGCCCGCAGTGGACAGTGGGGCAGAAGCTGGGCCACCCACCTTCCAAAGGCCTCGGGCGTGAGGCTCCCAGAAGTACCAGGGGTTTGGGTCAGGTTTGGTTGCTGCTCAACCCGCTGCCCCCTCGGCCCTGCCCATCCATGCCACCACGGTCAAGGCCAAAGGGCCTGGGAGGTTGCTGCAGATGCCCGGGGCTCCAGGTGTGAGGGCCGTTTCTCCGAGAGGTCACTGGGGGCAGCTCACAGGAGCAGGGACTCACCGTTAAAGCCAGAAGTGATGGCCTGTTGGGCCCAGGTCAGCTGGTTCTCCTGTCCCACCTGCTTCAGGACAGACAGGTTCTGTGTGGCCCAAGGAAAATCAGGGGTAAGCTCTGGGAGCCAGGTTGAGCCCACCCACTCCGCCAAGGCCCCTCAGGCAAGCCCAGTTCCCATGAGGCCTTTGACTGTACACCTGTCCTACCCTGGACCCCGCGAGCTCCTTCCCTCCATCTGGCCCTGGGGGTGGAAGGGAGGTGACGATCCTGGAGGCCACCTTCTCAGGCTGCCCTAAAAGCCCCTGCAGTCTGGAAGCCTGTGATTCCGGCAGAGACGTGGAAGGTGGGGGGGTGCAACCCAAGGCCTCTCTCCCTTGCATCCAGTGCCTCTCCGTGACATGGTCCCTTGTGAGGAGAGGGGTTGATACAGGGTGGGGGGCAGGACGGGGGAGGCACACAGAACTAGCTTTCAGGAGATCTGTATGTCTGTCTGTTCCAACCTCCTTTCTTAAAAAAAAGACAAAAAAAAAAAAAGCAACAAGGGGGCACAGGTGCACAGTCAGGGGTCTGTTGCACAGTGACTCTGCAAAGTCACTCCCTCTTTCTGGGCTATTTTCTGATTTTTGATCTTTGAGACTATACAGTCCATGGAATTCTCTAGGCCAGAATACTGGAGTGGGTAACCTTTTCCTTCTCCAGGGAATCTTCCCAACCTAGGGAATCGAACCCAGGTCTCCCACATTGCAGGCAGATTCTTTACCAGCTGAGCCACAAGGGAAGCCCTGGGCTATTTTCTTATTTGCAAAGTCACTCCACCTTTCTGGGCTATTTTCTTTTTTGCAAAGTCAGGGGTTAACACAGATGAATTTTTTTTTAAATAGATGAACTCTTTTAGCACTTTTCTGTTCTACCAGTGAAAAATTAAAAAAAAAAATCTAAGGCGAATCCCAGTCTATTGACACAGAACAGGTGAAAGGGAGGCTGCTCTGGGTGGAGGCAGGGCCTGGGTGGCTCACCTCTCCCTGCCTCCTGGCCCTTTCCCACCTCGGAGGGAGGCGGTGCCTCTGGAGGTGTCCTTGGAAACCTGGGGCGTCTTGGAATACGGCTGGGTCCCTGGGGGATGGGTGTTTTCTGACTCCCCTCCTCCCTCTGCCCCACAGTCTGGAGCCAAGTCCCTGAGGGTCCCCTCTGTCCTCCTGCCCCTGGCCCCTGCCCACTGACGAGCTGGGTGCTGCAGGGTGGGCTCGCAGGTGCAAGGGAAGGGAGGGAGCCCACACACACAGGGGCCGCACCTGCAGGGGCTGGATGCCGCTGGCGATGAGGTCAGACACCATGCGCACCTGGGCCCTCTTCTTCGGGTCCCGAGGCAGGAGTCGCGGCGTGGGCCGGGTCTCCTCCAGATACTCGATGATGGCCAGCTGTCCAGAGGGGAGCAGTGAGACAGAGACCAGAGGGGGCGGCCGATTCCTCCTCCTCCACTCCCAACACTGCACCACATCGCTCAGTCATGTCCGACTCTTCGTGACCCCACGGACTGCAGCCTGCCAGGCTCCTCTGTCTGTGGGATTCTCCAGGCAGGAATACTGGAGTGGGTTGCCATGCCCTTCTCCAGAGGAAGGATCTTCCCGACCCAGGAATTGAACCCAGGTTTCTTGCGTCTCCTGTGTTGGCAGACAGGTTACCACTAGTGCCACCCGGGGAAGCCCAAATCACCACCCCACCTTTTTTACCCTTCTTACCATCCTCCCCTCGAGCCCCATTAAGCCAAGAGGCTCCCCAGGAGGACGGGCTCATTTTCAACCCTTGTCCTACAGAGCGTGGGCTTCCCCCTGTGTTTAAGTCTCTCCTCACTTCCCAAAGCAAGCGGGCAACCTCCCTCCCGCATCCCTCCTAAGAGTTGGGCGTCTTGGATAGACACAGGCAAGGAAGGGCTCAGGTCTTCTTGTCCAGGCCCCATACTCATGCGGGGTCTCCCAAAGCTTCCACTCACGGACTGGCCAATGGTGATTCCATCAATCTTCAGGGCTGGCACCTGCTTCATGGGATTCAGGGACTGGAATTCTTCAGAGAACTGTGGAGACGAGGCTCTGGTGGACTGGGTGGCCTGGCCTGAGTCAGTTAAAGCAGAGCGGAGCAAGCAGGAAGCCCCCAGCCTACCGCCCACCTGCACCCCCCTCCCCTGGGGAAGGCCCTGGCTCCGAGCCCCAGGGTGACACCTGGGGGACTCCGTGCAGAATCCCGAAGCCCAGTGGCCGCTGAGACACAGGCTTTGTCCTGATGGCCTGGCTGTGTGCTTGTCCCTGCATCTCGTATGTGGCCACCAAGGCACATCGCAGGGTTCACCATGGGGCAAGGACCGGCTCAGCACCCGGCCTCCTGGAGCCGTGCTGTGGTATGGCATCTGGAACCTGGGCCTCCTCATGGCCCAGGCAGCCGCTGCACAGCCTGCCACCCTGTCCCACGAGGGAGAGCCAGCAGCCTCCTCCGGCCGTGGGGACTACAGGGCGCAGGGCTACGGGGTTCATCTCTCACGGGAAGAAGGCTGCATCCCCTGCTGGGCCCCTCTCCGAGGCCTCTGCCTCCTACATCGTGGCCGGGGGGCGGCCTCCTTACCTGCTGGCCCCCATCCTTTGTGAGGTTGACGGCTATTGTCTCATAGTCGATGTTTTTCAAGGCCAGAGCTATGAGAGATGGCAGACAGCGGTCAGGTGACCACCTCCGGCCACATTCCCCAGGGCGACCAGAGAGATGGAATCTTCTTTCTTTGCACCACTCGGGGAAGTCCTGGACCCTGCTTCCCATCTCCCTTGACCAGCACCTGCTCTCCTACCCCAGGGCCCTGACACTCTGCCTCTCTTCCTCCTGGGCTCACTGTGCCCCTGGGGAGCACTTGTGCCCCCATGCCGTGGACCCCTGGAGGACAGCAGGGAAGTGTCCCTGTCATCTCTGCCCCCTGCAGGGCCTCACCCAGCGGCAAGCGGGGCTGATGTGCTGGAGACACGCACGATTTCCCCCGACCAAGGCCATCTGAGTGAGGGCCGAGGGAAGCCGTTCAGTGACCAGCCAGGGCCCAAGTGGACCAATGACACTCTGGTTCTGTTTAGAGAGGAAGCCCTTTCTAATCCATTCTCTCCGTTCTCCAGGCTGTTGACTGCAGATTCCAAGCAGGGTGCCAGGACTCTCTCGTGGTCTCAGTGCAGCATAGCTGGGACTCCCAGTGGCTGAATTTCCTCTCCTCCTCTGATGTTTTCCCACTCCCCACCACCCCTTCCAGCAAAGTGAGGGTAAAGCACTCAACTGCGGTGGAGGAGGGTGTGTAAGTATGCACACTTGTGCATTAAAATACGGCGATGGCCGGCATCAGGCGAAGGAATGAGGGGAGGAGGGTGAGGTATGTCAGTCGGCAGAGAGCCTGGAAGACACTGGGCTCCGTCAGCCGTGGTCAGCTGAAGGGTGAGCGTGGTCGGGGCTGGGCCGGAGGCCAAGGCACACCGGACCCACAGAGACAGCGCCCACGCTGCCAGTCTGGCCCAGCCAGGGCAGAAGCTCTGGGCCGGGGGAGGGCGTCTTCGTCAAGGAACATGTCCTTGGGCAGTCCAGTGCTCTTGCCCACCGAATCTAGCAAATACCAGGGGCCCGTGGGAAGAGGAGGTCATGGAGGATGGCTTCGCAGTCAGGACCGGGCTCCTGGCAGCAGGCTGCCAGGATTCAAATGTCATCACGTTCGCCTGCTAGCTGCGTGGCCTTGGGCAGATAACTTCATGAGCCTCTGTGTCCGTTTGCCCAGCTGATGGGCAGCCCAGGGTAGGAAAGAACATGGACTCTGGAGCCAGACTAGCTGGGTCAAATTCCAGCTCCGCCCCTTAGTAGCTACATGACCTTGGGCAAATCCCCTTGGGCAACCTCCCTGTGCCCATTTTCCCACCAGTACAATGGTGACACCAACAATACCTCCCTCCTAGGGTTGTTCACGTTTAAATGGAGTCATGGGCACAAAAGCCCTCAGCACCATTCTCTCTCGGCAAGAGCCTGTGACTCTCAGCTTGGCCAAGGGCTGAGTGAAGCTGAGGGAGAGAAGGGTCAGATGAGGGCTGAACTAGAGGGGCCCTGGTTTCTCCTTCCCTAAGGCCTCTGGAGTTGACACTGGCCAGTTCTGTTTAATTTGCCAGATCAAATAAGATAAGAAGTGAGGAATGCCAGCTGTTCCCTGCCAGTTGCCAAGGACCTCTGAGTTCTCTGAGGTTGCCTGAAGCATGGTTGCTATGGGGCTTTGGAGAGCAGTATGGGAGAGGTAGTGGGTCCAAGAGGAAAAACAGCCCCTTCCTTCCTCTTGTTGGCTTTCCAAGGTAGACATGCCTTCAAGGCTGAGGGCTCCAGGAGATCTGCTGGGGGTGGTACCCCCAGCTCTTCACCCAGGATTCCCTCCACCCCACCCCAGCTCTCAGTGGAGGCACAGCTCTTACCGATTCGAACTCTCCATGAGCAGGAGCTTCGGAAATAGGAATACAGGATGGGCTGAAGAGAGAGGACGAGGAGGCACGTTAACCCATGCTTGCTGGGTTCTCAGCCCCAGAAGTCCACTGGAGGGGAGGTAACTCCCAGCCAGGAGGCTCCGAGCAAGCCAGGCCTCCTTCATTAGCCCTGCATCGGCAAAATTCAGGTCAGACTCAGAGCTATCTGGGCTAGAGGCCTTGGGGGTCATGTGGTGACTCCAACTGTGCTGCATGCGTCCCTGAGGTCCTGGAGACTCCCCACAGGGGAAGCCAGTCTGCAAATGCTTTCCTTACCTTGCTTGACTCAGCCATGCTGCTGTGGTGACCCCTGGCCTCTCAGGGAACGTCCACTCTCACAGAGCTGCAGGGCAGGGGGAGGAACCCTAAAGGGGTGGATCCTACTACCAGCCAATGGGATGCTGGGCTAAACAGGCATCAGGGGAACTTTGAATCTGGTCAGAAAGGGCCTCTTGAACTTGTGGGAAGCTTATGCTTCTAGTGGAGCCAGGTCTGGTGTCCTGGGCAGACAGGGAGGCTTAGTTTTGAAGCAGTAGTTAATGTGCTGCAGTGGGCTGGGAGCTGGCATACTTGGGGTCTGGTCCCAGTGCAGGAACTAGCTCTGCATGACTGGGTACAGAGCCTCGCCTTCTCTAGTCTTCAGCTCCCTTGTCTGTAAAACGAAGGGTTGCCCTAAAATGATAGTTTAATACCTTCTGACAGTGGCAGAGAGATCAGGAAATCTAATTTTCTGAGCTTTGGAGCCCATCTCTTTCAACATTCCACCTACCAGTCGTGTCCAATTCTGTGCGACCCCATAGACGGCAGCCCACTAGGCTCCCACCATCCCTGGGATTCTCCAGGAGAAGAACACTGGAGTGGGTTGCCATTTCCTTCTCCAATGCATTAAAGTGACAAGTGAAAGTGAAGCCGCTCAGTTGTGTCCAACTCTTAGCGACCCCATGGACTGCAGCCTACCAGGCTCCTCTGTCCATGGGATTTTCCAGGCAAGAGTACTGGAGCGTGGTGCCATTGCCTGCTCCGAAAGAATCCCTAGAGAGCCTCAATCATTAGCTTAGAACCTCTGAAGAAACACCTTACCTAGTTACAGTTATACCTTTGACCTGTGCTAAGAGTGACCACAGAACCACTGTAAATGCCATTAAGCCCTCACGTTTCCTACTTAGGGCCATCGGCAGATAAAACGAAGGGTGGTTTCTGATCTCTTATGATACCTGAATAAACCATCCCGTGTTCCTTTTTGCATTTGTTCCTTTTTGCATTTGCAGAGCTAAATTTTAAGTGCAAGTAAAATATCCATTTCATCACCACTCCTGGAGGAATTGCTTCCAATTCAAACATGAATTCTTTCCATTCCAGCAGATTTTATTTTTAAACCATCTCTTACATACGATTTTCGAGAAAGGGTCTTAAACTCCCATTTGGGTGTGCGAGGTCTATTACCAAAGCGATGTTCTATTCCACCTAATGTTCCTGCCACCTTCCTTTGAGCTACAATCGCTGTTCTCAATCTTTAATAAAGAGATTGATACAGTGGTTTGGGGACAGGCCTGGGAGATGCAAATTAGAAGTGGTAAGGTCCCCAAGTGATTGTTATGACCACAAGTGCCACCGCCTCCCCTTTGCACGCTCTCAAAATGCAAACCCCGGAAGGCCGTTTGCTGTTAGACCCGTCAGGCTGACCGCCGGGAAAATATACGCAGGACCGAGCGCGGAACAGGGAAGACGGAGAGACGACACTTAGGAAGCCCCAGCGGGTCGAGCTAGGGGATGGCGAGACTAGTGCAAAGCGAGGGGACGACTAAAATAGCCAGCGACATCTCGGGCCCAATCCCCCCTCCCACCCCCTACCACAGGTCAACGCGCAGGCGCAGAGCCGAGTCCGAGCGGCGCACGGCCTGCTGGGAGTCTTTGTGGGAGCCTTTGTGGGAGCTGTGGGCGGAGCCAGGCGGTCACCTTTGACCCCGGCCCCAGGGTCGCCTCAGTGTTTCTAAGCAGCGGCCCCTTGCCCCGGATACGCGGAACAGACCTTCCCCACTTGCATCTCGCGCTGCGGGCGGCCCCTCTCCGGATCAGGAAGCTTCGTGCCTGCGACTCTCCGACTCGGCGACGATTTGGGCCCAGTGGGACCCCAAAACGTCAGAACTTCGGTTTGAGTCTGGGTAAAAAGTGAGGGGCCGGCCCCCAACACGTCAGAACTTCGATTTGGGTCTTGGTAAAAGCGAGGGGCCGGACCCAATACGTCAGGACTTCGGTTTTGAGCTGGGTAGAAGCGAGGGGCCGGCCCCCAACACGTCAGGATTTGGGTTTCGGTCCCGGTAAAAGCGAGGGGCCGGCCGAGCATGAGCCCCAAGGTCTCCGGTAGCTCGGCCCGCCCAGCCACCACGCCCCCAGCCCCGGCGCCGCTGGGAGCCGTAGCTCCCTGAGCCCGCCTTCTCCCAGGGCCGGCGCAGCTCGCGCGTCATGCTCTGCGCCACTAGCCGCCTCCTAGCGGCCCGGGCGGCGAGCGCCCTCCCCGCCCACCCCAGAGGCCGGGGCCCGGCCCCGCGCAGCCGGCGCAGGGAACTACATTTCCCAGGGCACCCCGAGCTGCCTCCTGGTGACTTCTTGGCGGGGCGCTTCGCGAGACCCAGCGTGCCTGCGGGCCGGAGGGCCATCCTGAGGAGGGGGAGGATGCCGCCGGCCGCGGGCGGAGGCTTGGCGGGATCTGAACTGCGCCCCCGGAAGGGCCGATGCGGATCCCAGGCGGCTCGGGCCGCAGGCCGGGACGTGACCACGGCGGCGGCTACAGCGCGGAGCCCCAAACGGCCTGCTCCTCCGAGCTCGCGGCGCTTCGAGGCGGCCGGTCGGTGGGCCCTGCTGGCCCTGGTGACGCTGACGTCCTTCGCCACCCGGTTCCACCGTCTGGACCAGCCGCCACACATCTGGTGAGTGCTGGTAGGGCCTGGGCGGGCACCGTGGCCACGCGGAAGGAGGGGCGCGCCTTCTCATTGGCCCGGGGTCGCGGAGGGGCGGGATTCACAGTGGGATGGGCGGGGCCCGCTGGAGGTGGGGGATACAGGTTGCTGGTGGTGGCCTCTGGCCAGGTGCATCCCTCGGGAGAAGGAGTAGATTTTAGCTCTGGTGGGTGGCAGTGGGATTCCTCAGTATGTGAGGAAGCAGCCTTCCCGTCTTGCAGACTATTCTGCAGTGCCTCATGTGACTTTTAAAGATGCTCTGAACTTTTCCAGGAGAATTGGAAATCCTTAGTATAGAATTTCCTAAGCCCGAGTTTCTAATTTGCAGGGTGTCCTCGCCTCAGAGGGTGGGGGGAACGTTCCTAACAGGGTGTCTCATTATCAGGAGCCTGAACAAGTTGTGTGTCCATGGTGATAACAAGGGTCCCACCTGGCAGGTCTGGGATCATCCTGTGAGGAGAGACATATTTTCTTAAAGATTTTGTTGGACTGAGTTGCAGCAGTCAAATTCATTTAAAAAGCTTCAAGAATCTCCCGCTGGAAGGAGAAAGAGCTTTATAGGATCTGAAAATGGTAAATTTGTTTGGCCAAGAAGTGATACTATGTTTTCTCTGCATCACTGAGGAGAAAGTTAGTGTAGAGGTTGGTAGAAATGGAACTCCTTGACTAAAAACCAAGATAACAGATGGGGTTTTACCCCACCTGGAAGCTAAGGAATTAGCTTGTTATTATTTCATGAGTGCTGACTGAATATATGAGACTCCTGGGTCAGAGTCAAAAGATTTACTACTCATGGCAGAGGAAGCAGGATGAATATGGGCAAGTTGGATTCAATTTCTCATGGCCAGGAAGCCCCACGTGGTGACGCTATGGGCTCAGATGGTTGACTGTGCACACAGTGGGTTGCCTTGCAGCTAAGGAACAAGCCTGAGGGATTTACTGTTTTACAGCAAGCAATAAGCAAGCATACTTTTTGTCCTAGAGAGAGACGTTATCTCATCTCCTAAGGCTGCTGGATGCAAACAGACTTTGGGAAATGGTTCAGGTAAAGTGCAGTGAAGGCCCTGCATTCTGAGCATACCCAGCGAGATGTGTGGAAGTACAAGAGAGCCATGGAGGACTGTCTTTCCCAACAGGCTCGTCGCTTGATTTTAAGCTGTCGTGGCTTTAGCAAATCTTCATAAGCACGTGCAGCTCCATTGGCTACTCTGTGTAACCTGACTCACAGAGGCAGGGACCAAGTCTGTTTAATTTGTCTCATACAAGACTTGATTAAGGCTGCTCTCACCAGGACTCAAAGCAGCAGGGTGAGGCCAACCTGTGATATTAACCTTTGCCCTCCAGGGTCCTGGATTCAGCCACCTAGGAAGAATTGCATGTGTGGAGGTGTGTGGGGAGGAAGGATCAGTAAGTCTTATTTCAGATAGCTGGGATGTAATCTAAGGCCAGTCTATTTCCCATTATGGTCTGTACACAGATGTTTAGGCTGAGCTCTGATTTTTGGTGTCGTTGCCAATAATTATGAGTTCCCTCATTCAAAAAACAATTCTCATGCCTGATGGAAAGACATTCCATGGCCCAGTTCTTCCGTACATTATAACATATTACCTGAAGGGGTGCATGCACTCCAGTTCAGGATTTTCTGTTAAATTTTATTGGGATCGCCATCAGATTTGGTTTAGACCACCATTCAGTGATTTGGTTAAACCACATGGGCAGTGAGTGTCACTGAGTAGTTGCAGCCTCAGTCACTATAGAAGGCGTAACCTAAGGGATCCCCTGGTAGCTCGGACGGTAAAGCGTCTGCCTACAATGCAGGAGACCCGGGTTCTATCCCTGGGTTGGGAAGATCCTCTGGAGAAGGAAATGGCAACGCACTCCAGTACTCTTGCCTGGAAAATCCCATGGACTGAGGATCCTGGTAGGCTACAGTCCATGGGGTCGCAAAGAGTTGGACACGACTGAGTGACTTCACTTCACTTCACTTCACTAAGGTCCCTAGGGTGTAGGAGAAGCATATGAATTTGTATCAGTCATACTTCCCAGGTGGCTCAGTGGTAAAGAATCTGCCTACCAATGCAGGAGACATAGGAGACTTGGGTTCAATCCCTGGGTTGGGAAGATCCCCTGGAGGAGGAAATTGCAACCCATTACAGTATTCTTGCCTGGGAAATCCCTTGGACAGGGGAGCCTGATGGGCCACTGTCCATGGAGTGGCAAAGAGTCAGACGTGACTGAGTGAGTGAGCATGCACACATACTGATAGAAGGCAGTGTCAGTCTGTGTTTTGGCACACGTGTGAAGGGAGGTCCATGCTTGGGGCTTAATGTTGATATCATCAGGTACGAGAGGATAGTTCAAGACTGGCCATGTCCACATGAGTTTTTCTGATTTTGTAGCAGAATGACAGATTCAGCAACAGGTCAGATTGCTATCTGCAGCCGCCACTTGCCTTAGTTGTACCATAGTGTTTTGGCAGTCTAGACTCTGGGCCTAGGAGGCAAAGAGCATTAATTATTTCCCTTCTCTTTACATTTCCAGGAGCCTAAGACATTCCTTCCCTAGGTGGCAAGGTTATATCTTTCCCGTCACTGCCATATAATCCCTGCGTCCCACTTAGTACCTGTAGTTTCACCTTTACTCCAATTATTGTGTACTACTAATATCCAGACCTTTTTGCCATGGGCGCTGTCAGAAAATTGACAGAGACTTATTATGCCTCCCACCTTGGCCCACATGAGCTACTATAGAGGGACTTCACAAGCAGTATACTCAACCAAGTGATCTTTATTTTTACCTCACTCCAACGAGAAAATCCAAGTAACTGAACTAGAATTAAATTTGAATCCCATAAATCCTCCACCCTCCCCCACCCCTAGGCTGATCTGGACTTGCTGTTAAGGGAGACAAACCAAGCCCAGGAATAGTCAAGGAAGAATCTCAAATTTTCCAATAGATTTTTATAATACACCTCTTTTATCCTAATCATTACCCAGTTGGTGGCCAAGAGGAGATAAACACCTAGTTAGATGGCCAAACTACGTGACTAAGATGTATGAACCAGGTGGAGGTGAGGGAAGTAGAATCAGAAATCTTTTTGAGAAGAGTGTTCAGTGCTTGATAATATCAGATACCTGTGGATGGTCTGGAGTGTGGAATGTCATTGGATAATTTGACTACTAGGCCATTGCAAAAAAGAAAGGTGCACCATTGTCAGACTGTAAATGGTTTGAAACGCTGAAAACATGACGCAGTTTAGTTTCAAGGGCCACAGGGGTATATCTAGAGTGAGATGATTGGACTGTAATAGCAGTATCACACTGTAGCCTGAGAAGTGGCAGCAGGTGCAGGGCAGCTGATAGCCTGGAGAGGGGAGCAGGCCTCATACGGCTGGTTTCCTTGGGGTGGGCAGGTCAGTGCCCCGAGCAGTGTGGCTTCCTTTATGACAGGACCGACAGGCCAGCTTTTGGAAGGCAGCACAAGTTTCCACAGTGTAGCAATGGCCTCTGCTTTGGGAATAAACAGTCCTTGATTTTGTGCCTCCATGGTGGTGGATGTATTTCCACGCCTGGTGTGTTGATGGCAGCAGGTGGTATCCTGGCAGCGATGGCAGTGGTCAGGGTGGTGCAGGTTTGATCAGCAGCTTGATTCTAATCAATCTTATCAAAATATTGGCCCTTGTTGGGGCTATCTTCATGAGAGATCCAGATTGTCCCCTTGACATGCAACAATGATTTTTTTTCTACGATTGGCTCCAAGGAGGGGATCTTTAAATTTCTTAATATATATAGCCTTCCAAGTGACCCACCAGATGGTTAGGCCAATGGCAAAAGCCTAAGTGTAAGTAAAAATATAACTTGTCTGTTTCTTAAGAGTATCATCTAAGGCACAGGCATTGACTTTTGATTCAGTGCATTGTGCCAGTCAACCCTTTCTGCAGTCGTCTTTCCAGAGTTGTCAGTGGGGCTGGATGATAGCTACTGCCCTGTGGCTACTGTCTGCTTTTAGTTTAGCTAAAACATCAGTAAACCAGACACAAACATTAAGAGGAAACTCTGGGAATCAAGACCTCACTGAGTCAGGGGCTTTGCTACAGGTAGTGGAGTGGAAGATAGTTTCTTCCAAAAGGACAGCTAACACCTGTTTTTGAAATATCAAGATGCTTCTCGGACCAGGCCAGCTATGCTCTTGAATATACCATTTCCATTTCACCAGTGAGGCTTCCTGAGCCGTTTTCTTGCTAGCCACAGTTTCAAAGCAGCACAATCAGGCCAAAGACCATGGTTCAGGCTCTTAATTTCAACAAGAGCTTAGGAGTAGGTTGGTAGTTGCTTCTTTAAAAAGGTATGTACTTGAAGCCTATGTCCAGCAGATGGCATTGCTTTCATAGAGAACCCACGCCCCCCCCCCCAACCCCATTCCATCTTTAAAACTGTAATGTCCCTTTTTTTATGATTATCTTGTTTCTCTAGGACCCCTTGGGAGGGGACAGGATCACCTCTCACTATGCAGCAGTCCCTGAATGGGATAATCTTTGACATGTGTAGGATAAAGACAACTATGCATTCAGCAGAGGAAGCCTCAACAGTAGTTTCAAGGGCCCCACCCACAAGGGCACTTTACCTTCCCTTCCCGTATGGGAACTTGGCTCAGACCCTGTCAGTTGAATTTGGGTGCTTTCCCCGCTCTTTGAACTAACAAGTCTAATCTGCCTGCTTCAGGAGCTTCAGTGACAGCCATCTGGAGATCACGCCGCTCCCAGGTGGGGAGTCTGGGCCGTGCTAGATGCAGGGGCAGGAGGAAGCCTTTCTTCCCTGTAGCGCCTGGATAGGTTTGCCCCACTTCTTCCCAGTGTACTTTCCTGTGTCTGGTGAGCCCCTGGGCTTAGGGACCGTCTTCTTTCAGTCCCTGTGCTCACTGCTCTGGTCCTCCCTGCAGTCCTTGACACCTTTGGTAACTCCTGCACCTGGCAAGTTGTCTCCTCAACGCTAAGGGATTGAGTAGGGTGCTCCTGTATCCAACAGGACGTGAGCTTGTGTCCCCTCTCCTCACCGTGCTAAGAAGGGCGTGTATGGCCTTTATAGTCCCCTTTAGGGACGTGGAGACCTTAACCTCACCTTTCGTCATTTTTCTCTTTGAAGCAGCTCAGATTGTGGCAGAGGGGCGGGATCATGAGACCCAGAGGGACAGAGTGGCTCCGAGTCTCTGAGCAAGGCACCCTTTGAGCTTGGGCGCACAGTTCACCCAAGGACCTTCCCATATTTTTACTCTTTGCAGAGTTCTGTATGGAATAGCAAGGTCCTTACTGCGGGCACTGTTCAAGTAAGCTTTGGGGGCTCCGTGATTCATCAGCTGCATCCATGTTGCCTTTTGACTGGGGGTCCTCAGTTAATTGCCCCATACTGGTGATTACATCTTTTCCTGCTTTTACCCAGAAAAATGTGAGCAGTAACCAAGGCAGCATTCAGACAGTTTGTTTCAAATCTGCCTCTCTCCACTCTGCCTCAATAATAGGTAGGCCAGTGGAAGTGGAAGATTCTTACTACTTCCCTTCCCCACCTCTTAGGCAAGAGCATTTACCACCAGATCCAGGGAGTCTTCTGCCATCCCCTACCCCTGTCCCTGAGGGGTCTTGTCCTTTCTCTTAAGGAAAGCTATAACTCAGCATCCTATGCTTATCAGGGTTTAGGGTTTTATTTTTACCCTGTGTGCATGCGTGTGTGCTTAGTCACTTGTCATGTCCAACTATTTGCAACCCCAGGGACTGTACCCCACCAGCCTCCTCTATCCATGGGATTCTCCAGTCAAGAATACTGGAGTGAGTTGCCATTCCCTTCTCCAGGGGATCTTCTGGACCCAGGGATCAAACCGACATCTTCTGCATTAGCAGGCAGGTTCTTTAGCACCAGTGCCACGTGGGAAGCCCTTATTTTTACCCTACTTACCAACTAATCAGTTAGCCTGTCACTGTTTTATGGATGCTGCCAGGAGACAAAGTCCTGGGTCAGAGATAGCCGACTTCATTTCTCACAGTACAGCAAGCAGGATGGGCATCAGTATGTTGGCATCAGCTCTGCTTGCCCCCATTGTTCCATGCCCTGGACCTGGATGAATGCCTGCACATGCAGTGGGTTGCATCACAGCCGAGGTGTATGGAGCTTGGGGAATCCGCTGTTTTATAATAAGCAGTAAGCCAGTCTGCTTTCTGTCCTGGAGGGAGATTCTGTGTCTTCCTTTAGGTTGCAGGAAGCATAACTCAGAGAAATGGCCTGAGTAAAGAGTTATCAGGACCTTGCGTTCTTGGCATATCCTGCAAGGTCTGTAGGAACAAGAGAGAGCCTGGGAGGACTATCTCCCACCGCAAACACGCAGTGGAAGCCAAGAGGAAGTGTGAATATTACCACTAGTTTTACTTGAAAGTAAAAATCTTACACTCCTCTATCAGTATGTTTCCAAAGAGACTTTGAAACTAACCACATATGTAGGAACAGTTTAAATACTGCCCTGCATGTGTGGGACTGTAGTCTGCAGAGTTCTCTCACGTGTGTTACTTGATAGCTCTCTGGGAGATGGACTGGCAGATACTATTATTACCTTCTTCATGTAGATGAGAAAAGAGATCCAGAGAGGGTGAGTGACTTTTCAGGGTCATGCTCACCCAGTGGGTGGTGGTGCTGTGACCGGATCTCTTTTTTTTCTCTGCAAATCTGTTTTGTCACACTGCTTGGAAGTTATTTTCTCTGTTTGACATCATCAGGCCACCGTCCTCATTTCATGTCAAGCCAGGTGCTCAGCAGATGCAGAAGTGGATTTACCCTTCTGCCTAGCTATTAGACCCAGTGAGTAAAACAAACAAAAGAACCCTGTATTTTTGCTAAGAGCGTGTTTTGCCCCTCATGTTGTAGGTCAGCGATAAGTGTTTATAGAAGCTGACGTGGGGATGGATAGTCACTGGAAAGCAATTGCCCCTCTGAGCTGCAGGGAGAGACTGACACACACAAATGGCCAGGTTCTGCTGGATAACTGGCCTGCCTCTGTAAAGCCCCCGTGTAGGATGTGAAAGGTTTACTGTGGTTTTGTAAGAAAAACAGGATTTTTGCATTGTGTTTAAAAGCTAATGTGTTAGAATCACTTCTTTCCTTGCATGGTAATTTTCAAGTAAATAATGAGGATGGGTTTTAGAATGATTGTTAACTTAGTGAGAAAGCTCTCACTTTTCAGTTCAGTTTAGTGGCTCAGTCATGTCCGACTCTTTGTGACCCCATAGACTAGAGCACGCCAGGCTTCCTCTTCTATCACCAACTCCCAGAGCTTGCTCAAACGCATGTCCATCATTATAGTAAGATCAGAGTTCACAGTCAGAGGTTAATTATCACAAGGTTGGGAGCAAAATCAGACTCCAGCCCACAGTGTAGTTTGTAACAACGAGAATAACATAGTTTTTAGTAGTCTTGGGGTTAGAAGTTAGCAGACTTGGAAGAAAACTTATTGTAAAACTTTTTATAATATAGGAAACTCTTTGCCTTTTTAAAATAAATAGAAACTCAAGACACAGAATAAGTATAGATTTAACTTAAATTTATGATGGCAGGTTGGTATTTGCTAGCTTTTTTCTTCTGTCTAAATGCAGATTAAGGACCAGCTTGATGTCTTGTTTCCTCAAACCACTTGCATTAAAAGCACTTTTTTAAAATTCATATTTTCTCATTAATTGCTTGAAACTTGTAGTCTTTGTTTTTTTTTTTTCAGTCTTTGATTTTAACTGTAAATTTAACCATGCTGTATTAAGGCTATTTGGGTTCTATGATGATTTTAAGAATTTTATTTCTCTTTTTGTTTTCTTTTTAGTTGGGATGAGACTCACTTTGGAAAAATGGGAAGTTACTATATCAACCGCACCTTCTTCTTTGATGTGCACCCACCTCTGGGAAAGGTGAGCAGTGTGGTGAACTGCACTCTGCTAAGGGTTGGAGCCGAGTCTTAGGTTGGGGTCTAATTCTTAGTCTTGTAGAAAGAACCCTCTGACATCCCAGAACAGCTGCTTTCATGGGAAACCTTTGGTATTTTTAGGAGTTCTCTGGGCTCAGAAATGGAGTTAGAATCCATCAACTGAAGGATGGATACAGAATGTGGTATTATATATAAGATGGAATATTATGGAGCCATAAAAAGAAAGAAGTATTGACACGTGTTGCAACGTGGATTAATCTTGTAAACATTATGTTAAATGGAAGAAGTCAGACATAAAAGACCGCATATTATATGATTCCATTTATATGAAATATACAGAATTGGCACATCCGTAGAGAAATTTAGATTAGTAGTTGTCAGGGCTTCCCTGGTGGCTCAGTGGTAAAGAATCTGCCTGTAATGCAGGAGACTTTGGTTTGATCTCTGAGTGGGGAAGATCCCCTGGAGAAGGAAATGGCAACCCACTCCAGTATTCTTGCCTGGAAAGTCCCATGCACAGAGGATCCTTGTGGGCTACAGTCCATGGGGTGGAAAAAGAGTCAGACATGACTTAGCGACTAAACAACAGCAGCAAGGGGGAAGAAAGATTGGGCAGTGACTGCAAATGAGTGTGGAGTTTCTTTTTGGGGTGATGAAATAGTCTGGAGCTAGGTAGTGGTGATGGTCACGGAACCTTGTGAATAAACTAAAAGCCACTGAACTGCACACTTTAAAACGGTGAATTTCATGGTACGTGCTGCTGCTGCTGAGTCGCTCAGGTGTGTCTGTCTCTTTTCGACCCCCACAGAGCCCGCCACAAATCCCTGTCCATGGGATTTCCCCGACAATACTGGAGTGGGTTGCCATTTCCTTCTTCAGGGGATCTTCCCCACCCAGGGATTGAACACATGCCTCCCACTTGTCAGGCGAATTCTTTACCACTGAGCTACCTGGGAAGCCTGGTTTATGTTACGTGAATTTTATCTTATTTGAAAAAAAAAGAAGAAAAAGGAAATGGAGGGAAGGAATCTGTTGCAGAAAGCTAGGGAGCTGATTGTCTACAAGAGCAGGGAACTCTCTTCCCCTCCCCACTTGCACCATGTTGCTTGGCCTCTTCCTTTCACATGGTTTCCAATTAGAAATAGAATGCATGTTACTCTTTGAGAAGCAAACACTCCTGAGGAGACTAATGGATTAGCTCAGGTGTTCACTCAGTCCTTTTTTCCTAACTGGTGGCTGATATCTTTGGTACCAAGGGGATGGGAATTGGCCTGGTATGAAGTGTTCTTGGAGTGTGGAGTACCTGGGGCTGAAGGCAGTGGGTGAGAGGTAGCAGGGGTCGTGATTTGTGACAGGTGGGCTTAGGGGGTGGGCGCCAGAGCATGGGGTGGGGACCAGGGAGAAGGCCCTGGTGGTTTCAGGGGAGGAGAGGAAGATGAGGTAGGTGACCTATTTCAAAATTAGCTCCAAACCCAGAGAAGAAGCAAAAAATGTTACGCTTCTTTTTGTCTCCTTTATAACAATAAGAGAGCAGCAATTGAACAGTCTCTTTTAGTCACTGTAGATGCATTAACTTGCTTAATGCTCAGAACAACCTTATGCAGTAGGTACTGTTCTGTCCTCATTTTACAGAAGGGGAAAGTGGGACTCAGAGCCATGAGTGGTTTGCCATGGGGAGTATAGCCAGTAAGTGGCAGAGTCCAGGTTCAGACTGGCTTACAGTCTGCTGTCTTAACTATCATACAACTGCCTCCGTAACTTGCCTCGCCCTAGTACTGGGGCAAGTACTTCCGTTACCACTGTAGACTTAAGCCACAGAACCTGCTGAATATTTGCGTTGGTCCAGCCTGGGAACCGGCTCCACAGAGATTTTTCATAGGAAACCCAGCCCTATCTCGCAGCTGGAGATTGCCTGTCTGTTTTTGGAGTCCGCTAGTGCTCAGCGCAATGAAGACGTGATAACGCTGGCGGCGTTGTTTTTGCGGAAGCCTTCCCTTCCTCCCATCTGGCTCCTGTGTGAAGGCAGAAATGGGAGGCTTCTTTGTAAGGCTGCCACCAGGGAGTGCAGTCTGTCTGCTTGTGCTCTGCCTGCTTGAAAGAGACTGATGAGCAAAGCAGCTTCCATAGGTTCTGAAGCCAAGCTAGGCAAAGACTCAGAAAGCCCCGCGGGAGCTGGTGGTCCAGTGGTTGACTTCACCTTCCAATGCAGAGGGTGCAGGTTCAGCCCCTGGTCAGGGAGCTAAGATCCACATGCCCTCAAGGCCAAAAAGCCAAACCATAAAACAGAAACAATATTGCAAAAAATTCAATAAAGACTTTTTTAAAAATGGTTCACATAAAAAAAAAAAAAAACCTGAAAAAAAAACAAAAACCCCTTGAAGTGATGACTAGGAAGTTTTCTCCTATAGTACTGAGGCCAATGCCTGCTGCTTCACACTGGCCCCAGCCCTGAGTGCCGGGGCTCCAGGGAAATAGGTGCTTTAAAAGAAATAAAAATGCCTGCACATAGCAAGAAATTTGATTCTAATAGAAGGAAATAAAAGGTCAAAAGCTACCTTCTCTCACATTTCTATTCCTCAGAGGCCACCAGAGCCACCTTTATTAACATTTTCTTATATCCTCTCAGAAACTTTATACAAATACAACTGTGTATACATTTATTCACATGTATATATTAGTACACATGAATAGCACGTTATATATGCAAATAGAAACAGACTAAAATTGAGCAACTTGTATTTTAAATATATCTTACTTTTTATCCACATCAGCATATAAAATGTGCCCCATTCTTTTTAGTGGCTATATAGTATTCCATTATACACTTAAGTCATAAATTATTTTGCCTCTCTTCTGGTGGGCATTTATGTTACTTCCAGTTTTGAGTCATTACAAAAGATAATGCAATGAACTTCCTTGTACATTTGTCTTTTCAAAGTTGTGCAGGTGTGGCTAATAGAGCCTCAGCACCTGAGCTGAAGAGGCAAAGGATGCACACATTTAGATTTGAGTTAGACGTTGTTAAGTTATCCTGCAAAATGTGCTAATATATGTACTCCCACCAACAGTGTATGAGGGCGCTTGCTTCCCTCACCTCATTGCTAGTACTGGTGTGATCACACTGCCAAAACTTTGCCAGTTTAAAAGTAAAAAATGGTATATAAGAGTTTCCATTTTTGCATGTCTTCCTAAATTAGACTGAAATTTTTTTTGTATGTTTGTTAGCCATTAGTGTTTTGTTTTTTTAAGATAGCATTTTTTTTTTCTAGTAAATTCCTCTTATTTATACTGATTTGAATGAGTTTTTGAGTTAGACAATTAGCAGAGTGGGCTTCCCTGATGGCTCAGATGATAAAGAATCTGCCTGCAGTTCAGGAGACCCAGGTTCGATCCCTGGGTTGGGAAGATCCCCTGGAGGAGGGCATGGCAACCCACTCCAGCATTCTTGCCTGGAGAATCCCATGGACGGAGAATCTTGGCGGGCTACAGTCCATGGGGTTGCAAAGAGTCAGACATGACTGAGCGACTAACAAACGCTTTTTTTAAAGTTTTATTTCACTTTTTAAGTTTCGAATTTTTTATTTTTGGGTGCTAGATCTTTGTTGCTGCTCAGGCTTTTCCCTAGTTGCAGCAAGCGGGGGCTACTCTTCGTTACAGTGTGCAGGCTTCTCATTGCGGCGGCTTCTCTTGTGGCGTGCTGGCCCTAGGGCTTGTGGATGTTAGTGGTTGTGGTTCCTGGGCCTAGCTGCTCCATGGCATGTGGGATCTTCCCGGACCAGGGATCGAACCTGTGTCTCCTGCATTGACAGGTGGATTCTTTACCACTGGGCCACCTAGGAATCCCATCAGGACTACTTTTAACCTTATGGGAACTAAGAGGGAACTGAATTTTGAGTGCTTGTTAAATGCTTGGCAGGGTACCAGGTGTTTTACCTTTGGCATCTCTAAGCCCTACAGTCATCTGTGAGGAAGGTTTTATTACTTGTAGTTCAGAGAGTACCGAGTATTGTCCCCAGTTAGAGACCTCACACGGGAGGCACTGAGAGCCAAGTCACCGCGCGTCCCGCGTGCTCTGCCACCAGACCAGCGGTCTGGGAGTTTCTGCACCAGGGGGGCTTGTCCTCTGAGGCCCCAGGTGGGAAGGGACAGGCATTTGATGGTCACTTCTCAGTTTAAGTTCATCTGGGTATTCGGATGGCTGTCTTCTCAATACCTTATATTACTTTATAGTAAATTAATTGACATTAAATATAACTTCTGGACTCTGGGATTCCTCTTTTTTTAATAAAGATTTATATTAATATACTGCTGAGTTTTGGTTCCTGTGTCTTGAC
This sequence comes from Muntiacus reevesi, assembly GCF_963930625.1. Classification (NCBI taxonomy): domain Eukaryota; kingdom Metazoa; phylum Chordata; class Mammalia; order Artiodactyla; family Cervidae; genus Muntiacus; species Muntiacus reevesi. The sequence continues at coordinate 85,145,650 of NC_089255.1, read as the reverse complement.
ATGGAACTGTGGAGAGTGACCTGTTTAGAACTACTTAGAGAAAAAGTGAGTCAGTGGTCCACGTCCGAGCCCCCAGAAGCAGCGTTGCAGGGCAAGGCTTTCTCTCCACACAGCCCAGCTCTAGTGCAGGGGTCGGGCCCAGGCAGCCTAGGGCTGTTACCGATGCTTGCTATTTGCTGACAGTTCTTATGTTTTAGCTGCTTCTGATTATATGTGTGAAAAAGCAAGTTTTACACTACTGATGGTCAAGAAAAGAGAAATGAAGAGGCCGATCCTCTTGAGCGTTTTGAAGGATTCACGACTCACAGGCTTAGTTTGCAGTAGATGTGTTCAGTTTGGGGATGTGCCAAGGTGGCCTCTCTTTGGAAGACTGGCAGTAGGAGGAACCAGTCCCTGGCCTTCTGACTTTGTTTCCACCGAGACTTTTCCCTTCCCCTCCGGGGAAGTGCATCCATCTGTGTTCTGCTCCCCGTTTTCTCCCCTTCTCTCGATGCCTAGTGTGTAGCCCCTTGGCCTCTTTCCTCGCTCCTCATCCTGACTTGGAGCCTCGTTTTCCTTTCAGTGGTGTGGTCTCCCAGGAATCAGCCCCTGCCCACAGCCCCTCTCCATGAGCTGTCGTGTTTTACTTCCCAGCAAGTGAAAGAAGGCTGAATGAGGAAGCCCCTCACTGGCTCTGCCCTTCACACTGGGGTTATTTTCTTCTTCAGTACTCAGTCTTCACTGTTCCCAAGGACTTGGCCTTAACACAGGAGAGGATTTGTTTCAAGCCGTGAGCTCGGTGAACAAAAGAGTCTTTGCTCTGCAGCAGCTGCCGGAGAGAGTGTCATGTTGGGGGCTCCTCCTGTGGACGGTTGTCAGGGAAGCCGAGGTCTGGGTGCAGCTGGGAGGGGAGTGTGGAGGTGATGGAGACTTCTCTCCGAGGCCTCTCATCTTTATGTTCCGCCTCTCTCCTCAGATGCTGATTGGTCTGGCTGGCTACCTGAGCGGGTACGATGGCACCTTTTTGTTCCAGAAGCCTGGGGACAACTATGAGCATCACAGCTACATGGGAATGAGAGGAGTAAGGCTTCCTGACTTGCGATTGGCTGCCTGAACCCTGGGGCCACACTCAGTCAGAAATGTTAACAGTCAGAAGCCCTCAGTGGTGGCAGGTCTAGGAAAAGGGACTTTGGGGAGGAGGGGGTGATTGGACCCATGCCCTATAGTCAAGATTCAGAGCTGGGGTGAGTAAGAAGGGTGAGAGAGGACACAGGCAATACGGGGATGACACAGGTGGGAGCAGGCCCAGCCTGTCACCTGTTCCCCTGCCCACGAGCGGCACCAGGTTTCAGATTGGATGGCAGCCCAGGACTCAGGCGGCCAGGAGGCTGCTTCGGCCCTAACGTGGGCTCAGCACATTGGCAGGCTACGTGTCCTTCCTCTGTGGCCGCCACTGCTGCACCACTGCCTCCCTCTGGGGCCTTTACTGACATCAGCACGCCCGCCCCCCCGTGACCAGGTTCTTCATTTCCCCATGAAGATTTCAGGCACACGCGGGTTTTCTAGTCTTTTAAGGGAAGTGTATGTTTGCCCAGTCCCACTGTGCTCTGAGTCCCAGCACCAGCCCTGACAGAACATGGCAGGGCCTAAAGACCCAAGTGTCTGGGCACCCCATCCTGCTGCTAAGTTGCTTCAGTTGCGTCCAACTCTGTACAACCTCACAGACGGCAGCCCACAGGCTCCTCCATCCCTGGGATTCTCCAGGCAAGAATACTGGAGTGGGCTGCCATTTCCTTCTCCAATGCATGCATGCATGCTAAGTCGCTTCAGTTGTGTCCGGCTCTGTGCGATCCTATGGATAGCAGCCCACCAGGCTCCTCCTTCCACAGGATTCTCTAGGCAAGAGTACTGGAGTGGGCTGCCATTGCCTTCTCCGAGCTAAACTGGACCTACAGGAACCATCCAGTGTGGAACTCTCAGAGTGGGTTGCATTTGCAAGTCCCTTCCCTCAGGGAGTTCAAAGCAGTTTAGGTAAAGGTCACTTGGGCTGTAGTCATTGGCTTGCTTATGCAGTCATATCATACTGTTTTAAATAAGGAGTGTCTACTACCCTCAAGTTCATATTCTTGAGTGATTCTGTGTCTTCCTAATGATGTTTGATCACCAGCGAGCATACAGAATTGAATATCGGTCTGACTATAAACTTGCTATGGAAGTGAGAAGGCCAAATATAACAGCCTATTGCCTTTCACACCAGGGCACATTGCTGTCTGCTAACAAAAAGTGACAACCCAAATGTGAGAATTTCCATTCCTTTGGTTTGTCTGATTACTTTTTTTTTAGTATATGTGCTGCCGAAGCGAGCACTGTCTGATTACATTTGATGGATAGGGTAGGGGAATAGAGAGAACACTGCTGGTTAAAAGCAAAACCAAAAAACAACTGTCCAAATGCTAAAGTGTCAAGCTGTCTTTTTTGTAAAATCAAGATACAACCTATAGATTAAAGAGTGGTTCCTGGTGTGATTGGATAAAAGGACCAAGGGAGAAAGAGCAGAAATAGCATTAGAATTCTCTAAAATATTAAAATACCTTCAGAGAGCTATTTCTCTCCTTGCACCCAGTTTTGTAACAGAAGCTAGTGTTTATCAAGAACTTTCTGTGTGGTAATAAACTTTAGCTTATTTAATCTAAAAACTAAGCCCTGGGGCTTCCTGGTGGTCCAGTGGTTAAGAATCCGCCTGCCAATGCAGGAGACATGGGTTCAGTCCCTGCTTCAGGAAGATTCCACACACCATGGGGCAGCCAAGCCCGTGAACCACAACTACTGAAGCCCTTGCGCCGAGAGCCCGTGCTCCGCAATGAGAGAAGCCACTGCAATGAGAAGCCTGCACACCACAACCAGAGAAAGCCCACACACAGAAACGCAGACCCAGTGCAGCCAAAACTAAACAAATAAATAAAAATTTTAAAGTACGCCCTCTGAGGTGGGAATGCTTATTTTTCACAGATTGGGAGGCTGAGCTACAGAGATATGACTTTGTCAAGGTCACAACTAGCAGTGATGGGTTGGTCCAACCCCAGAGTCTCACACTTAAAACCAGTGTGCCCTCCTGCCCACACCTCCCTGGCTGAACTTCGCTGGTTTCATGTCAGTGCACAAGTTGGTGCTCAATGGAAACGTAAATGTTGCTTGATTTGATGCTTCACTATTACACTGCCCCTTTCACATTTAAATATATCCAAAGTCATCAAGTCATGCCACCCATCATCGGGGCCCTCCATCTCAAAAGATGAGTTTGTAGCAGGTCAGGAGATCCCCGATACTTTGCTTGGCTGGCCCCTTGACCGCTTTCCTGTCCTCCCCTAGTTCTGTGCCTTCCTTGGCGCCATGCTCGTCCCTTTCGCCTACCTCACTGTGCTGGAGCTGTCCCGGTCTCTCCCAGCAGCGCTGCTCACGGCCGCCTTCCTCACCTTTGGTAAGTTGTCCTAGGCCACGTCTCTTGGGAAATTGACTGCCACTCTATGAATGTAGCTAGAAAGCAATGCACTTGAAGATCCTTGTCTGTGGGCCCAGTTCTGAAGTAACCTTAGGATTGGGTAAATGTGTTCCAGATCTCCTTTTACTCACTAGTGGTACTCACATATATGAGTACTTGTATGTAGCAAGCCTTAATAGTATTGGAGGTGTGAGAGGGTATGTGCAACCCCAAGGAATAGATTATCTCTAAGTTATCCGTATTTGAGTTTGGAATGGATAATATGTGTATGTGTGCTTGTGTGTATGTGTGTGTTTGAAGGAGGCTTACAGTTCTAATTCAGCTATTCTTAGTTACTCTCAAGATTAGTTTGCATTCCTTAAACTAATTTCACCTGAATGCAAGGGCATATGCCTCCGAAGCAGCTGGGTGACAGAGGAAAACAAAATGGAAATTTAAATTATTTCTGTGGATGATCCTCATATGGATAATTGAGAGTTGATTTGTAGAAACTGATTCTGTTGCTAGCCTGGCTCATATGAGAGTGAATTCATGACCTCGTTGAGCTTAACATTTAAAGAAGTCCAAGCCAGTTTAGATGGTTACTTTAGGGATGATTCTGACTTTGCTCTGACAGATAAGGTTGCAAGATTATAGAATCTCCCTCTAGAGGACTGGTGGCTTTTTCCTTGGGTCTTTAATTTCCCTACTCAGTAGTTCATTCATTTTTCATTCAACAACTACTTTGAAGCATGTACTCTGTGCTAAGCCACTTTCTTGGCCTCAGAGGTTATGCTGATGAGACAGGACTGTCATGGAGCTTGCTTACTAATGGGGCAGATGACAAATAAGCAAGTAAATTAGTAAGTCTATAGTGTAACATTTTAAACAGTAAGTACAACATAGAAAAGAGGATAGGGTAAAGAATAGAGTAATATGGGGTGATTCTGTTTTAGGTAGGGTGGTCAGTGAAGAGCCCCCTGAGGATGTGGCCTTGAGCAGATATCTGAGGGGACAGCATGTACTGTGGTTCTGGTGCGAGGCAGCCCTTGGTGGATTCAGAGAACAGTAAGAAGATGAGGCCAGAGCAGAGTGCAAGAGCAGAGGAGGCTGGATGGGTAGGGAGACCATGGCCATCTTGAGGAGTTTTTAGTCTGAGTGAGATGGGAAGACATTGAAAGACTTAAACCAGGCCATGATGTAATGAAATTTTGTTTAAAAAAAGAAAATCACTTCAGCACCTGCATGGAGAGTCAACTCCCAACAGAGACCTCATGTGAAATGGTTAAGATTCTATCCTGGGTATATGTAGTTTATGGCTGTGTAAGCATGATGACTGGAGAAGGCAATGGCAACCCACTCCAGTACTCTTGCCTGGAGAATCTCAGGGACGGTGGAGCCTGATGGGCTGCCATCTATGGGGTCGCACAGAGTTGGACACGACTGAAGCTACTTAGCAGCAGCAGCAGCAGCAGCAAGCATGATGGCAGAACTTTGGATGGTGGCAGTTAGCAAGAGCCCTTATCTCAGGATCACTCTGTCTGAATGAATGACATGATCCCTTCTGGGGTCAACGGGCTGAAAGTATGAGATGCTCTTTCATATCATTGCTCTTTGGTGTATCCCAAAGCTGTGTCCTTCCGCTTTCCATTTGACTCACTTGCCCATCTAATCCTGACTGCACAAACGCTTACGTGCGGTTAAGCCCAATGGGGACTGTTTCTTAATGCTGGGGTGTTTTGTTCTCGGGGTGGCCCATCTCTGATTCCACTTTTTGACCACTGAGCTCATGTTTTTCAGACACAGGATGCCTCACTCTGTCCCAGTACATCCTCCTTGACCCCATCTTGATGTTCTTCATCATGGCTGCCATGCTGAGCATGGTCAAGTACAACTCCTGTGCCAACAGGTCAGCAACACCATCTCTGGGAGGGGATGTCAGAAGCTGTGGCAGCTCTAGAGTTTCTATAACGTTCAGGGGCGGGATGGGTACAGTGCCTAGAGGACTTGTCTTGAAGCTGAATTTCAGGCAAGTATACTTTAAAAAAATATTTTAGATTGCCCATTTTAGATCATAAAAATAGATTTATAGAAGTTTTCTGTAGATACTTTTATTTTTGCTTTCCTAAGACTAAGAAAATATCAGTTGTCTTTTTCAAGAGCCTTGTTATTTTTACAATGGGGGTAGATTTGGGTAGGGGTTTATGTTACTTTATGAAGGGGTCCTAATACCTTCCCCCACCCCACCAGCTAGCCACTCCTCAGCACCAGTGCTGGTTAGGAGATCCCAGGACAACTTCATTCTTCACGTGCTCTGTCCTAGAGGGGAGGGCACCAGAGTAGGTATTGCCTGGGAACTGTTTGTCTCCCTGCCCTCAGTCCTGATCCAAGGATGAGAATGATATACACAGAGGTTGGCTCGAAGGGTCCACATGGACCAAGAGGATCCCTGCAGGCCCTGGTCAGCTCTAAAGCTGCTCTGGAGGGCCTGGTCTTCTTCCAGAAGAGTCCTTTCCAGATCACCCTTCACCTCTAAGAGAGTAGAATAGGTCATTGCATCCAAACCAGAAGAGCTGGCTCTGCCAAGGCTTTTCCAGAAGCAACCTGATTTCACTGCAGCCAGGCTGTGACCTCCAGCTCTCTCTGAGTTTGGCTTATCTTCCGCCTGCACCGTATCTCCTCCCACCTGCCATTTATTAAATACAGACTGTGCCAGGTACTGTGCCCAGAGCTGAGGGTTCAGGAACACATAGGTCTTGACTGTTAGGGAGCATTTGCCCTGGTGGGGGTGAGGGTGGGGAACGGGGGGGTCTGCAGCTCTGAGCCCTAAGTGCTCTAGTACAGCAGACCTTGGAACCGACTGCTTGGCTTAGCACTGTGCTCCACCGCAGGTGGCTGTGTTACATGACCTCTCTGTGCCTCGAGTCCTCGTCTGGAAGAAGAGGCTGATGACAGGCTCTGCCTCCATGGGGTTGTAGTGAAAGTTAATGGGATAATACGGGGTGCGGTAATGGGGCTTCTCTGGTGGCTCAGCGGTAAAGAATCCACCTGTCAATGCAGGAGACGCGGGCTCCATCCCTGGGTCGGGAAGATCCCCGGGAGGAGGAAATGGCAACCCACTCCAGTATGCTTGCTGGAAAAATCCCATGGACAGAGGAGCCTAGCAGGGTACAGCCTGTTGGGGTTGCAAAGAGTCGGACATGACTGAGTGACTGACCACACACACACACACACACACACACACACACACTAGTAAAATGCTCAGAACAACACACACACACACACACACACACACTAGTAAAATGCTCAGAACAATGCCTAACACATAGTAACACTCAATAATTGCTGGCTTTTACAGGGGACGGTCTGCCTGAATCCAGTGGGCTTCTCTGGATTTTCCTTTTCCTTCCACTTGATTGGTCACCACTGAAGAATAAGCTCTTGCTTACTTGACACCCCTTACTTACTTTGCCAGGGCTGCCATGACCCTCCTCCCCAGAAGAATCATGCTCTTACACGGTGTTCCCACATGGTGCTCCCGCAGTCTCGGGTTTCACAGACCACATCTGCCTCGGCGCCATGTGTGGGCCCTGAGGTTGCGAGCCCTCGTGAAAAAGGCCACAGGGCAGCCTCTGAGAGTCGGGGGACCTCTGCCTCTCCCCGCTGCTGCGCTTGCTGTTGAGTTTGGTTCCAGCCACCAAGCTGAACTCTGCGTCTTGTTGGTTTTCAGGCCCTTCTCTGCCCCCTGGTGGTTCTGGCTCAGCCTGACTGGCATTAATCTGGCAGGCGCTCTGGGGGTCAAGTTTGTTGGCCTCTTCATCATCCTGCAAGTGGGTTGGAACACCCTTTCAGACCTTTGGCACCTGTTTGGAGACCTCAGTCTTTCAATGGTGAGAACCCAAGTGCTTGTAGAAATGTCTTTGCTCCCTAGAACCAGCGACCTTTCTCCACTTCTGCTGCAGGGGGCAGAATGGCTGTGCTCTGGGCCCCAGGCAGGCTGGATCCATTTGCCCTCTGGAAGGCGCAGAGCAGCAGGGGCTGGGCCATGACCCATGGGCTGGAGAGGGAGAAATGGAGAGGATGGACTGACATCCTTGGGGTTCTCTTTTGGCTTCCATTCCTGCATTGGTTTTTAAATGCTCTACAAATGACTCATTGGAAGAAACCCTGATGCTGGGAAAGACTGAGGGCAAGAGGAGAAGGGGGGCGATAGAGAGTGAGGTGGTTGAATGGCATCACCAACTCAATGGACATGGGTTTGAGCAAGCTTCGGGAGATAGTAAAGGACAGGGAAGCCTGGTGTGCTGCAGTCCATGGGGTTGCAGAGTCGGACATGACTTAGCAACTGAACAACAACAAATGACCCAAGGGGATCCTGTTCCGCTGGGCTCAGCCACGTGCATGGCAGGCACTGACTGCAGGGGCCTTATGTAAACTCGGTGGGCTGACTTTCTGAACTTAGTTTTCTCTTCCCAGAGTCTCTGGACTTGGAGGCCAGTAAGAGCCTTACAGTTTATTACAGTATTATTTATTAAGAGCTGACTCTGTGTCTTGCACTATGGAAAATGCTTTACCTTTATCATGTCATTTCCTCCTCATAACAGTCCCGTGAGGAAGGTAGTTATTACCCCCTTGACAAATGAGGGAAACTGAGACCTAGAAAGGTGATATTGTTCCCAAGGTCATACAAGTAGTGAAAGGGAGGTCTAGGATTCAGAAAGGAGAGGCTGACTCTATATCTACTGCTTTGCTGTAACACCTCTCCATCACTTCTGGCCCCAAGTTCCAACAAGTTCATTTAGAAAATATAGACAGACCATCCACTGAGTGTGAGACCCAGAATATGCAGATGAAATTCTGACTTAAACTGAAGAAAGTGGAGAAAACCACTAGACCATTCAGGTATGACTTAAATCAAATCCCTTATGCCTATACAGTGGAAGTGAGAAATAGATTTAAGGGAGTAGACCTGACAGACAGAGTGCCTGGTGAACTATGCATGGAGGTTCATGACATTGTACAGGAGACAGGAATCAAAACCATCCCCAAGAATAAGAAATGCAAAAAAGCAAAATGGCTGTCTGAGCAGGCCTTACAAATAGCTGTGAAAAGAAGGGAAGCGAAAAGCAAAGGAGAAAAAGAAAGATATACCCATTTGAATGCAGAGTTCCAAAGAATAGCAAGGAGAGATAAGAAAGGCTTCCTCATGATCAGTGCAAAGAAATAGAGGAAAACAACAGAATGGGAAAGACTAGAGATCTCTTCAAGATAATTCAAGATACCAAGGGAACATTTCATGCAAAGATGGGCTCAATAAAGGACAGAAATGGTATGGACCTAACATAAGCAAAAGATATTAAAAAGAGGTGGCAAGAATACACAGAAGAACTGTACAAAAAAGATCTTCATGACCCAGATAATCACAATGGTGTGATCCCTCACCTAGAGCCAGATATCCTGGAATGTGACAGCAAGTGGGCCTTAGGAAGCATCACTACGAATAAAGCTAGTGGAGGTGATGGAATTCCAGTTGAGCTGTTTCAAATCCTGGAAGATGATGCTGTGAAAGTGTTTCTCTCAATATGCCAGCAAATTTGGAAAACTCAGCAGTGGCCACAGGACTGGAAAAGGTCAGTTTTCATTCCAATCCCAAAGAAAGGCAATCCCAAAGAATGCTCAAACTACTGCACAGTTGCACTCATCTCACACACTAGTAAAGTAATGCTCAAAATTCTCCAAACTAGGCTTCAGCAATACATGAACTGTGAACTTCCAGATGTTCAAGCTGGTTTTAGAAAAGGCAGAGAAACAAGAGGTCAAATTGCCAACATCAGTTGGATCATTGAAGAAGCAAGAGAATTCCAGAATAACATCTATTTCTGCTTTATTGACTATGCCAAAGCCTTTGACTGTGTGGATCACAATAAACTGTGGAAAATTCTGAAAGAGATGGGAATACCAGACCACCTGACCTGCCTCTTGAGAAACCTGTATGCAGGTCAGTAAGCAACAGTTAGAACTGGACATGGAAAAACAGACTGGTTCCAAATAGGTAAAGGAGTACATTAAGGCTGTATATTGTCACCCTGATTATTTAGCTTATATGCAGAGTACATCATGAGAAATGCTGGGCTGCAGGAAGCACAAGCTGGAATCAAGATTGCTGAGAGAAATGTCAATAACCTCAGATATGCAGATGACACCACCCTTATGGCAGAAAGTGAAGAAGACCTAAAGAGTCTCTTGAGGAAAGTGAAAGAGGAGAGTGAAAAAGTTGGCTTAAAACTCAACATTCAGAAACTAAGATCATGGCATCCAGTCCCATCACTTCATGGCAAATAGATGGGGAAACAATGGAAACAGTGGCTGACTTCATTTTTCCTGGCTCCAAAATCACTGCAGATGGTGATTGCAGCCATGAAATTAAAAGACGCTTACTCCTTGGAAGGAAAGTTATGACCAACCTAGACAGTATATTAAAAAGCAGAGACATTACTTTGCCAGCAAAGGTCCATCTAGTCAAGGCTATGGTTTTTCCAGTAGTCATGTATGGATGTGAGAGTTGGGCTATAAAGAAACCTGAGTGCCAAAGAATTGATGCTTTTGAACTGTGGTGTTGGAGAAGACTCTTGAGAGTCCCTTGGACTATAAGGAGATCCAATGAGTCCATCCTAAAAGAGCTTAGTCCTGGGTGTTCATTGGAAGGACTGATGCTAAAACTGAAACTCCAATACTTTGGCCACCTGATGCGAAGAGCTGACTCATTGGAAAAGACCCTGATGCTGGGAAAGATTGAGGGCAGGAGGAGAAGGGGACGACAGAGGATGAGATGGTTGGATGGCATCGTCAACTCGATGGCCATGAGTTTGAGTAAACTCCGGGAGTTGGTGATGGACAGGGAGACCTGGCGTGCTGCGATTCATGGGGTCTCAAAGAGTCGGACATGTCTGAGCAACTGAACTGACTGAACTGAACTGAAAACAAGATTCCTGCCCTCTAGAGACAATGGAGAGAGAGAGAAATAAGAATGAAAAGAAAAATATAAGTCACATTCCAGCCAACAAGTGCTGTGAGAGCACAGAGAAGGACGCGAGCCCAGGCTGAGGCACTCTAGGAAGGCTTCTGGGGGAAAGCTGAGGCCCAAAGTTAAGATCAGGAGCATTTATTCGTGTTCACGTGTTGGGTGGGGCCGGTGCAGTGCAAGAAGTGTAGGGAAAGCGCAGGGTGTCAGTGGTACTGGGAGGGAGAGGGAGTGCGGAGTGATGATGCTGAAGATGCAGGTCACGCCTTGTCAGCAGTCTGGGGATAGCCCAGAGCCCTGGGTGAGCGTGTGGCCAGGGCGTGGAGGGCTGGCCAGTGTCCGCCCCGGCAGTGCTTGGTTGGTTGGGTGTTATAAGAAGGCTTAGGGTTTCCACATACCTTTTTCTCCTGATGGCTATTAGTTTTTCAGTTGTTTCTGATTATGACTTACATATGTGCTGATGAGCTCAGTCGTGGCCAATTCTTTGTGACCCTGTGGACTGTAACCCACCACGTTCCTCTCTCCATGGAATTTTCCAGGCGAGAATACTGGAGCGGGTTGCCTTTTCCTTCTCCAGTGACTTACATGTAAATACTTAGAAATAACGCAGACGTCAAGCGTAAGGCATAGTGAAGCCTCCTATGCCCAGCACCGGCCCTGGCTCTGTTCACAGGCGACCTTGGGAAAACATCTGAGCGCTCGCATCCTGTGCCTCATACTGCTGCCTCTGGCTCTCTACACCGCCACCTACGCCGTCCACTTCATGGTGCTGAATAGAAGGTACCACCAGAGCCTGGCCAGGTCTCGCTTCTGTCCTTCTCTTGTCTCTAAGCCCACGGAGGAGCTGCGTGATTTCCTAGGTCTGTGGTTGGGATGACCCGAAGGGGACCCAGGGTTGGTTTCCTCCTGGGTTCTGTCTTCTGGGTATCCTGCCCTGAAGGAAGAAGAGAAGGCCTTTGTAGCCAAACTGCCTCTTATCCCTAAAAACAGTCGCCTTGTGCCAACAGGGATGGGGGACCATGAGCACGTACAGTTGGAGTGAGGGTAATAATAACAAGGACACCAGCAGCTCCCATTTAGCAGGTAGCAACTGTGTCAGAACTGTGCTCAGCATTTTGTGTACTTTTATCTTACTTAGTCATAACAATTCTTTTAATTTTTTAAAATCCCTGATTTATAAATGAGATGTTGAGACTAAATGAGGCCAGGTGTCTTACAAAATTCACCTAACTAGTAGGGGAGCTGTTATGTGGACCCCAGTTTCCCTGACTCCATCCCCCGTGTCGGTCCATGACACCGGACCGCCACTCCCTGGTGCATATGTGCTCAGTTGCTCAGTCGTGTCTGGCTCTTTTGTGGCCCCATGGGCAGTAACCCGCTAGGCTCCTCAGTCCGTGGGATTCCCCAGACAAGAATACTGGAGTGGTATGCCATTTCCTCCTTCAGCGAATCTTCCCAACCCAGGGATTGAATCCCCATCTCCTGCACTGGTAGGCAGATTCTTTACCTCTGCACCACCTGGGAAGCCCACCACTCCCTTGTACATCTTTTAAACCAACCACGCAGAACTTTTCCCAGGGCTCCTGGGAAGTCGTAATTTCACTCTTTTAACTCTGCTCCCTTCTGCTCTGCCCTTCCCCACAGTGGTCCCGGTGATGGCTTTTTCAGTTCTGCCTTCCAGGCCCGGCTTTCAGGAAACAATCTTCACAACGCATCCATTCCGGAACGTGAGTGTCTCTTGGCCTTTATGAAGAGAAAAGTGCAGGAGAGGTTCCTGGGAGTTGGATTGGAAAAGACAATATGATAGCCTGAGTTATTTTAGATGACAGTGTGGGAGAAAGAACCAGTGAAATCTGGTCTGAGCACTCATGACAGTGAACAGGGACTCAGAAAGTGCAGAGGAGGGCGTCCTGAGCAGTGAGCTCTTTGATTAGAAGATGACTTTTCCGATGTGGCTATGGGAAGACAACACTGAGAACCTGGGGGCAGGGGGAATGAACCCCTTTGGGGCTAATTTGCTTAGCCTTTGCCATTATAAACTCTGGTTCCTACCAGAGTGTCCTGCAGTTCACATCCATTCACTGTTGACAGAGAGTAGTTGAGCGTGTGTTAGCCATGTTGGAGGCTGTAGGGCCTGGAGTAGGATCTCTACATGATGTGGCCGTGTGTGCTAAGTACATAAAGAGGGAGCGCAGAGCTGTGGGGATCGAAGGTGCAAGAGATCACGTCTGTAGGAGTCAGGGGACAGGGATTAGAGGCACACGGTGAGATAGGCTGGGCCCAGGAGATTGCTTCCTGGAGTCATGGACAATGTCCTGTGGTCTCTCTAGGGCCTGGAACACAGGGGGCTTGCCCAGACTATGGAAGGAATGAGAAATAGGAAAGCAGGTAAAAATTGGCTTGGAAAGATAGACATTGGGTTCCACGTTAGAGAGGTTGGCTTTGAGAAACTTAAGGAAATTCATGCCACGGGGCCTGTGGGCTTGGAGCTGAGGTTTTCAAAGGAGTCCTTTGGAAAGGGACAGTTGATGCTGGGCATTGGCAGTGGTCTGAGAGGAAGTTGTAGAAAGAGGAGAGGACAGGAAGAGGTCAGGTCACTGGGGAGCACGGGTGAAGGGCTTTGCAGGAGCAGTCCAGGAGGGAGCGTGGGGCTGAGGAGGGAGACAGCCTAATCAAGACGCAGCCGTGGCCAGCAGCGTGCGGGGCTGTGTGTGTTGAGCAGCATGTGGGGCTGTGTGTGTTGGCCAGCATGAGGCCTTGGAAGGATGGTTCTGTGGGGTTAGCTACTTGCCATTTAAAAGGCCCAGTTCAGTTACACTCTCTTCATTAAGCCATCCTCTACTCACCCTTTGGGCAAGAATTTATTCCTCCCTTTGCTGGGCTCCCACCATGTCACACATTGTCACACCTTTGCTGGAACATGGGCACTTTGTCCTGTGCTGGTCAATGTGTGAGGTCATTGTCCCCAAGACTGGACTCTGCCAGGCCTCCTCCGCCTTTGCATCCACTGTGTAATTGATTCTTTTGACCCAAATGAAAGAACAAAGGAGGACAGGAGTGGTCAGCACTGGTGCAGTGAGACCTGTTTCCCTGGAGTGGGGAAGGGCGGGCAGCCATATTGCAGAGCATGCAGAGGAGGGGCAGTTCTAAGCAAAGAGGCTTCTTTCCCGTAACCCAGGGCCTGTGTGGGACGGATGGAGGCTCTTGGGTAAGCTGTTTACTCTTTTTTTTTTCCCTTAAATTCAGATTTAAAACCCAAAATATCACTGAGCAACTACTGCATGTGGTAGATTCAAAAGGCACAAAATGATATACAGTGAAAAGTCTATCTTAACAGCCTCTATCTCATAACGTTATATCTTGGAGAACATTCAAGACGAAGACATAGATAGTTTTTCCTTCTTCATTCCATGGAATGTACATAGTGGACCTTGACTAAGGGACAAGTTGTTTCTAGCCTTTGCTATTATAAACAGTGCTTTGATAACAGCGTTGTGAATACCCAGCCTCTTCTGAAGTGCTTCGGGGTGGGGAGGGGCGGGGAGGGCTCAGGTGAGACTGTGGTCACCTCCCTCTTGAGGTGACTCCCTTGGGGTGAGGAGGCAGCTGCGTGTCCTGCTTTCTGCAGTCCTGGGCCCAGTGGAGTCTGTTAGAGGGCTGGGGGCTCCTGTGGCTTCAGCGCCGCCCCCCGCCCAGTCAGGGGCCGCATCCACCCGGGCCAGCTCATGCCGTCTGCTGCCCTCCCCTCGCAGACCTGGCCTACGGCTCCGTGATCACCGTGAAGAACCTGCGGATGGCCGTCGGCTACCTCCACTCACACAGGCACTTCTACCCCGAGGGCGTCGGCGCCCGCCAGCAGCAGGTCAGTGGCCCTCCATGCGCTCGTGCCGCGGCCGCACCGCGCTGATCGCCATGCCCAAACCCGCCCCTCCCTTTTTGCCTTCCCGTCCTGTCCCACACTGTTTCCCCTGCTTGGAACATCCTGCCCCCTCCTGCACCCTTTCCTCTTTCCCCTGGCTAACTCCAGCTTCCCAGGCTTCCATGGGGGACCTCCCCTCCGACCACCACGTCCCTCCTCTTCCTGGTCCTGGGTCAGGTGTGTCTGGTGTGGGCGGCTCTCTCGGCACCCTTGACGAGCCTGTGCGGTAACCCTCTTCCCATTGAACTGGGAGCGCGTCCTTCCTCCTCTCTCTTGCTGTCCGACTGCTGGCTTCTGGGAGGCTGAGGTGCCTAGCTCGGTGGCCAGCACAGAGTGGATGATGAGTTTATAACCTTTATGGGTTATAAACACAGGCCTGCGAACCAGACTTGTGTATCTGAGTTTGAATCCTGGTTCCACAAGAGTGTGACTTTGAACAAATTCCTTAACCTTTCTGTGCTTCCGTGGGCTCATCTTTAAATTAGGGAAAATAAAATGGTACTGCTCTCTGTCATAAGTTTGCTGTGAGGGTTGAGGGAGATAATCCATGTGAAGTGCTCGTGAAGGGTTAGCCGTGAGTATCATCTGAACGAGTGAGGGACCCTGTCCGTGTCCACGTGACGGGGTGGTTGGTGTGGCTGTGGGGACAGTGCCTGAGAGGGAGAGGGTGTTGGAGAGGTTGGTGGGGCCGGCTCGTGAAGGTGCCTCCAGTAGATTTAATTTTGCTCTGCAAACACTGGGGAGGCATTGAAACTTATTAAGAGATAAGATGTGGTTTGGTTGCTAGTTTAGAAAGACAGCTCTAGCAGGAGTGTGATGGATTGGAAGGAGGAGCAGACCAGAGGCAATAATCACAACAAAGGACAGTGAACAGACCTCAGGGAGAGGAGGGGAGCGATTCAGGACCCAGAGACTGACAGATGTCAGGGGTGAGCTGTATCAGGTATCTGGAGGCCAGGAGGTCAAGGTGTATGTGTGATGATGCTGGTTCACCGTAATCAGAAATGCAGGAGGAAGCATGGCTTTGGAGATGAGTTTTTGGTGTGTGTTCCAGGCCTGGGGCTTGTCTCAGGAAGGAGATGTGAGTGTGTAGCATACAGGTGTTAGCGACACAATGACATTGCCCTGAAGGGGTGTGCGGAGGGGAGGGCAGTGTGTAAAGCAGTGTTAAAGGCGCTCAGCGTGGCACTGGGGAAGCAGCTGAGGAGGAGGGAGTGGACGGGGAGGGTGGAGGAGAGGAGGAGGGGAGGGCCCGGCAGTCTCCCGGGGCAGGAGACGCCGGCAGTTCAGGTGCTGCAGAGACCGTGGAGAAGGAGGCCTGGCAGCTCTGACCAGGAGGCTTCTGTGGCGTGGTCAGGGCCAAGCTCGCAGATCCGGTGACCTGAGGAGAGAGGGAGGAGGGGGTTGCAGGGCTGGCTGCTGTCTGAGAAGCTTAAAGTGTGATTTCTCTTCCTGCAAAGTGGGCGAAATCTTTACTCTGTGAGAAACTGTTGCATCTCAAAGTGTTTTATTATTATTTCCTTATTTACTAGAAACTTGACCCAGAGTATTGGGTTTTTGTATCAGTTTCCCATTCTGGGCTCTTTGCTTCTCTCTAGTGCAGTGGTTCTCAGCCCTGACTGCACTTTTTTCATAGAATCCGCTGGAGAGCTTTTAAAAAATTCTGAGATTCTTATGTAATCAGTCTGGGATGGGGCCCATGCCTTGTGTATTTTTGTTTCAGTTTTAAGCTTTCCGGAGAAGTCTAACATACAATTTGCCCTTCCGTGGTGTTACCTTGCTACTGATGTCATGTAGTAACAGATGTGGCGAAAGGGACCCTCTATGCTGTGACTTCCCTGGTGGCTCGGGTAGTAAAGAATCTGCCTGCAATGCAGGAGACCCGAGTTCACCCGCTGGGTCAGGAACGTCCCCTGGAGAAGGGAATGGCAATCCATTCCAGTATTCTGGCCTGGAGAATCCCATGGACAGGGGAGCCTTGGCAGGCTGCAGTCCATGGGGTCGCCAAAGAGTCAGATATGACTGAGCAATTAACACTCACTCACTCATACTGTGCAAAGAGCCGTGTTTTGAGAGGCCCTATGAAGCTGGTCTTAGTGTTACCCCCTTGAAGCCCATGGTAGAGACATGAGTTTGTGAGAACCGTCTAGAGCGAGGCCAAGGGACAGAGGGTCTGCCTTTGCCGCTGACTGAGTCTCCGAGCCTTCCTCCCCTGTCCCCATCAGTAAACGGGGTTTGGACTTTAACAGCCTCTAGTAGCCCTCCCTGCCCTCTAGGTCAGTGTCTTGTCAGCAACTCTAGGTCTTGATTTTTAAATATTTTTAAAGCATAGTGTTTATAAAGTAAAACTGGAAAATGTAGAAAAGTATTAAAAAAAAAAGTTAGACATAATCTGAGGACCAGTGTTTATCCATGTAGATTGCTGTACAACATTCTATTGTAATAGGATACCTATGTTCCTAGGAGACCTCATATTATAAAAAAACTTCATTGTAAAAATAAATGTTTCAGTGGGAAAAAGAGGTCGTGGACTATATTCATAATAAATAAATGACTTTTCTAATAGGAATTTTAATGATAAGGATTTTTGTAAACAAACAGCACAAAGTGCACCTGTGAGCACCGCAGAACCTTAGCATCCTTGAGTAAATTTAGGCTGGGTGAAGCAACTGTATGGGCTTTCGTTCCAGAGTTTGGACTTAATTTCTCTATGGCTGCCAAATTTTAACTTCCTGTATGTTCTTAATATTATTGTCCCTAATTTTTTCTGAGAAACCAAGAGCCACTGAAACAAAGCAGCCATAATAGATGCATAATTTTTTTCCTGTATGCTAATTCCAAATCACTTTGGAAGTAAATGTCATGTTTTATCCAACTGGAATTATTAAAACTCACATTGTAAGAGAGGCGTTTATTTCTGTTCTTCTGGGTATTTATGTGCTTGTTTACATGCTTGACATGATAGTATGCATGTAGTCTATCCTGGGAGCTTGGGATTAGCTGGCTGGGTTTGAATCCTGTCTCTCGAGCTGACAGGCTATGTGACCTTGAGTGGAATTGCTCAGCCTCAGTTTCTTTGTAAGGTGAGGGTAAGCATCGTACCCACAGCCTAGAGATGAGATGTCCCCAGTGCTTAGCACAGGGCCTGGCAATAGATGGTAGATGTTTCCAACAGCAGCATTTTATAAGCCTTTTCCTGTGCTGGTAAAAAAAAAAAACAAGCCCTGAAATGTTTTCTGTGTAATGTTCTTTCCTGTGGACATTCCATCATGTTAACTATTCCTTTGTTATTGAGGTTCCCAAGATTTTTGCTGGTAGATTAATTGCAGCATTACATACGTGTGCACAGGCATACACACACACACACACCATTTTTAAAAATTAGCATATACAAAATGGCTATGGCTAAAATTATAGGCTTCTAGGACAAGATATTAATAGAACTTTTTCCATTTCATTTGGCCACATTTTCGAAAAAATAACAGCCTGAATTTTTCATTTAGAGAGTTTGAGGCATGGTCTTGATGACTTTTTAAAATGCACTAAATCCTCTTTGGGTGCTGTAGACTGCGTTACACTGTGTTGTCATGATTCCTGCCTCTAGGAGGCTGGAACTTGAAAGACAGGATGCAGGGAGGCACAAAGAGACCAATCAAAAGGGCTTTTGTGGGAAGATGCCTCTAAGTGCCGAAGCAAGGAGAGAACCGCACTTACCAATCGCTGTTTCTGGCCCCATTGGGAAACATGGCCCCTCGGGGGGGTGGCTGGGGCTTCTGAGAGAGCCCGGAGCAGTCCTGGCTCGCTGCTGACTGTCCTGTGGCTGACTTCGCTGATGGTGACGCTCTCCTCCCTCCCACCTCCTCCTCCTTCCCCCACCCCACCCAGGTCACCACCTATTTGCACAAGGACTACAACAACCTATGGATTATCAAGAAGCATAATTCAAACTCAGGTAATGCAGCAGAGAACTGATGCTTCTTCTATTGTTACTTACTCTGAGCCCTCCTTAACATTTCTTGTGCTTCCAAAAGAATGGTTCTAGGATGGGCTTTCCTGAGCATTCTTTGCCATCTTCACTGATCTCAGTTATCCTTTCAACAGTGATTTATTGAGCCTCTGCTATGTCCCAAGGACTGTGGTTGGTCTAGGGATAAGCAATGAGCAAGAGTGATATGATTGGGCCCTGAGAGCTGTCATTTTGAAGCCGGAGAGCAGGCCGAGGCTCAGACGTGGTCTGGTTGAGGTTCCCTGGGCACGTATTGGGGACACACAGTCACTGCTCTCGTGTCTGATTCGGAGCACAGCAAGCCTTGCAGACCCCAGCGTGTGGTGCGGCTTGGCTTTCTGGATGTGATAGAGGGCTGCTGCCCACTGCTCGTCCCAGGCTTGGGCCAATCAGTGGGAGACCCGTGGGCCTGCCAGCCCTGTGGCTGGGCTTGTCTAGGCCTGCACAGCTGCCTCTGTCTGGCCTGGGTGAAGCAGCTCTGAAGCACACCTGTTGGGCTCCTGGGGCTTGGTGACAAGGGCTGTGTCTGTATCTTCTGTTTTTTGGACAGACAGCTGGCTACCTGCAGACTGTGCCTTCTGCTGCAGTTGAGAAGAGAACAAAACATCTCCCGCTCACCTTCCAATTGTCTTATGCCGCAGGTGTTCACTGTGACTCCTCGGTAAACACCACCTGGCTCAGCCTGTCTCGAGTCAGCTGCTCCTGGTCTTCGTGGGAAGTGGCAACTTCTCATCTAAATTCATCTTCTCTGTTCCTTTCCCCAGCTCCTCCTATTGCCATGGTTTTCTGGCTAGAAACGTGACCAATGTGACCAGTGTCTTTGTACCTACTCCTCAGTAATACAAACTCTGACACCATTGTGTGCCTGTGTGCTGAGTCGTTTCAGTCATGTCCAACTCTTTGCGACCCTGTGGACCGTAGCCTGCCAGGTTTCTCTGCCGGGTCTGTTCTGTACCCTTATAAGACTGGTACTTAACAGGTCAAATATAAATGGTCTGTTGCAATGAGGATTTATGAGGGAAGACCAGCTTTCTTTCTAAAGTCACGTGGACGGGCACAGACCAAATCTTTAAACATCCCTGTTCTGTTACCCTGTTGTAGCTTCCAGATTAAGGTGGCTGCATTTCACCCAGTGACGAAGGAGTCATGTGAAGGCAGGTTGCCTCAAGCACTTGGGAAGTGGGAACTGTCTAGATGAAGGTCTCTGTGTTCTTTATGGCCATAAGTGCCCCTCCCCCACAGGCCCATGTGAAGTAAAACTTCCCTCCCCGTTAACGTATCTGATCTGTCATCTTGCTGATTATTCTTTTTAAGAGACCTTAGAAGGCAGCGTAGGAATGAGCATCTCTCCAGTTGAGTTCTCGAATTCTCTTGTGAGCCGGTGATTTGTCCTGGCAGATCTGTCTTTCCTGACCTTGAGTGTTGGTGTCCACTCCTGGGACAGAAATTTGCAAGGATCCTTCTCTGTTGCTGAGATTACTGCCACTTTTCTTTTCCACTGTCATCACTTCGTTACATCCTCATTGGTCTTGACATCTTGATGATATAGAAGTAGTCCTTTTCTTTCATCATTTTCTTTGGCTCACATTGACCAAGTCTATTGCCAGAGACTAAATAATCACTGGCAAAATATGCAGGGTTTAACGTTTGATTTTGAAGAGAGCTGTGCAAATGGTCATTTGCATGGAATTAATATTTGGAAGACTTTATTTTTACTACCCAAAGGACAATCTTATTATTTATCTTCCCAGCTTACAAATCCTCTAGTCTTCAGTGCTTGGCCGATAAAGGCCACGTTTCCCAGCCTGGTATACACAATTTGCCCCACTTGTCCACCCCCTGGCCGATTCCCACCCTCCTTTCTGCCCTCCCACCCTAACCATGTGAAGTCATTTGCCACTGATCAAATGAGTTTTGCTCTTTCATACCTCTGTGCCTTTTCCCCACTTGTTCACCTGACAAAATTTTCCCTCTCTTCTGAGAGTCTTTTCAAGCCTTATCTCTGGGACATTCCCTTCTCCTTTCAGACAGTTGGCTTTGGTCCCACAGCTTTCTGTCAGCACCTCAAACATGTACCACGTTATAAATCCTATAACTCTTTACTGGTAGGCCCTCGGTTAATACTATGAGTGAACGATTTCGAACATCAGCGCTTGTTTCTTCTTAGCAGATCCCCTAGACCCTTCACTCCCAGTGGAGTTTGTGAGACATGGAGACATCATTCGACTAGAACACAAAGAGTAAGTAAATTTGCTGCTGAGCATAAATGAGTGGTTTGAGCGCCAAAGGTAGGGACCTCTTTTAAGCTGGAAATAAACAGAATCAGATGTGGACTGAGGCCCCAGTAAACGGAGCAAGGCTGCTATGCTAAAATGGGAGAAAGATTACTTTGCCTATTTTGGCTTTGGGAAGCTTTGGACTTTGAGTTGGACTTTGAGGGCACCTTTCAGTTTCCCTTTACCCAAAGTGGAGGGAGCAGTATTTGAATGGCCCAAAATTTCTTCTTAAGGGGTTGCCTTTAAAAAAATATAGGAGTCTGTTTCTGAATATGGCAAATTAGTTCATTTCTCCAGTGTTCTCCCTGAAAATAACTAAAAATGCCAGAACAATGTAAAAATATCTTCTGAAAAGCATAAAGAACCAACAAGATAGTAAGGAGTTACTACGTCAAAATCTCAGTGAAAGGGGAAATACAGAGAAAAAGTGGGATGCTGTGGCCCCTTCTGCCTTGAACCTACAATCTTGAGTTTTGAGCTTTGGTTTTTGACTGTCTCTTGAGAGAAGAAGTTTTAAAGACCAAGCTCTAGGCTCACCCAAAGTGGTGAGTTATTGTGATCTTCACTCCAGATTTGTAACCCCCAAAGTCTTGGTGTTAGGGTAAATCTGCCCTATCTACCTATATTCAGAGTTTGCTTGGGAGGTCAAGGTGCCCTGGGGGTTAAGGTTTGTCGGGGGGACAAAATCTGGTTCCTGAGAAGTAATGATTACCAACTGATCTTCACATGGATTTGCAATCCAAATTCATTTCACCTGGATTGTCTCAAAATCGTCAAGGCATGAATTTAAATGAACATAATCCTAGATGTGATGTCTCCTAGGTGCCTGGCCAAAAGCAAATGTGAACCCTCTTTTGGGAAAGAAATGTTGTTATCCATTCCTATAAACAGTTTTTCAGTAACAGTGCACCCAAAAGGTAAGGAAATAGGGCACTATGTGCAGAATGAATGGGAACAGTAGATGCCAGAAGCAGCCCTGCAGAAGTTTCATATGCATTATCACATACAGATTTTTAAAATGAAATCAGTGGTTATTGTATATATCTATATCTATCTATATATAAGCAGTGTTTTTTCCCTAGTCAGGTTTATGGATACTTAAATTTTAATTTTATAATGAACATTGACTACTTGTTATGGCCAAAAGTAAGGATTATTACAAAAAACACAAAGTAAATAAAATCTCAGTTAAACCGTCCACTTCCTGCACAGATCCCCACTTTGTAAAACTGACAGGAGCAGAAACAGTAGATGGGAGGGAGGAGGTTTACCTGTCTCTGGCATATGTGGATTACAAATTTTAATTTTCTTCCGCCTAAAGCTGCCTCATAAGTCAGACTAGCTTGCCTCAAACCACCGACATGTTCAGTCATCCCCTCTCCCCCCAGCTCAAGTTACGGGTGAACAAAAAGTGAAACCTTTTCTTGGCATGTGGTCCAGTACTCCTGCTGGTCTTACTGTCCTGGCTTGGGCAGCTCTCCAGCTCTCTGGGTATTTCTTGTGAGTGAATGGGCAAGAAGGTCCTGGTATGTTGAATTTAGTAGTTTGGATTCTAATTTTTCTGGCCTGAACAGATGACTGAGTATCCTGGGTAAAAGAAGAAGCATCACACATCTCTTTTCTTCAAGGTAATGGCACTTCTCTCTCTTCATTTCCAGGACTTCTCGGAACTTGCATAGTCACTATCACGAGGCCCCCCTGACCCGGAAGCACTATCAGGTCACTGGCTATGGCATAGTAAGTGAGCCACGCGAGTGTGAGCAGGACGGCAAACATTGTGGGGCCTGGCTTAGGGCCGTGAGGCGGAGCATGGCCTTCCCAGCATTCCGAAACGTTCCTAGTGATTGACTGCGCAGGGACTCTTAGCATGCAGGAGCTTTTTGGCTAGGCTTGCTGTGGGAAAGGCCGCCTGTGAAGTCTATTTTTTTCCATCTCTTGCTGCCTATAATAACCATGCCATTTTTGTGTTCTGACACATAATAAATGTCAAATATGAATACTATTTGAGTCTCTTTTAAAATCATATTGTACTCAGAAGCCACAGGGCCACAATATGAACCCAGAGGAATATATAGGTCTATCCTTTGCCAGATCCCAAATTCTCATTGGCTTTATTTTTACAGATTAGCTCTCTGTTCTGCAGAGGGATATTGTCCACCTTGCTTTTGGATTTTTACTCCTTGGGATCATACAACTTATCGAGGAAGCTCTATGAGTACTTACGACTTGGGGAGGAGTTTGAAAGCAAAAACACCTAGTGGGAAGGTAGATATATGACTGTCTGTCTAAGTTCCCTTCCAAGGGCTTTGATGCCTCAGTACAGACTCTGGATTCCTTAAGGTAGAGCTCCCAATCCTCCTTCCATTTGCTCATCCCATGTTATACTAGAGCCACGACTCTGACCTTCATCTGTGTCCGGTGGGCATCTCCTGATGTGAATTAGACACAACTGTCTTAATTTCCACAGTCTGATATCTAGGCTAGACATTCCTTAGGTGGATGAGTGTCCATATGGCCATGGTGACGGATGCAAATGACCCAAATTTACTTCTCTTGGCTCATGGTGATGTCTTGAGTTTAACTTAAGGGCAGAGGCATCTATTTAGAACTTACACTGTAGTTCTGTGGAGTGAAGAATTGGACTTCAGGTTCCAGGTTTCATACTACTTTTCTTGGTTGTAATAGTGAGGCATGGGGCAATGGCAGTCACGTGGGATGTCTCTTGGGATGTTTCTTTGGCCCTCTTTTTCTCCTTCCCACCTCAGTCACTTAGGCCAGTTTGACCTTTGACCTCTGTAACATGATGGCATCTGAAAGGCTGACCATCTCCCTTTTTTGATGTGCCTTCTCTAAAGTCATCTTATTAATATTTTCTTTGTATTTTTTTCTTGATTTATGTGGCAGAATGGGTCAGGGGACTCGAATGACTTCTGGCGGATTGAGGTTATAAACAGAAAATTTGGAAACCGAGTCAAAGTGCTGAGAAGTCGAATTCGCCTCGTCCACCTGGTCACAGGTTGCGTCCTGGGCTCTTCGGGAAAGGTCCTGCCCAAGTGGTAAGTTTCTGGGGTTTCGGCGTCCCAGCAGTGGCTCACGCTTTTCCTTTCACACTTGCGAGGAGAATGCCCCAGACTCCCATTCCTGAATGATCAGTGTTCACCTCTTGTTTGCTTTCTCTTTGTGGTGGATGGAGAGAGAAAAGGCATCAAGAACTTTATGGAGCCCAGCACTCCAGAGTTTCTGTGGTGGTTTACGTGTTGTAATAGTTGAGCAGTTATGTCTCTGGCCTGTGATAACTCTCTGGTTCTGTGTCTCTAACCTGGGCATGATGTAGGCTAGACTACTTCTGGGATAGTCATGGAACAGAAAAGTGAGAGGCCGGAAAGAACATGGCCGCTAGGTTGGAAAGAGAAGAGTTCCATGCAGCTGACAGTACTGCTGTCTGGTGAGTTTCAGGTCTTCTGAGAGACATTTGTGACTCCTTTTCATAGGGGCTGGGAGCAGTTGGAAGTCACATGCACACCATACCTAAAGGAAACCCTCAGCTCCATCTGGAATGTGGAGGACCATATCAATCCCAAATGTGAGTGAGGTCATGTCCTGGGCTGGCTCTGAAGGGAACATCTCTAAGTCACACTCATCTGAGGAAAATAAACCTTTACAGACTCTGCTGCCATGGTATCTTATTGTTGCCATGTTCTTCCTTTTTTAAACCTAGTCTCTTCATATGAATTGTCTGCATGGGTAGCTCCTTTTTCTGTCCACTTAGACTTCCTATCCTCCTTAAACTCTTCTCCCACAAGTGACCGGTGGCCTCGCTCGGGGCCAGAGCTGGTTGCCTCTCACTGGATTTAACTCTTCCTGCCGCCTGCAGTGCAGGTCCATCTGCTTACCTCCTTCTGGGCTCTCTGTCCCCTCTGTGGTTACCTCCCTACCCTCAAGGCTCAGAGCAAGCTGGTGCTTTCCCCTTCTCCCCTCTTCACATCCAGCCAAGGCTATTACAGAAAGTGATGGCCATGGCCCTTGATGGATCCTGTATTTATACTCCCAGGCTCCAATTTGACATTTCCGTTCCACTGTCATCTTCAACTCAACGAGTCTCTGAGCTCATCATCTGCCTCCTAAACTACCCCCTTTCGGCTTGATTTTTCTTCTTTATGCTTCCCATTTCATTCTTACCACCTAATTTAACCAACCAGCTAATTATCTAGCTAATTAAACAATTCACTGACGAGTATGCTGGGAGCCGTGTGGGGCCCTGGGGATGCCTTGGTGAATGAGATAGGCTGGGTCTCAGTCTTCACGTGTGAAGACTGCTTCAGATGTGGGAGCCTTTGGGGCAGCCCCGTCATGAAGGGTGACGGCCCGAGGGCTGTGGGCGCCTCCGGTGGGTGGTGGGGTGGGACGGGGCTTTTCGTCTGTTGCCATTGCCTCCCTCAGAATGCCTGCTGAGTGCTACAGGCTGAGGGGATGATGGAGAACTCCTCAACACTGTCACAGGCTTGTTAACTTGGCAGGAAGGTTACACTCAGACCCTGGCCGCAGAGTGGACACCATGGACAGAGAGCTGTGAGGAGAGGCTGTGTGAATAAGGCTCACGCCTGTGTCTTTCTTTTTCCAGTGCCAAACATCAGCCTGGACGTGCTGCGGCCCAGTTTCCCTGAGATAATGCTGGAGTCCCACATGGTGATGATCCGGGTACTGCGACCCCTTCCCGCGGGGCGGCTTCTCTAAGAACCCTCAGGCACCCGCAGATTGGGTCACAGATCAGTAACCATCTATAGGCCCGGCGCCCCCTTGTGGAGGACTCTGAAAGTGTCTTCACATGCTGAGAAACTTGGTCTTCAAAGGCACTAAATGGTGGTGATGCTGTGGTGGTAACTGTGTGAACACTTATGTAGCTCTTGTGTGCCGGGCCCTACTGTAAGCACTGCGCGTGCATTAACTCACTCACTACTCATTACAGTTCTCCAGAGGTTACTGTCTCCGTTTACAGAAGAGAGAATTGAGCACAGAGGTCACAGCTAAATGGAAGCGGGGTATCTAGGCCTTCAGAGTCAGTGCTGGTGACCACTGCAGTCCTCTGCCTCGAAGTGTCTCAGATCTGTTCAGGTGGTAGAGCCCCCGAACATCACAGTGCTTGTGGTTGAAAATCATGAAACCCTGATAGTTGATTCCATCTTGAAATTAGAATCAGCTAGGATGAAAGGCCAATTTGAGTGTGTTGTTTATATGCAGCATAAAATCCCAACCAGGACCCCACTCATGTTCCCAGAGAGAAACAAACTGCACAGGGGGGCATGGTTGATGCTTTTTAAGGTTTTAAAGACTCACTGTTTGTACTCTATCGTTAGTAGCTTATAGCTGACATAGGTTTAAAAACAATTGAGAGACAAAATCTTTGAAGTGAGAAAATTCTACCCACTAGCTTAAACTTTCCCCTTTGAATTAGAAAATCCCTGCTGTGGTTTTGATGTTGAGGGAACCTCTTTACTGTAACTTACGGAAAACGGGTGCTCTGCAGGAACAGCGCCTCGATGCAGAGAGCGGTAGCACTTGGTATTTCTCTCCTGGTGAGCCATTGTCAACTGGTCTCTACTGCAAGTGATTATGTAAGCAGTACTTGGTCAGTACAGTTGGCTTATTTCAGTAGATTAAATTTAAAAATTCAAATTTTGTCATTTTTGCACATTGGGAGGTGATGAGTTGACAGTAACCAATCTCTGGGTCACTACTTTCCTGACTCTGTGCTTGTAGCTGTCACTGTGGCCTGATGACAGAGCTCTTTTGAATATGTGCCTGTCAGTCAAAATATCATTTTAGATCTGGATAGAATTTTAAGACTAAATCTAAATAGTCTCATTTCTTCTTTCATTATCTAAGAGGTGGAATCAAAGAAGAAAAGGGACATAAGGAAACTTAATAGGAAGAGAGATCAAAATTGTCTGGGCTATAGAAACTGCAGGGCATCTGATAGCTGAGCAGGGGTCTCAGGCGTGGGCAGAGAAGGCACCTTGCCTGCTGAGGTTAGCTGGAACAAGCCTCCTGGGTGCTAAGCATAGACAACAAGGCACAGATATGCATGCTTGTCGTGGTTACAGATTTTCTTTGCTTCCATTTCTTGGTTTACTAAAGGAGCTTGGTTTCTGAAGAGTTTAATGTGTAGGATGCGCTTGGCTTGTTCTAACTCTGGCTGGAGTCCCTGGGTTTAGGGCTGAACCATACTGGCTGGAAGGAATGGATTTCCCTCAGCAGCTGCTCTGAGGTCCAGAAGGATTCATTCTTCATTGTGAGGTTCTTAAGATGGCCATAGTGATTGAGGGGCTGTGCAGCTGGCCCCTTTGGGTCTGACACCCCCCTGCACTTTCTACCCTGAAGGGGCGACCCAGTCACCCTAGGGAGGCCTGCAGACAACTCCTAAGCCCTTGAGTTGTTGGGTTAATAAGGCTCTAGCTGGTGGTTCAACAAACCAGGCCTGGATCTTTCTTGGGCTAGACCCGTGGTCCTTAGTAGAGCACGGTTTGTGCCTCCGAGGGGGTATTTAACGATGTCCACGAGGTGTGTTTGGCTGGCATAGTGGATAGGGGTGCTGCTGGCATCCAGTGAGTAGAAGCCAGGGATGCTCACCACTACACTGCACAGGTCAGCCCACACCAGAGACGTCTGCAGCCCAAAGTGTCATAGTGTCGAGGTGGAGAAACTCTGACCTGACTCCTCCTTGGGAAATGCCTTCTCAGTCTGTTCTAACAAGGCTGACACCATCTTGCTGGTTAGCATCCGGGATCCTGATCCTTTTCCTTCTAGTTTTAGCAAAGGTCTGATTTTGCCATGTGAAGACAGGTTGTTAGATATTCTTGGCTGGTGGACTGAAGGGCCTGAGACTGAGTCCTTCAGACTAAAGTGTGCATTCTCAGCCAGGGGGTAATGTGTTCTTAGAGGGCAGAAAAAAGGAAACAGTGTTTTAATGTCTAAAGCACAGGTATTCATTCATTATATGAACAGATATACGGAATACCTATAGTATTAAAATGTCTTGAGGGGACTTATTGTGCTGGTTGTTTTGCAGTATATGCCAATGTTAAGTCATTATGTTGTATACTTGCGACTCATATAATGTTATATATAAATTATACCACAATAAAAAAAAATACTTTAAATGTCACAGTGAGGGAGTGTTTAAGGAAAATGTATCTTAAAAAGGTTGACTGGGGACAGGTAATAATGAAAAAAAAGTACAGAGAACCACTAGGCTAAAGTAACTTTTTCAGAGTCCAGGAACTTAAGAATTCTGGGTTTGGGTTTGAAATTGGCCTTTCAAGGAAACAAATAAGTGACCCCGATTTTACATGTCCCTCTCCTCATCCTCTTGACACCTTATCCTTGGCTAGGAAGATGGATATATATTTTGTGCCAAGGGGAACAAGTCTGTCATGCCTCTTTCTCGTGAGCAGAGAGAGTCTGAACAACTGTCTCTGCCGGGAGATGGAGGCCTGCTCGTTGAGCAAAGTGGGGCAGCTGTGGTCAGCAGGTGTGTGGTGACTGAGAGTGACCCCTGACTCTCCCCTGCCAGTGAGGGAGAGGGCAGAGGAGAGAGGGCTTGTCTTGACACGTGGCCACACGTCAGAGATGCCTGTCCCTCACGTTCCTGTCAGCCTTCTAGAGCTCTGTCTGGACCAGCCTTTTCTTTACCACTTTCCTACAGGGGAACAATGGCCTCAAGCCCAAGGACAATGAGTTCACTTCCAAACCCTGGCACTGGCCTATCAACTTTCAGGTAGGACCCAAAGCAAGAGCTCCTCCCTGGGAACGGAGCTGAGGAGGAGGCCGTGGAGCCTTGCTGGCGGTGGGGGTCGCCGGGATTGGGGGGGCAGGCCTGACTGGGTGGAGGGTGGCTGGAGACGGGCTCTGCTTGTGCTCGGCTGGACCCAGCCTCCCCAGGGAGCTCACGGAGAAGGTGGCCGATCCGAGCCTCCTGCCCAGGCTCCCTGTCTGTGAAAGGTGGCCCGTCTTCCTCCCCTGGGAGGGGCTGAGCCCTGCGCCCACTCTGTGTCCTCTGCTCCACAGGGCCTGCGCTTCTCAGGGGTCAATGACACCGACTTCCGAGTGTATCTGCTGGGCAACCCGGTGAGTGCCCCGCATGCCGTGGTGGGGGCCCTGAGCGTGCCCGCGGGGCGCTGCTGCCTCCTCTCACCCGCCCGGGCCCGTCTCCCTGCAGGTGGTCTGGTGGCTGAACCTGCTGAGCCTCGCCCTCTACATCCTCTCAGCGAGCATCTTTGCTGTGGCTGTGCAGAGGGGCGTGCGTCTGCCTGCTGAGGTCAAAGGTCGGGCCCCTGGGCTCCCCCACCCCCCACCTAGCAGCCCGCAGGGTGCCCACACTTGGGGAGTGCCCACCTGCTGAGGGGCCATCCTCTGCCTTTCCCTCCCTTCTTCCCTCCCCTGTGACTTTTTAGAGCTCCAGGCACCAGATACCCAGTGCTGTGTTAAACCCTGTATCCTCCCCGCAGAGTTCATTACCTCTGTTTATGGATTGGGAAACCAAGGCACAGAGAGGTTAAGAACCTTTTCCCAGTAGGTGAGAGAACTGCGGTCAACACCCAGGTGGTCTGTGTTCAGAGCCTTCACTGTTGACTTCTACACTCCATGCACGACTGCCCATCTTTTCTCTTCTGCTCTCCTGTCCTCTAGTTAGGAGGAGAGCAGCCCCCACGCCATGGGTCACAGCATCTGAGACGTTGACACAGGTTCTCTGCTGCCTCTGCAGCTCCGTGTCTGCAGATGTGGTCCCAGGCCGCCCCTCCCTCACCCCCGTCCTCGCCTGTGCCCGCACCCCCGCCCCGTCTGGCTGCACAGACCCGTGTGGCAGCAGAGATGTGGGGGCTGGGGCCGGAGGCCGGGCGGCCTGCTGCTGGGGGTTGGTGCCCAGGCCTCCCGGGGCCAGGGAGTGAGCAGTTCCTTCTCCTGCCAGCCGCCGTAGGGTTGTTCACCGTGGGCGGGTGAGGGACAGAAGGCCCACTCAGGTGACACGGCTTCTGTGAGTCACACAGCAAGGAAGGGGCAGAGCCCACAGCGCAGGCTGCGTGCCTGGCGCTGTTGGCTGACCAGGCTGTGCTGCTTGGGGCCCAGGTCTGTCCCAGGTCCTGCTGCGAGGCGGCGGGCAGCTCCTACTCGGCTGGATGATGCATTACTTCCCCTTCTTCCTGATGGGCCGGGTTCTCTACTTCCACCACTACTTCCCTGCCATGCTCTTCTCCAGCATGCTGACAGGTCAGCGCGGCCCTCTGGGCCCTGGGTGATGAGGGTGGGCGGGGCGGGACCACCATGGAGCGGCGCTGCTGGGGGAGCCCGTCTGTCCCCCTGGGAGACGTCCTCTGACGGAGTGGTGCGGGGTCCCCTTCCTCCCCAGGCCTCCTATGGGACACCCTCCTGCGGCTCAGTGCCTGGAGCCTGGCCTCCTACCCGCTGGCCAGGTGCGTGCACACGCTGGGCATCCTGAGCCTGCTCCTGGGAACTGCCTACAGGTGAGCGCCCCCTGCATCTGCATGGGTGACCCCCAACCCCAAGGCCTCAGCCCCGGGTGCGTTTTGGAACCTCTGTGGAAGCACACTGGTGCCTGACTCTGTCTCCAGAGGTTGGTTCTGGTTCTGTTGAGCCCAGTTTGGGCCCTGTCAGCCACAGTTTCCAAAGCCCTCCACATAACCCGAAGGTGTGGCAAGTGGAGAAACATGGACTAACGTCCTGCATTCTCACCTCTGACCAGCGGCTCCCAGCTCTGCACCTCTCTGGCCCACATGGGAGGGCACCCCTCTGCAGTCACCGGGCTCCCAGCTGGCGCAGCTCTTGGGGTGGGGGCGGGTGGTAGAGGGTCACCAGGTGGTGCAGTGTGGCTCAGAGTAACTGCAGGGAGGATGCTGTTTGGCAGGCCGCCCCCTCCCCGACCTCACAGTCTCACAGATCTGCGGGTAAGCATCACTGGCCTTGAGGGGCTGGGGGTGGGCAACATAAAGTCCTGAGCTGGCAATAGGGGACCTGTGACCTGAGAGCACGTCCACATTTTAACAGAGAGTCTGGGCCACACAGCCCATGACCAGACCCTGGCCTGCTCTGTCTTCTGGGCCTCTGGAGAAGAGCCCTTCTCCCTTACTGTCGTTAAGTCAGCCTTTCTCAAGGTCCCAGAGTATGGTGTCCCCATGTGGCAAAGTCACACAGGCCTGCTGACATGTCGGGGTGGGTCCCGTAGGTAGAGATGGTCTGAGGAGCTGAGTGTCAGGGGTCTCAGGGCTCCCCGCCTCCACTGAGGCCCTAGGGTGCTAACCACCATCCCCCCTGCCCCGGGTTCTCCCCTGCAGCTTCTACCTCTTCCACCCTCTGGCCTACGGGATGGTAGGTCCCCTGGCCCAGGACCCCCGAAGTCCGATGGCCGGGCTCAGGTGGCTGGAATCGTGGGACTTTTGAGGCCACTGCGAGGACTCCAGCCTGAGACCAGGACCTTCGTGGGGACGGCCAGCTGTGAAGCCAGTCCCCGGACCCTCCCAGCCGTGGAGGAAGCGGCCCGAGGAGCCTGTGGACCTCCACTGCCTGTGGGCGCCCCACCCTGGGAGCGCAAATCGCTGGGGAGCACCGCGGCCCTGCTCCTCCGCAGAGGCTCCTCCACTGGGTCTGCTCAGCCAAGGACGACTTCCCTCTCAGGCCCGTCCCCCGTGAGTGGTGTGAGGAAGGATGAGTGTGGGAGATGTGGGGGTGAGTGTGAGCGTGCGTGTGTCCGTGTGCCTGTGCAATGTAGACCGTGACTATGGACAGCGGAGCGTCATAAACTCTAAGAAATCGTCCAGGGCTACCGTAGTATTTTCTGGTGTTTTTTTCTCACTGAATTGGGTTGTAAGATTCATCAGAAATCAGCCCTCCAGGAAGGCTGACTGCACCAACACCGCCTTGGGGTATCACCTCGGGTGGAGCCGGCAGGATTATCAAGGCTGTGCTGCCCTCCTTCCCACCAACAAGCAGGTCCTTAAGCTGAACACCCCAGGCTGCAGGGTTCGCCTCCCTGCACGCCCCTGCGTGGTTGCTGCTGGGAGTCTCCCCTTTGGCCACAGGCGGCTAGACCCCTCCCGCAGTGTGTGCTCAGGGGCCCGGGCCCCAGCGCGAGGCAGCCCTGCTGGCCCTCCTCAGCCCTCAGCTCCTCGCCATCTGGGAACGCTGGACGTGTGGTTGGTGGGCACACGTGGTGGTGGTGTGTCCTCAGGGCTGGGAGCCAGGGGTGACTAGTGGCTGCCGCTCCCCTTCCTTCCGCATCCAGGCTGGCTGTGAGGTTGGGACCCATGCTCTCCTGGGGGCAGGGAGAGCCCGCCAGCCCCTTTCCTAGCACCCAGGGCAATTGTGCAGCAGACCAGGGCCCTGTGTGGGGTTGGGCTGGGCTCCCGGTGGGGTCTGGGGCTGGTTGCCCTGGCCTTTCTGGACTAGCGTTCCTGTCACTCACCAAGCTCTCCCCATGCTTCCTTCTCTGGTCCCCAGTGCTGACGCCCTCCTTTCACTGTGTTTCACTCCCCTTCCTCTGGGTCACTGTTTCACCAGTCTCCATTTTCCCAAGGCCCCAGAGCACCCAGGCATGCATCAGAACTTCTCTTTACCACCTCTAAGCCCAAGCAAGCAGCTCAGAGCTGTTCCTTTTACTGCCTCCCCAGATGAAAGAGAGAAAGAAAACCCTTGGGCCAGAACTGAACTAACCCAAGGCCAATCTGTAAGCCCGCCTCCGTCCTCCTGGTGCATGACAAAATATTTATTTTGTCTCAGAGGACTGTAACGCTTCAAGGTTTAATGATGAGCCTCTGCCACTCTCCATCTTCCCTCCTCTATAGCCCCCACCAGCTCTGCCAAGGTCAGAGCTCTTTCAAGCATCTCTGCTCAGTGGTTGCCACGGAGACTGGAAATTGGTCCCAAGGACAGGCTGTGTTACCCACTGGGTGGTGGGGAGGGAAGCTTCTGGCCATGCTCGGACTTCCAGACCGACCATCATTAATGTTAATAGAGGAAATGCAGTCACATCGAGAGCAAGGCAGGTTTGTTAATTAGATCTGGGGCCCCATGACCTCCCTTCCCCAGGGTTGCAGCCCTTTTGACTTCCCCCAGCAGGAAGCGCTGCTGCCGGGTGCTGAGTCTGGGCTGCTTGCTTAATTGCGTTTCTGGAAGGGAGGGAGAGCAGGGATGGGGAACCTCTGCTTTCCGATGCCTGCCAACCCCCTTCTTCTCTCCCCCAGGCCAGGTTGCTTTCTCCTGAGCTGGCGTGGTGGGGGTGGGGGGCAGCCCTCTGGGTGGGCTCTCCTGGAGGTGGAATGCGGGAGACCCTGGGCTTGACTGTTTCAAAAAGCAGTGGCCCCAGGCTGACAACCGGGAGGTGGTGGCTATTTCTCCCGGTGCCTTCTTCCTAATAGGAGCTCATTGGAAGAGAGGTGCCCTGAAGGAGTCAGGGGCAGCCACTCTGGTGAGGGCGAGGAGGGCGAGCGCTCAGGCGGCCTCCTGCCTGGCCGCCCTCCTAATCTGGCCACCCCGGGGACAAGAGCTTCCTTGGTCTCTTCCACTGCTCTCCAGAGATGGGAGAAGAGCTGTCTGCCCACCTCACCCCCTCCTTTGCCCAGGCTGGCGCACGCTTGTGTGGCTGCATGGGCCGACACAGCTCTAAGGACTCAAGTTGTGTTGTTGGAAGATGCTGGGGAGAGGGGCTGTCAGAGCCATGCTCTGCACACGGGCTCCAGCCCCCGGGAGAATGTGACACGTCCTGCAGACGTGCTGGCGGAGGAAGGAGATATTTGCCAGCTCAACCTCCAGCCAACTTCTTAAACCACATTTTATATTTAAAACAATTTTTTTTTCCACAGATAATCAGAGGCCATTTACTTTTGTAATAAATAGCTCTTATTTTGAATGCCATGTTGTTCTTGTTGTACTTAATTGAATCTGACTTGCCCTCTGGCTCCCAGAATGAAAAGAATGTTTGGAGTGCAAGAACCGTTCCATTGTGTCTGGAGTCTGAGCCATTCTGACTCCGGCAGAGGCCCTGGGCTGCAGGTGGACCCGGCTGTAGCAGGAGACACAGGCCCTCTCACAGATAAGGTTACTTGAGTAATGTTGGTCGTTACTTGTATTTATTTAAACTTATTCCCAAATAAGCAGGAAGCTGGACCTTATTTTTCCCTCTTGTAACCTCGTCACACAAGCATAAGGAGGAATGAGAGCGCGCGTCCACTTTGAGACAGCTGAGTGGCCCAGCACTGCAGCACCAGTGTCCATTCTGCTCCCCAGAGGCCCCTGTCTTGGCAGGCATCTCCTGATCAAGGGTCACGTTAAGGTCCGAAGGAGCTGACGTGGTTTGGACCGTAGTTGAGGGAGGAGAGGAGTCCAGTGCACTGTGAAACCGGGGGTCTTCGGGGCTCGCTGATCCCCCTGTTCCTGCTTAGGACCAAGAGGAGCTGGAGGCAAGAGAGGGGGGAGTCCTGCGGCCCCCTGGGGGATGGAAGGGTTAGGAGGGGACCTTCTTCCTGGCACAGCTTGGCTTACCATCTCCCGACATGTCTGTGAGACCGAGTCCTCATAAAGGTCCCGTGAAGTCACTGCTCTTTTTGTCCCCATTCCACCCAGGAGAGATTCGATTCCTTACCCGAGGTGCCACGATCAGTCAGTAGAGCCGGGGCTGGGTTTCCCAGGTGGCACTAGTGGTAAAGAGTCCTTCCGCCAGTGCAGCAGATGTGAGAGACCCTGGTTCGATCCCTGGGTGGGGGAGATATCCCCTGGAGAAGGGAATGGCAAACCCACTCCAGTATCCTTGCCTGGAAAAGTCCCAGGCAGAGGAGCCTGGAGGGCTGCAGTCCATGGGGTTGAAAAGAGGCGGACACGACTGAGCACTCGTCAGCAGCAGGGCCGGCCTCGGCACTGAGTTGGGCTTTTTCTGCTTCTCCAGCCTGGTGCTGGGACTAGAAGCACGTGCTCAGGACAGCCTGGGTCCCCTGGGGAGAAGGCATAGCCTTAGATCAGCACATTCCTTTGCACCTGCTGCCTAAAGCATCGACAGCTCCTCCAGGGCCCAGTGTTCGCTGGTGCAGCCAGACCAGTGGTCTTCTGGGAGGAAAAAAGCCCTGATTTGTAGCGCCCGTCTGGGTTCATGCAAATGCTCCACCATGGCCTCTTTCAGGCCAGCAACCTGATTGATGTTGCTGAGAAACTGGGAAGATGAAGCCAATTTGCTCTCCCCAGCCGTCTAAGAGCCAGCTCCAACACCCTTTTGACCCAGACCTGGTGGCCTTGCCGTGGTCGGAACTATGGATGCAGCTCTTGGTCACAGCGCATTAAAGTGAGGGAGGCAGAGGAGCGCAGAGGTCTGCAGGGGGGCCAGGGTCAGCCTTGAGGCCAAATACTGGCCCCACCACTTACGAGCCACTTACTTAACCTTGTGCTTCCATTTCCTCAGCAGTTAGACAAGGGCAAAATAAACAGGATCTACTTGACAGAGTTACTGTGAGAATGAAGAAAGGTAATGATGTAAAGTCCCTTGCACAGTATCTGGACACGGATGCTCAGGACATGCAAGCTCTTTATCATTGGTGATAAAGCAACCTCCGTGACAACACTGGCCTCTCCTCGATTAGAACCTCCTGCCCAAGTCTGTGGGCAAATGCTGGGAGCAGGGCTTCTGTGACTTTCCCCCAGCCCCTCAAATGTGGAGTCTACCCCTCTGTCTCCTGGTTGGAATACACCACCCAGACAGCAAGGCTCAGCCAGGTTCCTGGGCCTTTTCGCTGAGAGGAGCAGAGATTAGAGAGCCTTCAGCTCTCTCTTCCTGCCTCCTTCTGGCTCTAAAAAGGCAGAGTGAGTGCTGACTCCACCACTTACTAGCTAAGGCCATCAACTCGCTAACCCGTCAGACTCCAGACCCTGCCCAAAGGAGAGAAGAAGCAAGCAGCGTACAGAGTGTAGACTGCTGCCAGGAAGTGCAAACTGGGTGGAGTGGGAAGCCTTAGATGAGCCAGCAGGCCTGCACAGAGCCCTGGGCATGTGCGCATTGAAAGATAAACGTCACCAGAGACATACGTGGCCCTCCCCACGACCTGCCGAGTTGGCTGCAGGGCTACGGGACGCCGGCCTGGGAGTCTAATCCCCGAGCACCCCGGCGTTCTCCCGTCAGCCCCTAGCCTCTCTGTGTTCTCCCTCGGGGATCTCCTGAATGCCTTAGGACACATGCCAGCGGCCTTGCAGCTTTGCTCCCCTGCTCCAGCCCAAAGACCCCCAAGATGTGGGGAGGGATGGGGAAGAGAGAAATAAGGTGTGCTCCAAAGTCCTGCGTCCCTGGAAGAGGGAGAGAAGCGAGATGGTTTTGCCAAGCTTGCCTGGGACCAAGAAGAGTATCACTGAAGCCCTCAGGCCTGATTCAGGGTCAGCAGAAGTTCTAGAAGGACAGGATTCCATACTTCATGCCTAGCACAGGGTTGGCCAGCAGACGTTCTAGAGGGCAAGGATTCTGTACTTCATGCCTAGCACAGGGTTGGGCATGGAGCCTCAGCCAGTTCATGACTGAAGTGTACACCCACCTTGTACCCACGGACCAAAGGAGATGGCCTGAGAAGTTCCTGGAGACCCTACTCCACCCCCTTTACCACACCGCTGGGGAAACTGGAAAAGAGAGGTGGGCCGACTGACAGGAGATGGGCTTGGAGACGACATAATGAAAGTGAGGATCTTGTTCTTTAAAACACAGACCACTAGGACTGGACTGGGGCCCAAGGCACTTTCAGGCTTGAGAGAGAAAGGTTCAGGTCTAATTGACAGGTGATCAACCTCACACCTTGAAAGGCAAATTCAGGCGATTCTGCCTCCTGAACTTCAAATTAAAGAAAGTGTTTAAAAACAGTGCTTCTATTTAAACGTGTACGAAAGTCTATTAAAAAATCACTTAATAGTAGAAGGTTCTCGCTGAACACCCTCAATTGTCCAAGCAGTAGAGTGCGCACCATTGCTGCACCTGAGACCCCAACCCCTGGCCAAGCAGAGCTGGGGATAGATCCGGAGGTGACAGATGTCTAAGGATGGAGCCTCAAGAAAACGCAGGCCCGGCTGGACACGGCGGTGGGCTTGGCCCTGTCCCTAAAGCTGAGAGCCCTGGTGGCCCCCGAGTGTCCCGGGTACTTCAGTCAGTAACCAGAGCTAGGGTAGACCCTGCCCTACCCTTGGCGGCCCTCCCCCGGCTCCGCCTGGTCACAGGTAGGCGCCCTGGCCTTCTCCGACCCCCACCTCGGGGCAGCAGGAAGGAGACCTGGGGCCAGGGGTCGGATGCCTCCAGGCAGCATCTCCGCGCCCCAACTGCTGCTTCTGCTGCTAAGCCACTTCAGTCGTGTCCGACTCTGTGCGACCCCATAGACGGCAGCCCACCAGGCTCCTCTGTCCCTGGGATTCTCTAGGCAAGAACACTGGGGTGGGCTGCCATTTCCTTCTCCTGTGCCCTAACTAGTAAGTGGTGAAATTGTCACCGGAGGAGAAACCGAGGTCCCCAGAGGCTCGGCGATTTCCGTGAAGCTCTGAAGCCCTGTCCTTTCCCAAGCCGCCAAGTCCGCGGCCAGAGTCGGTCGCCCGGAGATGCACGTCTATCCGGACGGAGAGGGGCGGGGGCCGCGGGGGCTTTAAAGAGCCCCAGGCGGGCGGCGCGGGGCGGGGCGCAAGGTACAGCGGCTGGGAGCCGGGGTCCCTGGAAGCGCCGGGCCGGCGGGGGCGCCTCCACCTGGGCGGGGAAGCAGCGGTGGCTGGGCCGAGGCGCGGGGGCCGCAGGAGGCGCCGAGTGGCCGCGTCGCCGCCGAGATGGCGCGACACGTGCGGTGACGGTGCCCGCGCTCCGAGGGTCCCAGCCCTGCGCCCCGCGTCCCCGGGGCGAGCATGGAGCGCCCGGAGCCCGAGCTGATCCGGCAGAGCTGGCGGGAGGTGAGCCGCAGCCCGCTGGAGCATGGCACCGTCCTGTTCGCCAGGTGAGGGCGGCCCGAGCGCCCCCGGGGGTGCGGGGAGCGGGGTGCCTCTCCAGGAATGGGTCGGAGGCGACCGAGCCGGCGCCGGAGGCGCGGGGCGCGGTGACGGGTGGCGCAGCCCCCTGCGGCTTTTCCCGGCGGCCGCGGCGCGTCTTGGCGAGCGCGCACAGTCTGCTCCCAGCGGGACTCTCTGGGCGCCGGCCAGGGTCCGCTCCCGCCGCCCATCTCCCTACACTCGGGCCCCGCGCTACGCCCCCTCCCCGACTGTGTGCCTCCTGAGTGTTCTTTCCTTGGGCGCTGACTGCAGGGATGCCCACCACTGCCCTTATGGAGAGATACCGGGTGTCCCAAGGGCCTGCGTGGGAAGGCTGTACTGGGTGCCTGGCCCGCAGGGCACGGGGGTCTGGGCCCCGAAACTGTTCGCTTCCAGTAATCAACTTCAGGATAAAGCTTTCGGAGGAAATGACAGGCTAGGGCCTGAGACCCTCCAGGGAAGGGAGGACAGATGCCCAATTCTCACCACCCGAGAGAGAGGGGTGAGGGAGTGAGCAGACCCCAGAGGGGAGGGGAGGCTGCCTTCAACATCAGCTTGAGGGTGTCTAGGTAGCCCCCTGCCCTCACCAAGGAGACCTGCCCCCTCACCATGGTTTTTCAGGAGCCTTGGCTGCTTTAAGCCAGCCCAGAACTTCTGAAGAGGTTTTTGTAAAGCCTCCCCCTCGCAAACAAAAAGGGACTACATTTACAGTCTCGGCCCTCCCAGATACGGATGAAAGTTTATACTTGGGCCTCTCAGCTTTCCCCAAACCCACTCTTTTCTCAGGCGCCCTCTGGCCATGCTGCTCCCAAGCTGTGTGACCTGAGACAAATGACTCAACCTCTCTGGGCTTCTTTTTCCTCCTCTATAAAATTGGGTAGCAGTTACACCCACTGTTTAGGATTGTGAGGGGATACCTGAGTAAACCACCTGCAAAGTACTCAATGCTCAGAAAGTGTTAGGGCTTCTGAATACTAATTATTATCATTGCTGGGCCAAGAGCCGTTGGACAGGATGGGACTGGGGGGTTTCTGATCCAAGAATGGGAGGGAGGGAAGGAGGAGACAGATGGTGGGAGGGGGAGTCCCCACCACGTTCTCCGGGCTTCCTGTTTGAGGACCCCTGCCTGTCCCAGCCTACACCCCTCCACGGTTTATGGAGGGGCTTCCCTATGAGGTCTGGGGAACACGTGTTTTCCACGATGCGGAAGAGGTAAGAGGGGCCAGCAGCAAAGCTGGCCAAGCGGTGCGTGCCAGGCTGAGGGTGAGCTGGAGTTTATAGCCCAGGCTCTGCACGCCTTCCCCTGCGGCAGGGCAGCCCGGGCCCAGGGGGCCTGGAGGGCGACCCCCCAGGGCTGACACCGGGCCTCCCCCCGCAGGCTGTTTGACCTGGAGCCAGGCCTGCTGCCCCTCTTCCAGTATAACTGCCGCCGGTTCTCCAGCCCAGAGGACTGCCTGTCCTCTCCCGAGTTCCTGGACCACATCCGGAAGGTGAGGGGAGGTGGAGCGCCTTCCTGGGGGAGAACAGGAGAGGGAGAACCCGGGGTGGGAGAATTCCTTCCGCGTCCTGCCCCAGCCCCGGACTGTGCCCCTTCTCCTGCTCCCTCCTGTCAGAGGCATCTGTCGCTTTCCCTCTGCGCTGAACTGGGCAGAGTTGTGGCACCTGGTCGGCCAGCTGCTCCCAGCTCTGCCCGTTGCCCTTGTCCTCGCCCCTTGGCTCCATCAGGGACCATCCCCCTGTGAAAACCAAGCTGGGGTTTCCTTAGAGGCTGGTGGCTCTTACAGGGCCTCAGCGTTCCCCCCGACCCCAGAGGATAACACTGTCCAGCAGATGTGTCTAGGGCTTTGAGCCCCTCAGCAGAAGGCAGCTTCCTTCATGGCCTAACATTAGTAGTCTGGCCACCACATGCTGAGCGCCTGCTGTAGGCAGACACAGGCTGTCTTTTGTCTCTGATCCTGGATAAATGAGGGTCCTCTCTTCCTTCTGGTTGGGACCCCCAGCTTCTGGACTGGTTGTGAGTGGGGGCGGGGAGTTGCTCTGAGCTCTGTTTCACTGCGACCTTGACCTTGGCAGGTGATGCTGGTGATCGATGCTGCGGTGACCAACGTGGAGGACCTGTCCTCCCTGGAGGAGTACTTGGCCAGCCTGGGCCGGAAGCACCGGGCAGTGGGCGTGAAGCTCAGCTCCTTCTCGGTGGGTAAAGGGGCCCTTTCTCTCTACAAAGCTCCTGGCCTGAGGCCACCACTCTCTCCCAGGCCCTCCTTCCCACCTGTTCATCGCTCCTCTCCTAAACCTTCAGGTGACTGCCTTGTTAGGTACTTGCTGTGTCACCCTGACATTGCCTTGACCTCTCTGAGCCTCCAATTTTTCTTCTCTGGTGTGGTTTCTCTTAGAACCCAGAGATAGTGAAGGAGCCTTTGGGATTGCTGCTCAGTTTTATATTGGCATGCATAAAACCATCCCAGAACCAAACTGGCTTAAAACAATGACTTCTGATTTCCCTGGGCTCAGCTGAGCGGTTCTTCCGTCCCACATGCTGTGGCTGGAGTCACGCGTGCGCTGCGTCCAGTTGGGAGCTCAGCTGGGGCTGGAATGTCCAAGATGGCCTGTCATCCTTTGGGATCCCTCTCCCTGTGGCCCCTAGTCATTCGATAGTGGAGCTGAGCTTCATTCCAGAGTAGCTGCTGAGCTCCAGGAGGGAGTATTCTAGGAGGACAAGCCAGCCTCTGCTTGTATCACTCTCGTTAATGCCCCACCGGCCAAAGCCAGCCACATGGATGAGCCCCGTGTCAAGGGCGTGAATCCTTGAGGTGTGGCTCACAGGGGACCACTCACCTGACGGCCCACTGCACGGTCCAATCACCTTGTCAGATGTGAGCGCCTTGAGGAAGGGACTGAGTTTGTCTTGTCTTTCTCTCCATCCCCAGCACTAGTACAACATCTGGTCTTTAGTGTGTATTCAGGAAATATTTGTGGACTAAATACACTGTATTTTATAATTAATAATTAAAAAATGAGAGCCATTATTATTGCTGAAGACTTACTGGGTATAGATGCTGTGCCAAGAGCTTTTAGTAGATGATCTCTTAATCATTCCAACAATCGGATGAGTTGAAAGTTTCGCTGATGAAGCAACTGAGGCTCAGAGAGGTTACCTAACTTGCTCAAGGCCACACAGCTCACAAGCACTAGAGTCAGAAAGTGAACTCAGGATGGCAGAGCCTGTGGTCTTAACCTCATGACTGCTGTCTTGCAGAGGAGGAAACAGGAGGAGGGACAGTAACTTTGCTTGGTGTCAGCTGGAGGTCCCAGGCAATGCCTCACCCCCCACTCATGGGGTGATCGTGAGGCTGGGAGTGGAGTGAAATGCTTCGTTCACTTTAAAGCCTCACCTTTAAGTGGCATCCAAGGATTGGGGGGTCTGAATCCTGCTCAGGAAGCGTGGCCCCCAGGCAGGAGAGCCAGAAAGCCCAGGAGTCCTTACCAGCCCCCAGCCTCAGTTTTCTCACCTGTGGAATGGGGGCATGCCTTCCTGCACCTGGGAATGACAGGTGGCCCCCTTGCTTCTGCAGACGGTGGGTGAATCCCTGCTCTACATGCTGGAGAAGTGCCTGGGCCCTGCCTTCACACCCGCCACGCGGGCTGCCTGGAGCCAGCTCTACGGGGCAGTGGTGCAGGCCATGAGTCGGGGCTGGGATGGCGAGTAAGAGGCGGCGCTGCCCAGCGGTTTCTACCTGGTGGCCCCCCGCCTGTCTGTGTCTGTCTGTTGGTCTGTGTCCATCGTAGCCCAGGCTCCCCTAGGCCTGCCTCGTGGTCCTTGTCCCCTTGGCCATGCCAGGGAGGTGATGGAGCAGGGCTGGGCCTCAGTCCAGCTCACCGCCAACCGCAGGTGGGTGGCTTTTCCTTTCCCATTTCCTCGAGTTTCCCCTAGCTTCTTCTCTGCTGGCCCAGCCTTCTCCTCTGGCCTCCCCAACCCCTCCTCCAGGAGGAGAGGTGGCATGGGGCCCGGTGTGGGGGGAAACACGGGGCTTTGCGGGGTGGGCGCTCCCATCCTCCTCATGCCCGAGTGAGCCTGGGCTGAGGGGGGCAGTGGGCTGGCTGAGCTCCGAGCACCTTCCCAGCTCGTCTGCCTTCCGCGCGTTTCTCTCCCAGCCGTGTGTTCGCTTTGCACAAGGAGAGGTGTGGGACAGCTCCGGCCTTCGTGGCGGCATCCCAGGCAGCTGGAGCAGGTGGTTCGGAGACTGGCTGGCTCTGTGATGGGGCCCCTCTGGGTCTCGGAGGGGGGCAACCTCTCAGATGCCCCCAGACAAAGTAATTTTTCTTTTCCCGTGTCAGGTGGGAACTCCCCTGTATCTCTGTAGGAAGCAGCTATCCAGTCAGGGTGGGCGGGCTGGGGAAGGGCCAGGAAGCTGGGGGCTTCCTTCCCGAGAGACCCAAGCCTCTTCTGCAGCCCTGACTTCTGCAGAGCCTGAGGCTTATCCCCCGTCCCCCGATCCTTTCTGCCTCTGCCCACACCGACGGAGGGTCCAGAGCGCCCATATTTAATACCTGCTGTGTGCCTGTACCTGGGCTTCCCAGGCGGCGCTAGTGGTAAAGAGCCTGCCTGCCAATGCAGGAGACGTAAGAGATGCGGGCTCGATCCCTGGGTCAGGAAGATCCACTGGAGGAGGGCGTGGCAGCCCACTGTAGTATTCTTGCCTGGAGAATCCCATGGACAGAGGAGCCTGGCGGGTTAGAGTCCAGAGGATCTCGAAGAGTCAAACACGACTGAAGCGACAGCATGCACACACGTGTGCCTGTACTTAGCAAGGTTGATAGAAAACAGCAGAAACCCTTCCCACGCTCTGAGCTATCTCCACTTTTATCTTTTGCTGCGTACCGTGGTTGTATAAACTCACGAGAAATAAACCTGTTCTGTGTGCCTCTCTGACCGTCTGGGACTGGTCTTTTCTTTGGCGTTGGCTTGTGTCCAGATGAAGCTGCAGGGTGGTGGATGGAAGGTAGCGTGGGAGGTTGGGGGTCAGGAGGATCAAGGCCGGAGCGGGTGGAAAAGAAGGGAGGGGTGTGGGGAAGCCGGTGGCTGAGATGGAGTGAGGGGTCTGTGGTGGAAACTGGCCGGCAGGGCACACAGCCAGACTACATTTCCCAGTGTCCCTTGCATTAGGTGAGACATGCGACTGAGTTCTGGCCAATGGAATGTGTGGACATGTGGTCCCCCCAAACTCCTGCCTGCTCCTCTGTGCTCTGTCGTCTTGATGCAGACCTCACAGTGACCTTGAGGGCCATTCCTTGAACGTGGCAGGCTCACAAGGTGGAAGGAGCCTGGGTCCCGGATCACTGCTTGGAGGAGAGCACCCGCTAGGTAGAAGTGCCTTGCGGCGTCCAAGCGCTTCTCCTGCATGTAGACCAGGGGCTCATTCATTATAATTTTACAGAAAAGAGACAAACTTGTGCTTGTGCCATTATACGTTTGGGGGTTGGTTTATTTCAACTCATACCTACACTAGTCTGGAGTCTGAAGCAGTTCACTGGCCGGGGGTCTGGGAGCCCACCTGCTGGTGGACAAGGCGAGGCCATGAATTGAGTGGGCTAGCTGTCAGCACACAGCAAGACATCTTGCAGGGTTTCCGAGGAAAGCTTCTAGAACCTCTTTGGAGGGGTAGGTGCCAATCCCAGAGGGGACGTTTTAGGGAGACTAAATGTGTTAAGCTGGGGTGTACATATTGGAGTTGAAGACCAGCTGTGAGTGTTAAGTGTGTGTGTGTACGTGTGTGTGTCAGGAGGAGCAAGGAGGCAACCGTAGAGAGACAGCCAGGTGAATGGGGAGTGAGTGACTTTAAGAGTGGCCTTCATCCAAACAGGCTTGGGGTTAGCCCTCCCTGCGCCCCCTTACTCTTGGGCTCCAATGTGTGGGGCCCTGGAGCTGGGCTGTGAATGGCTGGAGGGGCTGCACTCGGGCCAGCTGTCCTCACCCCAAGGTCTGATTTTCTCAGCCCAGACCAATGAATGCCACCAGTGCCAGCAGGGCCTCCCTAGCTGCAGCCAGGGCCTCGCTTTTGTTAAGCTCTGGGGGCCAGGCATGCCTGACAATGTGACTGCAGACCTTGGATCTGGAGCAGGTTAGGAATGCTTTTCCCCACTGGAGCATCAAAGGGATTTTTCTCTTGAGCCCCACAGGCTCCCATGCGGGGGGCCCCCTCTGCTGTGTGACCGAAGGGTGGCTCAGAGTCAGGTGGCCACACCTAACCTCAGGCTCCTGAAGGCTTGACACCCACACCAGAGACGGGGTGACCTGGATCTGGATGGGCCGCACCCCTTCCTCCGATGTGTCTGGAGCCATCCTAAGCATGGGTGCCTTCGCCTCTCTTGAAGGTCTTTCTTGCACTTCTGCATGTCTCCAAAAGAGTTGTCCTTCCTTGTCCTTCTCATGTCCTCACTCCCGCGAGAGGATGGGAACCCATTTCAGCCAGGCTTTCGTTCCCCCACCCCAGCTCCCCATCAAGGTCACCAGTAGCCTCCATCCTGCCCAACTCAGGGGTCGCATCCCAGGCTTCATTTTGCTCTTCTGCTCAGCAGCACTTGGATGAGTTGAGCACTTTGCTGAACACTTTTTTCTTTATTTTTAAACTTTTTATAGTGGAGACATGTTAACATACACGAAAATCAGAACCTGACGGATCTCCAGGTACCCTTTACCCCTGCATCAGCATTGAGCAACTCAAGACCTCTTCCTGACTTCTAATTTTGCTGAACAGTATCAAAGCTAATCCCAGATTTCATGTTCTTCCACCCATAAGGTCTTCAATATGATTTTCTAGTCAATTTTTTTTTAACCTCTTAACCCATGCTATCAACGTACCTACCAGGATGAACAGTTATTCCTCAACATTGCCAAATGCACAGTCCATATTTGAATTTCCCTGGTATCTCAACGATGTCTTTCTGCAGCTGGTTTGTTCAATTCAAGATGCAGTCAAGGGCCACACACCATATCTGGTTGTGCCTCTTAAACATCTCATTTTCTTCCAGCCTCTTGCTCTCTGCCCCATGCCATTGATCTGTGGGCAAAACCTGGTCATTTGTTTCACGGCATGTCTGGCATTTGACCTGGCTGGGGCCTCTTGGTGGTGTCTTTGAGCTCACCCCCTCTCTGCCCTGTATTTACTGTCAAGTGTGGTTACAGC
The DNA here is from genome assembly GCF_963930625.1 of Muntiacus reevesi. Lineage (NCBI taxonomy): Eukaryota > Metazoa > Chordata > Mammalia > Artiodactyla > Cervidae > Muntiacus > Muntiacus reevesi. The sequence continues at coordinate 85,100,759 of NC_089255.1, read as the reverse complement.
TGGACCCCACGCCCTCCCCTTTGAGTCCCTTGCTTCCCTGACTTCCGGGACGCCAGGCTCTCCTGGTTTCCCCCCTTCCTCTCTGCAGCTCCTCCTCAGTCTTCCTTGCAGACTCTCCTCCCCTCTCCCTCCGACCCCCTCCTCACCTCCGCCTGCACCCCTGGAGGTCACGGGCAGTCCCACGTTTTCCACACCATACGGATGCTGAGGGCTCCAGAGTTCACCCCTCTGGCCTAACTCGCCTCTACTCCAGATTGTCTCCAGCCAGCCGCCCAACATTCACATCGGGCACCATCTCAAAAGGAGGATAGCCCAGTTGGAGCTCTGGGTCTTCTTCCCAGACGTGCTCCTTCCCAGCTTTCTCCGTCGTGGTGAACCAGTTTACCTAGTTGTTTGGGCTGAAGAACTGGGAGTCATCCTCACCTCCTTGCTCAGACCTCACGCCGAATCTATCCAGGAATCCGCAAGCCCTGTACCAAATCTCACTTCCTCTCTCCTCTTTCACTTGCCCTCTCCTTCTCTGAGTGACCGTGTGGTTGCTCCAGGCTGCCCTCATCAGAGCCCCCCAGGGGGGCTTTCTGCTTCCGTCTTGTCCCCTCCCCGTGGCTTGTAAGGGGGTGCTGCCTCTTCCCTGCTATGACTCCTCCAGCGGCTTGGCCCATGGAGCCCCGTTGCCCCCTCAGACCCACCGCCATCCCCTCTGCCCCTCGCTCATTCTGCTCCGGCCACTGTGGCCTCCTCGCTGGTCCTCGGCCCCTTCGTGCATTTGTTTCCCTGCACGCTTCACGCCACCTCCACTGGCTCACGTGTCTGCTTTCCCCGGAGCTTGTCCCGAGTCCTCCCCATCTCCAGACACTCCCCCATCCTACTTTCTTTTTTCTTCAAAGTGCTTGTTCTGACATCCTGCTAAGTAAATTTGTTAATTGCACTTACATTCTATTTCAATCGACTTGGGAAGGCTGTCAGGAAAGGCACTTTGGGCTCTGTGTTTGGAGGGGAGGGGAGACGGGGGTTCAAACCATGGCTGAAGGTGCCGAGCTAGTCGGAAGTGACCCCCAAGGCTGCTCTGTGTCTCTCCGACCCAACGGTAGTATTTATTGCCAAGGAAGGTGATTACAACAGAAGTCATGCCCGCGCTAGGCATTAACCACTGTAAGCCCAACAGCAAATGCTTTTTTGGGCCTAATCTTTGGTTTCCTGCCAGGCACCTATTTCAGCTCTTTGGAGGCAGAGTGAAGGGACGAGAGGTTATCCAGCCTGTGTGTTTGTAACTAGGTACAGACCACCAGGGGCTTTGCTGGTGGCTCAGCGTCAAGAATCTGCCTGCTGATGCAGGAGGCGCGGGTTCCATCCCTGGGTCAGCAAGATCCCTTGGAAAAGGAAATGGCAACCCGCTCCAGTATTCTTGCCTGGAGAATCCCATGGACAGAGGAGCCTACAGTCCATGGGGTCGCAAAAGAATTCGGACACGACAGTGACTAAATGACAACCGGCTGCGGGGCTACCCCTTCCCTGAGGTGAAGGTGCTGTGAAGTGCTGGGACCAGCTGCCCTGGTTCCGTGACGCTGGGATGGTTTCCTGACGGCTTCAGGAGAGCCTCGCCCACTCAACCCTCCTGCACCCCAGAGTCACTGGGGGGGTTGTGTGAAACAGAGGTGATTGGGCCCCACCTCATAAATTCTGGCTTGTTCAGGGAGGCGGCCTGGACATTGGGATTGTTTACAGTCTCCAAGGAGACTTCCATCGGCAGCCGGAAGAGAGACCCAGTACTTGAAGCTTGAGAGAGGCTAGGCTGCTGGTTGTCAAGGCCACAGTATCTCAGATGTTCAAAAAACAGCCTCTGTTGAAAAAAACCTGCGAGCTGTCTTCCCAGAAGTCAGACTCTGCCACGCGTCCCCGGGGCCTTTACAGAGCGAGCTTCGCTGGCAGAGTCGGCCAGCATGGAGTTCCCTGATGGCTTTGGGAGGGCGGCAGGGAGCTGCCGCAAGCTTGGCCTCTACAGGCAGAGCCTCCGGGAGCCCAGGGCCCTTCTGCTTCCTCCCCAGCCCTGCAGACCCCAGCCCGACACTCAGGGTGGTGCTCCAACACCCTCTTGGGCAGAGACACATCAAGCTGGCATCCTGGACCACCCTGGCACCAGGCCTCCCTCCTGGCCATCTGCCCAGTTCCCCCTCCCCAACACCCCGACCCCCTGTTTCCAGGCCGTGGAACCCAGCCCCTCTCGTCCGGCCAACGTGGTCTTCCTGCTCCCCTCTCCACTGAAGCATCTCTTGTGGATTTCATCTGACTCTACTCAGAAAATAGTGTTTAGGGGAGAGGGGTCAAGGGGGTGTGCCCTGGGCCCCTGGCCAGGCTCACACCATGGGGAGCGTTGAGCCCACGCCTGTGAGTGGACCATGAAAGCTTGGGGAGAAGGTCCAGCTCCCGAGCACCCCTTGGGAATCGAGCCCTCAGAGTGTTCACAGCCCTCACGGGGGCAGTGACAGAGGAAGCCCCGCTCCACGCCCTGTTCGCTCTATCCCTGCAGCTGAATCTGCTCCATTCAGTAATGGACCAAGTGACTGACTTCCCATCCTCCTGCTTTCAGGGTGAGGTGACAAGTGCAGGGACATCGCGCTGCTTAGAGGAAGGCCCAGAATCCTGGTCTCCTGCCCCCCAGCGTAGGGAAGTTTTCCTCCTTGTCAGGGGTATGATAGCTGACATAACTACCCTTTGCTAGAGGGTTTTCTTGTTCCGTTCAGGCCCGATGCAGCAGCCCAAGTGCCCAACCTCTCCCCGCCCCGTGTCGCTGGCCGAGGCTGGTGCAGACCAGAGCTCCGCCTGCTGCCTCTGCTGGGGGCCTCCATGGGTCAAGTCCAGCTGCTCATCAGGCCAAGAGCCAGCTCTCAGGGCCCAGCACTCAGCCTGGGGCTTCTGCTGCCCAGGGGAGGCTGCCTGATGGCTTCTTGGGTAGCTCAGGGACCAGAAAGTTCTCATCTACTTCCCAGGAGGTACAGTGGTGAAGAATCTGCCTGCTAATGCAGGAAACACAAGAGACACGGGTTCGACCCCTGGGTTGGGAAGACCCCCTGGAGTAGGAAATGACAACACACTCCAGTATTCTTGCCTGGAAAATTCTACGGACAGAGGAGCCCGGAGGTTTACCGTCCATGGGGTCGCAGAGAGTCAGACCCAACTGAGCACACACCTTTAGCAGGCCGGTCAGGGGGCTCTCAGAGCACCCGCAGTGCAAGGAAAGAGGCAGGTTCACTTCTGGCCTCTCCAGGAGCCCAGGCAGCGCTTGGCAGGCCTTCTTCCCCTGTGAGGCCAGCGGCCAGGGAAGGCCTCAGGGCTCAAGGGATTCCCAGGGGGACAGCTTCTGGCCCCAGGCGCCAAAGCCACAGCACAAGACGTGTGCTCCAGCCTGGCCACCTCCGGGAGCTCTGGCTCCTTCCAGATGGATGGAAGGCCCTGCTGGGCAGGTTCAGACGCAGAGGCATAGGCCAGCTGAGGTTGGGAGGACTTGTTTATTCAAGGCACGGTCATAGCGTTAATAACAAGAAGGTTCGGCGTTCTGGCACATTCCTTAAGTGGTGGTGGCCAAGGGAAGTCCACTCGCCCCACTGGGGTCCCCAGAGGGTGCAATGCTGCTAATAGGCACTTCGCTTCCAGAAGCGTCTGAAGAGGCAGGCAGGTGTGGAGCTGCCCTAGGCCCAGGGAGGGGCGCTTCTCGAAGACTCTAGGCGATCCCCCGTCCGGGAGGCAGCTCCCTCCAGAGAGGAGCAGGTCTGAGGCTCTGGGGGTCGGGGGAGGCCGTGGGGGACAGATGGGGCAGGGGGCGGCTGGGGACGGGGGCCGTGGATGGTGTGGATGGTGGTAGGCGGAGGCCAGCGGGTGAGACCCCTGTAGGCCAAGGGCGCAGGTTGGAAGGGAAATGCCCGAGGAGGGCCTGGCTGTGCCGAGACGGGCCCCAGGCTCACCCACGCCCCCAGCAGCGGCCGCGCGAGATGGAACGACTGTGGCCGGGGCTCCGGCTGGTTGCCCTGGGTCTCCAGGAAGAGTAGAGATGCCAGGAGACTCGAACGCTCCCAACACCCTCCCCATCTTCTCTCAGAACCAGGCCGCGTTTGACCCAGGGTCAGAGCGGGCAGCCCCAGCCCTGCTGGCGTGTCGTCTGCTGGGACCCTTGCCATACGCAGCTTCCCCTGACTGCGCGGACGAGGGGAGGGCAGCCGCCGCAGGAACGGTCCAGCAGGGACCGCGAGACGGGGGCCAGATGCCAGCAAGTGGTGCCAAGAGAAGGGGAGTCCTCGGGCCACCTTCCGGCAGGACGTGCCCGCCAGACACCTGGGGGCTGGCGGGGTGGGGGGCCTGGAGTCACCACCTCCCCGTGGCGGACAGGGCCCCAGGCCGGGGGTCCTGACCGCTCTGCTCTGGAGGGGACCCTCCCCCTTGACGGCTGGTGAAATGTTTGGGGAGGAGGGCTGTGGGGCCTGGGATTATGGGGATAATTTCCTCCTTATTCCGACCTTGACGGGGTAAGACTGCCTCCTCCCCAGCTGACTCAGGTTCTCTCTGGAAATTAGCCCTCGGGCCGAAGTCCGGGCTGAGGTCTTGGTGGGGCTGGGCGGAGGGGGGGTTGGCCAGGGGCTGCAGAGAGCAGGGCTTCTTCCCCCTCAAGTGCTATTTCTCCTCTGGGGTCAAGCTTGGAGCTTCTGGAGCCAGGGTGTGGGCAGAAGTGAGGCTCAAGTGATCTGGGCTCAGGAGCACCCATGTGCCTGGGAGCCGGTGGCCAACACCCAGGTGAGGGGGACCCGAGCGCCCACCTTCAGAAGGTTGGCCGCAGGGACCCAGGCCTTTGGAGGACGGAGCTGAGGAGGGCTCTAGGGCACACAGACCCTGCCTGAGGCGGCTCGTCCCGGTCCACCGAGGCCCCTGCAGCCCATCTCTGTGTCTCCCTCGGCCTGGCCGCCTGGTGGGCCACCTGTCCCCGGAGGCCGAGGCCTGCAACTCCCTGCCTGGGGCGAGGGTGCCACCAGAGTCCTTCCTACTCAGGATTCAGCTCTTCCGGGCCCTGGGTGGTGGCCGCCTTGGGAGGGCAGCCTGAATCTGCCTGTCCATGGGGGGACACCGCCCACAGGGAATCCGCAGTGTCTGAGCCAGGACCACGCCGGCGGCCACTGGACCGCTCTTCAGTCCAGAGGGCAGGGAGGCCCGGAGAGGAGACACGGGTCCTGCCTGGACCCCTGGGAAAGGCCAGTCAGTGCCTGCTCTGCAGCATGGGCTTCTCCTCCTAAGCTATGCCCCCCACCTTGGCTGGGGGCTTAGGCACTCCGATGGGCATGAGGCAGGGGCAGCTCTCAGCGGCCACATCCTTGACCTTGGGGGTCCTCTCATTAGGCCCTGGGCCTTGGGGGAGGCATATCTGTTCTCATCACTTGGCATTTTGGGAGAAGACACCCCCACGCCCCTGCCCCCGCCAACTCCATGAATTCTGCCTCTGGCCCTCCCCGCCTGACAGTAACCAGCCCAGGTTGCTTTCATCAGAATGCACACAGGTCCCATTTAATGAGCCCCGCTACCCTTGCAGGGACAGACAAGAGAACAAGTCTCTACCCTGGGCTCCTGGGGACACCTGATGAGGAGAGGGGGACAGAAAGGGGCTCAGTCGCCTCCTTCCCGTCTACGGTCTCAGCCATCCCTTCCTGCCGGTGGGGTGCAGGACTTTCTCCTTGCGGCTCTCCGTGCAGGGAAGCTGGGAGGAGGTGGTCCTCCGTGTCTCTCTGGTCCTCCGCAGATCGAAGGGGAGGGATGGGGCTGGGGGCGGGTGGGGCAGCCGCAGAAGCTCCTCGGGCAGGGCAGCTGGTGGAAGGGTGGGGAAGACCCCAGAGTCTCCTTCCTGCCTCCTCCCTTAGGCACACCTTCTCCCTCGTGACCCCAGGAAAGCCCTCCTTCAGTCTGTGCTCAGGGCTCCAGCCACTGTTGCCAAGAGGTGGGGCTTGCCTGCATCCTCCGTCCCATCCTGGGGGGCCCCTCTATAGACTGCCCAGCATCTCCCGTTCCGGCTGGTCAGCAAGCGGGGCCTCCATGTGGCTGAGACATACAGCCGGGGCTCCGCTGGAGCCTTCCCAAAGTCTGCAGGATGTGTTGGGGGAGGCGGGCCAGGGCGCCCTGCTGCCTCTCTCTGCCAGGCCCTTTCCCTGGCAGCCACTCCCGGCTGGAGTCGCCAGGTGGAGGCCTGGGTCCCAGTCAGTGATACTGGCTCTGGTCCCCCAGTTCCAGCCCTTCCTGGAACCGGGCCGAGTCCAGCTCCCTCGAAAAGGCCCTCACACCGCTCTCCTCTTCTCCCTCTTCCGGCTGTCTGCTCATGGTGCCGTAGGTGGGCCGGGCTGGGGAGGAGGCGGGGGTCAGGTTCATCTCCGGCTCTTGCAGCACGGTGGCCACATACAGCTGCTCAGGACAAAGAAGGGAGACGGGATGAGGTCACACCCGGGGCGAGGCGAGGTCACGTCTGGCACACCCTCCCCCTCCCCGTGCCGCCCCATGCTCGACCTTTAGCAGGGCCCGCACCGCCTAAGCTGTGGCTCCTTCCTCCTCCCCCCGCAGCCCGCGTCCTGGCCAGCCCGCCCAGCCCCCTTCCCGGTTGCTCTCAGGCACGTCGCGGGCATCTACGCGCTCCCTGGACCAGTCAGCCGCCTCCTAACTCCCAGTCCACTGCGCCTCCAGCACGCGTGCCATTCAGTTTTGGTTCCAGGTCCGGCTGAACCCAGGGGGGAGACGACAGGCTCCCTGACACTGGGGTCTGGGCGGGGACCCCCACTCCTGAGCTAGTGCGCTTTCTACCGCGGCTTCAGAGCCGCATCCAGCACCTTTGGGGTGCGTCACTGGCTGGCCCGAGAATTAGGATTTGAAACGGAGGCTGCCCTCTGGCTTGCTCACGAGCCCCGTGAAGTCCGGGCCTGCGCTCAGGAATGCCTGGGACAACAGCCGAGTAGAAAAGCAAGAAGCAACAGGGGTGGAGCTGTCTGTCGTCCTTTGCAGGGACTTTGAAACCAACTCCTTACTCTGAAAACCGGTAATTATTGGATAGAATGAAACCTTTTCTGTAGGAGTTTATTAGAGTGAGCGACTTCACTCACTCACTCAAACAGCCCTAGATAATGAGGGAACATTCTTTTCTGCAGTAGAATTTAGATATTTTCATAGGGCCAAAGTCAACCCCACAGATGACTTTTGGGTCCTACGGGAAAAATGGTAACTGAAAAATGGAAAAAGCCAGCAGTCATCCCTGAACCCGGGAGTCACTTTAGCATCATTTTTGGCAATAAATGGGATATTATGTATCTCCTAGTGTGACGCATAGCACTGCCTGTAATGTTCTAGGCCCTAGTGTTGAACTTGAATCTTCAATTCCAGCCTTTGAATCTAACTTCTCGTTTTCAGGAAACACAGGAGATACTGTAACCTCCTGTAAGATACCATGAACAAACAGCCAGAAAAAGCCAGATGGGGCCTTCTGCAAGACTACAGGGTGGGTCTCTCCAACAAGTCACAAAATAGAGATGGTGCTGAAATAAAAGGGACATGGGCGGGGCCAGATTAATCCAGCACAGACCCTGGGTTGGATCTTGGTTTGGACAAGCTGTAAAATATATTTCTGGACCTGTAGGGCCAGTCAAATATGGACTAGGTATTTGAAGAGGTAAAAACGTATCTATGTAGGGAGACGGAGATTGTTAACTAAAAACGCAGGTTATGAAACAGTGTGCAGTATTACGACATTTTAGAGGAAATAGATATCTGAAAGAACATACATTGAGGTGTCAGTGGTCATTGTAGGTGGTAGAAATATGGACTTTTATTTTCTTATTTTGGCTTCTTTGTTCTTTCTCCCCATAGTTACCTACAACGCTCAGACACCTCTGTTACAATAATGAAAGATTTAAAAAATCAATTTCGATAATTTCTTTAAAACAAAAAAAAATGCTCAAACTCTGGAATCTAGCAGACCTGGTTCAAACTTCGTCCTGCCGTTTCCTTGCACAGCAGTTAGTACCCTGGGGTCTAAATTAAGTCAGGTCTTTCAGCCTGTTTCCTCATCTGTAAAATGAGGATAAAACCCCCCACTGTGTGGGTTAAGCGTAAAGATCAAGAGTAAGAATGGTGAAGCATCTAGTTTGCAAGGGTTCAATAACCAATTGCTGACAATATTCTGGAAGGGTCATCTTAGAAGGGCCCCAGGAGAAATGCTACGTGGAGAGAGACTGCTGCTTCGAAACCTTTGTCATCTCCTGGTACTGAAGCTCCGTCTCCCCTGCCACCTCCCAGAGCTCACTGGGCCCTGTCTGTGGGGCTCGGTTCAGAGCGAGGCCTGTGGTTCCGTGCATCCGGCGTGGGCACGTCCTCCCACTGTTGGTCTGCCCCTTCCGCCCAGCTCTGCCACGACTAAGGGGCCCCTCTCCCACCCACTCTGCGAGTGCTGCCCGCTCTGCAGTTGCAACCGGCCCGAAACTGTCTGTGGTCCCCCAATGCCCTGGATTCTCGCTTCTGGGCCTTTGCACAGGCTGGCCCTGTTCCTCAAGTGCTCTCCCTGACAGCCTCTTCCACCCGGCAACCCCTAGCTCTCCCGTGCCTGGAGTCTGGTTAGACGTCCCCTCCTCCAGCAAGCCTTCCCTGAGTGCTCAGGGCTGGCTGGTGCCCTTCTTCAGTGCTCCTCCAAGGCACCCTGGCATCGGGGCACGGGCCGACCCGGTACCCAGCTCAGTGCATGCCTCGGCGGCCCGGCATCCACCCTCGTGGCTGGTTTCGGGCGTGCGCTCATGCCCGTCTCCAGGCTGAGCCACAGGGGCGGGAGCCAGCGCCCAGCCTGCTGGACCCCTGCACTTGGAGTCCAGCCTCGTCTCCTCTCAAGCTGACGGGCTCACTCGTCTTACCATTCCGTGCAGACCTCCAATAGCTCGCGGCAGCTCTGTCCGCGCCACGCTGCCTGGGACCCGCGCCCTTGGCGGCAGCCTTCGGTCCTGAGGCCGAAGGACCCCAGCAGGCCCCTGCGTCTACACGACTGAGCTCGCTGAGGCTGAGTCCGCCCTGCCCTTTCTCTTCCTCTCTGAGCTCCTTCTATAGAATGTCCTGGAGAAAGTCCTGGATCTTCTATCTTTCTGAAGGCTCTTCAGCCAGGGCCACGGCAGCAATCTGACCTGGGCCAAGTCCTGCTGCGTCAGACGGGGGGAGTCCCGGGCACCCCGTCTCCTCCCCGAGACCCAGGGTGGGCTCTAACCACTGGAGCCCCCACGAGGCCGCTGGAGAAGCCCATCCCTGTAAGCACCCCGCCCCCCACCCCGACCCGGCCCAGGCCACTGACTCACGAGCGAGGTTGGCGTGGAGGAGGTGCTGCTGGGCTCCAGGTCGAACACCGTCTCCGTCTCCTCAGGCTGCGGCGGTGGGAGAGGCGGGGAGGGTCAGTGAATGCCGCCCCCGCCGCCCTCCCCGTATCCAGAGAAACCCGGACCCTAACCTCAGGCTTAAGGGGCCCCTCGCTCCCCTTCAACTCAACTCATCTGTTTTTCCAGACCTGCAGCCCAGCAGGCCGGGCTGAACCCTCAGGGGACAGAGTGAGGACCACGATACTGGGGAGACCCTTCTGGAAGGTTCCATCCCCGAGGACCACAATGAGAGCTGTGGGAAGCTGTGGTGCAAAGATAAGCCTGCTGCTTTGACTCCAGGAGAAGCCCTGACTTCAACAATACCCTCTTCCCTGCCAGAATTTCCCTTTTATCTGAGATGAAGGTCTAAGTCCTCTGTCACCTTCTGTCTCTAGAGTGGACACTTGAGCAACCAGATCCTACAACACTGTTGTATTGGGAAGAGCCAGAGATGATGTCAGCCCAGGTGCTTCGCTAGCATGGACTCAGGCCAGGGGATGGAGGAGGGTCTGGGGAAAAAGGAGAGTAAATGCCTATGCCGGGGCCCCAGAGATGGGACCACCGGAAGCAAGAAGATCCTCTTCTCAGAGGCTCCCTTCTCTGGCTCAGTAGGACGCTAGTACTTGAAATCAACTTTATTTCTTATTTAAATTCATTTGAAAAGGAAATAATTCACTATTATAAACAGAAATCCTGTGTCAGATTCCATAAACAAGGTCAACCAGAAAAATACAGGTGTAACCGTGAAAAACAGGACATGTTTCAGTCCACTGGAAATCATTCCAGTACGCTTCTAAAGTCACCCCACTTTAGGAAGTGCTGAGCACATAGTTCTGTTGGCATGGGTGGGTTCCCTTCTCTAATAACTGGCTGGGCCCCAAGACCCTAATGCTGGGAAAGATTGAGGGCAGGGGGAGAAGGGGGCAACAGAGGATGAGACAGTTGGATGGCATCACTGAGTCAATGAACAGGAGTTTCAGCGAACTCCAGGAGATATGAAGGACAAAAGGCCTGGTGTATTGCAGTCCACGGGGTTGCAAAGAGTTGGACATGACTTAGCGACTAAACAACAATGCTGGCAAAGACTCAAAGGAGTCATGGGGCCTAGAGAACCAGGCCTCCCCTCCAGGCAAGATCAGAGTATCCTGAGATTCTTCAAAGGGAGATGTTCCCCGTCCCCAGGGCATCATCCTTACCACCCCCTCTTTCACTCCTTCACTCCATCCTTTCTCTCAACCCTCCATCCCTTGGAATGGCCCCAGCAGCTCTGTGGCTGGACAGGCTCACATCGTAGGAAGGATGGGTCAGCAGCCTGTGGTTTGGAGGAGATGTCAGTCGGGGGAAGAGGAGAGGACAACTGTCTTCCGCCCTGGGAGGCGTGATGATCCGGGGGCCAGTCCAAGGACACACACAATATGCATACCCAGGACTGCCTGCCCATCCCACCGTCAGAGAGAAAGGCAAGGGCCCCTCGCTGCTCTGATGCTGTGGGTGCCCCAGGCAGGAGGGGGTCCTCGAGCTGTGTGCACCCTGGGGAGAACTTGCGGGAGGAAAGGCAGGCTGGCAACTCACCTCATAGTTACTCATTTTTGACATCCTCCCCATGAAGGTGGCAACGCAGGCCATTATTATGGAAGCAATAAGGGTGGTAAGGCAGAAGATGGTGATGGCATGCCGGGACCCTGCAAGGAGAAGGAGCGGCATGGGCTTGGCGCCCGAGGACCAGAGCTGTGTGCAGGGCGCTGGCAGAGATGCTGGCCCAGCTGACATAAGCCTGGGGCCCCAGCTTGGCACCTATGGAGGAGTTTGGAGCCCGGGGCGGAGACGTCTCTGCCCAGCTCTCCCCTTAACCACAATCAATGAGCCCCACCCAGGGACATCATCCCTCTGTGCTACCTGACCAGTTTAGAATTCAACATCTGGCAGATTCCACGAAAAAAAATTCATTGACTCCTTAAACAGCCACTAAGTGCCCATAAACGTCCCCCTAGAGGCCAGCTACCTTCCATATCATGGTCCCTGGGAAGTATTTGAGTCATTTATGTCACTCCCTCAGGTCACTCATTTATATCCCTGTCCCCAAATGCAGTGACTGACCCACACCTTTCCTTGTAAGCCCTGCCCCCCCCCTTTTTTTAATTCTTTTAAATTTTATATTGAAGTAAACTTCCCTGTAGCTCAAACGGTGAAGAGTCTGCCTGCAATGCAGGAGACCCAGGTTCGATCCCTGGGTCAGGAAGATCCTCTGGAGAAGGACATGACAACCCACTCCAGTAATCTTGCCTGAAGAGTCCCACGGACCTGGGAGCCTGGCAAGCTACAGTCTGTGGGGTCACAATCAGTCGGACATGACTGAGTGACTAACGTGACTGCTACAGTTGATTAACAATGTGGTGTTAGTTTCAGGGGTACAGCAAAGGGATTCAGTTATTCATATACAGGTATCTATTCTTTTTCAAATACTTTCCCCCATAGACGTTATTACAGAATATTCAGCAGGGTTCCTGTGCTATCCAGGAGGTCGAGGTTGGTTATCTGTTTTAAAAATAGCAGTGTGTACATATCCCTTCTGAACTCCCACTATGTCCCTCCCTGCTCTTCCCCCCTGGTAAACATGAATTCAACCTCTAAACCTGTGAATCTAATTCTGTTTTGCAGATAAGTTTTTTTGTATCATTTTCCGCATATAAGCAATATCATATGAAGTTTGTCTTTGTCTAACTCTCATAAGCCCTTTTGAAGTAACTCTATTACATGTGCTAATAGCATGGAAAAGCAATTCAGAATTTAAGAGTCACTTATGTTTTGTTTGGGGATGTTGGGTAACTTTTTCATAGCAGGAGTTTTCTAACGACAGGAATATTTAAAAATCAGTCTTTACAGTGGGAGTTATTGCAAAATGATTTTTATCGTTGTGTTTTTATAAAAGCAAAAAATGGTAAACAACTTCAATATCCCAACAATGGTGACCTGACTAAAACTGGCAGAAATTAATGCAGCCATTAAAAGACACGTGCTCAAACAGTATTTTAATAATGCAAGAAACTGCTTGGAGCATAATGTTCAGTGAAGAAACTCAGGATATAAGTCTGACTAGAATAAAATGGACCCATAGTTTTGTAAAGTCAATCAGTAAACCCCCTCCTACTTTTTCCTGTCCTCTAAAACACATGCACAGAGTGAGCTCTGGGAGCAGCAGACAGGAGGCTGTAGGTGAGATAATAGTCATTCAAACTCTAATCTTTCCATTTTTTTTTCCTATTTTTGATAATAAATCTGTAGTCTTTTATACCTAGAAGAAAAGTCTTATTAAAAAATGAAGTCTGCCAGGGGCTTCCCAGATGGCTCGGGGTAAAGAATCTGCCTGCCAATGTAGGAGATACAGAAGATACCCTGGAGCAAAAAATGGTAACCCACTGTCAATACTAAAGGAAATCAACCCTGAATATTCATTGGAAGGACTGATGCTAAAGCTCCAATACTTTGGCCACCTGATTCGAAGAACTGACTCATTGGAAAAGACCCTGATGCTGGGAAAGATTGAAGGCGGGAGAAGAAGGGGATGACAGAGGATGAGGTGGTTGGATGGCATCACCGACTCAATGGACATAAGTTTGAGTAAACTCCAGGGAGTTGGTGATGGACAGGGAGGCCTGGCATGCTGCAATCCATGGGGTCGCAAAGAGTCAGACACAACTGAGCGACTAAACTGAACTGACTGATGACAGATACTATAATATTTTATTTCCTGCCAGCCTTGAGTTAGAACGAAGGAGTAGGATGTTTTTGTTGTTTTTTTCCCTGAAAATTGTAAACCGAAATGTATATGGTTTGGACCACACTGGTGTTACCCTTAACTTCCAAGGTCAGCCAGGACTCTTAACAGGAGCTGGGCCTACAGAAGGCGCTGAGTGTGGCCGTGCTCCACAAGGGACACCTCACTTCTCCCTGGGCTTGGTCTGCTTTGACAAGAGTCGTCGGTGAGGGGCGATGGAGCGGTGGGGGAACAGACGGGGGGGGGGGGCCTGGGTGGGGTGCTCTGCACGTACCTAAGCGTAGGACGGAAAAGAAGAGCATCCAAACCAGCCCCAGGAGCGGTGCGAAGATGGCCTGGTGGATGGCGGCCATGTGGATCTGCTCGTTGAGTTTGGTGGGCGCGTACGAGTAGTACATGTTATAGCGGTCCGTGATGTGCTTCATGCACAGGTAGAGCAGCCCTGGGGGCCGGCAGATGGAGGCAGGCTCAGAGGCCATCCCAAGACCCTCCCCTCCCCCCCGGGCCCGAGATGCCAGACGCGGGTCATCCAGAGCAGCAAGGGGGCCAAGGACAGGCTGTGGGAGCCCCGTGGGGCCGATCTCGCATGCCCGGCTGCTTCCCTTGAATCCTAGAACCTATTCTGTCCTTTTGGTAAGTGGTCATTCCCTAACAAGCATCTTCTGTAAATAGCCATCCAACTCCGGCCCCCCTGACCGACCTGGCCCCCTCCCCTGCCCTTCTGATTGGCTGGCCCGGGGTCTCCTCCAGAGCCAGCAGGGAGCCGGATGCTCTGGGGCTCCCAGTTGCAACGGAGGGGTGTAGCTCCCCCCGGGGGGCCTCAGGGACGACTCACCGAAAGGAGCAATGATGGGGCAGGTGATGCTGTAGGCCATCACCACACTGAAGACATTCATCATCCACGCGTACTCGCGCCCGAACTGGAAGTCCATGGCCTGGTTCTGGGGCAGAAGGCAGGGTCTGCTTGGCTTGGCTGCTTCTGCAGCTCCTCATCCGGCAAGGCAGCCTCCCCTCCGAGCCTGGTGTTGGAGGAGCACCTCACCCCTTCCGCCCACCAGGCCTCCCAACCTCAGGTCGCTCCACACTTTCTAACAGGCACCCCCTGACTCCAACACCCGCCCAAGAGAAGCTCCAAGGGCTGTGTCGGGGAAGGGCCTGGCCCTCACCATTCGGATGTGCACTCTCTCTGGCTCCGACCTGGAGAAGACGAGGCGGATGGTGTACAAAAAGAGTGACCCCAGGCGCATCAGCTCCATGCCTGTGCCAATAAAGGCTGCCGTGATGACGTAGTTGACAAAGAAGGCGCCATTGTCTGGCAGGAACACACACCTGGGTGTGGAGGAGGGCGGGAGATGGCCACAGAAGCCGGAGAAGAGGGGAGGGCAGAGATGTTGGGAGCAAAGAGGAGAGAGAGGAAGAGAATTGAAAGGATGGGCAGGGGGTGGAGGTAGAGACGGGGAGAAGAGCTTTCAAATACAGTCAGCCCTTGGTATCCGCGGGTGGTTGGTTCCAGGAGCCCCTGCGGATATCAAAATCCAGGGATGCTCAAGTCCCTCATATGAAAATGTCAGTAATATTTGCAGATAACCTATGCCCATCCTCCTGTGTACTCTGTCTCTAGAGTGTCTGTAATACCTAACACAATGTAATCAACTGTAAATACAACTAGATGCTGTGCAAATGGTTGCCTGCACACGGCACATTCAAGTTTTGCTTTTGGAAACGTCCTAGAATTTTTTTCCCTGAATATTTTGATCAAATCTGAAGACGTGGAATCCGTGGATAAGGAAGGCTGACTGTATACATGCGTTTCCAGCCCAATGTAACTTAAACAAGGGCCCTTTGGAGCAAGGAGAGGGGTGGTGTACAGCAAGTGTGGATGGTTTAGGACATGCATGTACTGGCTTGATCTACAGAAGGGCTGTTAAAGAGAACAAAAATAAAGAAGGGCTGTTTGACTAGATCCACAGACCCTGGAGAGTTCATAGGTAGACTTTTGGGGGTCTGTGACCTTGAATAGGGAAAAGATTGCATCTTCACTTTCTGCAGTTTAGCACTTCCTTCCACTAAAAGCATGGGCAACAAGTCACAGGCATGTTAGCCACGGCTGTGAGTCTGTCACCAGCTGAAGTGAGGTATTTTCATATCATGTTGTATTTATTGCTGAGTTCTCATAATATCATTTGCTCTCATCTCTTCAAAATGATGCTAGTTATTAGGCCACTAAATTAGACACGTTAAATTCACATGCTGAGATTTTCCTGTCTGTACATGTGTAGCTAGCTGGCCAACTTCAACTAAGAGCCATCCAGCCACCTGAATGGATCTGTCACACTGCCTGTTCTCACACTGGGGACCCGAGCATCTCTGTCGTCTATACCATTCTGACAGCTCCCTCAAGAAGAAAAATCTGTGAGCCCCTGCATATATTTCAGAACTCCTTCAAAAGCTAATCTTGAGGGCATCAAAGTTGAGTCAGGAACTCACAATTCTTTTCTTTCTCATATATTTACAAACTGTATTAAAAATAATGACCTAGCCAAAGATGAACTCACTCATCTTGGGATAAACTAAGTTTATTACCATTACAGTTTAATTGTAGAAAGCTTGGAGAATTCTGGTTCTTGCCCTATTAAGCGAGCTATGAAAGCTTGCATGGCATTGGCAACAGTACATCTTTGAAAAATTGGGACTTTCAACATTTGTAACCCTAAAAACAAAACAAAGCCAAACAAAAAGAGAAACTGGCTGGATGTCCAACAAGACCTGCATGTTGCCTTGTCAAAAATCCACTCCCTTGTTCCAGTTGAATATTCTTCTTTTAGCTAAGTAACATCAGCTTTCACATGGATGCCTTTAAAACAATAAAATGTAACTTTTGCTTGCTTCCATTTAGAATACATTGGCCTGTTATTAAATGTGTCAACAGAGATTGTATCATACATTTGAATTCTAAAATATTTTCGGTAACTATATTTTGACACAATCGGTTTTCGTTATAGCCCAGCTATTTTGTACATTAAAAGAACCCTGGGCTTCCTGGGTGGCTCAGTGGTAAAGAATCTGCCTGCCAATTCAAGAGACATGGGTTCAGTCCCTGGTCCAGGAAGATCCCACACGGCCTGGAGCGACTAAGCCGTGCATCTTAACTATTGAGCCTGTACTCTAGAGCCGGGGAACCACAACTTCTGAGCCCACTTGCCACAACTACTGACACCCGAGTCCTACAGCCCGTGCTCCTCAACAAGAGAAACCACAGCAATGAGAAGCCCGTACTGCAACAAAGAGCAGCCCCCACTCTCAGACCAGAGATAAGCCCCTGCAGCAGTGAGGACCCAGCACAGCCAAAAATAAATAATTTTTTTAAAAGAAATCTAATCAGAATCAACCCAACATTGTACAGCAATTATCTTCCAATTAAAAATATATATATAAGAAATCTACTCAGAGTATATATAAACCTGGCAAAATCTGAATACGCTCTGTGGATTGTATCAATATCACTTCCCTGGTTTTGATACTGTACCTGAGTCATGCAAGATGTGACCACTGGGGGAAACTGGGTGAAGGGTATATAGGACTTTTTTTTTTTCTGGCAATTTCCTTTGAATCTACAATTATTTTAAAAATTTTATTCAGAGGAGGAGTCCCCGGGCTTTACCCACAAAGGGGTTCATGGCACGGGAAATGTTAAGAGGCTGCCTAATGAGAGTGTGGGCACGCATTCATCTCTACCTACATGAGCAGATAAAGGATACGCATATCCAGCTGGTATGAGCCCACAAAAGCCGCGTGAACGCTGGGAGTACACCTGAAACATGCTTGCTAGTACTCACTGGAACCTGACGGAGGCCTGCTCCAGATAGTAGATGTCAAAGAGCCAGCGGAAAAAGACATCCAAACTAGAAGCAAGAATAAAGCAGACCCTGCAGTCAGTGAATCATGAACTAAGGCCTGGGGTTCGGTTTCTCTTGGGCTGGCTCCCCTCCTTCCAACCTCCCTTGCCTACTCCCTGCAGACACTCACACCTCAATACTCCAGCCGGCCAGCCCACACTGCCTCTCTTCCTAATCCTGGGCCACCCTGCCCCTAAATCTTTGACCTTTCCACTCAGGGCCTGCCCTCTAGCAAACCTTGGCCAGCCATTTCTCCCACGGCGCTCTCCCCCTCTTCTGAATTTCTACTGCACATTGTCCCCACCTCGGGCTGGCAGGCAGCTGGTAGGTATGGCTTGTCTCCCCAGCTGGATGAAAAGCACTTTGAGGGCAGAGTTCATGGCTGACAGCTTAGAGTTCACATGATACCTGGCTCATGCTAGGCTCACGACAGGCACTGGACTGTCATTTGAGGAATGGATTTGCAGCAACCACAGGTGGGCCTACAGTATCTGAAGGAGGAGGTTCCAACTCTAGGGTGAGCCTGGCTGAGAGAGGAGAGAGATTTGGAGGTGAGGTACCTGGTCAGTCCCATAGAGGGCAGAATGACCACCATGAACACCAGAAAGATATAGCACTTGTGCACCATGATCAGATTCTGACTTGATCTAGAAGGAAGCAAAGAGACACATGATAAGAACCAAATGGTGGACTGCAGAATGGAGAGAGATGGCTACCTGGGCTAGAAAACAGTTTCACAGCGCGTACCAATGCCATCTCCACGGAGCACTGAGGGCCGTGCTGAGTCTGGGAGCAGCAGGAAAAGAACGGCATGTGATGTCTGCCTCGGGCAGAGGAATGGGAAGGGAAGGCTCACACATACCATACACTTGACACCCCTGTTGCAGGGACATTACTAACAATACTCAGAATCCTTGCAGTGGTTCAATAAGCAACATGAGCCTTGGCCGTAGGAAAGCCCAGGAAGGATTTCTGTTATGAGAAACATCCTGGCTTACTGCCTGATAGGATGATAGAAACTTTGGGGGCAGGAAATAACTTTTGAGACCCATGCAGCCTTCAGTCCAGAGCAGGTCCATTTTCCCCCAAGATATAGTAAATACTTCCTAACTAATTAGCTCCCACTACATAACTGTTAGGGCTAATAAACAGGGAGGGGCTCTTTGAGTGTTTAAAATATGGCACCGTATGGGCTACACGGGTCTTCAGTCAGATCGAGGGCATGGGCTGCTCTGTGATGACCGGAGCAGCCCTTCTGACATTTTTCAGACGAGTCCTGCTCTCTCGCTCCCATCCCCCGCCCTCTCCCTGGCATTCTTGGCACTGGCTGTTTCTGCCCGCGGCTCCAGACCCTCAGCGCGTGGCTGGAAGACGAGGGAGCAGCCTGAGGAGGGCTTGGTTTCAGGCATCTCAGCATCCCTGACACAAACCAATCCCTGCTTTCCAAAGGCAAAAGTATCTGTTACTTTTTTGGGTTGGTTTTGGGCATAAAGCCATCCCGCATCAATTCCATTCCGCAGGTGAGATGGGAAGCTGGAGCACCGGGCTGGTGGGGAGGGGGGAGCAGGGGAAGAAGCTGGTGCCAAGGGCAGGATAAGAGGGGAGGCCCCCAGCTCACCTGGTCCAGTGGGCTTCAAGGAAGGCGGAGAGATAGACGATCAGAGGCAGCGTCACCGTAAAGGCCCAGAGCAACACAGAGGGGAAGAACTGGGTCACGATGGGGCTCTGTACAGGTGGACGGAGGGGGGCCAGAGAGACATCAATGCAAGAAGCCTCCTCCCCCTCACAGGCCTCCCGTGCCTTCTCCCATGCCTCTGGCCACTTCTCCAGCTCAGTCCCAGAGCAGGCCTCATGTCCCTGAGGCTGCACAGTGGGCTGGGGCCTTTCTCACTCAGAATCTGCCTGGCTGGGTCAGCCAGAGGCTGACACCTCAAGGTCAAGGGGCATCCCCAAGGGGTGCAGGCCTCCTATGCTGAGGTCACTGGAGGGACAGCCTAGGCTGACCCCACCGACTTGGCCCCAAGGCCACAGCCACCTGCTGTCACTCAGGGAGGAGACACTCAGACTTTAGGGAGGAGACACTGCTTTTACCGCGATGTTGTGTGAGACATGCTGGAGAAGGGGAGGGTATGGTGTGAGAATCCCCGGGGCAGAGCTGTGGTGCCCCGGCCTGGGGCCTGTTGTGAGGCTGACAGAGGAGGGGGCAATGGGAAGCAGCAGTACAAAGGCTTGGCTTGACTGTGTGCATGTGTGTGCACGTGTGTGCATGCATATGTATGCTGAGTGTGCACGTGTGTGTGTGTGCCTGTGTGTGTTTTGCTGGAACAGGCACGGAGATAACATGAAAGAAGGGGCCTTCTAGGGTCACTGCAAGTGTGCATATGTGTGTGCATGCATGTGTGC
Source organism: Muntiacus reevesi (assembly GCF_963930625.1). NCBI lineage: Eukaryota > Metazoa > Chordata > Mammalia > Artiodactyla > Cervidae > Muntiacus > Muntiacus reevesi. Next base: position 85,081,284 of record NC_089255.1, on the reverse strand, counting down.
TGTGTGTGTGTGTGTGCATGCCTGCATGTGTTTTGCTGGAACAGGCATGGGGATAACATGAAAGAAGAGGCCTTCTAGGATCACTGCAAGTGTGCATGTGTGTGTGCGTGCATATGTGTGCATGTGCTGCATGTATACACGTGTGTGTGTGCCTGCGTGTGTTTTGCTGGAACAGGCATGGGGATAACATGAAAGAAGGGGCTTTCTAGGATCATTGCAAGTGTGTGTGTGTGTGTGTGTGTGTGCACGCATGCGCATGCATGTGTGCACATGTGTGCTGCGTGTGCACGTGTGTGTGTGTGCCTGCATGTGTTTTGCTGGAATAGGCATGAGGATAACATGAAAGAAGGGACCTTCTAGGATCATTGCAAGAGCCTTGAGGCTACAGAACTTGGATACGGGCCCATCCAGTTCCTCGGAACTGCTCTATGCATATGGCAGGGACTGCTCTTGTGGACCAACCTGGGGTCTGTGTGTCCAGAAGTGAGGCAGTGGAACCAGAGCCAGAGGGCCTGCTCCTCTTGAAGGGCTGCCCCAGAACTAACCTCCATCTTCCCCACCCTGGCCTTATCTTCACACTAAGGACCTCAGCTCAGAGAATACGGGGTGAATGGAGCTGTCATGTGCACCCCACCCTCTGCGGCTCTTTTGTACCTCTAGCTTGACCCAGTCTAAAGAAGCCCTCCAAGCCCATCCCTCCAAATTCCCCCCAGAACTTGCCTAAGGCTCCCATACCCTTTAACCCTAGTCCCTAAGAAGGGCAGTGGTCCACACGCATCCTCTTTAGGGCAAAGGAAATCCTGGGCCCCCAACGTACGCCACTGCCAGGGCCACAACTGCGTGCGCTCTGGAGTCACGTCTCAGGGGGCCCCCCCATCCCATCCTCGCCGGAACTCTTCCTTTGTCTCCCGGGGGGCCCCCATGCCTGGCCTGAGTGGAGGCACCTGCAAATTCTCGATGGGGCGGGTGACGTTGTACAAGTCGATGGTGTTGATGATGATGGCAGGCGTGGTGAGGAAGAAGAAGAGGAAGAAGAGGAAGGTGTTGATTGCGATAAAGCGGGCCCACCAATGGAAGCGGCGGACGGACAGGTGTTTCCTGGGTGGGATGGAGGAGGGAGACGCACTTAGGACCTTGGGTCTCAGCCCACAGACACAGCCACGCTGCCTTCTGCGTGCCAGCTGTGGACCAGGCTGCCCTGGTCTAATTCAACCCTGCGGGCCCATGCCTGCATGCGACAGCCCTAAGCCTTCTCCTATCACACCACTGGTAAGGCCCTGAATACATCCCACAGGTGAGCCAAAAGAATTATCTGGATTCTTTCCACAGGAAAAACCTTTTCCCCCAAAGGCTGGGTGCCTTCTGTGCTTGTGGTGGGGTGGGCTTGGGGGCGGGCAGAGGCTGTGATGCCCAGGAGAGACACGGCCCAGCAGGGGCCGCATGTGAAAGAGGAGGACAGGCCCTGATTCTTTTCCTCATCCTACAGCCTTCTTCCATCCCAAAGGAGCTCAAGGGAGAGCAGACAGACAGAGGGGGCTTACCAAATAATTTCTTTGGGGTGTGGGGCACGGACTACCCTCCACTGGTAGGATTTGACGATGGCGGTCACTGAGGACTCTTTGGGGGACATCCCGCAGTGAACGAACTTGAAATCCTGCACAATGCTGCGGAGACGGGGGAGGAGACAGAAGTCTGGGGGTGAGGAACTCTTGGAGACTTGGATGTGTCCCTCCTGGCCTTCTAGGTGGGCAGTTCCTCAGGCCTGGTCACTGGAGGAAAGGGCGTTAGAGGGATGGACTGCCCAGGCAAAGAGGGGACCACGTCGTTCTCAGTTCACGTTTTGTCCCCCTAATGGTAGTGACGGCACAAAGACATGCTCTTTCCGTGAGGCTGACAGGGGAGGTACTCATTTAGCTTCCATCAATAGCTACCGACTGTTGAGTTCCACCCAGCGCCTGACGTGGAGCTAACTGGTGAGTCCCATCATCTTAACTGCATAGGTTACTGAAGACACAGCCAAAGAGGGGCAGGTGCTGGCACTGCAGCCCCATCGTGGGTTCGTAACTCACACCTGCTGAAATTAAACCTTAGATCCCTCTCTACCGAGTGATGGTTCTCAGAAAGATATGTAGATGTCTCACACACACTAACAGAACACATATTCCTTCTTACCCTTCCAGGAGGTGGACAAGGAAGATATAAGTAACCAAATTTGATGAATAAGAAACTTGAGGGTGCAACTAACTTGCAAAATTGCACTTGATCTGTTTGCCCTGAATTCTAGCCTGTGCCACTGTTCCTCTGCAGGGTCAGGGAGGGCGAGAACAAAGCCTTGTGAATGATCAGGCTCCCTGGGGGAGAGGATGGCTCCATCGTCCTCAAAAGACTGATTTTTGAGGCTCCTATGTATTTGACCCAGGCCTAAGATTCTTTCCGGAACATTCCAGAGCGGACCTCATCCATTCCTTATCAAGATGGGGCTGCCAGTGGCTGGGGCAGAGGAGGGAGGAGCCTGCGAAGCTATGAAACAGAGAAGGCTTGCAGGAGAGGAGAGCAGGAATGGCAACTGGGTCTTCTGACTGTCACTCGCGGGGAGGGGAAGGGTGACGAGGGGCGATGGGAAATGAGGGGCGGGAAATGGGCATCATTCGTGCCAAGGCCTGGAGGTGGAACCAAGAGGTCTTCTGGGCTGAAGCCAGGACGTACGGGGGTGGGCAGCCCCGTGTCTGCAGGCAAGCCGAGCCGGCAGCTGGGGGAAGACGCCCGCCGCCATGCTCTGGAAAGCAGGATGGCGGCTGCGGTGCCCACGGCGGGGCCGGGGAGCGGGGCGGAGCGCGGCTCGCCGGAGGGAGGCGCTCTCCCTTCCTCCCCTCGGCTGGAATGCGGGTGGGGAAGGATGGGTTCGGAGAAGCAGAGGCCCGCTCCCGGGCCGGGCTGGGCGCAGCAAGCAGCTGCCCCCCACCCCCCACCCCAGCCCGGGACTCACTGCTTCGTCATCCTGGAGTCCTGGAAGGTGACGAAGATCAGGTCCAGACGGTTCAGCCGCGCGCGGTTGAGCTCAGCGTTGAATTCATCAGTCAGCTGCTCCTCCAGCTCGCTGTAGTACTGTTCTGCGTCCACCTAGGGGGGGCGAGACGCGGCCGTCAGAGCTGGAGCCGGCAGGGCTCCAGGAAGGCCGCCTCTCTCCCCGCGGGGCGCAGGCCGGTGTGTGTGGGGGGGTGGGTCTTGGTTCCATCCCCAGCTCCCTAGGAAGCCTGGCAAAAAAGCTCAGGCCTCCAGGTGGGCTCCAGGTCTCAGCTCTCCAGGAGGAAGAGACAGTGACTCTGAAACAAGCTCCCTGCTCTTAGATCTGGGGAAAGGGAGGCATCCCCAGGGGCAAGGGGGTGCCTTTGGCCTCTGGGTGGACATTGGAGGAGCGACTGAATGTGCCTGCAGCCTTTTCAGGCGAGGGAATCATGCTTTTTTTCTGAACTGGCTAGATGAGTTCAGTCCTGCCAAGGCCTCCTAGCCACATGGGCGGGGTGATAAGATGGAGACCACGGCTTTCAAATGTTCCTGCCCCAGCTCTGTGAACCCCGGAGGCTTGGCAGCCTGCTGTGTCCTTGCTGGTCCTCCCCACCAAGCCCCGAAGGGAGCAAGAACCAGCCCTGGCCTGGATTACTCTGGGAGGGGGAGGCCCAGAGAAAGGCTCCTCTGCCTTCTCAACAGGGAGACAGGACATGCCGGAAAGGAGAACGCGAGCCAGGGGCCGCTCTGAGTGGAGACTGCGGCCCAAGGATGCAGGCCTGGAGTACCGCTAGGGGCTGGCAACGGAGCCTGGAGGCCCGGTGCCCCAGCCCCTGTGCCGCGTCCCCTGATGCCTGCGCCAGTTACCTCTTTGAAGCAAGCCCAGCACCTGCAGAAGCAGAGTCGGGAGCAGGGGTGGACCTTGATCATCACCTTCCCCTTCTTCTTGGCCTTGGCAGTGTAGTAGAGCCGGCCCCGCATCGCGTGGCGCCTGCCAGCCAACAGGTGACACAGTAAAGAGTCTCGCGGTCGGAGGCCAGCAGAGCCACAGCCTCCCCTTCCCTCCCCTGCCCCAAATCCAGACAGGTCCTGCCACAGGCTCACCTCTGATCGTCCAAGTCAATCAGGTTCCTGACGTCATAGCAGAAGTGGACTCTGGTCACTACGCACCCTGGGTAGGCCTCGCTGAAGCCAGGAACAAAGATGATGAGCCAGCCTGCCGGGCTGGGGGCTCCCCCTTCCCCTAGAGCTATAGCCCACAGGGCTGAAGGGCACAGCTGCCAGGGTTTCCCGGTGCTTGGGTGGTAGAATCCACCCCCTGGCTCCTAAGCCTGGACATCAGGGTTGGTCCCTGTTAATGAGAGAGTTGCCACATCCTTCCCAGATGACACAGAATAGGGCCAGGGAGCAGAGCTGGACATCGCTGCTCACGGACAGATAATTAGCTTCTAGTGTTTGGCCCTCAGGTCACAGAAGGGGCACAAGATAAGATGACCTGCTCTAGACTGGGCACCATGGCTGGAGGGTGACCAGGAGGAGGCAACCCATGCCTCAGCCCACCCTGCCCCACTTACTGAAAATGCTTAATGATGATCTCTGGGTCTTGGATGTCCGTGGGGACATAGGTGATCATTAGTGTCCTGGTGACCTAAGTGGGGAAGGTCAGTGGAGAAAGAAGACTGCTCACGCAGGAATCCTGGGTCTTCCGGTGGCACTCAACCACCTGGGGCAGGTCGTCTATTCACATCAGGCCTCCTCCTTGCTGGGTAAGCCAGGTGCCAGCTTCCCCACCCAGCCCACGTCCCTGAGGTCAGCAGGCAGGCAAGCTATAGGTCTGTGAACCCCGGTGCCACCCGCCACCACCACCCCCGCCCCTGCCGGGAGACCCCTCGCCACGGATGGCTGTGGTCAGGGGAGGAAGAGTCAGAGGCTGCAGGGAGAGGTGGAGGGCTGGGGGAGGACCAGAGCTCCATGGTCTGCAGGGGAAGCTCATGCTGTCTTGCTGGCCTCTGGTCTCCATGTTCCACGTGACGCCCACCTCAAGGGGACATCCCTATCATCAGACTGGGGATGGGGAGTTGGAAGATGAGCGGGACTGTGGGGAGGGAGTGGGGAAGCTCTTCAAAGTTCACATGTTACTCTGTGTGAGTGGGACATGTCTTCCTGAGCCATCGCTTTGAGGCAACCATTTGTAAACTGTGCTGCTAGAGAGGGGAGTCTGGGAGTCTGGAAGCTTCTGGTGACAAGACAGAAAGCTGATGTGGCCGAGTCCAGATGGGCCAGGAGTGCCCAAGCCTCCTGGCAGGCTGAGACACTCAGGGTTACCTTTCAGAGGTGTGTGCAGTTGTGTTCTGGGGTGTGGTAAAGGGAATCTGTCCTTTAGGATGGATGGCTTGAGGGAGCCCATCTCTCTTTTATCTGCCATCTTCCCTCCCGCTAGGAGACCCTACCTTCCTAGTGGTCCTTCCTGGGATCACCTCCCAAATAAGTGAACGCTACTCAAATCCTTGTCTCAGGGTCTGCTTGGGAGGTGGGATGGGAGAAAGACAAACCAAGACAGTGAGGACACAAAGAGGCAGCCCATGCATTTCTGACCTCAGGGAGATGGTGGAAGGGCCAGGAGTTGGACGCAAGAGTGGCAAAGTATTCAGAGTATCTATCCTCTGGGGGCACTGGCCGCTGAGGGTGGAGGTCCCCCTACTAGAGTTAAGCCTTCAGTTTTCCAGTGGTGGGGAGGTCCAGGGGTCCCTGGAGAGGGTCCCAGGCAGCAGGGGTATAGCGGGAGGACGTACTTGGGGGCAGCTATTCACCAGCTGGTTTGGAAGGGTCTCAGTGATTTCATAGCCCAGACGGATGTGCCAGGTGACAATTCCCAGGGATAAGCAGAAGAGGCCTCCCTGCTCGGGCGGACTGCCCCCCAGAGGTGTGCAGACCACGACAAGCTGGGATGCTTCTGAAGGCCGGGAGTGGGATGGTCCGGCTGGTGGGGGGCGAGAGGGGCTCTAGGCGAGAGGGCGTGGTCCTGGTAGTTCTTTTCACTTACTCACCGCGTAGCTTTTCCTGGGCACAAATCCTAAGCAGTGGTGCATCATGAAGAGGAGGTTGGTGATGAAGTATAAGAAAACAAAGAAGCTGTGTAGCCACAGGAACTTACTCCTGCCAAGAATGAGACACGGGAGGCGTGAGACCCCCACCCCCAACCCCTCCCACCTCCCCAGGGCCACCCTCCAGTGCCTCCAGACACGCAGGCACCTTGGAAGGGGATGGAGAAGGGGCTGTCCGCTCCAACGAATGAAGGCTAGCGTTGATCAAGTGTTCACTACATGCCAGACCCAGGGTGGGAGCAGATGCTCTGTGTACATTTTCTCGCTAGACTCTTGGACCATGTGAGCGTGGTGCTGTGAATGTCTTCATTTTACTCGTAGGGAAACAAGAGCCAGAGTGCCTGCCCAAGGCCACTCTTGGCTGTGGCGGTCCCAGGAGGGGAGCCCAGAACTGCAGAAGCACTTACACTCTGCATACTGTGTCGTGTTGCCCCCTGCCCAACCCCGACACCCCCACACACACACCCCACCCCCGCCACTGCACAGTCTACCACGAGGCCAAGCAGAGCAGGCCTGGAGGAAGGAGGGCCTGCAGATTCGGCTCACCTCCCTGGGGCAGGAAGGGTTTGGGTCCCAGGGCTCCGCACTTACATGAAGCTGTCCCAAGGCACCAGGCTAGGAAGGCTGCTCAGAAACAGGGCCCGCCTTATTTGGTGCAGTTTGAGGACAGAGAGGCTGCCTGGCTTCAAAATATCTCCTCATCACTGTCCCCCCCACCTCCTCTGCCTGGCATTTCACTTAACTTTCCCCATCTGGCTAAACGCCTCTCTCTGTTTTCTCAGCGAGGGCAAGGTGATATGGTCCCTGAAGGACACTCCAACTCTCTGGATTGAGGAAGGTTGAAGGGGCTCTTGGCCGCCCTATCAGACTTCACTTCTTGTTGGAAGTTGTGGGTGCCACACTTACACCAGCGATTGGCCGGGGAGAAGCTGGTTAAGCTCTGCTCTGGCACCGCCAGAGTTGGGAGTGGAGTTGGCGAGAGGGTGCCCGGCCTTTCTGCTGCTTTTGGAGTTTGGTGGGGTTTGCAGGGGTGCGGGGTCAGAAGATGGGGTGGGGTAAAGGGAGGAGGGGTTAGGAGCGGGCACGCCCACTCCCACCTGCCGGAAAGGCTGCTTCCGCTCTGTCGGGAAGCCGGCCGCGAGCCCTGGGGGGCCTGTTGTCTGGGCTGGACCAGCAGGGCCGCGTCTGGCTCCTGCAGATTGCTCTGGCCACCAGAGGACTTGGCTGACATTAACGCCCACCAGCTCCTGAACCACGAGGGCTGGATGGGCCTTAGAGCTCGTGTCCAACAGCCTTTCTCCCACAACGGACGAGGGATGAAGCTCACAGGAGGAGGGAGCCCTGCCCCAGGCCCAGGGCCGGCTAACCGCAGAGCCGGGGCAGGAACCCAGCTCCTCTGGCTCCTCAGTCTCACGGCCCCGGGCATCAGGTCTGTCCTTCACTCGGTTCCCTGAGGCCTGACCTGAACTCTTTTGTGGTCAGAGGAAGCAGTACCTTAAACCTCCATTTACTACAGTGTTTCTGCCTCTCGGGAGCTAGACATACCAAGCAAAGAGGACCACCTTGCTGAGACTTCAGGAGTGACTGGTTTAGCTAGTTCCATCCATGACAGAGATGGGGACGTGGAGGCAGCGAGAACACTTCCTCACGAAGAGAAGGCAGTGTCTGGCGTCCCACTTGGGACCTGGGTTCCCAAAGAAACCAGGCCTTTCTCGTCAGCAAAGAGGAGCCCATGTTTTGGACTCACTGTCGGACCACCTCTCCCCACCAACATCCACCCCCTCCCCTGACCCAGCCAGTAGAACGGGAGGTAAGAGGATCAGGTACCTACTCTGTGGAGACATTGACAATGGTGGTCCGGCCAAAGTGACTATCCCGGTCTGAAAGAGAAGAAAGTTGCCAACCTCAAGCCTGGCTCCTTGACTGGTTGGGCACCAGACCTTAGGGTTCCCGAGTGAATGCCTGGGGCCTAGAAATGCTTGCCTGCATCCTGCGCTTCCTTTTAGCTCCCCAGAGCTTGTAGCAGGAGATGCAAGGGGCAAGAGTTCCATCCCTGGGTCGGGAAGATCCCCTGGAGTAAGAAATGGCAACCCGCTCTAATATTCTTGCCTGGAGAATCCCCATGGATAGAGGAGCCTGGCGGGCTACAGTCCATGGGAATGCAAAGAGTCAGACAAGATGAAGTGAGTGAGCGCGAGCAAGAGTGGCCGAGGAGAAACAGCTAGAAACCTGAGCGATCAGGGTGCACCTGGCTGCCGTCTGGACATTTACATACCACCTAGCTGTACGGCCCTCATTCAGCTCTGTCTCTGCGCTCACTAGTGAAATACTGGCTGCTCTTCACCGAGCACCCACTACAGGCCGCGTGCGAAGCACGTAACATGCACTGTCTCTCGATCCCTATGACTGTTGAGGAAGCCGAGGCCTGGGGACACTGTGTGAGATGAAATAATCTGGGAAGCAGACGTGGGTAAACGGTGGGGAACCGTTTTCAGCCTCTGAAGGCCAAGCCCTCACCCACCACACTACTGTGTCAAAATCTACCCTGTTAGGAGAAATGTTGATGCACTCCAGATGAGAAATTCTGCCCCTATGACACTGCGTCCACCAGAGTAGGTACAGTGAGAGATCTGGTCCAGGGATCTTGGCAGTGGGTCACACGCCATAACAAGGCCTCCACGAACACCTGGCCAGGTACAGTGTGGGCCATGCATCATGGATAAACATTCGGTTTTAGACTGAATTACTACTATCTGCCTTCTCTGCACCAGGCCCTGGGCCAAACTGGTACCCAGAGAGGTATCATCTCTGGTTTCCACTTGAGGGAACCGGAGGCCCGGCTTGCCTAAGGTCCCATAACTAATCCTGAGAAGTGCAATTAGAAGTTAGGGCTCGAGATGCCCAAGCCAGCCGGGCTGCCTCTTAGGCCTAGCGGACCGGGCCTAGGGTCCACAGAGCTCTGCCTACCCAGAACATCTCCACTGTAGTTGATGGGCAAGATGATGCCCAAGGAGGGGATGCAGAGGATGAGCAGAAAAACGATGAGGTGGTACTGGAACATGATGTAGATCCGGGCGTCGTCTCCACACCTGCTAATCAGGTCTTCGTTCCTAGAGGAGACACAGAGATGGGGACACTGCTCAGGAGCCAGTGTGGCCACAACTCAGGTCAGGGGTGGAGGGAGCAGAGGGAGAGGAGGTGACCGCCCCACACCCGCATCTTCATCTTCAGAAACATCCCTCTTCTCAAAACTTGTTAGGCCCGAAATGGGTTTCACTGAATTTCACAGGCGTATCAAAGAAAGAGGCTGCAGATAACGCACTTGGGAATCCAGAAGCACTCTTAAATCAGGCATTGATTTCCTCTTTTATTGCTTCTTCAAACATTCCTAGTGCCTGCCATGGTACAGGCATTGAACAAACCGTTAGTGATACCAAGATTCATCCTGTTTTTCAAAAAGCTGCTCCTTAAATTAAAAAGGGATACTTAAAACCACAGTGAGCTATCACTCCGTACTGCCGGACTGGTCAGCGTTGGAAAGTTGGTGAGGAAAGTGCTGGGAGGAGGTGCTGGTGAGGGTGTCGGTGCTGGGAGCTCTCTCACACTCATGGGTACTGACCCTAGCATGGCCACTTTGGATAAGAGTTGACATTATCTATAGAAACTGACTATATGTACACCCTATGGCCTAACAATTCCACTCCTAGGTTTATAACCAACAGAAATACATGCACCTGGGCATTAGAAGACAAGGATGAGAATCTCAGAGAAGCATTATTTGTAACGGCCCCAAACTGGAAACCACCTAAGTGTCTGTCAAAGGTGGAATGGACACAAGAATTGAAATATACGTGCAGTGAGCTATATACATCATATTATACATATATGTAATGAAATACTATACAGAGATAAAAATGAATGACCACAGCTGAACTCCACAAATGTAATGCTGAGTGAAAGAGGACAGACACAAACAATACATGCCATATCATTTTACATACAAAGTTCAAAAATATGCAATACTGAACTGAAGAGTTAGAAGTCAGGATGCTGATTCCCTCTGAAGAGCAGGGAGGTGCTAGGAGATTGGGAGGGAACAGGAGGAGAGCCTCTGGGGTCTTGGCAAGGCTCTAATCTTTATCAGGAGGGTGGCTGTGATAATTGAGCAGGACATTTATTTTTTGGGCATGTCTCTGCATGTGTGTTAACTCCAATTAAAAATTTTAAAAGCAACACATGATTATAATAGAAACTTTGGAAAATACAAAAGAATAAAATCATTCACCTACAATCTCATCAAACCTAAGACAATGGGTATTAATCATTTTGGTCAATTTCCTTTAGTTTCTTATTATATTACTGGATTAACTTAGTGACTGTAGTATAAACAGCATTTGGTGGCTCAGACGATAAAGAATCTGCCTGCAATGTGGGAGACCCGGGTTCGATCCCCAGGTCAGGAAGATACTCTGGAGAAGGGAATGGCTACCCACTCCAGTATTCTCATGTGGAGAATTTCACGGACAGAGGAGCCTGGTAGGCTACAGTCCATGGGGTCACAAAGAATCAGACACAACTGAGCGACTAACTTTCACTTTTTCCCCACTTTCTTTCATTTAGCATTTAATCTTAAGTGTTTTCTGACAGTTTAATATTTTGTCTAAGTATTTTTATGACTGCACAGTAATAATGGTGACAATGGCTTGTTTGTGGATAATTAGTTCACACTTAGCCCCAAGGTGCACACCTGCCCCACCCCCATTGTTAGACATACCATGGTTTACTCACCCTTGCCCTCTGATCAGACTTGAAGGTGGTATGCAACTTATAGCATTCAGTCCAATATTCAGAATTTGTTTTTCAACAATACTACAATGTACAGCATATCTTCAAGGTTTTCAATATCACCATTTCAGTAATTATTTAAAGCTCTCAACCTTTTTTTTAAACTTCAAGCTGTTAAAACACTTCCTGCCCTACATTTGAGAATTAAATCCCAAGAATGGGGTGGATAAGGAGTGATGAGAAGGGAGAATGGGGGGAGTGTCCCCCTGCAGGCCTGGGGTGCCCAGATCTGCTCACATGATATAAATAGTGTACCTAAGGCAGGGTGAGAGCCTCCAATCAGATGGTGAGAGCCTCCAATCAGATAGCGAGAGCAGAGGGCTGGACGGGACCGAGAACTCAAGAATTTCGTTTCTGGGCTGGCAATTCCCTCTGCCCCTACTGGGCTCATTGCTCCATCTGCACTGGAAGTGCCAGGTTATACTTAGCAGCCTACGTTACAGTTCCAAGGGAAGCCTGAATTTTTGAGCCTATCTATATTCCTCTATTCAATTCTGTCCTCTTCCCACCGCTCTTTAAAGTGCGGCCCCCACGACGTTTCAGGCGCCACCCTCTCTCCTACTCATGATTAATTCTTGTCTCTGCTCGAATCGCTTCCTCTCTTCTACCTCTTACTGGAGACTCGCTGCACCTGGTGTCCTTCTCTTTCACCTTTAACACCTCCTCTCTCTACAGCCACCCCGACTTCTTCCTTTTCAACGACAGCCAGGTTCAAATGCCCATTTTTCAGTCTTAGAAAAACCCTAGAAGCTCCTCAAGCATCTACTCCTTCACCAGCTTCCCTTCGAGTTCCATCCAATATCCTTACGTCTCTGTCCTACCCACTTCTTGAAAAAAGGTGACTTCCTTTCTCAGCCCCTACTCTTCGGACGTCTCCTTATCCCAGACCTGCCCTCCCAGGGGAGACCCGTCTTCAAAGCCGACGTCCTTTCCTGAACACTCATTCTAGCCCAGCTCGCAGGGTTGGAGGCTGCACCCTGTCTGGGGCCTCACGCCTCTCTGGTTACAGAGAGCTGCTGCCCTAAAGGATGTTGCCTTTTCCCTCTGCCCCGGCCACTCTCTCCCTTGGGCCCTTTCTGATTTTGCACCCTTGGGTGAACCATTTGCTCCCATGACTTCAACCATGACCTCTGCACTTCCATATCCCAAGTCTAAATTTCTAGCTCCAACCCTTCTCCTAAGCTTTATTTCTGTTTTTCAATAGCTTGACCATCAATTCCCATGCTCACCCTGGTTCTGTGTTATCCATTTCTCAGCTCATTATATCTCCTCACCTTCCACCTAATGGTATCACCGTCCTCCCCAGAAACAAGACCTCAACTTCTCCCTCTTTCCTAACCAGGTGGAAGCCAGGTGGAAACCATGACCCATTGACGGTCGCACAGAGCCTCCCTCCCCCTGTCTCCTCCACGTCAACGCCCTGGTCATCACCACCTCTCACCTGGACACTGGGAAAGCCTTCTTAGCTGCTTGCATTGCCTTTGGACTCTTCCAACTGCCATTCACCCCTCATACTCCTGCCTACAAACAGACATCATCCTGAGTTTCCTGCTCAAAAACAGGCACGGTCTTTCTGCTGCCTCTAAATCAAAAGCCAGGATTCTCGGGATGGCAGTCAAGATTCCCACTGATCCTTCCGGCCCAATCTTTTATCTCGTCTCTTTCTATGTACTCCTGCTTCTGGCTCACCACAAGATTTACCATCTCTGGACACTCTCTGCCATCTTCGCCCCAAATCTTTGCCCCCACAGTCCTTAATTTCTGATTGGGCCCTCCATACCACAACGACCAAAATTCTTCCCATTCTTCCAGGCCTCGCTCAAAACCATGCTTCTTCTGAACCCCCACATTGGAATTAAGTTCTCGCTCTCCCAAATGCCTTTTGCACAGCAGTTATGCTCTTCCCGTGAGAAGTTCCGTGTCGTGGGTCTCTGGTTAACCTTTGTTTTTTTTTAGTAGGCTGCTTTCTGCCCTGGGACTTTGGCTTCTGCGGGAAGGGAGGGTCAAGAAATGGATGAGAGACTGCAGGTGAACTTTTATGTTTCTCTTAGTGAAACTGTATTTATGCAAGCTTGTGAATGCTTTTCAAAATAAAGCAAAACTAGAGAAGGTGCCAAGAAATAAAAGTCTTCTCTCCACTCCCCCAACATGGGGCTAAGAGTCCCAACCCCCACACAAACTAGTTGTATCACTTCCTGGGGACTCTGGTGAAAGATGAAGGAAGACAAAAGGCCAAGGCCACGGGGAGTCCTCCGTCAGGGCTGGGGCTCAAACACCAGAGACTGCCAGTCCCAAGGCCAGCTCTGGATTCCCAAGGGCCAGTCAGGATGCCCTGCACCCCCGTGGGGGTCCCAGGTCTGGGGAAAGAGGTGCGCCCCAGCAAGGCTCTTGAATGGTGGACGTGGAGGCACACGATGGAAGAAGCTCTAAGAGCCTTGGCAAAGAACCACATGAGCAGGGCCAGGTGGGCCCCTATGCAGTGGCCTCTGAGGAGCAGTTAGGCAGCCCCTACGGCAGGCATCCCAGGCAAGGCTGGACCCTGGAGGAGGGTGTCAAAGGACGAGAAGGGCAGGCTGGATGGGAGCTGTTTAGGGAGCACCCAGGAACATACAGGGCTCTGAGATGGAGACAGCTGTGTGCACACGAGTAAGTGTGTACGCACATATGTGTTCATGCAGTAGAAACAGAGAGCTCTGATAAGAGTCTGCTCTGCTCCGCTGAGGCGTCTGGTTGGGATGAGGCAATCAGGAGATGACAGGTGCCTGGGGGTCTCTCTCCTTGCCAAGGGAGTCTGACACTAAGGAGGTCCGGAAGATGCGGTGGGCCAGGGGTCATCCCTCCAGAGTGGGCACAGAGGCTGGGAGGCAAAGCCTGCCCTTCTCTCCGGTGCCTTTTGTTTTTTCCATCTTGGCAAACATGAGCAATGACGTTCACAGGAGAAAAGCAAACGACACGTGGGAAGGACTTCTCTTTCCTCATGTGGCCTTCATAAAAGCATTTTTACAAGCCTGTGAAAGGGGTCCGTTCCTGAGAACTGTGGCAGAGGGAAAAAGGGCCGCGGGCACCCTCCAGTTCCCATTTCACCAACTGGAAAGCATCCTCTTCCCCGGGCCAGGCTGCAGTGGGCAGCTGGGAGTGGGGAGTGGAGGCTGGGGCAAAGAGTTCGGGCCCCAGGTCCGGTCCTGTGCGGGAGACCCGCCCCCCCACCCTCCCGCAGATGAGACCCCCACGGCTCAGAAAATTCAGGCACTTACTTCATGGTGATGGTGTTGAAAAACCAGGAATAGAAGCCCTGGGGGAAAAGGAGAGAAAGTGTGAGAAAGCCAGCAGTGGGACGTCCAAGGCAGCAAGGCCGTGTCCAGGGCTTCTTCCCCAGGCAAGGCTGGGATGGGAATCAGAGCTGAGGGGGATGTCTTTTTGGAAGTCGGGCATCCTGTTACTGGAAGTGGGGGCCTAGAGGGGGGGCCTTGGACTGGAGGGAGAGAAGGTACTTGGGGTGGACATCACTTGCTTTCTGTCTGTCCCTCATTGCTTCCTTCTGGGAAATGCCCCTCCCTCAGGCATGTGGCCCAGTGGGCTGTCCCTCAAGAAGGCTTCTGCCAGTTGACTAACAGGGGCATGACCCAAGTGGGGCCAAACAGAATGCTCTTAAGGGGACTGATATGGCATGGCTTCCTCTGGGTTCTTGCATCCAGTCAACACCAGGCAGCCTGGAGGGGCTTGGCGAGTCTCTGATGCCACACGCAGCAGTCTGCCTGAGAAAAAAGCCCAGTCAGACAAGGGAGGACCAGAGAGGGATCCTGGCGGCAATGCTGGACTTCCTGGATCCAGCTGGACCTGAAACAGACACTTCTCCTAATTTCTCCACACTCAAGCCACACATCACCCTTTGGTTATAACTGTAAGCTTGTGCTGGGTTTCTTCTGCACCTGAGTCCTGTCAGTTATGCCTTTCTCTCAGGGTCTTGCTGTCTGGAGTTCCTGGGTGAAGGGAAAAGGTGGCCTTGGCCAGAGACTCGGAGGGAGGGGAAGCCTGGAGACGGAGTCAGCTTGGGAACTGTGTGCATAAGATGGGTAGAGAGCCGTGGCTCTAAAAGCCACCAGATGTGGTAGCTGGTTAAGTCGCTCTGATGCACGCTTGCTCCTGGGATTCCAGAGGGTTTGCCAAAACCTTAGAAAAGATTGCAGTTCCTGACTGACCCCATTTGAGTCACGAGCACATCAGTGAACTGGGCAGCCCCCTTCTCAGTTGAACCACGTGGATTAGGGAATAGGTATTCAAAATGAGGTGATGGAGGAAACTCTTGAGAGTTCCTTGGACTGCAAGGAGATCAAACCAGTCAATTTGAAAGCAAATTCACTGGAATATTCACTGGAAGGACTGATGCTGAAACTGAAGCTCCAATACTTTGGCCACCTGATGTGAAAAGCCGACTCTTTGGAAAGGTCCCTGATGCTGGGAAAGATTGAAGGCAGGAGGAGAAGGGGACGACAGAGGATTAGATGGTTGGATGGAATCACCGACTTGATGGACATAAGTTTGAGTAAGCTCTGGGAGTTGGTGATGGGCAGGGAAGCCTGGCATGCTGCAATCCATGGGGTCACAAAGAGTCGGACACGCCTGAGCAACTGAACATTTCCCCAAAGGAAGCAACGAGAGGCTGGTGAACGTGAAACAAAAGGAAGTGCCTTGCTACCTCTGGTGTAAAGGCCCATCTTCCAGGCCTCCTCGCTGTGTTGGGTGGGTTGACAGTGGGAATGCCTATCCGGGGAATCATTCCCCTAGCTATGACCTAGGGAACTAAAACAGGGATAAAAGCCTGGGTGTGAGGCAGAGCAAGGGGGACAGGGTATGATGGTGGCAGCGGCGACTGGGAAAGTCCCAGGCAGGGGGTGCATTGCTAGACAAGACTGGGCTTGACTCTCAAGACTGGCCACCCCTCCCCACACAGAGGGGCTTTTCTCCATTACCACATTTTTCCCCACCACCCACCGCTGGGCCAACTCGTAGTTCATTAAGACAGCAAGCACATTTGCTGACCGACCCTAGTGGTGATGTGGAGCGGAGGACCACCAGTGAAAGGGCAGAGGTCATGAGTAGAAGTGTAGTCTCTACACTCGTGAAGAGATGTGTGAGTGACCATGTGTGGATCCGTTCTCTCTTTCTCTGTCTCTCTCATACACACACACACACACACACACCACAGCTCTGAAAGGCATAAACCATTCTGAAAACTTAGCAGCTGAACAGCGGGCCTGAGAAGCAGACGTATCTTCTCTCTTCTCCCCGCCCTGAGGAAATGGTCACAGGCTCCCAGGAGCCAGCTCAGCTGACAAGATTGAGTCTCGGTGGTCAGTCCTGACCCACCTTGGTGGCCCCATCCTCCCTGATCCTGCCACGCCTGTCCCGACTTGCTCGCGGCGCTACGGGGAGACTGGCTGGCTTCACTCATGCCGCTCAGCCAGGCTAGAGGCTCACCACCTGTCTGGGACCCCTCACCACACTCCCCCCTGTGTGCAATTTCCACCCTCATCTGTTTGACTGCCTCACTGCTGCCATAGTGATTTACCTTCTAGATATTTTTAAAATAAAATCTCATTGTGCAGAAAAAAGCCACTACAAAGCCAAAGCGATGTTTCCAAAGGTAAATCTGAGAATCACCTTGCAAGGTGGGCGAGACTGTCCTCATTCGAGAGAGGAAACCTCCAACACATGAACTGTCTGAGGCTCCTGGCCTGGCCGGGGCAGGTCTTGGCAAGGAAAGGGACCGGTCTCTCGGAGGGATGAAAATGGAAGGAATAGGGTTGTACCTACTCACTGCCTCCAGCAAATATGTATCAGATACTAATGACACGACAGGGTGGACCGGGTACGTGAGACCACTACAACACTGGTCTCAAGGGGGAAAGTGGGCACACTTGACTGACTAGAATGGGGAATTGTCACAGTCTGGGCTAAGAGCGCTGAAGAAAAGGAGTGCGTTTTCTACGAGGCTATCACAAGAGATCGGGATCCAGATGGAGCGGACAAGGATCCCGGGAAAGTGGTGCTTGAGCTGAAACCTGAACAAAGCGTGGGTGTGTTAGCCAGAGATGGGCCAGTGGGGAGTGGGCAGTGGGGAGGGGGAGAGCAGGTGAAGGGCGTGAGGCGAGAAGGAGGGTCGGAAAGATGGCCAGTGTGGTGGAGGGCAGGGCAGTTGGGAGGGAAAACAGAGACCGGACGGGTGCGCAGGAGGCCCAACCACGAGCCCATGGCAGTTGATTCCAAGAGCATTAGGAAGCCCCTGAACGCTTACACAGGGGGCCCCGTGTCCCTGTTCATGGAGTTCACTCTGGATGGAGTAGGTGGCATGTGGGGACCGAAAGAGATTGATTGGAGGCTACCATGCTCATCCAAGCCAAAGACTGATGGAGGCTGGACTGCGGGATGGTGGGAGAGGTGTTGAGAAACCTCACACACCTTGCACACACCTTGTGTGCAAGCAACACAATTTGGTGACAAGCCGGCCATGCCCAGGGGCCTGGACGAGAGCAATGACACGTACCTGAGTGGGTGATGGGAAGAGTATGAGACCAGGGGTCCAGGGATGGGTGGTGGTGGGGGAGGAAATCACAGCATATTGAATTCGAAACACCCTTACAATATTTTGAAGGCCACTGGATAAATGGAGCCAGAGCTCAGAGGAAGGTTTAGCTGGAGATATGAATTTAGGAGGGATCCATGTAGAACTGGGGGCTTCCCTGATAGCTCAGTTAGTAAAGAATCCGCCTAAATGCAGGAGACACCAGTTCGATTCCTAGATCGGGAAGATCCGCTGGAGAAGGGAAAGGTTACCCACTCCAGTACTCTGGCCTGGAGAATTCCATGGACTGTATAGTCCGTGGGGTCGCAAAGAGTCGAACCCGATTGAGTGACTTTCACTTTCACTTTCGTGTAGAACTGAAGTCGTGAGTGAGTGTGGATGACATGGCCTGGGGCTGGGGGGTCTCCGGGCGCGGAGGAGGCACCAACAGAGGGAAACCCCAGCCAGCAGGATGGCACGGAAGCAGCCGGAAGTGCTTTCCTCTGTCCAAGAAGGGGAGGTGGCCCACAGGCTCAGGCGGCTCTGAGAGATGAGATGAGGACGGAGGGGTCCATTGGACTTTGTGATGTGGGGCTGTGGGTGACCCCGGGCTGTCTGGGTGGGAGCCACGGGTGAGAGGGAGGTGAGCAGGTGGAGACGGCAAGCCGGACCTCTCGTCTGAGTTCCGCTCAAGACCACCCACCCCTGAGCGCCACCCAGAGCACGTTAGCTCCGCCCCGTCGTGTGGCGGGCCCTCTTGCTTCCTTTGTCCTCTGTGCCCTAACCACCGCCATTCTCTTGGCGCCCTAAGAGGCAGCTGGGGTCAGTATCTCTGTATTTCCACTGGGGAAACAGGCTTGGCAAGGTTGAGGCATTTGTCCAAGGTCACGCTGCCGGGAGCGCTTGGTGTGGCCCCTGCTCACGAGCCCGATGCCTCCTGCGCATGCCAGGGCCGCCTGTCCAGAGCCAGCATGTCAGGCCCCGCCCTCCCTGACCCAGGCCCCGCCCTCCCGGCCCCAGGCCCCGCCCTCCCCGGCCCCAGGCCCCGCCCTCCCTGACCCAGGCCCCGCCCTCCCAGCCACAGGCCCCGCCCTCCCCGACCCAGGCCCCGCCCCAGCACCCACCTTGTCCCTGTGCTCCAACTCCAGGGAGATGTCCGAGGGGGATGTCTTCTCGCTCTGCTCCCCATAGATCAGTGAGGTCAGGCTGCCGGCCAGGAAAGGGGAGGTGGACAAGGAGAGGAGGGTCTTAGGCGCCTGCCTCGCTGTCTTGCCCACTCCCGGGGTGGAGGACCAGGGTCCCCTCCCACCCAGGAGCAGACACACCAGCTCTGGGCCTCTTGGGGAGTCGTGATCCAGAATGTCTGAGACCTGAGAGAAGAGTGGCCTTGGGTCCAGAGGGGGCTGCCCTCCGGAAGTCACCTCTGTGCTGGGAGGGATGAGCGGGGCGGGGGTGGTAATGAGATGCCACCTGCTGACACCTGTGCAGCTTGGGCGCGGGTCCGAGCCGCACCCTGATCACAGCAGCACACGACCCGAGGAAGCTCGACCCCCACCCCGGCCCCTCCTCACCTGTCGTTGTGTATAAGCAGAGCCAGGCGCCCGTAGTCCCACGCGGCTTTCCGGAGGAAGGAGTAAACCAAGACGATGACCTGCGGGCCAGGAAAGGGGCAAGAGGGTTCACAGACGCCTTCCCCTGGACTCACCCCTGCATCCCCAAGGGGAAGACTGTCCCTGAGGACCTCAGGGGCTCCCCTCTAAGTGGCCAGCTCTGTCAGGGTAGGGGTCGTGCCTTTTTCAAGGCCCAGCGCCCAGCAGTATCCTGGCACAGAGTGGTTGCTCAGAGTTGGTTGAATGGGATCTGGCTGTACCCGAAGTCCCCTCGTCGCCAAGGTGCGCCCGCCCCGGGCAGGCTGACATTCAGCTGCTTCCCGCCGCTGTGGCTGGTGTCCACAGACAGCTGGGGCCCCGTGTACCCCTTGGGAAAGCTGGACCACGTGCCCCGGCTGAGACCCCTCTGTTTGCCCCCCGCAGTGCCCAGCACTCACCACCCACACGGTGATGTTGAGGAACAGTACAGTGGGGACACCCCCAAAGGGCTGCCCCTTCAGGACGGTGTTCCGAGAGCTGAAGCAGTCATCCACGGTGAAGTTCCGGGACTTCCCCACCATGTTCACGTTGCTCGGCAAGGCAGCCATTCTGGGAGGCTCCCTGCCGAAGAGGGGCCCCGGGTCAGGCACGGGCCTCTCCCCCACACCGTGCAAGACACAGAAGCCGGTCAGGGAGCTGGGGGGGTGCGCTGAGCTTATAACTGGTCAAGGCAAGCCCCTCAGACGGCACGCAGGCCTGTCCTGCAAGAGACCAACTTCCTCAGACCCAGGGCCGAGATGGCAGAATAGCCCAGATACATTGGTAAACGCACATCTTTCTACTTCTACCTCTGTGATGTTTTTCTTGAACAAACCTCACAAAGGTCTCAGGGAGAAAATATTCAGTTTGGAGGAGAGAACCATCACATCACTGGACACCCGTGCAGACACGGCCATTAACAATTGTCTTTATCATCTTACGACTCTCTGGTCCAGTTTCCAGGAAAGGCAAATCACTTATAAGATTAAGTAATGTAAGAATGTAGAGTACCTGGCACACCACAGGGACTTGCTATTTCACCTCAAACTTGACCAGAGAGATCAACACCCTTTCAGGGTTGTGAGCCAATGCAGTGATCCTGAGACTCAGATGCAGAGTTCACTGTCAGGGGCATCCGCATTCTTCAGGCCTAGGTAAGAGCAGAAAGTGTGAGTGAAAACTGGAGGTGACCAGCAGCTGCTTGGACTTATCTGCACAGTGGCTCCGATTTGAAATGATCACTTGTTTTGGCTCCAGACTACTACATCACACCCTAGAGATTCTTCACTCCCATTCAAGAAAAGCAGGCTTGTTTATTCAACAGATATTTGGTGAACAACTGCTTTGTGATAGACTAATAGTGAGCAAGACCAAAAAAAAAACCCCTCCCTTAAGGAATTCTAGTGGGGAGTGACAGTTCAGGGGTGGGAGTGAGGTTAGGATTGTAAAGAGGGTGGTTAGGGAAGGCCTCACAAAGAGGATGCCATCTGAACAAAGACTCGAAGAGGAAGCAAACCATCCGGCTGTGCGGGAAGGGCGCTGCAGGCAGAGCAAAAGCCTGGGGTTGGTGGATGGAGTGGCGGGGGGGTGTTGTGTGGTGGTGGAAGCTTGCCTGAAGCAAAGAAGAGTTAAGGGGCCAGTATGGCTGGATAGGGGGGTGTGAAGGGCGTGAGGGTGCCTGAGCAAAGGAGTGACATGAGGTGACTCATAGTTTAAAGGGGTCACTTGTACGAAGACTGAGTGGGGGTGAGGGCAAGTGGGGGGTCAGTTGGGAGGAATTTGTGGCAAGTCAGGCAAGAGATCTTACTGGGGAAGACTGAAGGCGGGAGGAGAAGGGGACGACAGAGGACGAGATGGCTGGATGGCATCACCGATTCAGTGGACGTGAACTTGGGTAAACTCCGGGAGTTGGTGATGGACAGGGAGGCCTGGCATGCTGCAGTCCAGGGGGTCGCAAAGAGTCGGACACGACTGAGCGACTGAACTGAACTGAACTGAGGCAAGAGATAAGTGGAAGCCTGGACTGGGATGGGAGCCGTGAATCGATGAGAAGGGGGTCAGACTTTGGAAATATTTTGAAGGTGGAGCCAACCAGATTTGCTGATAGACTGAATAAGGAGCATGAAACAGAGGCGTCCAGGATGACGAAGCCTTGTGGACTAAGCAACTGGAAAACTGGAGGTGCTGCTATTGGGTGGGAAAGACAGGACATGCTGGGTGGGAGGTGCAGGGTGGGGGGCTGGGCGCTGGGTCGTGGGCACGCTGGGCAGGCGGCGGGCTGCGTGTCTGCAGTGCAGAGCAGAGATTGGAGACACGAAATGGGAGTGGCCAGTATGGAGACAGATCTCGGGTTTTCCTACTTTCTGCTCCCCTCTCTTTCTGCCTAGGTTGCCCACCATTTTATTACCCCAGGTCACTGGTTAACACATTCACACTAACATGTTTAGCCAAATGCACAATTATTCATAGTTTATATTGAGCACAATATATTTTAAACAGTAAGCCATCTGCTGGAGAGTCAGAATAGAAGCTACGGCATTCCTGGGGTCTCTTGGCCAATGGGGCGGGCATCTCAGCCTTCGTGGGCTCTGGGTCAGCTGCGGCATGAAATGACAGTTCTGCCGGTGGCCACTAGAGGGAGCCCTTGTTGAGGAAGCAGGTGGAAAAAGGAGGCAGGCACGTCTATGAAGTCTGAAGGCCTAGGGGAGAGATTTTGCCTACTTGAATCAGTTCTCCAGGGAGCCTCCCAATCAGGCCTGGTGGCCCAACTCAGCTGCGGGAGTGCTGCAAAGAACAGACGCAGTGTCGAGTCCCCCAGACTTAGGAACCCAAGCTGTCTTTGCTGGTGGCACCCTCCCCCAGACCCCTTCTCCTCCTCTTTAAGCTCCAGATGCTCTTTCTTTATCATGTGTGTTTCGAAAATAGTTTTTCGCCATCTTGCTTGTTTTTTTTTTTTTTTTTTTTCATTTTTGTCATGGTATCTTTTGAAGCGCCAAAGTCACAAATTTTGACAGTCCAATGTGTCAAATTTTCTTTTATGGGTCATGCTTTTGGTACTGTGTCTAAGAAATCTTGGCCTAATCCAAGATTTTAAAGATTTTCCTTGATGCTTCTCTGTCTTAGAGTTTTTGCTCTTACATCAAAGTCTGTGATCCGTTTTTGCGTTAATTTTTGCATATGGCATGAAGTAAGGGTCTAAGCTCATTTAGTGCAGTATGTGGCTGTCCAGTTGCCCAGTGCCTTTTAAAGGAGGGGAACAATTTATAAGCCGTTCTCTGGGCTTTCTGGGGACTGGAATCAGGCCAAGGATGTGAAAGAGCTTGGTGAGCTGCTGTCCAACCACAAGGACTCGAGACTGTTATTATTTGGTTGATGCTGTGTGTGATGAGCCTGGGAAGGGATTCCTGGGCTGTGAAGAGCCCTGGTTCCCATCTGGATCTAAGAAGGTTTTGAGTTCTGGATGCTGTTCTTTTTACTCATCAACTTCCACTACGTTAGTCTCTCTTATTCCGAAAGAACCGCCCCCTCTCTCCCTCTGTTTCAACCTTCCAGAAAGAAGGACTGCATACTTACTATAAGCCAGGCATCCTGCCAGGCTCTAGGGACCTGGCAGACATGGCTCCCACCTGCATGAGGCTCCCAGACTCACCGGGGAGACACACAAGCACACGAGGCACATGCCTCTGCCCCCCTGCACTCCCATGGCCCGGGGCCGTGGGGAGGACTCGCCAGCAGATAGTCTACACAACCTTCTGTGGGAAAGCGACCTCTGTGCCGGGACAGCGCAGTGTGGTGGGGAAGCAGGGGCAGAGGAAACCGAGCTGGCAAAGACGCGGAGAGGAGACAGTACAGAGGTTTGGGAAACTGAAAATGAATACTCGCACCTCCCGTGTCAGACGGGTCGCTGGTCTGTTCTTTCATTTGTTCATTCATTCATTCAACAAGAATTCATTGAGCATCTACTCTCACCAGGCCCTGTGCAGACTCTGGAGCTACAAACATGCGTTCCTCCTCTTTAGGGAGTTCACAGCCTTTGGGATCCGGGGAGAGGAATGCTGTTGAGAAGCCTGGCCCAGGCTGTTATTCCGCCTGGGAGGACCCAGCTACAAGGTTCCAGCTTCTAAATTTAGAGTGGGGTGGAATCTAGCCAGCAAGATTGGGTCAGGTGTGGGCTTTCAGCTTATCTGCAGCCCAGCCTGAAGGGGAGGTGAGGAAGGAAAAGAGAGAAGACAGTCTCACCCCCACCTCACTACCATCCTCAGCTTTCTCAGCAGCAAGCAGAGGCAGTAAAGAGGGAGGCTCTTGCGTTGCCATGGAAACACGGAGTGGCACCCAACCTTTTCTCCTCATACCTACACCATGCCCGGACCTTCGTCCTCCCTTCTTTCCAGAAGGCAACCATTCTGGAGGTAGAGCTAGCTCTTGAATGTGAAAAAGAGGACAGAAAGTTTTCTGGCGACCAGAGCATCAGCCCCTGAAATAATAAAACTCCAAATCCGAGGCTGTTAAAGGAGCACAGAACAGGGGCAGCAATCTGCCTGGTGCAGCAGGCATCAGGGAACTCTTCTCTTTGAGCATGAATTTCACAGCAGAGCACAGGGACGCTAGCTATTCAGGGCATCTCTCTGAAGCCAGAAGGCTCAAGTCCCAGAACCACCCTTGTTAGCTGTGTGACCATGGATGGTGACCTCACCACTCTGAGCCTCAGTTTCCAAATCTGGAAAGTGGGGATAATAACAGAACCGCCTCTCAGGGTTACTGTGAGGATGAAACAAGATAATTTACACAAAGCCCTTCACGTGGTGCTTGGGAATCTATGTGCTCAAAATAAGCCAGCACCGAGATCACTGTCATTAGCTTATTTGTGAGATGAGCAGCCCAGATTGGACCATTCCTAGACTCCTTCCCCCTACTCTGCTCTGCAACAGGCAAAAGGAGAGATGGAGAGTGAGAGAAGGACTTTACCGGATCCTCAAACTGCAGCCTGTGGGTGGTGCTGGTTCTGCTCTTCCTGGACATGAAAAGTAAATGTCAGCCTTGCTTTTTGGACCAAGCAGGGGCAGCGAGAGAGGATGCTGAGGCTGGCTGGTGAGTCGGGAGTCTCAGGTCCGGTCAGCTGCACATCTTACCTGATAGGAAAGTGTGAGGCCTTCCTCACCTCCCATTTCCGCCCCACCCTAAAACATCTACTTCTAGTTTTATTGATTACACCAAAGCCTTTGACTGTGTAGATCACAACAAAATTGTGGAAAATTCTGAAAGAGATAGGAATACCAGACCACCTGACCTGCGTCCTGAAAAATATGTATGCAGGTCAAGAAGCAACAGTTAGAACCAGACATGGAACAACAGACTGGTTCCAAATTGGGAAAGGAGTACGTCAAGGCTGTATGTTGTCACCCTGTTTATTTAACTTATATGCAGAGTACATCATGAGAAACGCTGGGCTGGATGAAGCACAAGCTGGGATTAAGACTGCTGGGAGAACTATCAATAACCTCAGATATGCAGATGACACCACCCTTATGGCAGAAAGTGAAGAGGAACTAAAAAGCCTCTTGATGAAAGTGAAAGAGGAGAGTGAAAAGGCTGGCTTAAAGCTCAACATCCAGAAGACTAAGATCATGGCATCCAGTCTCATCTCTTCATGGCAAATAGATGGGGAAACAATGGAAACAGTGATACACTTTATTTTCTTGGGCTCCAAAATCACTGCAGATGGTGACTGCAGCCATGAAATTAAGAGATGCTTGCTCCTTGGAAGAAAAGCTATGACCAACCTAGACAGCATATTAAAAAGCAGAGACATTACTTTGCCTGCAAAGGCCTGTCTAGTCAAAGCCATGGTTTTTCCATAGTCATGTATGGATGTGAGAGTTGGACTATAAAGAAAGCTGAGCGCTGAAGAATTGATGCTTTTGAACTGTGGTGTTGGAGAAGACTCTTGAGAGTCCCTTGGACTACAAGGAGATCCAACCAGTCCATCCTAAAGGAGATTAGCCCTGGGTGTTCATTGGAAGGACTGATGCTGAAGCTGAAACTGCAATTCTTTGGCCACCTGATGCGAAGAACTGACTCACTGGAAAAGACTCTGATGCTGGGAAAGATTGAAGGTTGGAGGAGAAGGGGAGGACAGAGGATGAGATGGTTGGATGGCATTACTGACTCAGTGGACGTGAGTTTGAGTAAGCTCCAGGAGTCGGTGACGGACAGGGAAGCCTGGCGTGCTGCATTCCATGGGGTCGCAGAGTCAGACACGACTCAATGACTGAACTGAACTGAGTCTCCAGTAGCACCAGCTGGAGGCTCAGCAGTCCCAGGCCTCGGCAGAGTTGAACTGGCTTTGCCTTTATTACTCCTCTTGCCCATCATCACTTCTAGGCTTCCAGCCATGGCCTGCTTTCAGCTCCTGCTGTCCCAACTAGCCAGGCCAACACCTTCTGCCATGGTTCCTTCCAGGAGAGCTGGCCATCTCAAGGCCAAGTCTTCTCTGCATGCTCAGTCGCTCAGTCGTGTCCAGCTCTTTGTGACCCCATGGACTGTAGCCCGCCAGGGTCCTCTGTTTATGGGATTTCCCAGGTAAGAAAACTGGAGTGGATTCCCATTCCCTTCTCCAGGGAATCTTCCTGACCCAGGGATTGAAGTCATGTCTCTTATGTCTCCTGTATTGGCAGACGGGTCCTTTACCACTAGTGCTACCTGGGAAGCCCCAAGTCCTCTGTCGTGGAGCCTAAATCCCAGAGTTAAGCTGGTTCAGAAAGCCCTAGAAGGGGCCAGTCTTATTAACAGCTAACATTTATTGAGCACTTATTATAGGGAAATAAAATCAGCTCATGTAATCCTCAGAAGTACCCAAGGGTACTAGAATCACCCCCAGATGAAAGAGAAAAGTTAAGACTCAGAGAGGTTAAATAACTCACCCAAGGTCATGATGCTGGTAAGTGGCAGACCTTGCCCTTGAACCCAGGCAGTTCATAACCCTCTGCTCTGATACCCCCAGACCCTCGGGGCCTCTACTGGGCTGGCAGACCTGGGCAGGAGTCGGGGGGAGGAAATGAGCTTGCTTAAGCCCTCGTCCAGAGATAGAGGTTTCCCCAGTCCAGTCTCTCTGGGTGGGGCAGAGGAAGGTACTGTGGGCTGAGGGATCCCAGGAGAGCTGGGCTCTGGGCCACCTACAGGCAGGTGTCTTCCCCGTTCTGGCCTCGTGTCTCTAAGATGAGGGGTTTGGTTGGGAGGTATCTGAGGACCAGGCTGGAGCCTGGATTCCAGGTGTCCCAGAGGTGCAACCTACACCCACACAGCCTGCAGCCTGAGCTGACTCTGCTTCGTGATCCCCTTGAATTCTCAGGAACTGGTCCGCAGGGCTTGGCCATTGATTGGTAGATGAAAATCACTGCAGCCACTCACGTGTCCCAGGGGAAGGAGCTGTGGGTAGGGAGCCACCCCGATCCTCTCCAAGCCTTTCCCCACCAGGGCACACGAAGCCATAACACTCTCCTGCCATCTGGCCTTCTCAGCCTCTTCAATAATTCAACAGCTTTTGTTCACAACAAGAAGGATTATTTTCCATGGTTCTGGACTTCAAAAAAAGAAAAAAAACCCAAAAAAATAGCATTCCTGGCCTTGGGCTCCCATCCTATTTCCCCTTCTCCTCTGGGTCTTTCCTTATATCCCATCCCTGCCCTCTGCCCTCAGATTCTGCCCCCACCCCCACCCTTCCAGGACAGAAGCTCAGGATCACTCTCACCGCTGGGGGGTTACTCCGGGGGACAGGGAGGAGGGGAGTGGCTGTTACAGTGAGGTTCTGGTTCCTGTGTCTCCCTCCCCACCATGGCAGCTGGCTACGAATCTTCCCCTAAGTGTCAGTAAGTCCTTCCTTGTTCTGAACTGCCCTTGAGTCTCTTCATATCTTCATAGCTAAGGATGGGCTTCCCTGGTGGCTCAGATGGTAAAAGCATCTGCCTGCAATGGGGGAGACCTGGGTTCGATCCCTGGGTCAGGAAGATTCCCCTGGAGAAGGAAGTGGCAACGCACTCCAGTACTCTTGCCTGGAAAATTCCATGGATGGAGGAGCCTGGTGGACTATAGTCCCTGGGGTTGCAAAGAGTCAGACACAACTGAGCGAGTTCACTAAGGATGGTCTGCCCAACATTACAAATGGGTCAGCAGCAGGGTATGAGATTTGCCTAAGTGTAGGGAAGTTGGGCCTCCCAGGCGACGCTAGTGGTATTGAACCCACCTGCCAATGCAGGAAGAGATGCAGGTTCGATCCCTGCGTCAGCAAGATCCCCTGGAGAAGGGAATAGCAACCCACTCCAGTATTCTTGCCTGGAGAATCCCACGGACAGAGGAGCCTAGTGGGCGACGGTCCACAAAGTCAGACACGACTGAAGCCACTTAGCACGCACGCACGGGGAAGTTGGTAGATTTGGGATCAGAACTTGAGTTTTCTGGCTCCCCATCCAGCACTCTTGGGCATGGACCAGCGATGCTCAGCCTGGGGGGTGGGGGACACCAGAATTACCCGGAAGGTGTTAAGTAGATCCAGAGACTCACGCCCCACTCCAGACTTCAGGTATGAGACTCTCCAGTCAATTTTTATGTGCAGCCAAGAAAGAGAATTAGCAGCTTAAGATTTCTAGGGTTATCTGATCTAGATAAGGGGTTCTTGAAGATCTAAAAGGTTTTCTGACTCCCCCTAAATAAGGAGTGAGGATGAGGAGGTTTGGGGATAAAGGACTGCAGTTAATGTCCCTAAAGTCGTGTCACTATGGGGCAGCTTAAGAGATTGGTCCTTATATTCATCTCTCAGGAGAGCTCCCTTCCCCTGCTCCCAGCTTATTCTGAGTCAGTGGCAAATTCGCTGGAAATCTAAAGAGACCCACACCACCTCCTCCTTTGAATCCCCAAACTCTTGAGTTTCTCCCTGGGTCAGAAGTCAATGGCCTGACCACTTCTTCCTGGGCCACCATGCCTGCCTGCTGTCCTGTCCCCATGAGTCTCAGGCCTGCTCCCCCTGCCCTGATCGAGCTTGAGCCACTTCTTCCTGGCCTTGGCTGGGGCCTTGGTCTCATCTGCAGTACAGCCCCTCGATCCAGCTCGAGGCCTTCCTCCAGTGAGCAGCCTGGGCTGGACCCTGTCCCTAGTCTTTACACAGCCGGCCTTTGCCAGCACTGCCTGGCATGCTTCTTCTGGTTTTCCTTGCACAAGAGGTGCCGATTCCCCTGACGAATCTGTGGGCTCCTTGATGGCAACGCCTACATCATTGTGGTTCCCCCACAACGACCAGCATGTACAGGCCTCGGTGAAAGATACATGGGCCTTTACCCAGGGCCACGTTTGGGGTGAGAAATAAAATGTAGGTGATTTGCACACGTTTTGCATAGTGTGCAGAGGGTACCCGAGTCATTCGTTTTTGCCTCCCCATGGCACATTGTTGGTTACTGAGTCTTGCTCCCCATGTCACAGCAGAGAGTAGAGAGAGCATGCGATTTGGGGTCAGGAGGTCTGGCGTAGACCTGGCTCTATTATTTGTTAACTGTTACTTAGCTTCTTGCTGTTCAGTTCTCCCTTTTATCAAGGGAAAGGGAAAGGGAAGTGGCTCAGTCATGTCCTACTCTCTGTGACCCCATGAACTGTAGCCCACCAGGCTCCTCTGTCCATGGGATTCTCCAGGCGAGAGTAGTGGAGTAGGTTGCCATTTCCTTCTCCAGGGGATCTTCCCGACCCAGGGATCGAGCGCGGGTCTCCTACATTGCAGGCAGATGCTTTACCATCCAAGCCACCAGGGAAGCCCTTTTATAAACACCCTAAATGTGGGTTGCCTCCTTTGCTATCCTCTCTCTAGGATTAAGGTCAGCCTTCATTCAGAAGCCCCTATATGTTCCCTCCAGCACCCCTGTAGCCAGCAGCCCCAGCGTGGGGTGAGTGGCTTGGGGGTTCCATTTTGCCGTCTCGCCTGCTAAGATCAGCAGAGCATTCAGCACCACGGACAGCGCCACACCACAGCTCCTTTCTTGGGCTGCGTTTCTCTGCCAGGGCCCTGTGAGCGGTGCTCGACGATACCCCTGGCCCAATAATAATGTCAGATAACAGCTACTGAGTGAGTTCTGTGTGCCAGGCACTGTGCCAACTCTCTTAATGCATCAAGCGGGTTAACAACAAACCTATCAGATTGTCTGTTGGGTACGGTCGATGGCCTTCGGCACCCATTCCCTCCTCTTTCTAGTATACCTTCCTGAATCGCAGAAGCTAGAAAGCTGAAAACTACATTTACAACACTCCCTTGCAGCTGGGGTTTTAAATAGAGATCGAGTTCCATCGATTTAGATGCACTGGAGATAGATTTATAAGGCGGAAGGTATCTTCCCGCTGCCCTCGCTGCATTCCGCTGACAGTGTTGAGGAGGAGAAGGTCTCTGCAGCAGATCAATGCCCAGTCTTTGCTCCCGGGGAGGAGGGGCAAGAGGACACTGTGGGGTAGGCTGCAGAGGCTCCTAGGTCCTGGCTTGCAAGAAAGAGAACACAGAATTCATGGCTCCAGTAGTCCCACCTTGGCTGTGGCTCAGAAGCAGTTAAATCAGCTCTGCTCTGGTTTGAAGACCCAGGTTCTAACCCTCCTGGTGATTTTATGATATTAATTCTCTGGTTTAAATTCTGTTTGGTTAAGGTTCTTAAGGTTTTTGCTTTCTGTACTAACAATGGGGAGGTACTATTACTATCCCATCTTGGGCACAGAGAAGTTAAGTGATGGCCTAGTTCAGACAGCCAGCGAGCAGTGGGACCTGAGCCCAGGACAGCCGACTCCCCGGCCCCCTTCCCAACCATTTTGCCATGTGCCACCCCCAAGGCAGAAAACACAGCCAACATCCCAGGAGACAGGAACAAAGCACCCAGGAGGCTAAAGACAGAAGCTAAATGGAGAGGAGAAAAAGCTGACAGAGAATCCCAGGGATGAACTCCAGGCCCAAGCGGACACAGCCCGTGACAAATCCTCAGAAGAAGGAGGGGGAGGAGAGGACACGGATGTTTGTGGAGGGCCAGACTGGGCCCTGGTGTCTTCACATGCCTGTCCCCCCGATCACCACGCACACCTCACAAGCCAGGTCAGAGGCGGCAGCCTAAAAGGTGGGTATCAGTATCCCCATTTTCCAGGAAGAGAAACTGAGGCTCACAGAGGTCAAGCAATGGGCCTAGAGCTACACAGCTGGGGAGAGACAGAGGCAGAATTGAAGTCTGAGGGTCTGGTTCCACCGCATCACATGACCCCTGAAGGTACCATGCAGGCAGAGCTGCCTTGCCCATTTGCGGAAGGCTGTATTTCTGGGCTTCAGGAAGACAGCACCGCCCTCCCCCAAGGATCTCTACTACATCCCAGGGGCTCTCCTCTAGCCGAGGAGAGGCTTCGGGGGCAGAGGGGGCTGGAGCACATCCGGGAAGGCTGCAGCCACTAGGAGCCGGGCTGCAGCCGAGAGTGCCGGCTCCCCCTTCACCCGCCTTCCCTCTGGGTGCCCCTCCCACCCTGCAGGAGTCCCTCTGCTTGCTGGGAAGGCTCCTTCCCTCGCCCTCCAGACTCTGCACCCCCACCCAGAGCCCAGGCCTTTTTGCCTACGGCCCAGAAGTCAGTGAACCACCATAACTGTGTCCAAATGGGGCTGGAGGTAGGGGAGAGACAGCGGTGGGAACGTCATCAAGACCCCGCCCCTGGGAGCCAGGCAGCGGCAGCAACACACGGGGAGAAGGAGGGACAAGGCCCTACTTGTGCTGAAAACACAAAGCAGGGAGTGAGAACAGCAGGCTGTGACGATGGCGGACTAGAGAATTTCAGTTCAGAAAGAAAGGCAGGGGCGGGGGTATAAAAAACCAAAATTATATTTGTAGAGAAAAAGACCAGCTATCACTGGGTGGTGGGACTATTTTCTTTCACTAGCATTTGAAAAGTATTTTCTGAACTTGAAAAACCATTAAACATAAGCATATATTATTATTTATAATTAGAAAAAAATCCTATTCAAAAAGGCAGGCTTGCTATTTCTAGTAGTCGTGTATGGATGTAAGAGTTGGACTATAAAGAAAGCTGAGAGTCGAAGAATTGATGCTTTTGAACTGTGGTGTTGGAGAAGACTCTTGAGAGTCCCCTGGATTTTTTTTTTTTTTTTTTTTTTTTTAGAAATAAGATTTTTTTTTCTTCTTTTTTGTTATTTTTTTTTTTAAAAGAAAAGAAAATTAAAAAAAAAAAAAAAAATAGAAAAAAAAAAAAGAGAGTCCCCTGGACTGCAAGGAGATCCAACCAGTCCATCCTAAAGGAAATCAGTCCTGAGAGTTCATTGGAAGGACTGATGCTGAAGCTGAAACTGCAATTCTTTGGCCACCTGACGCGAAGAGCTGACTCTTGAAAAGACCCTTATGCTGGGAAAGATTGAGGGCAGGAGGAGAAGGCGACAACAGAGGAGGAGATGGTTGAATGGCATCACCGACTCAATGGACACAGGTTTGGGTGGACTCCAGGAGTTGGTGATGGACAGGGAGGCCTGGCGTGCTGCGGTCCATGGGGCCACAAAGAGCGACACGACTGACCAACTGAACTGAACTGAACTGAACATACAATCAGCTTCTCCTCATCCTTTGGCATCAAATCCTTTTCCTTCCACCCCTTGAGTGGCCTCATTGTGACCAGCTCCCACTCAAGCTTGTCAGTGGGGCAGAGAGGGTGGAGAGGGTGCAAGGGCCAGGCCCTTGGAGTGGCCCAGAGGTTCCTGTGCTGGCTGCCTGCTCAGAAAGAAGAGTGGAGGCTTGAATCTGAGCCCACTTCCTCCCTGCTCCATCCACAGGGCCTGGCTGGGCCAGGTGCACCTCGTGGGCCAAGGTGGCCATTAGCTCTCCCTCCCTCCCCAGGTCAAGAGCTCCTCCGGCAGCTGCGGTGCTGGCTGCATGGTGAAGACCCAGGCGCAGCAACCAGGGAGGGGGGCTCCGTGGCTCCCCAGGGCAGCTCTCACCTGGGCAAGTGGGCGCCAGCCTCCCTTCCCAAAGACCCCACATCAGTCAATCAGTGGAAGATCAGGACCACTAAGACTCCAGCAACACAGTTGGGGCAGTCTAAACCTAGATCCCCATGGGGAAGGGAATAAAGGAGAGACAGGAGCCTCCTGGGCTGGGTCTGGCCTCTGGACTGTCTCCGCGGAAACTGATCAGGGCATACGTTCTTCCAGGTGACGAAGTGTGTTTACAGTCATCATCCCACCTGACCCCCAACAGCCCGGTGGCAGCAGGGGTAATGACTGTCCCCATCTGACCCAAGAGGATGCGGAGGCCCAGAGAGGGTGAGGAGCCTACCCAGGGTCACACAGCCCACAGCGGTAAGGCAGATGGAGGCAGGGGTCTGAAGCCAAGGCCTGAGATTTTCCATAGCTCCTTCTGACATCTGAGCTCTTGGCTCCTGGCCTGCTCCAGGTGGAGGTCCCCTTGGCCCTGGGACTCCTCCAGTCTCGTCTCCCCCATCTAGGGAGCCTCAGCTCCAGTGGAGGGTGGCCCCTGTCCCTCAAAGGCCTCAGCTTTCTCTGCTCCCTCCACCCCTCTCCTTTGCGAAAAGACCTTGTGAACCTCCCCACAGGATGGTCCACTGTCCGTCCAGCTCAGCTTGGCTTCCTCCAGGCTCCCTGGGTCTCAGCAAGCTCATCCTCCCCTCATTTACCCTCTCCTCGTTCTCTAAGGCTGGTGGCGCTAAGGAGGATGAGACGTACCTCTCCTTTCACCAGCCACATTCTAGAAGGGATGTGTCAAAGGCCTTGGCTAAGAGGCAGTTATAACATACGGTCTGCAAGAAGGGCTGCCCCGGGGACAGGACTCACTGGGAGGGGCGTGGAGCCCAACTGGTGGTGTCCAGGGACCCTTCCAGGACCGGGTGAGCCTCAGTGGTCTTGCAGGTCATGATGGAATCTTCTGGAAGGGCTCTCTGTAGCTCTTCTGGACTTAGCCAACAAGGCCTCCCCATGGCTCCAGCTTCGTCTCACCCACCTCTCCCCTCATTTCCATCCCCTGGCCCCTCTGTCTGTCCCTCAGTGCCTGAAGCTTGCCACTTTCCCTCCTGCCTTTGCATGTGCTAGCCCTCCTATCTGGAATGTTCCCCCCGCCCCTGAGTTAACTCATTCCTCCACTAGTTAATCTCAGCTCTATTTTTGCCTCCTTAGGGAACAGCTCCAGTCCAGGTCAAGCCCCCACATCTCATGCTTTGGGGCATCCTGGGAGACACAGAGCGTGGCACCTAGGTGTGGGTTCCTAGTGAGACTAGGCTCCTGGGATCCAGACCCTACCTCTGCCATTTACTAGCTCCATGTCTTTAGGCAAATGTCTTAACCTCCCTGGGCCTCAGTTTCCTTATCTGCAAAGTAAGGATATTAATAGCATCTACCTGACCGGGTGAATGTGAGGATTACATGATCCAATCTACACGAAACACTCAGAACAGTGCCTAGCACATACCCATGGCTCAGTACAGTGACATATTATTTCCTTGGGAGTAACTGGTGCATGCATGCATGCTCAGTTGCTCAGTCAGGTCCAACTCTTTGGGACTCCATGGACTACAACCTGCCAGGCTCCTCTGTCCATGGAATTCTCCAGGCAAGAATACGGGAGTGGGTTGCCATTTATTCCTCCAGGGGGTCTTCCCAACCCAGGGATGGAACGCACATCTCCTGAGTCTCCTGCATTGCAGGCGGATTCTTTACCGCTGTGCCGCCTGGGAAGCCCCCGGGTACCTAGTCCCTCTGATGTTTATTCATGGAATGACACAGCAAATGGCTGCCTCCCTTGGTGGATGGAAAGCTCCTTGATGACAGAGCCCAGGGGCTGTATTTGCTCATTATTTTCTCTGCTCTGCTGGGTAGAGCACAGTGCTTTACAAATATTTGTTGAAGAAAAGGATGATAGGCAGCGGGACTAGGGCGGGTCTCATCTGGCCCTGTGATCTCAGACTCAGCATCTTGGCTGGAAAGGCTCTTTCAGACCCTCTAACCCAAGCCCCTCCTTCCTCAGATGCGCGAGGGCTGCCGCTGGCTAGCATTTCCGCAGCTTGCAGTCTCCCGGGAAGGCCTACGGCTCCACTCTGTCCACCCCTCCCCCACCCCCCACCAGGCTCCCCTCATTCAGAGGATTGGGGGCACGACGGAATCTTGGACCGAGGTATCCATTTATGTCAGAAAAAGAAAGTGAAGTCAGTCGTGT
Organism: Muntiacus reevesi; assembly: GCF_963930625.1. Taxonomy (NCBI): domain Eukaryota; kingdom Metazoa; phylum Chordata; class Mammalia; order Artiodactyla; family Cervidae; genus Muntiacus; species Muntiacus reevesi. Next base: position 85,046,918 of record NC_089255.1, on the reverse strand, counting down.
CCGACTCTTTGCGACCCCATGAACGGTAGCCTGCCAGGTTCCTCCGTTTATGAGATTTTCCAGGCAAGAGTACTGGAGTGGGTTGCCATTTCCTTCTCCAGGGGATCTTCCCAACCCAGGGGTTGAACCCGGGTCTCCCACATTGTAAGCAGATGCTTTACTGTCTGAGCCACCAGGATTTGGGGGGGGGGGGGGCGGTGGTGTCACGTCATCTCGTGTCTGAGTGTTAGGGGAAACATCCACGCCCTCCGCAACCCGGTGAAGCTGCAGGCTTCGATTCAACCTGAGTTATTGCCGTAGTTTCCGTCTCCGTGGTAACAAGTCCGGACTGCGCTCAGCCGCGGCAGGACCCCGGTCCCCCAGGCTAAGAGGCCAGCAGTGCGGCTCCCTCCTCAGCCTCTTGCCTGATGGACTCCTCTGCAGGGCACTGAGGGGGGGGGCAGCTGGGACGGAGCCACGGCGGAGGGAGGCCCCAGCCCATCTGCGTCTGCCCGGGGAGGAAGGCGCCCGACAGCAGGAGCGAATAGGCGGGATGCTACCGGGCGCCGTCCCAGCCCAGCTCCGCCTGCCGTCAGACGGGCTCCGGTGGTGGACGGTGCCGCAGGCTGGCGGGAGGCGGAGAGACCCAAGAATCTTGCAGCCAGGAGGCTGAGCCCTAGCCCACGCAGGCCAGCCAGCTGTTGGCGATTCGCGACTGTGCAGACAGAGCCAGCCTTCACTGAACGCCTTGCTCTGTGCCCTGCACTGAGCTAGGATTTGGGGAGGACAGCAGAGGTCCCTGCCCTCGGTGGGCACCCGGTCAGGCGAGAGCAATCAGAGCAAAGAGGAACCGGTGCCCTGTGAAGAGAGATGCCCCCGCCACTGCCGGCGCCCCTGCTCGCGTCTGGACTTTTCTCGGAAAGGAAACTCAAGAAACGACCCGGCTGCCTCCTGGGAAGGGAATGATGAGATGGAGGTTGAGGCAGAGAGAGGAAAGATGACTTTCCATGATATCCTCCTTTCTACTTTTTGGATTTTGTATTAAGTTCATAACTAACCAAAGCAACCCCCCCCCCAAAAAAAAAAGTCAAACAAAGATGACAAGCGCCACGTGACAGGTACTACGTTAGGGGCAACAGCTCCATGCTGGGCCGGGGGAGGGGGAACGGGCAGCCCTGACGTCAAGGGACTCAGAGCTCTCATCTGCAAGGGGTGTGTGTGGGGTGGGGGTCAGTGCTGTACCTTGGGATGTGTGGACCTACTGGGTTGAAGGTTATCTCTCCAAAGTGCGTGGCTACCTCCCAAAGCATATAGCCTTTATTTGTATAATGTGTATGGGTGATGGCAGGTAACTGGACTTATTGTGGTGGTCATTTTGCAATATATACAAATATCAGATCATGTTGTATAACTGAAACTAATATAATGTTATCAATTATTCTTCAAGTAAAAAAATATAACCTAAAAAAATTACAATGTTATTTAAAAATAGGAAATCTGCAGACATACTGGGGCTTCCCAGGTGGCGCTAGTGGTAAAGAACTTGCCTGCCAATGCAGGAGACGTGAGAGGTGTGGGTCTCTGAGTCAGGATGATCCCTTGGAGGAGGGCGTGGCAGCCCACTCCAGTATTCTTGCCTGGAGAATCCCAAGGACAGAGGAGCCTGGTAGGCTACAGTCCATAGTGTTGCAAAGAGTCAGACACGACTGAAGCGACTTATCACCAAGCAGAGATGTTAGTTAAAATGAAGCCATACTGCATCAGAGTGGGCCCGGAATTCAGTGACTGTGTTCTTACAATAAGGCCACATGGAGAGACACACAGAGACGAAAACCACATGAAGACAGAGCAGAGATCAGCAAAGGAGCACCCAGGGTCATCACAACCACCGGAAGCTGGAAGAAGCAAAGAAGATTCTTCCCAGAGCTGCAGAGGGAGCACGGCCCTGCCAACAGCTTGATTTTGGATTTACAGCCTCCAGAGCTGTGAGAGAGTCAATGTCTGTCACCCGGTTCATGCTGACTTGTTACAGCTGCCCCAGGGAACAAGACAATGGGCCCATGCATCTGTGTATGCTGAGGTTTGCGTGTCAATCGGCTTGGAGTCTGTGTGTGTCTGTGTGTGTTTGGCGGGTTATTTGGGTGTACTTGGGAAAATACTTATGACTGTAATTTGAATTTTAGGTGTTATGTGAGTTTGGGGGTACATGCATGTCTGTGTGTTCATTCATCATGCAGTTTTGTGTGTACATTTCTGTGTGCGTGTATGCGTGTGCTTTGGTGTGTTTGAGAGTCAATGATCTCTAAAGTCTCTCTTGGCCCTAACCTTCCAGAAGCCTGCCCTGGGGCTCCTGCAGCTGCAGAGGTTGGCCTTGAGAGAAATGTGGGCCAGGGGTGGAGAAGAGGGACCAGCATCAAGGCTGTGTTGGCACAGCCCCTCCTCTGGTCTAGGGCCGCGTGGGAAAGGGGGTGGTCTGCTGGTAGAGTGCCCTTCATTGCACCCATTCTGTTGGTAAAAGGGTCTCGAGGTTAGGAGTGTGGGTCTTGCAGGAGCCGTATCCTGGGGGCCCAGCCTGACAGCCTTCTTGAAAGTGAAAGTCGCTCAGTCATGTCTGACTCTTCATGACCCCATGGACTTTACATTCCAAGGAGTTCTCCAGGCCACAGTACTGGAGAGGGTAGCCTTTTCTTTCTCCAGGAGATTTTCCTAACCCAGAGATCGAACCCAGGTCTCCTGAATCGCAGGCAGATTCTTTACCAGTTGAGCCACAAGGGAAGCCCAAGAATATTGGAGTGGGTAGCCTATCCCTTCTCCAGGGGATCTTCCTGACCCAGGAATCAAACTGGGGTCTCCTGCATTGCAGGTGGATTCTTTACCAACTGAACTATTAGGGAATCCTGACAGCCTTCTTGGAATCCTTCAAAAGAGCAGAGATTGCATTGTTGGTTCAGTGGTAGAAAAGAGCAGAGACCCCTGAGAGAGAGAGAAACCCCTCCCAAGAATCTAAGTTACTCTGAAACATGAGGGCAGCAGTTCTCAAACTTTGGCAAACCAGTGTCACCGGAGGGCTTTTTACATGGCAGATGGCTGAGCCCCACGGCAGAGGGTCTGATCCGGCAGGTGTGGGGTGGAGCCTGAGGGCCTGCATCTCGAATACGATCTTGGGTGAAGCCAACACTGCTGAACTGGGATCTTGCTTTGAGAATCACTGCATTAGCCCATACAATAGGAGATGGGTTTCCTCCTCCATCTCCCCCAGGCCTTGCAGCAAGCATCCACATCCTTTAGGACAGGCCCCGGATAAGTCAGGGCTGGCAGGCTCAATTCTCTTCTCACGGTCTGTCTTTCACAATCACCCACCTGTCACTCGCAAAATCATTTATTCAGTAGAATAATGGGCCCTGTTCCCTGCACTCAAGACACTGACAGTCTAGGCACAAGATTCCTGTGGATACTAGGACAGCTCTGCCTGAGTCAACTCCAGAGGCCCGCTGAAGGGATGCTGGGAGCACTGAGGAGGAGCCTTGGCTGGACCTGCAGCAACCCAGGAAGGCTGCCTGGGGGAGGTGTCAGCCAAAGTTAGCTTTTAAGGGAGGAACGACCATAGTCACATTAATTGAAGGCTCACTGCCTGGCGCTGTGCTGAGACTTTGCAAACACGCACTCTTTCAAGACTCACAACAGGAGGGAACTATTGTTGCTGAAGGGAGATTTGAGCCCAGTCCGCTTCCGGTAGCCGTTTTCCCAGCCTTGAGCCTATGTGGGGATGGATCCTGACCTGAAGACGAGTTGTGGTGTGGAGGCCAGAGCGGGGCATTCCAGGAGGGGACTGCGTGTGCACCCACGCGGAGAGGGAGGCGGGCGCAGAGGCTTCCCCCCAGCTGGAAACCACTCCCTCGGGCAGCATCGGGGGAGGGACAGCGGGGGTCTGGAGAGAGGCAGAGGGAAGGTGCTCTGTGAGCACGGTGGCTCCAGCGAAGCTGGGAGCCAGATGGCAGAGGCTGTGGGTCTGGCTCCCATGGTTTCCCGGGGCCTGGGGCCAGAGCGGGGACACAGGGGCCCAAGAACCACAGGGCGACAGGACTGGGGTGTTCTGTTGACAGATCTGCTTGTGATGAAGCTTAGCCCCAAAGAGAGGCTGAGGGGTGACTGGCCAGCACAACCTCCATAACTCAGGGTGGCCCTCAGTCCTTGGCCTCCAGGCAGCCTCTGTGTGACTATAGGGGTCCTGACCAGCCTCGTTACAACCTTGCTCTTACCTCTTGGCGGGGAGGCTAAGGAAAGCCACTCTGAGCCAGGCTGAATGAGTACTGAATTAGTGACCTGAATGCACAGGATGGAACCAGAGGATATAAGGTTCAGCTGCAGCAAGAGGTGTTCTAATCAGACACAAAGAAGAGCACTGGCCTGGGATGCTCAAGGGACAAGAGAGATTTTCTTCTGGGGAAGAGACCCAACCTCGTGTCTTTGTGACAGTCTGTCTGTCTGGAAAACATACGGTGGGGATTTCTCTCTCTCCTCTTTCACTACTTCTCCAGTAAATCTCACCCACGCTTTTAGTTCCTTTTCTCCTTTCCTGCTGGCCTCCCATTTCCGCCTTCTTTCTCTGAGCTGGCAAAGGCTCCCCTGGGCTTGTCTCAGTGTTGCTGGGGGCCTTTGAGTTTGGGCACACTCCACCCAGCCAGTGTTCACGGAGCCCTCCGCCTGCTGGAGGTGAAAGAACCACAGACTGCCTGGCAGGGGAGATATCAGACAGTTCAACCAAGGCCCATATTCGAGGCAGAGTAAGGGCCATGCAATGAGAAAGATACAAGCCAAAGTGATAGGACTGAGAGAGACCAGGGCCTCAGGGGGTTAGGGAAGGCTTCAAACAGGGACAGGTGGGATTTCTCAGCTGGCAGAAGACAGTGGGGGAAGTCTTCTGTTTGGGCCAAGGGGGCAAATGAGTAGAGAAGGGAAGCATAGAGTGGAATATTCCAGAAATGGCAGGTTAGATTGGCTTGACTGCAGAGACGGGGTGAGAAGAATCTGGTATGATAACAGGCAGGTGGGGGACCATGAGGTCCTGAATATTAGGCTGAATGATTTGCACGTAATACTGTAGGCAGCAGGGAGCTATTGAAGGTTCCAGAGGAAGAGCATGGCATTATCTGGGCTGAGACTGGAAGGGAGTCTAGATTGTGCTCCAATGCTAGTAGCTCCTGAAAGGCACCTGGCCCTGATTCTGAGTCCACTGACTTCTCAGGGGGTTCCCCAGGGGAGCAGACAACTGGTGTCTCAAATGTCACTGTTTTGGTGAGGTCTGTCCTGATGATCCAACTAGTTCATCCTAAAGGAAATCAGTCCTGAATAGTCATTGGAAGGACTGATGCTGAAGCTGAAACTCCAATACTCTGGCCATCTGATGCGAAGAACCGACTCATTGGAAAAGACCCTGATGCTGGGAAAGATTGAAGGCAGGAGGAGAAGGGGATAACAGAGGAGGAGATGGTTGGATGGCATCACTGACTCAATGGACTTGAGTTTGAATAAACTCCAGGAGTTGGTGATGGACAGGGAGGCCTGGCAAGCTGCAGTCCATGGGGTTGCAAAGAGTTGGACACGACTGAGCAACTGAATTGAACTCAACTGTCCTGATGATCTTATTTATCAACTCAGCATCTCTGGCACTTCCCCTTTTCCTTCTCTGTTTCCATCACATTCATTGCCTTCTAACATCCTTCATCTGTGGTTTATGCCATTTATCGTCTACTCCACCCTCATTGGAATGAAGGCCCCATGAGGAAAAGGTCTATGTTTTACTTGCTGCTCAATATTCCAGTGCCTAGCATAGTGCCTGGAATCCCAACAAATTCGTGTGTGGACTAAATCAAGAGAAAAATTCCACCCTGCATGAACCATCGTGGTCTTCGTCGTCTCCTCCCTGTTACTTTGCTCCTGGCTTCCTGAGCTTGGCAGCGCTTGAGTGGAAAAATCTCTGAGAAAATCAGACAGAATTTTGCTTCTTCCCTGCTGTGCCTCTCACCCTTGCCAGGAGTCTGGGAAGATTTGGACTGTTCCTTCTCCCTTCCTCTGCCAAAAACACTTCCCTTCGTCTTGGAGTAGGGGCCAGGCAAGGAAAATTTCAGTCGAGGGAAGGAAGAGGCTCGTAGGCCTGAGGCAGCCCCACCCGGCAGCCTGGAACAACTCTGATGGGCTCATCGGAATAGCTGCAAATTATTTGCAGTTACTAATGAGCGCCCAACCCAGCATGCACTGTAGAGGAGCTATGTGCATTTTGTTCCATTTGGGCCTCTCATTAACCCTATGGAATGGGTACTATCTTCCCATTCTACAGATGGGAATATAGAGGCTCAGAGAGGCTAACTGATAAGACCGAGTTCTTCCCACCAGCTGAGGGAGCCCCAGCTTGAACACAGGTCTGTCCTCCTCCAAGCCAGTGCTTGCTCCTTTATGGCACACAGGCTCTCTTCTGCGACAGAAGCAGCTGAGATGCAGCAAGGGGGGCTTGCTGAATTCTCTGTCCAAAGAGTCATCAGATCACAGAGGTCTCTGCTGGCCTCGGGCTTCCCACCTGAGCTATCGGGAGCTGAGGTTTTGGCCACTTCCCAATGATGAAGGAGGACAATGGTGTCACATCTGCCACCCGACCTTAGCTCATCACAGAGTGAGAATTATAACTGCGGGCGCTGCCTGCTCTGGCCTGTGGCCAGACGTCCTCACCTCGCTTCTGTGTGCACCGCAAGAGCTGGAGTCGAGGACAGGGCTCCCTGCCTTGGCGGCCCAGCAGACACCAGGGACGCCAAACCTACCCCTGTGTGCAGATCCAACGCCCAACAGCCAGGGCTGCTCACTGTTGGGCCATCACTGGGGAGGTGGAAAAGCTTGGCTCAAGCCCCCAGTTGTGGATTCCGAGCCTAGGAACACAGTTAACCCACCTTGAGGGGAGAAACCCGCCCTCTCAGTAAACATCACTGAGTCCCTGTGTGCAAGAAAAAGAGACAGCTTCTGCCTTTGAGGCTCTAAAGAGCAGAGCATAGTCACTAAATAGACCATGGGGAACCATGGATGATTCTAGAGCAGGTGAGTGAGACGCCTACACGGTGGATTAGGAGGTGGGTCAGGCAGCAGCAAAGTATGGCTGGGGGAGAACCGGCCTTTGTGATGATTCCAGCTAACGTGTTATGCACTTACTGAGAACTTGAGGTCGTTTCAAGCTTTACAAATACTAACTTTAATCTTCTTAGTAACCCTAGGGTACATTGTTATTCCCATTTTACAGATGAGAAGACTGATGTATAGTGATCCTATAAGCCCTGTAGGTGGTGGAGTTGGGCACTGAACCCACCTAGCTCCCAAGCCTGCCTTCCTTACTAGGATTCTTGCTGCCTCTTGCAGTGATCTGGGCTGGGCAGTGGGCAGGGCCGGAGGGAGGGAAGTGAAACACTGCCTGCAGTTAAGACTCCTTGCCTTGGAGAGCTCTCACATGGCCAGACCAGGAAATCATAAGGGAGATGTGAACATCAAGCACTTTGATCTGCATGGAAAAGAACTGTAGCGAAGATCACTGTTATTGATAACACCAACAATCACAATGTTCTTGGACAACAGCCCAGCCAGGATAACTTCTTTCATGGAAAAGAGATTTTAGAGACTCTCCCACAGAGAAATAATATCACAGTTATAACCTCGCTTGTCTATTCAATCCTTTCCTGGTTTTATTCATTACCTTATTTACTTAAATGGTGGCGCAGACAGTGAAGAATCTGCCTGCCATGCAGGCAAGCTGGATTTGATCCCTGGGTCGGGAAGACCCTCTGGGGAAGGAAATGGCAACCTGTTCCAGTATTCTTGCCTGGAGAATTCCAAGGACAGAGGAGCCTGGTGGGCCACAGTCCATGAGGTTGCAAACAGTTGGACATGACTCAGGGACTAACACTTTTATTTACTTAAGTGGAGGAGAAAGCCTCACTTTGATGGTGACCTGGCCTTCTAGCTTTGGATGTGTGATCACCACCAGTGCCCCTTTCACAAAAGAGGATGAGTTTCTGGGAGTCGCCAGGTAGATGGAAGGAGAGGGAAGGATGTGGGGCACGGGGTGACTCCAGCCAGACAGGGGGAAGGCAGCTGCACCCAGGAAGGGCTGCCCGAGACCCAGGGCTTCCTGTGCTGTTTTGATGTGATTACACTTGATGCCTCTGAGATGATCGGCTACATTTTAAATGACACTATTGATATAAGCAAGGCTTGAGAAGTTAAAAGAAATTGAGGTTGGAGTATATCAAGAGTCCTTACAGCTCCAACAGTCTGTGAAGATACCATCTGTCTTAATCTTCTCCCAAGGAAAAATTATCAAGAGGCAGTGAGCGCTCAGAAGAGCTGTGTCTGGCTGGGTCTAGCCTGTCCCCACACTGGGGTGAGCTGGGCAAGAGCCACTTGGGACCCAGCTGGCAGCTCAACCTGGGGACATCCTAGCCAGAGTCACACAGCCTCTGGCCCCCTTCCCGGGTCTCAGGAGCTGGGGTCACCTGGGACACTGTCCTCCTGGCCTCTCCTGTTAGGTTGTGGGTATAGGAGGGCTGGAGAGGGCCTTCTCTCAAGCGATGAGCAGAGAGCCACGGGCCACAAGCTTGAGGAGGGAGCTGGCAGTAGGGACTGAGCCCTGCTGGGTGGGATGAGAGCAAAAGCGCTTACCTGCAGCAGCAGGTGAGGTCGGGGGCTCCCGAGATGAGCTGTCACCGGCTCACCTTCCTCTTAATCGGTCCCCAGTTGCTTCCAAGCGTCCCGACTGCGTCTCTGCTTAACTCCCGACCACAAAGGGGGCTCCTCCAAGGCTCTGTGGCACCGGGACAAAGAAGTGCTCTCAGTGCACGTGGGCATGGATCCCCGTCCTCCCCGAGCCTCCCCGAGGCTCCTCCCCCAGCCCAAGCAGGCCAGGCCCTCCCAGGTCCACCACGCTGGTCAGCGCCCCACCAGGTCTGCCTCATGGGAACTCTGACGGGGTGAGGGGCACCCCATGTATGCAGCCATAAGCCCCGATCTGCCCTCTACTCCACATCCAGATGCCCAGCCCTGGGGTAGGTAAGCCAGGGAGCCATCCTTCATCCAAGGTCAACAGAAGCCGGGGGGAAGCTGGGGGGACCGTGAATGACATGATACTGGGAGTCCTGGCATCTGTGGCTGCTACTTCCTCCTGGTGAGGCGCAGCACCACACTTTCCCTCAGTGGGGTGTGCGCTTCAGTGTGGGCACAGCCACACTGCCTGCAGGCCTGAGCTGGGGAGACCAGAGGGGCCCACAACTGCCAGGTGACTCTGAGTAAGATCAGAAGCATCTGGGGCGGGGGCCTGCTAAACTGCAGGCTTAAGGGCCCTATCCTAGCCTGTTGAATCAGAATCTCCAGGAAGGGGCCTGGAAATGTGCATTTTAGCAGGTTCCCCACATGGATGCCAAAGAACTAGGATTTACTGGGCTATGTATGCTGGGAAAGGGTTGACAAGTCCAAGGATGAAGCTTTGATCATATGCGTGAGGGGGTCGTTGGTCTCTTTCCTAAAAGCAGCATAATAGGAACCCAGTCTCTGCAGCCAACCAGCCAGGGGCCCTGGGCAACTTGCTGAAACCTCTCTGGGTCTCTTTTCCTTGTGGGCAAAATGCAGGTTAGAGATGATCTCTTGGGCCCTTCTGGGTGTAAAAAAAAAAAAAAAGGTGAACCCACTGAGAAATGAATTTTAAAAGGAAGTTCAGGGAAGCATTTTAAATAGTATTCTTCTTGAATCATTGGTTTTTTCCTTAAATTCACTTTTTAAATTCTGAAAATAACATACTTATGTAAGGGGAAAGAAATCAAAGCATTCAAAGTAATACAGAATGAAAAGTCTCCCTGCTATCCCAGACCTCTGTTCCACTCCCCCAAATAAACATTGTCAAGTTTCCTATTTTTCTTCAAGAATTTTCCCATAAATACTGACAAATATGTATCTATGCCTACATCTTTATTTTAAACCCAACTGGGACCACATTCCCAGTACTTTCTTTGTTTCTTAGTTATTACACATCGCACATCTCTGCATACCAAGAGACAGATCTTTCATGCCTGCAGCTGCTCGTAACATCCCACTGAAGGATGCACTATGCTTTTCATGCATCTATCCTTTTTGGCAGATGTTTAGGTTGTTTTTATGTTTTTTGCTGCACAGACAAAGCTTCAGTGAACATCTTTGACGATACATGTTTGTGCGTACATGTGAGGTTAGCTGTAGGATAAATCCCTAGCAGTAAGGAGTTGAAGGTTAGGTGGATCTAAAATTCTGACATTGCCAGATTGTCCTCCAAAGAAGATGAACCAGTCTGCACTGCCCAGCCATCAAATTTTTAAACTTTGCAAATATGTGAGTTGAAAATGACATCTTGTTTCAATGTGTAATTCTTTAAATATCAGAAAAGGCAGGCATTGCTTTCAGGTTGATTGGTGGCCTTTGCATTTATTTTTCTGTGAACTATGTTCTTTCTAATTTAGCTCACTGATTTTTAAGAGATTTTTCTAAATTAAGACAATTAACTTTTTGTTATGTGCATTACAAATTGTCATTTGTCTTTTTTTTTTTTTTACTCTATTTATGGCATCGCTGCTTACAGAAATTTCAGATATTTCTGTAGCCCAAAATATTTTCTATTAGAGGATCCTAAAAATATATGCTCATGTTTTCCACTGGTATTGTTAGGGTTTTTTTTTCTTTTTAGTCATTCTTTTACTCTTTCCTTCTTTTAAATTTTCTTTCCAGATATTATTTTGGTGTTAAGAGTGTGGTAGGCCCAGCTTTCTTTCTTTCCCCAAGGGGCTGGTTATCTCAAAGTCATGTTTGAATAATTCATTTTCTCCCCCCACCCACCCTCCCTCTTCTAGATTCAAAATATCAATTTAACTATATTAGGATGGATAACAAAGAGTCAAATGTTGATTCAAATTCCACCTTTACTGGATCTAGGAGAAGTTACCTAAAACTCCACGCGCCTCAGTTTCCTCATCTAAAAGTGAGGTTAACTGAATTATGTAGGGAAAATATAGGGAAATGTGGAGTTTTTCAGGCAGTTCACTAAGAAAAATGTCATATTATTTCTATGGATTTTTGGATATGTGTGATACTTGTCAGCTTTCTGACACATTATCTGATATGATTTCATTGTAATTCTAAATAAATAAATGTTTCTACCTTTGGGAAAAATTAGGCACAACAATAGCAACATCTGCATAGGGTTACTGTGAGAATTCAACGAATTATTTGAGCAAAAGGATGTAGAAAGATGAAACTATATGCTCTCTATAGGAAACTAACCTTTGCTGTAAAGATACATGGCTGCAAGGGAAAGGAGAGAAAAGATACTTCATGGAAATGGTAAACAAAAGAGACCAGGGTGGCCACACTCACATCAGATATAATAGGCTTTAGGTAAAAATCTGTCACAAGAGACAAAGAAGGATATTATACAATGATAAAAGTCAATTCCCCAGGAAGAAATAACAATTATAAATAGGTATGCACTTAACAGCAGAGCACCCAAATATATGAAGCTAACATGAAGGAATGAAAAAAGAAACAGTAACACAATAAGAGGAGATGTCAATAAACCTCTTTCGGTAGTGGGTAGAACAATCAGACAGATCAATAAGGAAACAGAGGACTTGGATGTATTCAACACTATAGACCAACTAAACCCAGTGGACACATACAGAACACTCCACCTAAGAGAAGCAGAATACATGTTCTTCTCAAGTGCAGACGGAATATTCTCCATGATAGCCTATGTTTTAGGCTTCAGCGAGGGCCACAGAACAGTGCCTGGCACATGGGAATTACTATATGTTGGTGATTACTATTATCATCACCACACAGTAAATGTCTTAACAGATATTTTCTGTTTCATTGATCTATAAGCCAGTTCCATCACTCAACAAGTATCTATCATTACATGTGAGGCCCTGTTCTATGTGTTGAGAACCAAGCGTGAGCAGCAGTAATAAGCGCTATTCTTCTCCCCTCCAGTTAGGCTCACTTCACTTCTAGCAATTTTTAGAATGTTTATTGGTATTATATTTTCTTTCACTATATTGCAAAACAGGCTAAGGTTATATACAGGAAAGCTACACGTCTTTGTTCTAACTACTGATTAGCAGTCTTAGTATGCGTGTGTGAGCATGTGCACTCAGGCGCTCACTCATGTCCGACTTTGCTCAGTCATGTCCGGCTCCCCACGGACTGTAGCCCACCAGGCTTCTCTGTCCATGGAATTTTCCAGGCAGGAATACTGGAGCAGGTTGCCCTTTCCTACGATAGGGGATCGTCCTGACCCAGGGACTGAACCCTCATCTCTTGCGTCTCCTGCATGGTCAGTCGGATTCTTCACCACTGTGCCACCTGTGAAGTCCCATCTTAGTATACTCCTTTATTATTCTATTAGTTTTTCAGTGGACTGTCTTGTTCTTTTTTCCTCCGGATGGCCGATCTTATCACCTACAGTTTAAACTGATAAATTTGTCTCCTTTCATAACCTATATTTTCAAATTTTGTATTGGCTTGTACTTCTAGAGACGTGTTAAAGAATGAAGGTAATGGTGGTCCCTTTTTCCTTGTATGTATGTCTCTGTACACACATATACACATACATACACAAACACATAAAATGTTAAGCAATATCCATCTATGCCTATTAAATATGAGTTAAAATCAGGGACATATGTTGAATTTTATCAAATGCCTTTTAGGCATTTTAGCATTTATGGAGCTGTTTACATTATTTTTTCATCTCTTTTGAACTATTATTTTGTTCAATTATGTTAATAGTTTTTCTAATATTGAATCTATATCTCTGGAAGACAGCCCCACTTGCTCATGGTATATTCATTTTTCAAACGTAATGCTGTGTGATTCTATTTGTTTCTATTAATATATGAATTTTGCACCAATATTCATAAATGAGATATTTTTGTAGTATTTTTTTTCTTTTCCTGTGTGGGCTATTTCTGTCGCTGTTGTGCTGGCTTCATGGACTACTATGGAGTGTTTCCTTCTCTATGATCTGGCACAGTTGATGCAGTTTAAATAACATTGGAATTCTCTCTTCCCTGAAGGTTTGATAGAAATTAAGAGCTGTCTAAACCTGGGTTTTTTGGAGTGGAGTTTATGAAAATTCAGTTTCTTTCATGGATTATTGGCCTGTTGAGGTTTTTCTAGTTCTTCTGGGGTCAAACCGATGATCTGCATTTTCTCAGAAAACTATCTGGGCTTCCCTGGTGGCTTAGATGGTGTAGAATCCACCTGCAGTGTGGCAAACCTGGGTTCATTCCCTGGGTTGGGAAGATCTCCCGGAGGAGGGCATGGCAATCCATTCCAGTACTCTTGCCTGGAGAATCCCCATGGACAGAGGAGCCTGGTGGGCTACAGTCCATGGGGTCACAAACAGTCAGACACGACTGAGCACAGCACACAGAAAACCATCAGTTCTAGGGACTTCCCTGGCGGTCCAGTGGTTAAGATTCCATGGTCCCCATGCAGGGAGCATGGGTTCGATCGCTTGTCAGGGAACTAAGATCCCACATGCCACGTGGTACTGCCAAAAAAAAAAAAAAAAAGAACAAGGTAAAAATAAATTACAATTTCAAAAAAAAGAAAACTATTAGTTTTAGCTGGTTTTCAACTAAATTTGCATGTGGTTGGGCACAGTATCCTTACAGAATTCTATTTTCTCTGTATCACTGGCTACTTCTCCAATTTTACATATTTGGCTCATTCTTCCCCCTGCTCACATTAGATTATCTATGCTTAAAAAATCATAAAATGACACGTGATTTTTTTTTTCAGGACCCTATTACTATGTGCATAGTCCAGAAACAGAGGAGCTAGAATGAGCTCAGGATGAGAATGAGGAAGGTAGCAGGGGAGGGGCAGCTCGACAAACATTTTAAATGTACAGAGAGGGACTTCCCTGGTGGTCCAGTGGCTAAGACTCTATGTTGTCAATGCTGGGGGCCTGGGTTCCTATGTTGTCAATGTCAAGGGGCCTGGGTTCCAACCCTGGTCAGAGAACTAGATCCCACAAGCCACAACCAAGAGTTGACATGCTGCAATACAGATCCCAAGTACTGCAATGAAGAGCTGGCAAAGCCAAATAAATAAATATTCAAATATTTTTAAAAAGTACAAAGAGCCTTGTACTTTCACATACTCCCTGGCCTTGAACACCCTAAATCTCCTTTCCCCAACTCCCCCACCCAGTTAAGCCCACCAACTTCCATTCTTCAATACCCAGCTGTCACGTCCTTTTGCAACCTTTCCTGATTTCCCTGCGAAAAGCCAGTGCCTTTCCTCTGATGTCTTAGATTACCTAATTTATTTTAATTTTGAAAAATTTCAGGCCCCAAAAGGTTAAAAGTATAAAACCAATGAAATTAACAAATGTTCATATTATGTGGGTCCAAATCAACTTACAAGCTTTCACACAGCAAGGGAAATCATAAAAAAATGAAAAGACAACCTACAGATTGGGAGAAAATCTTTGCAAATGATATGACAGACAAGGGTTTAATCTCCAAAATACACAAACAGCTCTTACAACTCAACAACAACAAAAACCAACTCAATCAAAAAAATGGGCAGAAGACTTTAATATACATTTCTCCAAAGAAGACATACAGATGGCCAGTAGACATAGGAAAAGATGATCAACATCACTATTAGAGAAATGCAAATCAAAACTATGACGAGGTACCACTTCATACCAGTCAGAATAGCCATCATTACAGACTCTACAAAGAACCTGGAGAGGGTGGATACTGTTAGTGTGAACGTTAAGTTGGTGTAGCCACTATGCAAAACAGTGTGGAGGCTTCTCAGAAAACTAAAAATAGAATTACCATATGATCCAACAATTCCACTTAGGCATATACCCAGATAAAACCATAATTCAAAAAGATACATGCACCCTTATGTTCATAAGAGCACTGTTCGCAATAGCCAAGACATGGAAACAGCCTAAATGTCCGTTGACAGGTGAATGGATAAAGAAGATGTGCTACAAGGGAATACTACTCAGCCATAAGAAAGAATGAAATAATGCCATTTGTGCTGGTCTTTGGAAAGGAAGAAAGAAAACAAATACTGTACCATTTGATATCACCCCACTCCAGTACTCTTGCCTGGAAAATCCCATGGATGGAGGAGCCTGGTAGGCTGCAGTCCATGGGGTCGATAAGAATTGGACACGACTGAGCGACCTCACTTTCACTTTCCACTCTCATGCATTGGAGAAGGAAATGGCAACCCACTCCAGTGTTCTTGCCTAGAGAATCCCAGGGACGGGAAGCCTGGTGGGCTGCCGTCTATGGGGTCGCACAGAGTCGGACACGACTGAAGCGACTTAGCAGCAGCAGCAGCATATGTGGAATCTAAGTGAAAGTCGCTCAGTCGTGTCCGACGCTTTGCGACCCCATGGACTTATACAGTCCATGGAATTCTCCAGGCCAGAACACTGGAATGGGTAGCCATTCCCTTCTCCAGGGGATCTTCCCAACCCATGCATTAAACTCTGGGTTCCATCCCACATTGCAGGTGGATCCTTGACCAACTGAACAATCAGAGAAGCCTGTGAAATCTAACATATGGCACAGATGAACCTATGACAAAACAGAAGCAGACTCAGACACAGAGAACAGGCTTGTGGTTGCCAAGGCAGGGGGAGGGCGAGAGGAGGCCTGGGAGTGTGGGATGAGCAGACACAAACTATTATATATAGAATGGATAAACAACAAGGTCCTACCGTAAAGCACAGGGACCTATATTCAATACCCCGTGATAAACCATAGTGGAAAAGAATATAAAAATATAACGTCTATATGCGTATAACTGAGTCATTTTGCTGTACAGCAGATATTGGTACAACACTGTAAATCAACGACACTTCAATACAAAGAAGTTTTAAAAATACAAACGCTAACATTCTGTTATTTTTGCTTCCAACCTCTCTTCTTAAAAGGAGTGTTACTGACTAATTAGAAGTCGTTTCTTTCCCCGTCAGTCTCAGCGCCTTCCCTCCACCCCTCCAAAGACCAGCACAAGCACGAACCTAGTAGGTATTACAGCATTGCAACCTGTCTGTGCCCACGAAACATAGATGTTGTTTTGTGATTTTTATTAAAATTAAATTTTCACTAACGGCACTAATCTGCAATTTCCTTTTTTTCAACCATAATGTTTCTGAGACTGATTCATGATAATACTATGAATACAAGTGTGTATATACATCAGCTTTTTTGAGGCATAACTTACAAAACATAAAATTCCCCAGTTATTTATATTGTAACTGCTGCACAATATCACATCTTTGTCTACTCCATCACTGTGAGTTGAGACCTCTTTTTTGTCTTTCGAACACTGCTGCCCTAGATATCCTTGGAACCGTCTCCTTATGCACATGCGTGAGTTTCTCTGGGTAATTAATCAACCAGATGTGAAACCGTTGGTCATAAAGTATGTACATTGTCACCTTTAACTGCCTTTGCCCCAGCGTCCCCTGGTGTTTGCACTGCCATTATTGTAGCATTTCTGAAGCTGTCATCACCACCCAGTGACTTGCCTACCCACCCCTTCCCCATGAATTACTGGAGGGCATGTCTGTGACTGGCACTCAATGAACACTTGATAAATGAAAGGATGAGCTCACCGTCTAGCAGAAGAGACAGACTCAAATGAGACAAGTGCATTAAGGGCTGTGAGACCTCCTGGCTGGGATCCAGGGAAGGCTTCAAGGAGGAGGTGGCATTCAAGTTGGGGTTTGAAGAACAGAGAGACTCTGAACAGGTGAGGATGGGGATGAGGACAAGGACTGGGCTGGGAGGAGGACGTGGGTCAGATAATCCAGGGTACACTCTATTTGCAGGTTCCTAGCTGACCTGCAGGTGAGGGAGTGTACATTTTGTAAAAACTTCAAAGTGGTTTGATTCCTCCCCAATCCCCATGCAAGTAGAGCCTCTGAGCTGGAACAGGATGAACGAAGCAGGCGGGCAAACTGGAAGAGGTATCTGGGGCTTACTCCAAGGTGAGTCTTCAGTGGCAGGCTCTGGGGAGCCTGTGAGAAGGAACCAGGTCACAGCCGGGCTCAAAGATGATTCATTCGATGAGCAGGCAGGTAGCTGTTCAGCCTCTGGAATGAGGCCTCAGTCAGAGAGAGAGACTGCTCCTCCCAACCTCTTCCCCTCCGCTGTCTCCAGGAAAAGATCAGGGCAGCGGGCCCCAGGCCCACGTGCTACTTCACTTTGCAGCTCTGGGGGCCCAGGTCAGGGGCTTGCACATTGCTTACCCACCCCCGCCACCCCACCAGCTGGCCCCTCCAACCCCGCTGCTCTGGTGCCAGGGCCAGGCCTCCAGGGAGCCCCTCCGTGAAGTGTGGAGCCAGGACCTGGCATCCTGAACACGCCTCCAGCGTGTCCCAGTGGGGCAGGGGTGGGATGGGAATCTTAGCCTTCCATTTTCTCTGCTGTCCTTCAGCAGAACCCAGCTCTGGGCACCCTGCCCAGAGTGGAGGGGAAGGGGAAGACGCACGACCTTCAAGTCCTTCTGTCTTCAGCAGCTTCAGCAAAACCACCAGCAGCGACAGCAGCAGGAGACCTGAGGGTGTGTCAGCCGTGCTCCAGGGAGGAGGAGCCCTCCGCTGCAGACAGATCAGCCCTGGGCCACAGACCATCCAGGTCTG
The DNA here is from genome assembly GCF_963930625.1 of Muntiacus reevesi. Classification (NCBI taxonomy): domain Eukaryota; kingdom Metazoa; phylum Chordata; class Mammalia; order Artiodactyla; family Cervidae; genus Muntiacus; species Muntiacus reevesi. Next base: position 85,029,196 of record NC_089255.1, on the reverse strand, counting down.
TGCATGGGTGTGGTTGTGGCTATCACCGCCTCTCTGAGCCTCAACGTTCTCATCTACCACCTGGGCTACTCACGCCGACTCACAGAGGATTAAAAGGTAATGACAAGGGGACTTCCCTGGTGGTCCAGTGGTTAAGAAGCCACCTGCCAACGCAGGAGACACGGGTTCGATCCCCAGGCCAGGAAGATTCCACATGCTGTGGAGCGACGAAGCCCGTGTGTCACAGCGACTGAGCCCGTGCTCTGGGGCCTGCGAGCTGTGACTACCAAGCCCACGTACCACAAGTACTGAAGCCGGAGCACCTAGAGCCCATGCTCTGCAAGAAAAGAAGCCACTGAAGTGAGAAGCCCATGCACCACAACTAGAGACTGGTCCCTGCTCGCTGCAACAAAGGCTGAGTGCAGTGGCTGCTGTTCATCGTTCAGTCGTGTCTGACTCTTTGCGACCACATGGACCGCAGCACGCCAGGCTTCCCTGTCCTTCACTATCTCCCGGCGTTTGCTCAAGCTCATGTCCACTGAGTCAGTGATGCCATCCGACCATCTCACCCTCTGCTGACCTCTGCAACAAAGCGCAGCCCCTCTACTAAAAAAAAAAAGTAATGACAGGGAACGTGAGGTCACTGAATGGGACCAGGATCTCAGGCCAAGGACACAGTTCAGGGCCTGAGAAGGCCTCCCCAAAGCCTGGCCTAGCTCGCAGGCCAGGGCACAGTAGGTCCCTGCCCAGGATGGGTCCCTGACCCAGTACCAGCCTATTTGTGGTACTGAAGGACACCTCCACCGCCCCAACGCACACACGCTGGCTCTGAGATGTTCCCCTCTGAAGCTCTTTTTAAGGGAACAGCTCAGCTCCAACAGTGCCCAGAGCCACCAACACTGTCGGCTAGCCACTGCCACCAAAGTCTGACCAACCGGCCCAGAGACCCCAGGACCACTGGCCACTCAGCAGGTAAAAGGGTGAGCAAAGGGAAAGAGGGGGCTCCCCATCACCAATCTCATACCAGACACCTTTCCGCTCCCCGCCACTGAATGGTCCAATGCATTGGGGGCTATTCTGAAAGTGAAAGTCACTCAGTTGTGTCCAGGTCTTTGCAACCCCATGGACTACACAGTCCATGGAATTCTCCAGGCCAGAATACTGGAGTGGGTAGCCTATCCCTTCTCCAGGAGATCTTCCCAACCCAGGGATCAAACTCAGGTCTCCTGCATTGCAGGTGGATTCTTTACCAGCTGAACCACAAGGGAAGCCCAAGAATACTGGAGTGGGCAGCCGTTCCCTTCTCCAGGGGATCTTCCTGACCCAGGATTCAAACCAGGGTCTCCTGCATTGCAGGTGGATTCTTTACCAGCTGAGCTACCAGGGAAGCTCCAGGGTTTATTCTACCATGTTGTGAAGGGAAGACTCACAGAGGTGAAGCGAACAGGCAGTGAAGCAGGCGGAAGCCAGCTTCCAAGTGCCCTCAGGTGATGCATCTGGTGTGCTGGCCTCCACCCTCCCAAGCCCTCCAGCAAGCACAGCTGACAGCCACACGAACAACTCAGCAAACAGCCATCTGTCTCCCTGGCCAAGTGGCCAGAGGTGTGTCTTGTTCATTGGTATCTCCACAGACCTCAGCATGCCTTGCTCTTTTGCCAGGACCCAGTGGCCTGAGGCCAGTGTCCCTCTGGCTGGACATGATTCTGAGAAGGTCCAGTCAGGGGGAGAAGGCTCCTATCTCTGGGGCCGTCTTCTTTGGCAAGGCCACTCAGTCATGAGTGGGGCAGGCTTGGCTTCTGGCCGGAAGCTGGCCTGACCTCTCTACCTCTGATGCTCTGAGGCTGCCAGAGGCCGCAGCTCAGCCTGAACAAGGGTCTGCAGGCACAGGGCAGGGCCGGACTTCAGTTACCCCAGCCCAGCTCTTCAGAGCCTGACTTCAGGGTGCTTGCCTGAAACAGCAGAACAGAAGGTGAAAAAAGCAGAAGGCAGGAGCCCAGAACACTTGGATCCTGGTTTTCTAAGCAGGGGTCCAGGCTTCAGTTCCCTTTGGGAACATTACTGATCACCAGGAGGCAGGAGGCACCCTTTCCCCCACCCCCGCTTCTGCAGGTTCCAGGACCAACCCCAGGCACGCTGGGAAGGACCATGGCAGCATGGGTGCAAGCCCTGCCCTAGAGGTACAGCACACAGAATTCTGGTCACTGATGTTCTTCTGAGAGCCCCCTCGGTTGGCCCCAAGCAATCCAGAAACGCTGTAACGAGGACACAGCATGCCTCGTGAGCTTCCCACATTCTCATCTCAGCTTCCCCATCACCGTTTTGCATGAGTTGCACCAGCCACCTCCTAGGCAAGAACAAGGGGCCCAGGAACACCACCCCTGCTGACGTGGGAGTGGCCTGCAAAAACCACTGCTCTCCCGGAGAGGGAAGAGGAGCAAGCGCCAGGCCCCAGCTCAGGCAAAACAGTGCACCAAGAGCTGCCAGTCTCACTCATAGCTGAATGCTCCCCCTATGCACTTACAGTCCAGCCTTCCCAGAGCGAGCCTGCCCATGGCCCCGAACGCCCTGCGGCCTTCCCACACCCTGGACACTCTGTGCAAAGAGCTCCCAGCACTTGATACCCATGATCTCTGTGGTTCTTCCACCAGTTGCTTCTGAGGAAGAGGCCAGATTAGAGAGTCCATGCGATTCAAGAAGCAGGGGGGAGGATCCAGGTGTGTGAGCAGGTCCACTGTGCCACCAGTCACCTGCATTTTACGGTGTGGAAATTCTGTGAAATGTCACAACGGTGGAGGAGGGGGAAAGGAAGTCCTCAGGGGCCCAAAGTACAACCTAATCTGGGCTGGGGAAAGATGGTCTGCCTTCCAAGCCTAGAAGGGTGCCCTAGACTGGCCACGGGGCGGGGGTGGGGGGAGGGCATCCTTCATAGAGGGAATGGCCACCTTTCCCCCATTGAGGCAGGAAATAGATGGCTTCAATTCCAGAGTCTCCAGGAATAATTCCCCACCTGCAATAAGCACTTGACATTTTTCCCAAGTCCTCCCACCCATCTGGGGAAGGTGTTTTCATGCCCAGCTGTCAGGCAGGGAAACCTGGAGGACAGAGTGCCAGGTAACAGGGGCTCGGTCCAGAACCAGGTACTGTGTCCTGTAAGTGGTTCTTCTCCCGCAGTCTCAGAACCTGCCTCTGCCTCTGCCAGCCCGGAGGGGTCCCCACCAGTCCCCTGGATCATGGGGCTGGGGCCTTTCTCCTGGAGAAAGGTTAGAAGGAACCCTGAGGGGGGATGCAGTGGAACCAGACCCACGGTGAGTACTCTCTCTGGCATTGTACTGTCACTCCATGGGCAGCTAGCTGTCATCCGGTTTACTGGGAATCCCACCCCCTCCACAGGGTCACCCCAGTGGTTACTGGTGGTCATCATGTAGCCCAAGGCATGCTGTGCAATCACCAGGGGCCAGCTTTCAGCTCAGAAGGTGAGTCTGAAAAGCATCAACTCAAGCACCAGGCACGAGGTAACTGCTGTGCTCATGGGCTGGGCAGGACCTCCCATCCTGAGATGCTGGCAGAGAGATAGCTGAAGTCCCCCCTGCCCCGGGCCCCCTCCATGACTGTGACCACAGCTGCTAGCACCAAGACCTTCGGGGCTCGGAGGTTTAGTTACTAAGTCGTGTCCAACTCTTGCGAACCCATGGACTGTAGCCCGCCAGGCTCCTCTGTCCATGGGATTTTCCAGACAAGAATACTGGACTGGCTTGCCATTTCCTTCTCCAGGGCTGAGAGACGCCCACAGAAATTGTGTGTCCACTGTGGGTGCAAGACAGGAAGGTAGCCAGGTGCCTTTAGCTTCCCTCTTCAAGTTGCTTCTTTACTAAGAAACTTGAAAACACATCTTAATGGAGAAGATGCTGGAGCTGTCCCCTCCCACTGACAAAAGCCCTCCCATCAGGAGGCCCTCACAGCCTCACCTCACCAGGGCGCTGGGGGTGTGGAGAGGGGGAGGATCAGAGAGGAAGGGGCCTCACCCCACCTGCCTGGAGGTAGGCCAGGCAGTCAGGAGACCTGGGTGCTGGTGAGAGCCCTGGAACACCCTCTGAGACTCAGCTCCCTGGCCTGCCCAGTGATGCTGCCTGGCTCCAGCTCTAAAACAAAAGACGGTTCTCCGCCTGCCTCAGTTTCCCTCCAGAGAAAGTCAGCCACACCAGGGAGAAGGAAGGCAAGGTAAATTCAGGAAAAGTTCGCCTCCAGGAGCAAGAGTCCATTCCTCCCGGGAACAGCAGTTGGGGAGAGAGCCAGGCTGGACCACAGCGGGTGATGCTCAGAGAAAGCGGACTTGGTTCTCCATTCTCCCACCTCTTCTCCTGAAAGACGAGGCTGTGAAAGGAGAAAAGTCCATCTCCCTATTCCCCGTCCTTCCCACAGCTGCCTGGAACTTCCACTCGGCTCTCATCAGGGCTGGTACGCGAGATTGAGGCCTGGAAGGGCCTTCCTCTCCCAGAAGACAATGCTGACTCTCCACCCTGAGCCCTCAAGGAGAGCAGGGGCCCTGGTGCTCCTCTGCTCAGATGAACGTTTTTTTTTTCCCTGTCCTCAGACAATTCCGACTCATGCAATGTTCACACCAAGACACTCCAGAGCCTCTCACAGAAGTCCTACGTCCCCCCATTCTCAGGAATGGGGGAAGGGGGGCCTTGGGGGGAGGGGATGGGAGGGAGTCACCCCACCGTGGACCAGAGGTCTAGAGAGCAAGCTTGACCCCTTCACCTCCAGAGAGCATCAGGACAAGGCAGTGCCTGGGAGGCCAGCTCTGCAGGACCCTGCTAAGTGACTCTGGGGCGAAGCCACCGGCAGCCCCCTGGGCCTCGGTGTCCCCAGGTCCATCATCCAAATCCAAAGTTTCTCTCTCAAGGCCAAGGTGCGGATGGAGGCAAGAGCCTTTCTTTGAAAGCATAGGAGAAAAGGTGGCGGTATTGTGCCCCTGGGGGCCCAGAAGTCCAGCCCACTCGGCACGGAATGAGGACCACCCCCCCCACCCCCCGCACCCGCTGCAGCGCAGCGCTGACGCTGCCTTCACTCAGAGCCGCGGGGAGACTGCGGGGGAGAGCGCACCCTCCCAGGCCGGCCCCGCGAGCCGGGGGCATAGCCCGGGGGAATCCCGGCGTGGGGGTGGTCCGGAGAGACAACCAAGGCAGGCGACGGGGGACCCCCAGGCAGGCCTCCTGTCCACCCTCTACCGACCCAGCGAAGACGGTCGACCGAGCCACGGCCCCTCCTGGTGGGCGGCTCCTTCCACCCTTCCCCCGGGTCCAGGCTGCGGGAGAGCCCGAGCCACCGGGAAGTATGGCGCAGTCTCCCCCGCCCCCACCCCTCCGGGTCCGAGGTCCCGGATAGCGTAGAGCCAGCAGGCCTGCCCTCCCTCCCCACCCCCTCCCACCCCTGTCCAGGACCTGGATTCCGCGCCCCTTCTTCCAGCCGGATCGCTTCTGGAGCATCCCACCCGCGTGCTCACCACGTCTGCGCCCTCGGCGCCGCGGCCCCAGCTCCAGACAAGGTAGGCAGGCGGCCGGGATGCGAGGCCAGGCGACACGCTCCCTACCTGGGAGGAGACTGCTCGCCGGTCCTCCTCCGCGCTGGCCTGCTGGAAGCCAGCCCCACCTGGCAAGGGACGGTCAGCAAATTCCCCGCAGCATCACCGTGGGAGCGGCGTCGCGGCTCCTCCCCGGCCGCCGCCAACCTCGGCCCCGCCCCAGTGCTGCTGGACGGCCGGGGAACCCAGGCTGGATTTTTTTCCTGTGCAAAGACCCAGGCTCCGCCTCAGAGACCTTGTAGCTACCAGGGACCGTCTGCAAATTACCACAGCAAATCTACAAGGCTGATGATCCCTTGCGGGAGGCACTCCGAAGATCTGGGTCCTCAATACCAGAAGCTCTGGTCTTGCTGCTCTCTGGTCATCCCTCACTTCAAGCTCTCCTCCCAGGCACGTCGGCCCAGAAGCCCACCCAGCCCCGCCAGAGAAAAGGCCAAAGCTAGGACAGACCCCCAGCCCCGCACAAAGGTAGCAGCGCTCAGCCGCGCCCAGGGGCCCGCCCAGCTGCGGGCACCCTCCCAGTGGCTGGTACCCAGTTTCTTCTTCCCCAGCAAAGGGAAGAGCTACAGGTTGACCACAGCCCTGCCCAAGAGTCCCGAGAGAGTGGCCTTTGTCTTTTCCAGTTTGCCATGGACCGCAGTTCCTGTAGGTCTCCAGTTTTTTTCAAAGTCCTGGCTACTCTGCTAGAGACACTTGTTTTGATCCAGAGGTCAGGTGCCAGTGTTTGAACCCCCAAAGATCAGTATAACAAAGTGAACGTGAAGTCGCTAGTCGTGTCCGACTCTGCGACCCCATGGACTGTATGTAGCCCACCACGCTCCTCCATCCTTGGGATTTTCCAGGCAAGAGTACTGGAGTGGGTTGCCATTTCCTTCTCCAGAGGATCTTCCCAACCCAGGGATTGAATCCGGGTCTCTCACATTGTAGGCAGATGCTTTACTGTCTGAGCCAACAAACCAAGTCAACAAACTGCGGGTCCAGGGGTAGCTAGGCTTCCATGGGTTGACTCCCCACAAGCAGCGGCGCTGTGCTCCCCGCCAGACTGGCACTCCCTGCTCATGTCTCTCCCTGCCCTGCACCTGCCCCCATCCCCTCCTCCACCCCCTGTTCTTAGACCCAGTAGTGACAGAGGATGAGATGGTTGGATGGCATCCCTGACTGAATGGACATGAGTCTGAGCAAACTCCAGGAGATAGTGGGCAGGGAAGCCTGGCGTGCTGCAGTCCATGGGGTCACAAAGAGTTGGACACAACTGAGCAACTGAACAACAGCAGAGTGCCGTCAAAACTGCAAGTGATCTCACACTATACATTCTGCTGAAATCTGTCCATGTCTTCACTCACCACCCATTCATTTATTCATTCATTCCAGGGATAGGAAGTCTTTGGGATTACCTATCATGCAATAGCAACAGTGTATCAAGGGCCAGGCTCTGGTCCTGGCTCAGCTGTTGGTGTGCTGTGCAATCTTGGGTAACTTGCTTGATGTCTCTGTCTTTGTTTTTCCTTCTCATCTGTAATCCTGAGAGGGGAGGGCTAGTTGGGGTGTAACGCCCATCAGGCCCTAACATCTCTAGTCCTCTCTTTTAGGATAAAGGCTGGTGGGAACAAAGATAAACCAGGTAAGGACAAAAGTAGTGTTTAAGACCTCTAGCTGCCTGGATTCGCATCCCAGTTGGGCCATCTAAATATGGGACTTAAACTCTCTGAACTTCTTTCTTTGCGTATGCAAAATGGGGGGAATGATAATAACAACCTTAAGAGGCAGTTGTGAGGATTAAGTGAGCTATTGTACACAGAGTAAATGTTTAGTGAATATTAGTTGTTGTTTTTGCTGCTGTTGTTCCGATCCTGGTGGGAGAGAGTAAAACCTGGACACTGCAGCATGTTCTCTGTCTGTACTTCCTCCTTACAGAACTGGTGTCTGACCCCAGGGTGAAAGGAGTAAGCCTCTTAAGCATGCCGGTAATAGATGCTCCTTTAGAAAGACCCCATGTCAAGGGGAAAGAGCAAGGTTTTTGGATCTAGTTGAACCTTGGTTCAAAACTGGGCTCTGCGGTCTCCCCCGGTGGTCCAGTGGCTAAGACTTTGATCTCTCAATGCTGGGGCCCTGGGTTTGATCCCTAGTTGGGGAACTAGATCCCATATGTCACAACTAAGACCCTATGCAGCCAAATAAGTAAATAAAAATAAATACTTAAAACAAAACAAAACTGGCCTCTGTGTTCCCCTGGTGGCTCAGTGATAAAGAATTGCCAGTGCATGAGTCTCCGGTTCCACCCTGATCCAGGAGGATCCCACATGCCTCAGAGCAACGAAGCCGTGTGCTGCGACTATTGAGCCTGTGGTCTAGAGCCCGGGAGCTGACCTCCTGAAGACCGAACGCCCTAGAGCCTGCGCTCTGCAGCAAGAGAAGCCACCACGACGAGAAGCCCACGCATCTAGAGAGTAGCACTAACTAGAGAGTAGCCTCTGCTCACTACAACTAGAAAAAACCCATACCGCAATGATGACCCAGCACAGCCAAAAATAAAAATAAATAAAACTTTTTAAAAAACTGGACTCTGCTTGTTACTAGCTGTGTGACTTTGTACTAGTTATTTAACCACTCCAAGGTTAATTTTCACATCTGTAAAATGAGTATCATAATGCAAATAAAAGGAGTCCAATAATTGAATCTACCACATAGAGTCCACATGGAATTCCAACTGAGCTATTTCAAATCTTCAAAGATGATGCTGTGAAAGTGCTGCACTTGATATGCCAGCAAATATGGAAAACTCAGCAGTGGCCACAGGACTGGAAAAGGTCAGTTTTCACATTTCAATCCCAAAGAAAGGCAGTGCCAAAGAATGTTCAAACTACTGTACAATTGCACTCACTTCACACCCTAGCAAAGTAATGCTCAAAATTCTCCAAGCCAGGCTTCCAACAGTACATGAACCGAGAACTTACAGATGCTCAAGCTGGATTTAGAAAAGGCAGAGGAACCAGAGATCAAATTGCCAACATCCATTGAATCATAGAAAAAAAAAAAAAAAGAGAATTCCAGATTAACATCTGTTGTTTCATTGACAACGCTAAAGCCTTTGGCTGTGTGGATCACAACAAGCTGTGGAAAATTCTTAAAGAGATGGGAATACCATACCACTTTACCTGCCTCCTGCAAAACCTGTATGCAGATCAAGAAACAACAGTTAGAACCAGACATGGAACAATGGACTGGTTCCGAATTGGGAAAGGAGTACGTAAAGGCTGTATATTGTCGCCCTGCTTATTTAACTTATATGCAGAGTATGTCATGTGAAAAGCCAGAATCAAGACTGCCAGGAGAAATATCAATAACTTCAGATATGCAGATGACACCACCCTTACAGCAGAAAGCGAAGAGGAACTAAAGAGCCTCTTGATGAAGGTGAAAGAGGAACGTAAAAAAGCTGGCTTAAAACTCAATGTTCCAAAAACTAAAATCATGGCATCTGGTCCCATCCTTTCATAGCAAATAGATGGGGAAACAATGGAAACAGTGACACACTTTATTTCTTGGGCTCCAAAATCACTGCAGATGGTGACTGTAGCCATGAAATTAAAAGATGCTTGCTCCTAGGAAGAAAATCTGTACTAAAAAGCAGAGACATTACTTTGCCAACAAAGGTCCATTTAGTTAGAGCTATGGTTTTTCCAGTAGTCATGTATGGATGTGAGAGTTGGACCATAAAGAAAGCTGAGCACTGAAGAATTGATGCTTTTGAACTATAGTGTTGGCGATGACTCTTGAGAGTCCCTTGGACTGCAAGGAGATCAAGCCAGTCAATCCTGAAAGAAGTCAATCCTGAATATTCATTAGAAGGACTGACAGTGAAGCTTAAATACTTTGGCCACCTGATGTAAAGAGCTGACTTTTTGAAAAGACCCTGATGCTGGGAAAGACTGAAGGCAGGAGGAGAAGGGGGCAATGAGGATGAGATGGTTGGATGGCATCACTGGCTGAATGGACATAAGTTTGAGCAAGTTCCAGGAGGTGGTGAAGGACAGGGAAGCCTGGTGCGCTGCAGCCCATGGGGTCGAAGAGCTGGACGCATCTGAGGGCCTGAACAATAACGTAGAGTCACTATGACTATAAAATGCATGTAAAGTATTTAACTTAGTTTTTCATAAACAGAAGGTTCCCAGTCAATGTTAATCTCTGCCTTCCAGGAAGGACCTAGATAGAATGGAGGGGAGACCCTAGGACTGAAATTTCTAGGTGTCCTTGACTGAGTGTCCTGTGAGGACTCTGAGTAGTGGGTGTTCTAGTCCAGACCCAGAGCAGCAGCATCAGCAGCTCTCCAACCCCCTATGCCAGGATGCCATCCATACAGACCCTGGGAACCAGCCTCCCTGGATGAGCCATATCCCTGAACATGCCCTCTACTGGGAACTGAGGCCAGAACCGGAGACCAGAAGCAGGTCTTAAACATGGGGCTCAGGAGTTTAGGCTTTACTTAGTAGGCAAAGGGAGCCATGGAAAGTTTTTGAACAGCAGCTACGGGATAAAATTGTTGAGTCAATACCAACCCTCTCCAGTTCCTGGGGGCAAGGCCTGATAAGCGTCAAGTGTGTATAATACAGGGAGATACAGAAGAGGAGGGAGAATCTATGGGAGTACCAGGTGGGCTATATGGTGGGACAACCAAAGAGATGACCCCATGTCCCAAACAACTGAACGCCAATGACCTAGATGAGTGTCAGGCTGGTAGAAGGTGCTTTGTAAAGGTGTGAAGGTGTGTGGGAATGAATAGCTGAGGCTTTCGTGAATAGCTATGGCCTTGAGAATCTTCCAAAGGAAAGGTGCCTTTGGGTGCTGGCCTGTGGGCGCTGAGAACATTTTCATGTTCTCACTCATGTGGACTGAGGTGGGAGATCTCTGAAAGATGATGAGAGTTGTCTTTGAGACTGCTTTCTTAACCTCCAATGTCTTGTCTGAGAATGTAATCCAGGATAAAAACAAAGACCCAAAATGCATCTGAGCAACCCAAACAGATAGAACTGTCAGCTGTCCAAATCAGATGGCTTTATCTATAGGAGAGTACCTCATGTCTTCAGTGACAGCCCACCTACATTTACTCTACACAGTTTCACAGATGCGTGGTGGCAGAAACTACTAAGTGTCCACTTATGTCCTTTCTTTCCCTCTTTCTTTTAGCAGTAGAGCTTCCAAGGTTAAAACCTGGATACATGGCTACCCTGTTAGAGACTATATATCCCAGCCTCCCTTGCAGCCAGCTGCAGCAATGGGACTAAGTTATAGCCAATGGAATGTGAGTGGAAGTGATCTGTTTCATTTCTGGGCCACATTCTTAAAAGGAAGTTGCCTGCTCTTCACTCCTCTTTCCCCTTGTGCAGACTGGACCATGGACATGGGAATGGAAATGGGGGCATCTCTGATGATGCTGGCAAGGACAGCACCCTAAGGTTGGCCAATCAAGAAGACCTTAAGAACCTGAGTTTCATGATGACCTGGAGGAGAAGAGCCCTGGACCATTGACACCTTGGTCTCTGTGACAATAGCTAGACCAAGAGCCTTGCTGATAAATCTGATCTGTTTCCCGGTTTTCAAGCCCACAGTAGATAGGGAACAGAATAATGGAAAGAGAAAGATTTCATGAAACTGAAAGCACAGTGAAATTAGCAAAAGCCTAGAGTGAGAGGAGACAGAATAGCTGTAAAACAAACTCAGAGTTTGGGGTCATTTAGTTCAGGATCATACCCAGAAGCCTTGGGGGCCCCATTCTATTACAGGATAATGTTGGAAATGCTCACAATAACAATCTTGAATCATTAAGAGAAAGTTAATTGTGACAGAATATTTTATATTGAAAGGAAAGCAATTATGTGATGTGTTTTAAAAGTATATATGATTGAAAATAGTTAACATAAAGCTTGCATGCTTAAGGATAGAAACCTTCAGCATCCATTCAACATAATACCTTTCCTGATGTGCCAGAAAGTAGAGGTTTTGGTTCACTGATATTTACCTTCTTCCTTCTTAAAAGGATCTTAAATCCTTTTAATATCAGCTTGTAGGGACTAGCCTGGTGGTCCAGTGGCTAAGACTCCCAAGGCAAGGGGGCCAGGGTTCCATCCCTGGTCAGGGAACTCAATCCCACATGCCACAATTAAGGGTTTGCATCCCTCCAATAAAGCCCCTGTGTGCTACAATTAAGATCCAGTACAGCCAAATAAATAAATATTTTTCCTTTTCCTTTTCTGTTCTTTTCCTTTCTATTCCTAGTATCTGGCACAATGCTGACTCAAATAAATATTCCTTAATTGCTAAGGGGGTGAAATCTGTGCTACCTTAGACTCCAGAGCTTAGGGTTTCCACGAGCTGATGTGGACTATTGAGCAGTGAAGTTGCCTGAGGTCCCCAAATACCCTGGTGGAGAGCTGCAGGGGCATAGTCCTCTTAGCCAAGAGAGTTATGAGCCCATGTTGACCCTACTCCTGTTGTCTAGAAATCATTTCCTCAGAAACACTCTCTTGAACTCACAAGGCCAACATGCTCAGGATTTTCATTGCAGAACTGGTTGTAATTCCAAAACCAAATACAACTGAACACAGTCGACACAACAGGGCATGGCCTTTCTGCACTGCCCAGATGAGATGTTCAGGAAAACTCAAAATGAGAGGGGAAAGTGGGAGGCCCTGGAAAGTTAGCTCGGTGTGCTCACTATTTCACATCATTTCGACTCCTAGGATTTTAGGTTTCAAGACAGCAGAGCTACACTATTGTCCCCATCACCCCAAGGCTGGCGCTGGGTAAGATTGCTAAGCAGCCTGTAAGAAGGTGGGTGATGGGTCTGAAAGTAATGATCTTGAAAGTCTGCAGATTTTGCTATACGATCCAGAAGTAAACATAGCCACTGATCGGGACAGTGCTTTCAAGGCAGAACTACATCACTATTAACACCTTAAGTGATAACGCAGATACTGTAGGGTATCCCCTGCCCCCAAGAGTCCAATCAAGACTCTGCAAGAAAGTGGGTCTATTTTGGGAGCTCAGACTTCTGTCACAACACCTTCTTATCTGTCTTTCTAGCCAACTCATTTGAAAAGACCCTGATGCTAGGAAAGATTGAGGGCAGAAGTAGAAGGTGGCAGCAGAAGATGAGATGGTTGGATGGCATCATCAACTCAATGGACATGAGTCTGGGCAAACTCTGGGAGATAGTGAAGGACAAGGAAGCCTGGCGTTCTGCAGTCCATGGGGTTGCAAAGAGTCGAACACGGTCGAGTGACTGAACACCAACAATAACAATAGGAATTTGATTTCCTGTTCAGAAGGTAGGGGAGCAACGTATTGGGATGGAAAACTATTTTCCTGTCCTCTGTCTAGTCAGACATGGGGCTGTGGATTTCAAGAGACACACGGCACAGATCCCTCACTGGAAGCAGCACTTCCCAGGATGGTGGGGCCAGAGTGGAGAAGTCAGAGCCCTCTAACCACGTGGTCCTCAGGGCAGAGAATCCAGGCCTCCCCTCTGCTGGGACAGCCCTGGCCTCCCTGGCCTCCCTGCCCTCCCTTACCCTGGCCTCAGGCTGGGTCCCCACTCACCAAGGCCCCACCAGGTAGAAGCTCAGCTCGCAGCAGCCTCTTTGACTGGCACTTCTGTCCTGGGAGAGGGGAAAGTCAGGACTAGTTGGGGGAGGGGGGTGTGGAGGTCTCTGTCATTCAGCACACACAGCCACTACCAGTGATCAATATTGGAAACTGCCGGTGGGTGAGCTCAGAGGCGGATGCTGGTGACGTCACAAAGGAAACACCCCTGTCATGACGGAACTCTGGACACATGTCGGAGAGGGAGCACTTCTCTAACTAGAAAGGAGCTAAACTGAACATTTCCAGGGCAGATCTGGAGGTCTGAAGCCTGCACAACCTCGCCTCCATCCTATCTTAAGCCTAGCTGATGCCCTGTATGATCAAGTCCTGAAAGAATACTTGGAAACTATATTATCAGTGGTAAGCATGCTGTAATATCTACTGAAGTAGAAATATAATGTGTACTTGAAACATATAGTATTATAAACTAATGTTACCTCAATAAGAAATTAATTAAATACTTGGGTCCTCATGTTGATATTTATTGAGGTTAGAGACCATCCCCTACTCCCACCCCGAGTGGATCCTCAAGGGGCAGAAATATGGGTTTCTTATGGGATTTCTTCTGGGCTACAAAGTGAGGGTCCCATCGCCATGCCCAGGCTCGTGAAAGCAGCTCTGTTGGCCTCTGGGGGTTGGCATCAGTTTCTGGTAATGAACATGTTCTTTGTTTTATAACCTGCATTAACTTTGTGAAATACAGTACATAATTAGAGAAGTACATATAAAATAGAAATGAGCACTGTAATGAATAATCATAAAGCAAACACTTATGTAACCACTACCCAAGTCAAGAAATAGAACATTATACCAGACATTTCTCTGCATTGCCACCCAATCACACCCCTTTCTCCTCTATCTGCCCTCCACCCAGAGATAGGCCCCTCTTGACCTTAATAGCAACCTTCACTTCCTTTTCTTTATACTTTTGCCACCTGATTATTCATCCCTAATCAATAGAGTTTGGTTGGGTCTCTTTTTTTAAGTGGATATTAATGAAATTTATTGTATATACACTTAGAATCTGTTATGTATATACTTATATTTGTTGGGCTTTTATGCAACATTGTATTTTTTAAAATTTATTCATGGGATCCCTCAGAAATGGTGCCATGTGAAGACATTTTAAAAATGGTTTTATTTATGCATTTATTTTATTTTTGGCTGCGCAGGATCTTCATTGCTGTGCACAGGCTTTTCCTGGCTGCAGAGAGCAAGGGCCACTCTCCAGTTGCCGTGTGGGGGTTTCTCTCTGCAGCGGCTTCTCTCGTGGCAGAGCGCAGGCTCTAGAGTGCATGCTCGATAGCTGCGGCTCACTGGTTTAGCTGTCCCGTGGCATCTTCCCAGTTCAGGGATCAAAACTGTGTCACCTACCTTGGCAGGCACATTCTTAGCCACTGGACCACCAGGGAAGTCTAACATTGCATTTTAAACGTTCATTCAAGTTGTGGCGTGCAGTTGCTTATTCATTGTTATTGCTGCATGGTACTCTTTAGTTTGACTCTGCCATCATTAATTTATCCCGTTTGGTGGAAATTTCTGATTGTCAGCTTGTTTTCCAAAACAATGCCACCATGCCTGGGACACATGTCCTGGAGTTTCTGCAGACCAAAAGTAAAGTTGAGGGAATGATCATCCACTTTGGGGGTGCATGTCTTCAGCTGTACTAACTAATGCTGTTTCCAAAGTAGGGTTGTATCAATGTGTGCCTCTGCCAGCAGTGGGCGAAGAGTATCTGATGGTCTACATCCTTTCTGATATTTGGCACTGATGGTCTTTGTTACTATCCTGGTAGGAGTTTTAGTAGTGTCTCATGTGGTTTCAGTATGCATTTCATGAATTGTTGAGATGACGTATATGATCAAAAATGTATTGACCATTTGGAGTTCCTTTTCTGGAGATATTTGTTCAAATCTTTCACCCATTTTTTTTTAAATTGAGCTGCCTTTCTAACTGATTTGAAAGATGTTATAAATAGCCTTGTGATTATCTGCTCCTGTTTTGGGTCTTGCCTTTTCAGTCTATGGTGTTCTCAAGCTAATCAGAGTTTTAAATGTTAATTTAGCAAGATTTATCTATCTCTTTGTATCATATTTAAGAAATGTTTCCTGATTCTGAGGACATAAAGACATTTTTCTGTATTGTCTTGTAAAAATTTGAAGGTTCTTTTGCATCTTGCATTTAAGTCTATACCAACATTCATCAGTGACAGTGGCTGAGGAGGTAACTCCAGAAGTCTGTCCCTCCCCAAAGGCAGTAAACAAACTTGCAAATAACTAATAGAGTCAACTTTTTTGGAACTCTGGAAACTACCTGAAGGCTTGCAGCATCCAGGAAATGCTTAATCGAGGAAAAAACAGCTGAATCTCAGTAAGAAAGCTTTATGGTATTTTAAAAATACACAGTTTTTTAAGTAGTTTTCAGTTCACAGCAAAATTGGGCAGAGATTTTATTTCCCCATGATTCCACATATGCTCAGCCTCTCTACTATCAAAATGAACTTCCATTGACGTGTCAGAGTCACAAAAAATCCATAGTTTATTTTAGGGTTCACTTTTGGTGTGTACAGCCCAAGGGTTTTGACAAATGCGTGCTGACATGTATCCACCATTATAATAACCTCAGAGTAGTTCTACTGCCTTAAAAATCCTCTCTGCTCTGCCTATTCATCTTTCTCTCTTTCACCACTGATTCTTTTACTGTGTCCATAATTTTGCCCTTTCAAGAATGTCATGTAGTTGGAATAATACAGTAGATAGCCTTTTCAGATTCTTCTTTCAATTTCTTATTGTTGTTCAGTTGCTATGTCGCGTTGGCTTGTTTGCGACCCCATGGACTGCAGCATGCCAGGCTTCCCTGTCCTTCACTAACTCTGGGAATTTGCTCAGACTCATGTCCGTTGAGTTGGTGATGCCATCCACACTCTTCTTTCACTTAGTAATATGCATTTAAGTTTCCCACATGTCTTTTCATGGCCTGATAGCTCATTTCGAATATTTCATTGTTTGAATGTACCTTAGCTCATTTATTCATTCACCTACTGAAGGACATCTTGGCTATTTATGAAGGACATTTTTGGCAGTTATGAATAACTGACAAATATGACCATCCCTGTGCAAGTTTTTGTGTGGACATAGGTTTTCAGTTCATTTGGGTAAACATTAAGGGGTCCAATTGCTGGATCATTTGGTAATGATATGTTTAGTTTGGTAGTGAGTAAGTGAAGTAGCTCAGTCGTGTCTGACTCTTTGCAACCAGGTTCCTCCATCCATGGGATTTTCCAGGCAAGAATACTGGAGTGGGTTACCATTTCCTTCTCCAGGAGATCTTCCCAACCCAGGGATTGAACCTGGGTCTCCCGTATTATAGGCAGACCCTTTACCATCTGAGCCACCAGGGAAGTGGTGGTAAGTTCTTAGTTTGGTAAGAAACTCCCAAATTAACTTCTAAAATGGCTATACCATTCTTCATTCCCACCTCAGTCAATAAGCGTTCCTGTTGCTCCACACCCTTGCCAGCATTTGATTTTGTCAGTGTTCTGGATTTCAGCCATTCCAGAAGGTGTTTTGTGCTACCCCATTGCTGTCACAATTGGCAATTCTCTAGTGATGTACACTATCGAACATCTTTTCATGAGCTTGTCACACACTGTATATCTTTGCTAGTGAGCTGTCTGTTCGGGCCTTTTGCCCATTTTTAAATCAGGCTACTAATTTTCTTCTTTTTGAGTTTTGAAAATTCTTTACATATTTTGGATAACAGTCCTTTATCAGATATGTCTTTTGCAAATATTTTTCCCCATCTGTGGCTCATCTTCTTGTTATCTTGACAGTGCCTTTCTCAGAGCACACGTTTTTAATTTAATAAGTCTAGTCTAACAATTCTGTCTTCTATGAATCCCAGTTTTTGGTGTTGCATCCAAAAATCATCATGTCAAAGATCATCTAGCTTCGCTCCTGTGCTATCTTCTAGGAGTTTTACAGTTTTGAATTTTACATTTAGCTCTATGATGCTTTTTGAGTTCATTTTTTGTGAAGGGTATAAACAAATTCTGATATAGTTCACCACTAGTAGATCTTTCCTATGACAAATGCTAAAGGGAGTCCTTCAGGCTGCAATGAAAAGATAATAGGCAGTAATATGGTGCTGCATGAAGAAATAAAGACCACAGGAGTTAACTGCACACATCAATATATAAGCCAGTATTAATATATTTTTGGTTTGTAGTTCCTGTTTTTCCTATATGATTTAAAAGATAACCACATAAAGCCAAAATTATAAATCTCAGCACATAATGTATGAAGATGTAATTTGTGACAATACAGCATAAAGGTGGGTGTAGAGCTACGTAGGAACAAAGTTTTTGCATGCTACTGAAGCTAAATTGATATTAATCTGCACTGTGCATGGTGTGCTAAGCCCCTTCAGTCCTGTCCAACTCTTTGTGACCCTGTGGACTGTAGCCTGCCATGCTCCTCTAGCCATGGGATTCTCCAAGAGAGAATACTGGTGTGGGTTGCTGTAGCAGGAATTTCTAATAATGTAGTTTCACAGCCTTGAGAAATTTCATAGAAATAGTACAGCATATATCAAGAAACTGTGTTGATGATTATTTTTCAGGTTTTTCTTAGAATAATAGCCTTGTTACAGACCCCAAGGCCAGATCCAGAAGAGAGTATGACTGGAATCATTAAAGCATGGACCTTGGAACACCGGGTCGGCGTTAGGGATGAACACTGCCTACGCACTTGGTGGCTGTTCCCGAGACTATCCCAGAAGGGATTAGTCTGGGGTGAAAACAAGGAGATCTGGACTATATCAATGTAGTGTCTTAGGAAAGACAGATCAAAGAAGGTTTTGTAGTCTGCAATTAGGAATAAAAGCTGGACTCAGAGTAGACAATGCACCTCAGTCCAATAGAGGCTGTAGGTCCCCTGACCCATTGCACCAGTTTTTGTGTTGTTTTAATTCTCGTAGCTCGCTCCTGGACCTTTAAGACAGCAGGTTGCCATGCCCTCTTCCAGGGGATCTTCCTGACCCAGGGATCCAACCGAAGTCTCTTAAGTTTCCTGCGTTGGCAGGGGGGTTCTTTACCTCTAGTGCCACCTGGGAAGCCCTTAATCTGCACTGCTGCGGCGGCTGCTGCACTAGATTATTACAAATTAAGATGCTTCAAATTGAGATGTTAGTTGTAATCTTCAGGGCAATAATTAAGAAAATAACTCAAAAATAGACAACAACAAAAAAAAACCCAAGGAAATTAAAAACTGAAATTGTGAAAGTGAAAGTCGCTCAGTCAAGTCCGACTCTTTGCGACCCCATGGACTATACAGTCCATGAAATTCTCCAGACCAGGATACTAGAGTTGGGTAGCCGTTCCCTTCTCCAGGGGATCTTCCCAACTCAGGGATCGAACCCAGGTCTCCCACATTGCAGGTGGATTCTTTACTGTCTGAGCCACCAGGTGGCTCCCAAATGGCAACCCAAGTATATTAGCAAATAAACAAAATAAATATATATTTAACAGAAAAGAACAGTGCTGGATAAAATAAAGAACAAAAATAATGTAAGACATAAGAAAATAGCAAAATGGCAGAAATCCTTCCGTTTCAATAATTACTTTAAATGTAAATGGATTAAACTCTCCTATTAAAAGGCAGAAACTAGCAGAATAAATATCGTTAAAGACGTGATCCAAGTATAAACTGTCTATGAGAGACTCACTTTATTTTTTTTTATATTTTATTTTATTTTATTTATTTTTTTTTAATTTTATTTTATTAGTTGGAGGCCAATTACTTCACAACATTTCAGTGGGTTTTGACGTAGATTGACACAAATCAGCCATAGAGAGACTCACTTTAGATCCAAAGACACAAATAGGCTCAAAGTGGAAGATGGAAATAGACAGTCTATGCAAACAATAATCAAAGGGAGCTAGAGTGGCTATATTATGTCAGAAAAAGTAAATTGTCAGAAAAAATAAACTTTAAGACCAAATTGTTACAAGAGACAAAAAATGATATCATATAATGATAAAAGGGCCATTTCATCAAAAAAAAAAATATAGCAATTACAAGAGCTTCCCTGTGGCCTAGCTGGTGAAGAATCTGCCTGCCAATGCAGGAGATGTGGGTTTGATCCCTAAGTCAGGAAGACCCCCGGAGAAGGAAATGGCAACCCACTCCAGTATTCTTACCTGGGAAATCCCATGGATAGAGGGACCCAGCAGGCTACCGTCCATGGGGTTGTAAGAGAGTCAGACATGATTTAGGGCCTAAACAACAACAACATAACAATTATAAACATAATGCTAGTAACAGAGGCATCAAAACATATGAAGAAAAAACTGACAAGATTAAAGGAGGGAAACTGACAGTTTGACAATAACAGTTGAATATTTCAATACTCTATTTTTAATAATAGAGCAAAGATATAAAAGACTTGCATAACATTATAAAACAACTGGCCCTAGCAGACATCTGTAGGACACTCCACATAACAATAGCCGTATACACTTTCTTCTCAATGTGTATTGAGAACACAATGTGTATTGAACATTCTCCAGTATAGAACACAAGTTAAGCTGTGGAAGAAATTGCAGTACATTTAAGTATATAAAATATCTTCTCTGACCACAAATATACAAAATATCTTGTCTTATGGTCTCTGACCATAATATACAAAATGTCTTCCCTGACCACAGTGGAATAAAATTAGAAACCAATAATAGAAAGAAATTTAGGAAACTCACAAAAATATGCAAAAACTAGCACATGTTTAAATAAACTTAAAAAATATTTGGTTCTTTGCGTTTAGGTTCAGTTTCTCAAGTTCCAAAACAAACCCGGTGATACCTTGACTCAGGTTGAATCAAACCTATAGATAAGTTGTGTGGATTGACATTTTTAAACTATTGAAACTCCCAATCCAAGAATATGGTATATCACATCAAGAGTATGATAAGGTTTTATCATTTTTCCTATAGAGGTCTTTAAAAAATTATTTCCAAATTCTGGCATTTTTGTATTTAAATAATACATTAAAATGTTCTCATTTTCAAAATACTTGTTTTGCTATATAGGAATATAATTGATTTTTATATACTGACTTTTGTATTCATCACCTTTGTTAAACTCTATTGATTTTGATAATTCCTAGATTATTTTAGATTTTCTATATACGTAAGTGTATCATCTGTACAATTTTGTTTCTTCCTTTCCTATCTGTAATGAACTGAATTGTGCCCCCCTCCCAATTCATCTGTTGAAGCCCCAAAGTGTGACTGTAGTTGAAGAAAGGGCCTTTAAGGAGGAGATCAAGGTTAACTGAGGTCATGAGGATGCAACCTTAATCCAGTAGGACTGATGGTCTTGCAAGAAGAGGAAGAGGGACTTCCCTCGTGGTCCAGTGGCTAAGACTCTGGGTTCCCAATGCAGGGGGCCCAGGTTCAGTCCCTGGCCAGGCAACTAGATCCCTCATGCTGAAGCTTAGCGTTCGCTTGCTGCAACTGAAGATCCCGGTGCAGCCAAATAATTAAATAAATATTTCTTTTAAAGAAAGAAGAAGAGGAAGAGAACAGGAGCCCCTTCTCTCTATGCCCAGAGGAGAGCCTGGATGAGGACCCAGGAAGAAGGTGAACATCTGCAAGGAAGGAGAGACTCTTCACCAGAAAGCAGCTCTGCTGGCACCTTAATCATGAACATCCAGCCTCCAAAACTGTAAAACATAAATTTCTGTTGTTTAATCCACCCAGTCTGTGGTATTCTGCTATGGCAACCCTAGCAGACTAATATAACGCCTTATACCTTTTTCTTTCTTTCTTTCTTCTTTTTTCTTCCTTCCTCCCTCCCTCCTCCTCTCTCTCTCTCTCTCCTTTCTGAGCTAAGATATAAATATAAAATGTAATAGTATGTTTGTCTGTTTCCAACCATAAGGGAAAACTTTTATTGCTTCACCACTAAGCATGATGTTGACTCTAATTTTAATAGATATCCTTTACCAGATTCAAGAAGTATCCCTCTATTCCTAGTTTATATCATGAATAGATGTTAAATGTTATCAGTCACTTCATGGTAACTTTTTTTCTCTTTGAAATGTTAGCTTGGCAACTTACAGTGACTGCTGTGACTTCTTATCGATTTTGTTTTAATTCTTTTTTCCCATGCAGATATCTTAAGCATTTATTTCTTTTAAAATAGTAAGCATATGTTTCACATCCTGTGATCAAGAATTCCATCGCTTCAAGTCTTTGTTTCTGTTGGTTGTTGTTTCTGCTGCTTCTTGCTCATACTGTCTTTTTTCCTTATGTGCTTGGCTACCTTTTCTTAATTGTCTGCCATACAAATGGACATTGCATTTGAAAAGTATTTGCTGAAATACTTAGAGGCCTAGGGTCATAGTACTTTCCCCAGAGAGGATATTTGCTTTTGCTGATTACTGAGGGCTGCCATACTGGAAATATCGTAAGTCTTGGTAAAATACAGAGGTTTTCTTGATCACAGGTGTGACAAGAACCCTGGCTAAAAGCTTACACAAAGCTTTATTTCTAACTCGCTGTTACACCAGAGGACTTGTCCCTTTGGGTGCTAGCTTAAAGTTGTTGTTGTTCATTCGCTCAGTCATATCCAACTCTTTGCGACCCCATGGACTGCAGCATTCAAGGATTCCTTATCCTTCACTGTCTCCCAGAGTTTGCTCAAATTCATGTCCATTGGGTCAGTGATACTATCTAACCATCTCATCCTCTGCCACCTCCTCCTTTTGCCTCCAGTCTTTCCTAGCATCAGGGTCTTTCTAATGAGTCAGATGGCCAAAGTATTGGAGCTTTAGCTTCAGCCCTTCCAATGAACACTCAGTGCTGATTTCCTTTTGGACTGACTTGTTTGATCTTCTTGCTGTCCAAGGGACTCTCAAGAGTCTCCTCTAGGATGACAATTTGAAAGCATCAATTTTTTGACGTTCAGCCTTTTTTATGGTCCAGCTCTCACATCCATACATGACTACTGGTAAAACCATGGCTTTGACTAGAGGGACCTTTGTTGGCAAAATAGTATCTCTGCTTTTTATTATGCTGTCTAGGTTCATCATAGCTTTTCTTCCAAGGAGCAAGCATTTTTTAATTTCATGGCTATAGTCACCATCTGCAGTGATTTTGGAGCCCAAGAAAATAAAGTCTATCACTGTTTCCATTTTATCCCCATCTATTTGCCATGAAGTGATAGGACTGGATCATGATCTTAGTTTTTAGAATGTTGAGTTTTATGCCAGCTTTTTCACTCTCCTCTTTCACCTTCATTAAGAAGTTCTTTAGTTCCTTTTTGCTTTCTGCCATTAGGGTGGTGTCATCTGCCTAACTGAGGTTATCAGATAACTATTGATATTTCTCCTGGCAATCTTGATTCCAGCTTGTGCTTCATCCAGCCCAGCGTTTCACATTTCACATGATGTACTCTGCATAAAAGTTAAATAGGCAAGGTGACAATATACAACCTTGTCGTACTCCTTTCCCAATTTGGAACCAGAGTAAATGTTTTTCTGGAACTCCCTTGTTTTCTCCATGATCCAACAAATGTTGGCGATTTGATCTCTGGTGTCCGTGTCTCTTTGAAACCCAGCTTGTACATCTGTAAGTTCTTGGTTCATGTACTGCTAAAGCCTAGCTAGAAGGATTTTGAACATAACCTTGCTAGCATGTGAAATGAGTGCAATTGTATGGGAGTTTGAACACACTTTGCTTCAAGTATGGGAGTTTCAACTCACCATTTTGGGTGGCCTAGCAGCCAAAGCCACAGCCCAAGTTTGCATCTTTCCCTTCTGGTTTGCAGTGTCTATAGAGCTAAAGCATCTTCCTCACCTTCTTATCAGCTGTTCGATGTCTTTAATTTAGAATATGTAATTCATGTACTTTTAAGGAAACTCTTTAATTGAGACATAACTCATATGCCATATAAATCACTCATTTAAATGTGCAATTCAATGGTTTTTAGTATATTCACAGATTTGTGCAGTCATCACCACAGTCTAAATTTAGAATGCTTTGTCACCTCCAAAAGATACCTCGTACCAATTAACTGTCACTTCTGTTTCCCTCCACCTTCTTCCCTCAGCCCTAGGAAAACACTCATCCACTTTCTGTTTTCATAGATGTGCCTATTCTGGACATTTCATACAAACGGAGTCGTCCAATATGTGGTCTTTTAAGACTGGCTTTTTTCACTTGATGTAATATTTTCATGGTTCATCCATGTAGTCCATTTACTTTTAATGTAATTATTTCTATTCTTGTGTTTAAATCTACCATCTTGCTATTTTTTTTCCCATTTGTCCCATATGTTCTTTGTTCTGTTTTTTGCCTTTTTTCTTGCCTTCTTTGAGATTGAGTATTTTTTAGGAGTTCATGTCATCTGTTGGCTTATTAGTTATTCCTTTCTCTTTTTTAGTGTTTGTTCTAAAGTTTACAATGTGCATCTTTAATTTCTACCTTTAAATAATATTATTCTGCATCACATAGTACACAAGAAACTTCCAACATTGTGTTCCTTTTCTTCCTCTCTTGTCCTTAGGGCTTTTTTGGTCATACATTCTACTTCTGTCCTTATTATAAGCTCCACAGCACATTGTTATTATTTTTGCTTAAGCTTTTCATCTTTAACATAAATTTTTGAATGAGGAGAAAACATATTTTACTTTTACCATTTTCCATATTTATTTATTTGTAGAGATTTGAGTTTCTACTTTTACCATTTTTCGTATTTATTTATTTCTACTTATTTTTTTTAGAGATTTGAGTTTCTACCTGATATCATTTCCCTCAAGCCTTCAATAGGTCTGCAGATGATGAGTTCCCTCAGCTTTATCCCTGGAAACAAATCTAGGTTGACAATTCTTTCTTTTTTCTGGTAAGATGTTAAAAATTTAGTTCCACAGTCTCCTGACTTGTATTATTTCTACTAAGAAATCAGAGATTGTTCATATATTTTCCTTCCTGCATAAATATCTCTTTTTACCTTTGGCTCCTTGAAAAGAAATTTTTTATCATTCATCTCATTGATAATGATACATCATTGATAATGATGTATCATTATCATATCATTGCTCTTCAGCAGTTTGAATATGATGTACCTTGGTGTCATGTTCTGTGCTTGGCAATGGTTCAGCTTCTTGGACATGCGCATTTATATTATTCAAAAAATTTGAAAAATTTTCAGCCTTTATTTTTCAAATATGCACCCCCTCAATGATATGGAATAATTATATATATTATTCCCTTTGATATTGTCACAGGCTACTGAGACTCTATTCCTCTTTATGGTCTTTTTTCCTCTCTGGTTCTCCTGTAGCCCCTTTAGAATTCATCCAGATCCTAATGGAGAACCTAAAAGTCCTTCACTGGAACTCAAATGTCTAAACACAACCTCTCCTTTCTATCAGATTTATCCATGTATTAGAAAAACGGGAATGAGTACAAGGACATAATCAACCTCAGGGTTCCGCACAGTGGTTACCTATTACAAAAAGAAGGTCCATCAGAGAAAAGTTAGCTTTATTGGCAACGTTTTGTTTCTTAAACTGATGGCAAGAACATGGGTTTTGTTGGGTTATTGTTTATACTGAGTTTTAAATATTACATAAGTTTTAAAGAGACCCAAGGACATGAATCTGAACATGTTAGAATCTCTGAAAATTTAATGAAAGGATTGAAATGAGACATTTGGGGCACAGAAAGCCACAGGGGCCTGGATTTTGGCTCCCTGATACTATTCTTCTCTTCCTTAAAAGATGCTTCATTGGTTCTGTCCTCTTCTCTCTGTTCCTTACAGAAGGGGTCCCCATGATAGAGCAGGGATAGAGGCAGCGGATACCCACGGGTCATTCATTGAGTCAGGTGCCTCTAAGCTGGCACTACTTGCTTTCCAGCACATTTTGATCCTGACGTTATTACCAGCATGTTATCAGTATGCAAGGAAATAAGGCAAACAAGTACATATCTTCTTACTGCAGCAAGATGACTCTTCCCCCAGCCCTCCTCTCCCCTGTGGCTGAGCAATGCTTACTACTTTCAGCCGTTATCACTGCATCCTTTCTCATCCTTCTATGTATTCCCAGCAGAAACCCTCCCTCCGTCCTGTCTCTGAGTCTGATGAGCTGGAGAGCCAGCTACTTCCTTGCCCACCAATCCCCTCACTAGCCTAGCCCCTCACCAAGACAACATAATAGTTAAGAGCTAACATTTGTTATACTTCTGCCATATTAACTCATATAATCCTCAAGACATCCCTACATGGTAGACATGACTATTATAGTTCTCATTTGATCTTCAGAATATCTCAGGTGAAGGAAACACCACTGCTACCATCTGTAACAATTTAAAGATGAGGCATCAAAAGTTCAGTTACTTGACCACAGTCACACAAACAGGAAATGGCTCAGTTTTTCTCTCTCTAGTTTTTGTGTGTCTCGTGAATGATCAGGACTGTCTGGTTAACCCATAGAAGAATGAAAAACAATGAGTCACTGTTGATTCAAGCCCTGGGTTTGGGGTGACTTGTAGCCCACCAATATGGAATTGAAACCGATGTCGAAAATTAGATGGTAGATGAGTATTTTCTCTGTGAAAATATATTTTCAGTGTGTTGTTAAGTAAAAAAAAAGCAGCCTATTAAGCAACATATGCAACATCATTTAATTGCTGTAAAAAAAACAGCAACAAAAAGCACATACTCTGGACCTATTCAATTTCCAACTTGGATAGTGTGTTTGATGTTGAAGGGTGCTCATATTCCAAACAGGATGCTGGTTAGTTCAGATTCTCTTGCCTGGAAGCTGATGACTGGAACTCAAAGGGAGGATCATAGGGTGCGGAGTAACCCTCAGTCTAAGGAGAGGTGGACGTCGCTGTAGGGTGGTACTTCCCGGGGCACCTACAGCCTCCAGAACCAGCCTTGCTCCTCTAACCAGCACGACCACTCCCCCCCTCCTTTCAAAAAGCAGATGAAGATGGTCAGAGAGCAGTCAGTCCCAGGGGTGATCCGGCTAAATAATTTTCCAGGGTTTGTGACAAGTAGCTCCTTGTTCAAACATAACAAAGAATTTCAAGACAACAGGCATTTGACCAAGTGTGGGGCCCTCCCAGGCACAGCAAATGTCCCCAGGCTAGAGCAGGAATGCTCTGATTTTCCTTCCACTTTCTGGATGTGGAAGGAGGGTTGCTAGCTAGAGCTTATCCCCAGAGAGGGGGTGCCCATGAGAGAGGTGGACACCCCATTTCTTAGTTGAGTGCCAGCTAACTGGTCAACCTATCCCGCCTTGGGGTGAGGGACAGTGAAAAGGAGAGTGGACAGAGGCAGAGCCAGGCAGTGAAGGTGGCCTGCACGCCCCCATTTGGCCAGACAAGGACGCAGGGATTCCTGTGGGTCAGTCCCTCCTAAGGAGGAAGAATTCCAAAGGGGGGCATTCAGGGGCAAGAACGGACAGGATATGTTCAAAACAGTCTAGCCAGATGACCCTTCTCTCCAGAGAACCCACTTGCTCACCCCACTTGGAAGACTTCACCCCCGAGAGACACTCGTCATCAGGCAGTGTTGGCCCAGAGAACGAAACCTGTGGCACGAAGAGCAGACTCATTAGAAAAACCCCTGATGCTGGGAAAGATTGAAGGCGGGAGGAGGGGACGACAGAGGATGAGATGGTTGGATGGCATCACCGACTCAATGGACATGACTTTGGGTAAACTCCGGGAGTTGGTGATGGACAGGGAGGCCTGGCGTGCTGCGGTCCATGGGGTCGCAGAGTTGGACACGACTGAACGACTGAACTGAACTGAACTGAACTGAACCCCCTTCCAGCTCTTCCACCCTCCATTTATACCCCAACCTCAAACTCAGGGGAGGTCAAAGCTTTCTGATGGGAGAGGGAAGGAGGAGAACGCCCCTCCCCACTCCTAGCCTTGCTTGGCACTAGGGGAGGATCACCCTATATTTGCATTTGATGCTTAACTTTTAAATTGAATTAAACTAAACTGGATTTTTAATCATTTAAAAACACTAGGGAATTTGACCAGAAAACTTGGAATCTGCCAGGCATATTGTTCGAGAGAAGACCTTTGACAAAGCGTGGGTGAAGGCGGTGATGAGAAAGCTACAACGTGTTGCGTTTGGCCCTGTCACATTCAGACTGCCCCATAAACCTGGTCCATGTGAATAGGAATAGGTCTGAAGGGTGTACAGCTGGGCATCAGAGAACAGCTGGGCTTGGGGATTGTGTACAAAGACAAGCAGTGATCTTTAACAAGGGAGGCATTCTGTCCTCCACCCAGGCTGCCTTCCGAGTCTCCAGCCCATCCGCCCATCCAGTCCCCGTATATAAGCATCCCTGCCCCACGGCGGGGGGAAGAGGTGGGATGTTGGGGGCAGCCCTCAGCCAGCTCTGGGGGAGGGGAGATGAACTCCATCCTCAGCCTCTCCGCCCCGCAGCGTATAAGCCCCTCGGGACACAGAGACCCAGCCTCATTCGTCTCTGTCTCCCGCAGCACCGGGACAAACCTCAGAAAAGTCTGGAACATCGGAACACCCCCTCAGAGCCAGGAAAGCGCCCGTCACTGGGGTGGGGCCAGGTGGGCACGATTCACAGGGGGCTGGGCTGGGGGACAGGCAGATGGACATGGGCACACAGGGTGAGCAGCCTGGCCCCGGAACGGTCCATCACCCTGGGCCGTCCAGGATGACTGGTCACCCTAGGGCAGGGTCGGGCTGGATGGAGCAGGGAGGGCGGCTTGGTGGAAATGGGGTGAGGACACAGAGCAGGGGCAGAAATGGCAGCAGAGGGCAGGGCCGGTGCGAGCTGCCTTTCCTTTGTTTCTGGGGCTTTTCCATCTTGTGGGGAACAAAGCCTCTCTCTGCTGGGAGGGGTGTGTGTGTGTGTGTGTGTGTGTGTGATGTGGGAGAGCTTTCTCTCTCTCTCTCTCTCTCTCTCTCTCTCTCTCTCTCCCTCCAGAAGGCCTGCCCCCCTCCTTCAAAGCTCCAGTGGCCATGACTCAGCAGGAAAGCCAGACCTGCTCCAGCGCGGCTGCTGAGCCCCCCATCACCACCCCCCCCAACCCCTGGATCCCTGCCAGGCTTCCCTTCCCTCAGGCACCCACACGGAGGACCAGAGGCAAGGATATCTCTGACCCCATCACAAAGACGGGGGCAAGAACCCAGAGCGGGCAGCGGGATGGACTGAAGGCACAGCCTCCCATGCTGAGAGGAGGGATGACGTTCCCGGGCTCGGAGATCCTGCAGACAGGGCAGAGCCAGGGTCCCTGGCGATCAGGGACCAGGGGCTGGGGAGGCTGGGGGAGGTGGAAGCAGCCAGCGCCGCCCGCAGCTCTCCGGCTCAAAGTGACTCCCAGACCGCAGATCAGGCATCTGGCTTCCTGCCACGTTACCAGCGAGGTCCTGGTTTCTCTCCCCGCTCTTGTCCCTGAAAAGTCGGTGAGAACGGTCGGTCGGCGCTGTGAACATTCTCTTGCCCCCCAAAGTCGCCTCCACGATCAGGCAGCTGCTGAAAGTTCTGCCATCAGACCCCTACCTAGCATGGGTAGCTCGTGAAGGTGTCACAGGCTTTAGAGAGCTGGTTCCCTTTGCAGGGCTGCCACCTACCAGCTGGGTGATTGGGACCAACTCCCTGGCAGCCCTCGGGCCCTGCGCCTTGATCTGGCAAGTGGGAATGAGGAGCCTACCGGCAGGGCTGGCGTGAGGGTGCAGGAGAGACGATGTTAACATCCGAGCCCTCATACACAGCCTAGGATGCCTGAAGCTCCTTCCCGCAGGAACCGGGAATAAGCAGGCAAAGGGGCTATTTTAAAAGGAGGCGGAGGGGCTTCCCTGGCGGCTCCGTGGTAAAGAATCCGCCTACCAGTGCCAGAGACACGGGTTCGATCCCTGGTCAAGGAGGATCCCACGTGGCTCAGAGCAACGAAACCCGTGCACCAGAACGATTGAGCCTGTGCGCTAGAGCCTGGAAACCACAGCTGTGGGGTTCACACGCAGCAGCTACCGAAACCCTCCTGCCCGCGAGCCCGTGCTCTGCATCGAGAAACTGCCACAATGAGAAGCCCACACAGCAATGAAGACCCAGAACAGCTCAAAATAAAAATTAAAATTATTAAAACAAAACAAGGCAAAGGAGAGAAAAAGATGAGACTGAGTGGTCCTGGCCACAAGAAGTGTCTCCTAGGCAGGAAAGAGAAGGCGGTGGTGGGTCAGGAAGAAACACGTGGCAGAATCCTAGGAGCCTCTTTGCCCAGCTTACCAGGGCCACCACCATCGCTCCTGCCGTGTAGCAGTTGATGTCACTGAGCCTCCCCGCTCATTGCGGCCCTCACTGTCGCTTCAGCCAGACTCCATTCTAGAAACGGAGGGGAGGGTAGTGTTGGGTGCATTGTGGGTGGGAGAGGAGATGCCGTAGCTGGACCAGCTGGACAGGATGGTGGGCAGCTAAGAGCATGCGGGAAGCGGGTGCACCGTACTGACTGTTGGCAATGGTGATAATTTCAACAGAACACAAGTGTCATTTACATGTAGGGAGGAAAGAACAGGAAGTTCAGGGCTGGCAAAGCCCTTCATGACATCAGGACTCAGGTTCCTTGTATATCATCTCAACATTCTCAGTATACATCTAAATGCTTTTTTGGGGTAATTCTTGTTCTGTGATCTTATGGTTATTTGTTATTTCCCTGGTTAATTTATACTGAGAAGCTTTCTAGGTAGAGATGCCCACCCTGTAGGCAGGGGATGGTACCTCACAGGCAAAATATGGTAGAGAATTCTCATGGCTCCTCAATAAACGTTCTCCTTTTCTTCCCCAGGAATTGGATGCCCCTACAATAAAGACTAATTTCTTTGCACCTACACATGGTCATGTGTTTGGAGAGGGAAATGGCAACTCACTCCAGTATTCTTGGCCTGGAGAATCCCAGGGACAGGGAGCCTGATGGGCTGCCGTCTACGGGGTCGCACAGAGTCGGACACAACTGAAGTGACTTAGCAGCAGCATGGTCATGTGACTAAGTTCTAACTGATGGGAGATAAATGGAATAATCATGAATAACTTCCAAGGAGTGTCCTTAGATAGACAGGATATGTCCTTGCTCAGCCTTCTTTCATACTTCCTACTGGTGGGATGTTGGCTTGATGGCTGGAACTTGAACAACCATTTTGGACCATGAGATGCATACCGAGAATGGCGAAGAAATGATATACAAGGAGCCTGGGTCACATACAAGGAGCCTGGGTCCTGATGTCATGAAGGGCTTTTCCAGCCCTGAACTTCCACCTCTGTCATGAGGGTGACAACTACACCTGAGGGATGACAGAACAAGGTACTGGAAAGGGCTTGCTCTTTCCTGACACTGTAGAGTGACTATATTAGCCGTGGAAGACCTGCCTCTAGGCTTGTTATACCCGAGCAGGCAATACACGTCCATCTCAGTTAAGCCAATTCTACTTCGAGTTTCTTGTCCCTTCGCAGCCAAATTCTAAAGGAAACCCACAGTGAATTTGTTCTCTGTTTTTCGCTACTATGGGATGGGCAGGGAAGACCAGCTAAGCCTCTCTTGGTCTGGACCTTGGAGGAATATTTAGTGACATGGGCCGAAGATACTGTCTAGTCAATAAGTGGCCTAGGAGTCACAAAGGGAAGGACTGGGCAAGGCCCTTTTCTCCTCAGAGTCCCGGCAGACAGGCACCTTGATTTTAGCCCAGTGAGACGCAAAACAGACTTCTGACCTCCAGAACTGGACAGTGAGTGGACACTTACACACATCACAGCAGAAAATGATCCCTTCAGGGAATCACCCGGCTGTTGTAGAAAGAGAATGTGGAGGGAGATACAGTTCTAAAATCCTCCTGACAGCCAGCAGAAGAGAGAGAGAGCCACAGCTTCCAGAAAGATTAATTTCCATTCCCGATATTAGCAGTTTTTGAGTTGAATTCGCCTCTGTCACATTTAAACTAGACTGTTCTTCATTTAATGAATTTCAGTAGAGGAACAATAGTAAACCTAGAAGAAAGTGTATAATTGGAAAATATTCTGGCTTTCATTATTTCCTATTAAAAGATAATCCCTTCTCTTTCAAACACCTTGATGGGGAGGGAGGTGGGAGGGAGGGTCAGGATGGAGAACACATGTACACCCATGGCTGATTCATGTGAAGGTATGACAAAAACCACCCCGATATTGTAAAGTAATTAGCCTCCAATTAAAATAAAAAAACAAAACAAAACAAATTTTAAAAAAGGAAAAAGAAACAAAGAAGGATTCTCCCTTAGAGATTTGGGAGGGAGCATGGCCAGGCAGACACCTTGATTCTGAACTTCTGGCACCCAAAACTGAAGAGCACAAATTTCTGGTGTTTTAAGATACCAGATTTGTGCAGCATCCACAGAAAAATAAAACAGTGATGTTCTGGAAAAAAAAAAAAAGAACATCTTATATAACAACACCCAGAAGTGTTTTAAAAAATGGGATGAGATCTCAAGACTCAGAAACAAGATGGTGACTATGCTAACTTTATTGCCCCCTTGGGACTGTGGGAAGCTGAGAGGCAAAGATCACCGCAGCACCTGGCATATAGAAGATGCTCAGTGAGTGTTTGTTTACTGGCAGACTGACTTCTGTTTGGAGCAGAGACTGAAGCACCCATGGAGGTGGAACAGTGGTGAAGACCAGCAGAGAAATGTGTTGGGGGAAGATGACTCTGCGGGCCGGGGCAATGGTAAAATAGGAGTCATCATGGTCTGCGGCACACCCCTGCCCAAATAGTGCAGTCCTCCCGGGGTCAACTGGGAAAATCCTGTATGTTACTAAGACAGGATATTCCTAGGAAGGGTGCCTTACAGCTAGCAATGGAGCAGTCATGTTCAGGGTAGCATCTGTTCCTCACAGTCTCAAGGGCATGGATGATGACTGCGCTCTTTCCAGAAGAGAAAGGTAGGCCCCAGGACTGCAGAGTCACTTGCCCAAGACCACTCACTAGGAAATGCAGCAGCTGGAACTTGAACCCAGGGGGCTTCTGATCACACACACCCCCTTCTTTGGAACAGAAGATGCAACTGGGGATTTCTGGCTCTAAGTAGCTGTCTCCCCTGAAATCCCCAGTCTGACACTAAGGCCCTGAAGTAAAGAGGAGGTGTGAGAAGGCAGGGGATCTCAGACAACCTCTCAGCAGACTGAAGGGCTGGTAGACAGATGCACCCAACAGTGAAGAACCCAAACACTGCATTTGCACAAACACACACACACACACACACACACACACACACATGCCCCAAACTCAAATGTTTTACTGCCATCTACTGGAAATTGTCATAATGATCATGTAAATCCATGATGACAAGTGTGAAAATGATGCCCCCTGGAATTGTAAAGTGCAGAGCCTGAACAACCGTACTGGGCAGCCCTAGATATATCTTCTCCTGCCTGGCAGAATGAAAAAAGACAGGGCCCTGGAAATCATGGTAACTGAAGTCCTGCCCTCATCTTTTAGTCCCTGGCCCAAACAGAGGTTCTGTTGTAGTCTGTCTCCCATAGTTTTGCTACTCAGTCTCGTTTACTCTTTTCATCCTTCCTTCTGCTTTGTGCACACATCCTTAGCATCTGCTCAGGGCCAATTCCCATGTTAGGCTTTGTGGGAACAACATGGGCAGAACCTAGTCCCTGCCTTTCATGAGGTTGCAATCCAGTGGAGAACAGGGCATGAAAACTTTACATGATATAATGCAGAGGGACACATGTCAGCTGGATCTGGGGGGCCCAGGGGAGGTTTTCTGGAGAGAGGGACAGCTATGTCAAGCGTGAACTAATTTAATAAAGCAGGCAGACAGCCAGGCAGGGTTCCAGGTGGGGGCCACAATACATGCAAAGGCCTGAAGGCTAAAACAAGCTTGCAGCCTACAAGGCTTTCAAGCCAGACCCCGGAGGGCCCCAGGTGGGTCTCTGGAGCTCCCGGGGTCCCAGGCCATGCCCAAGGTGGCTCCCTGCACAGGTGGGCCCTGGAGAGAGTGAGTCGGGGGGCAGCTTCTGGAGAAGGCAACAATGGGGCGGGGCGTCAGATCACTCAGTCCTTACAACCACTGGTGAAGGAATACTACCACGGCCACATTCTATGACTTAAGCAACTCAGAGAGGTTAAGTAACTTGCTCAACCTCACAAAGCTGGAGCGTGACAGGCAGATCAGATTCAAGTCTGTGACTCCAAGTTCTGGCCACGGCACCCATGGGTCTTGTATGCGTCTCTGCTGAAGGATGCCAGGGAGGAGAGGAGACTGACTTCCATCCTCATCTCCTTTAGGCTTTGAGATGTCACTTCCCGAGGCCCAGACTTAGAAAATGAAAAGAAGGGGGTAGGTCTTCACAGGGGAAGACAGCGCCCCCCCACTCCCACGCGCTCAGCCCAGACAGTTGAAAGGTCGGGGCTCAGCAGCGCCCCCGTAAGGCGGTCGGTCCACTCTCATGTGTTTCCCTCAGCTCTCAGGTACAATGCGTGCTTCCTCTGCGAGGGCCTCAGAGCAAGAGCCTTCCCGCTTCTGTGGGGCTTCAGAAGACTCTTTTTGTTTCTCTCTCAAGGCTTCAGGCTCTTGCAAGAGTAATAGAAAACGTAGTAGGGTGTATTTTCCCATCTGGATCAGAGACAGTGTGAGCATCTATCCTGTACTATTTGGGTCCCTTCACCACGTACTAGCTGTGAGTCCTTGAACATTTTCCCAAGCCTCTGGCTCCTCTCCAGTAAGATGTGGATAGTAGCTCTCAAACCTGGCAGTCTAAGACCTGCATGACATGGTGCATAAGTCCCAGACGTGTGGTCACCATTTACCCTTCTCCCCAAGTAGTCACCTGTCAACTTGCTATGTAGGGGATCCCGTGGCCAACAGTCTTGACCTTCTCCTGGCACCGTGAGTTACCACACGTGTGCACACACACACACAACCCCCAGAAGGGTGACAGAGGCTGTGGCACAGTTTCCTTTAGAAACAACCGAGAGGCATGCAAGCTCACAGGTGCCCGTCAGGGAGCCCAGCCCAGAGCAGAGCTGGGTTCGGTCAGCACTGCCTTTCACCTTTATTCCACCTTCAAGCCCTGGCTGGAAATGCATGCAGGCAGGAGGGCTCAGGGAGCCCGTTAGCCTCCAGGGGCTGAACAGCTGGCATAATGGGGTTTGAAGTTTACAGTTTCATTTACTTGCAAGAAAAGGCTTTCAGTCTGCTACTTGGCCAGCTTCTGGAGGCTTCCATTAGGGCTGGGAGCAGGGCCACCCAACCCTTGAGCTTCAGTTTCCTCATATATAAAATGAGGCCAGTAATATTTATTAAGACCATCATCGTGAGGATTAAAATGCAAGAAGTACCTAAAAGGGCTAACATAATACCAGAAACAAGATAAACCCAGAAGAAGGTTAACTATGATGGCCATGGTGGAATCCAGGAGGGTTTGGAGGTATCCGAAGGATTCTACTCTCAACCATCCAACTGCCAACTACTGTAGCAGGTTGAGGAGGCAAATGCCATAGCTGTTTTGGAGCCAGGAGCCAATCTCTCCTTGCTCCACTCCTGTGATGGGAGGAAAATGGGTACAAACCTTCTGGGGGGGGATAGTTTGGCAATAGGGGTCCTTTAGACCCAGCCACTCCACTTCTTAGAATTCAGCCAAGGGAATAATTATAGAGCCCCATAGAGTTGTTTGTGCCAGGACATTAATCGCAATGTTACTAACAATAGTGAGAAATTGGAATTAATATAAAGTTAGAGATGCACTCAACACACACTTCGGCTGAATGCCAAATGGCCGAGATCAGTTCTGTTCATTCAGCTGAAGTCCAGGCCAATGTCTAACATGACCTTCACGAAACGAGCGTCTTTGTTAGAGGAGTACATCTAAAATGTTATCAGAGATTATGTGTGATGATAATTTCATTAGTGAATGTCATTGTCAATGCTTAACTGTTTAACATTTTAACGCAAGAACATTCTTCTCCAGTGCTGGCAGTTAACAAGCTCACTCCTGTATTGTATATTATGCACATTTGTGTTAATAAATTGATGCTTCTTTCAGTTGAGGATGGTGGAGGAGTGGGATCCTCACTTTTTATAGTAATTTCTTCTTTTCTTCATATTCTTTATATTTCTTCCCACGTTGGGTCAAATATGATTTGCCATGGATAGTGTTACACATCACTTTAGAGGTTTGCCTCCTTGTGAAATTGGGAAATTGGTTGACATTCTGTTTTTAGTTTATCTTTACAAGGTGTAAATAATTACAAATGAGGTTTTTTATTAAAGTTTCATGCCCTAGACAGAATAAAGTTACTAAAAGTTGACTACATTTTGAAAGATTATTTTGTTTAGTGTTACAAATGTTAGTATCTCAATTCTACAAAAATTAAAATTAAATATAATCTAATATCTATTATTCTGCTTCATACTATTATTTTAATGTTTTATTATTGTTGCCTCAAAAAGTATCTTCTAAAGGAATTTGGCTGACATGCTTTCTCAATATTTTTATTAGCTTTCAATGTTTCCTTCTATATTTAAACACTCAAAATGCTTAATAATGATTTCTGTATCAAAAAAGGGACAGTGTTTATAATTATCATGTTGTTGTTCAGTAGCTCAGTCATGTCCAACTCTGCAACCCCATGGACTGCAGCACACCAGGCTTCCCTCTCCTCACCATCTCCCAGAACTTGCTCATGATAATCATCATGAGTGATACACATTTTACTTTTGCAATAATATATATATATATTTATTCTCTAACTGGCTGATAGAATTTCAACAAATAGAGCACAAGAGAAGAACTCACTACAAGTTACATCTAGAAGGTTATCCACACTTGAAGGTGATTATTAGCAGTAAAGCCAAATGACATGCCATGTGTGTATGATGGAGATTATTTTGCTTCGTGGATGCGAAGGTTATGTAACATGGTCACAGCTGGTGGGTCATGTGCAAGTCCAGGGAACCCAGAAATGATGCTAATGTCTGAACCGAGCTTTTCAGCCTTTCAATGACCAAGGCTGAAGATGAAGCTGAAGAGTATATTTTGTCTAGAAATCAAGGTCAAAGCCAAATTGTGGGGCATCTCTACAAACCCATGTCCCTTCTGTAAGCTGTCCATTGAAAATGATGTGGGAAACGTATGTATCAGCATGGAAGAAATGTATTGTTATTGCTGAATTTTAAAGACTGGTTATAAAAGAGGATGAAGTTGTGGGCCCAAATTTGTAATTAAGGGGACAAATTTCAAATAAATAAAAGATTGAAAGATACATACAAAATATTAATGACGATTATCTCTGGGTTTAGGATGAGGGGATTTCTGGTTTGTTTTTAATACATTATTTGTATTTTCTTGTAAAACATGCCACTCATATGATTTTTAAAAATTAAAAATATTTGAAATGTATCTCTTCTGTCTCCCCTTTCTGTTTCACCGGCCAGATTTCAAGCTTGCTGAGTTGGCCAGATGGCCTGAGATACTGACCACAGCTGCCTGTAGTGGTCACTGTCCGTGTTCATTTGAGGGCAAGGCTTTGGCAGGCTGGAGCTGCCTTTCTTGGACCTGTTTCTGGGAGGAGAAATGCCAAGAGGAAGTCAAGGGTCGGTGAGGGAATAGGGAAGGGCATGGGTAGTAGCTCCATCTGCCCAGTGAGGAGCTGGAATCTCAGAGAGGCTAGGAGTGCCAGGAAAATCTTGCATCTGTCCTGAGACCTGGGGGATAAATAGCTTGAATATGTCTAAATGCTTCTAGTAGAAAAAAAAGCTCCAAAGTTGTCCCCAAATTAATTTTCCTTTTCTTTATTATGGGGCTTCCCTGTTGGCTCAGGCGTATCAATATAATTCACAAATTTTAGCTCATTATCTAGCTACTTGCAGCTATGTGCAGCCAAGTGAGGCTGCCCGAGTGGTGCAGGTGGTAAAGAACATGCCTGACTATAAGAGATGCAGGTTTGATCCCTGGGTCAGGAAGATCCCCTGAAGGTGGGTGTGACACCACCTCAATATTCTTTCCTGGAGAATCACATGGACAGATGAGCTTGGTAAGCTACAGTCCATAGGGTCACAAAGAGTCAGACATGACTGAAGTGACTT
The DNA here is from genome assembly GCF_963930625.1 of Muntiacus reevesi. NCBI lineage: Eukaryota > Metazoa > Chordata > Mammalia > Artiodactyla > Cervidae > Muntiacus > Muntiacus reevesi. The sequence goes on along the minus strand of NC_089255.1, from coordinate 84,991,861 downwards.
AGCAAGTACTCATGCGTGCACGCATGTGGCCATGTGACTAAGTTCTGGGTGGTAAGAGGTAGTAAATGGATGTGTTGCATGCAATTTCCAGGAAACACCCTTAAAGAGAAGTGTATATCCTTCCTCCTTTTCTCCTTCTTGCTGGTTGGAATATGAATATGATGGCTGGGGCAGGAGCAACCATTCTGGACCATGAGGCAACATACTTGGGATGATGGAACAAGGTAGAAAGAGCCTGAGCAGATATCACAGAGCCTCCACAGCAGCCCTGGATTGTCTCCTTTAAACTCCACTAGAGTGAGAATAAATTTCCATCTTAGTTTAAACCAGCATTTTCTCGGGGTTTCTGTCACATGTCAGAGAAACTACTCTTTTTTTTTTTTTAAAGATATTTAATGCATACATAACTTGATGTTACTTTTTTTAAATTTTATTGATTTTTGGCTGCACTGGGTCTTTGTTGCTGTGCCCAGGCTTTCTCTAGTTGTGGTGAGTGGTGGCTACTCTTCATTGCGATGCTTGGGCTTCTCACTGTCGTGGCTTCTCTTGTTGCAGAGCGCAGGCTCTAGGCACACAGGCTCCAGTATCTGTGGCGCATGGGTTAAGTTGCCCTTCCACATATGGGATCTTCCTGGACCAGGGATCAAACCCATGGCCCCTGCATTGGCAGGCAGATTCTTAACCACTGGACCAACAGGGAAGTCCAGAAACTAACCTTAATTAATTACAATAGTGTGTGTGCGCGCTTAGTTGCTCAGTCATGTCTGAATCTTTGTGACCCAATGAACAGTAGCCAGCCAGACTCCTCTGTCCATGGGGATTCTATCTCTTATTTAGTATTTCTATGCCAGCCACTATTCGAAGTGTTTATAGATGTTATCTTTTTTAATCTATGTAACAATCCTATGTGTGTGTGCATGTTCAGCCGTTTCAGTCATGTCTGGCTCTTTTTGACCCTATGGACTGTAGCCCGTTGGGCTCCTTGTTGCCATTTCCTTCTCCAGGGGATCTTCCTGAGCCAGGGATCGAACCCATGTCTCCTGCACTGGCAGCCGGATTCTAGCGCCACTAGCGCCACCTGGGAAGCCCAAGTCTCTTTGTATTAATTCTAATCCCCACCCTACCCCATGCCCTGTCTCCAGCAAAAAACCCGTTCTCTCTACATCCTGTTTGACGGAGAAAAGATTCTGGCCAGCTAATTCACGCTAGGAGGTAAGAGATCGACATCAACATGGTAAGTTCCCTTTCCGTAAGAAAAGCTGGCTCTTTAATCTTATGTCAGTGTGAGGGTTTAGGTGTAAGAGACACAGAAGAAACCACGCTGGGTGAGTCCTGGCCACTGGAATCAAGTAGCCTGAATTTTATCTCTGCAGCCAGTAAGCTTTGCAATCCTGGCAAATCTCATAACCACTCTGAGCCTCCACTTCCCTCTCTACAAAATTAAGTAGAATCAGACTTTCACTGGCCACCGGTTCTGTAAGCATTAAATGAAATAACCCAATGTGAAGGCTCTGGCCCCTTATCAGCTGGGTACTCAATAAGTGTCAGTAAATATAAATCTTTAGTTAGTGGGATTCTGTTTATCTGTTGTTCCCTCTAGCCTATTTTTAAAGGTCAGATTTTGAGATATAATTTACATACAGTAATGTCTACCCTCTTAAAGGGTACATTTCTACAGTTTTGACAAACATACAGTTATGTAACTACCACCACAATCGAGGTATAGATTTTCACACTTGAATTGTTCCCTCAGGCACCTTTGCCCCTAAGACTGTTTCTTATTCATTCTAATATTTACCGAGTACCCACTGTGTGCCAGGCTCCATGCTAGGTCTAAGCTACAGAAACAAAACTGACGGTTAAGTCCCTGCCCTTGGAAGTTTAGAGTTTATCAGAAGGAAGGAGACAATAAACAAGCAAATAAACATACACACAAATAGGATCATCATCGAAGCGACAAGTGCTATGCAACAAGCAGGAGTTTTTTGTTGTTAGTTAGTAGCCAGGGGGACTATTTCAGTCGAAAGGGCAGGTGCTATCTTTGTCATTTAAAATTCACAACAAACGCTGCAGGTTAGTTAAAAATCCCCATTTAATCTGCAAGGTATCTGAGGCTCAAAGAGGCTAAGTTCTGTGTGACCCGAACGTCCTTGAGGTCACACAGCACGTAAATGGGAAAACAGGGCTTCGAGTCCAAGTCAGCAGACACCAAAATCTCACACCCAAACTCGTGGTTTTTTTTCATCACATCACACTGGGCCCTGGGCCATCACTGCTAGAGCAGAGGAGAGATGGAGGCAGGGGGTTCAGGGTGTGAGATCTGGGCTGCTTGCTGCTCTGCACCCGTAACCACACGTCCAAGAGTCCTGCAAACAGCAGGGACCTCAGCCTCCTTGTCTGCCCTCCTCCTCCTCTAATTGAGATGTCAACCTTCTGCCTCATTCCCTCCCTTCTTTGGACACCTGGCATTGCAGGGCTCTCCATAGAGACAGCTGATCTCACCCTGCAACTCCATCATGAAGACATAAACTGAGGTTGCATCAAGCAGGTGAGGGTCCACCCTCTCCGCCCTCCCTTCCTCTTCCTTCCCCGCTCGTCTTCCTTCTCCTTCCCTCTACTTCCTTCCTCCTTTTTCTTTTCCCTCCCTGCACCTCCTGCTTTCTCTCTCCCTCTGCCTTCTTCAGGCTTTGAGATGAAAGGGCCAATTAATCTTGCTGCCACCACCCCTGTCTGCTAAGCTGTGTACTGGTCCACAGGCTTAGGCGCTCCTACCAGGACTGCCTGTGTGGTCCCTGGAAACCACAGCTAATTGGTAAAAGATCACATTTGTTTTCCCGCAGCCTGAACATTTCAAAGGAGACTCTGCCAAGTCCAGTGAATGTCTCCACTCTGATGCATCCATCAGCCAGGAGAACACTGAGGTTACCTGTCACCCAGAGGGTGACCATGTTCAGACCTGCTGCTCCTATCTTGACATGTGGCCTTGGGTGATTGAGCCTCACTGGCTTAACCACATTCACACTCTCTAGCAGCACAAATGGCAGAGCATCTGATTAACCTGCTGCAGCCTTTATTTATGTAATTTTACACAAATATTTTACTTAAAGAGAGACGATGCAGGTCTTTTACTCTGGGGAAGTATGCCATGTACTTTCATCCTTTCTGTATGTTCTAGAAAAGGTAACCATCAATGAGATGTTTACATGTTAAGTCACATTTTAAATTGAACACAGGCCAGGCTTACAAATCAACAGGCCGCAAATCTCTGAACCTCAGTTTCCTCGTAAGAAAAATGGGCTTAATAATGTTTCCCCAGCTACCTTACAGGGCTATTGAGAGACTTGCGGAATGAAATTTTAATTTTGTGGATGCACTTCGTAACCTGCAAAGTGCTTGATTGCATTAAAGTAATATCATTAAAATGAAGATGTAGTTGGCCAACCAAATTACTACTTCCAAATAGAAATTCTGTGATAACCCAATTTTCATGTGTTTGGCTGGCTAAGACAAAGATTGCACTTGCATCTTTTTGGAATCCAGGCAGGCAGGGATGCCATCTCGCTAAACCTTCTGAGACTTGGGAGCACTTTGTGGTTGCCTCTGGCTACGACTTGCTCTTGGCAGTAAAGAGCTTCCAGTCTGAGGAGGTCTATTAAGATCTTAATTTCCGGGCACCAGTTAGCCTTGAGACCCCAGCCTGTCTTCACCATGATCAATCTGAAATAAGAGCACAAGAATGAATGAAGTCCACTCCCCACAGCCTCCTGAGGTATGGCCCTTGCTTCTTGGAATATTCTCTGTCCCAACACTTGAGTTGTAGGGCCAGACAGACATTTGTATGGTTCCTCATCCAAGGGAGAAGCCGCTTACTGTGCAGTTTTTCTCTTTGTACACAACATTTTGAGGCAAATGGAATAATTGCCCCTGGGGAGGGAGTTCATTTTATTCAGATAACATCACCAAATAGCAAGATTTGTGGCACATATTTCTGAGAAAACACTCAGCAGCACTCAGATGCCTGTCTGTGTTCCTGCTCCCTTGGGATCGCCTGCAGGTAGAGTCATAGCTTAACTATGAGAATATATGATAAGGGAGATGCAGAGTGTGGTTTATAAACTATTTTCCGATGCTGTTTATGGAGGATGAGACTATAGTTGGGGTGGGTGGTGGCGGGATGCAAGATCAATAGGAAATGTGTCCTCATCAGACACTCCAAAGACCTTGGAACATAGCTTCTTCTCTCAAAGACCAGAATCAATTCATCATTGATACACTTGTACTCAGCATCCCTTCTGGACAAACCATCATGTTAGGAGATATGGAGGAGACCCCCAAATACTTCCCACATAGACCAGGAGCTCTCACTTTAGTTGGAAAGATAAGATGTTCTTGTGAATAAAGATAAGAGCCCAGGAGACAGGCAGGAGGAGAAAAAAAGCTAATACTGTCCAATCTCCTGCCAGGATGAGTCACTTATTTTATCCCATTCGACCATCACCATCGCAAGGTAACATCTTCATCTCATTTTAGGGATGAGAATACCAAGAGCAGAGAGGTTAGATGACTTTGCTCCAGGTGCCACAGCCGCGGTCAGGGGCAATAAAGTGTCCATTCTTGGTCTGCTTAATTTTGATGGGGCCAGAGCTGAAGTTTTCAAATTGCCTTCCCTATTGATTTTGTCAGAGATAGTCACCAATTTTAGAAAAACAAAATAACACTTGGCTGTCCTTCCTCGTCCTCAGTTCACTGAGTGGGGGAGGGGAGTGCTGAGGAGCTACTAGCTCTAGGTTGGAAGCTCTAATGTTCTTTTCAGTTGATAAACCACATTTCTAAACAAGTAACTGTTCTTGTCCCTTTGTGTTTCCAAGGCCAGATCGCCATCTCCTTCCTGGCTGAATGCTCCCTTCCCCCACCAACATCTTCCCACGTTCCTTAGCTTCTCCTTTCTCTCTCTCCTTCCCTCCCCTTACACACACACACACACAATCAGACACACACCTTCCCACCACACACCCATATGCAAAATAAAATTAGAAATACCGCCTGACTCTCAAGGTATTTAGGGAATGGAGATCTTCAATCAATACAGCCAAGTCCTCCATTCTCTCCCTCCCAAGCCAGGTTGAGAGGCAGGCAGAGCTTCTGAAACAGGTCCAGACAGCCGTGATCTTGACACAAAGAGGCTCGAAAGGAAAAAAAAAACCCGACCATTTGTGTTTTCCTGTGCCTGCCCTCTGGCCATCAGTTCTCACAGGGCTACCAGATTCTCAGAGACCAACACCTAGCAAGCTGTTCTTTTGCTTATACGTAAGACCCTCGCAGAACACGAAAGGGTTTCCTGGTTCTCTTTTTCATTTTGATGCCTACCATTAAAATACAGAGAAAACAGTATGTGATGCTTCGAAAATATAGGCTGAGCTGATAAGCATATTGTCCTCATTTTAAGGGCTCATTCTTGTTTTAATCAACCAGTTGAGGAAGCAATAAATAATTACTCGTTTATGATGTTTGCCTTCACCCAGAGGAGTGTAACAGGGCAGTTAGGTGAGCTCTGACAGTTCAAGAGGCCGAGGTAGGATGGTGCCCATATTACTGCAGTGGTTCTAAAGCCCTCTCTGCTTCCTCCAGCCTCCATCTGACACACACTGGCCAACTGTCCCCACCCTCTTGGTGCCTCTCGGTACCTACCTCAGACTAGTGGGGTCAGATAAAAGAAAGGACATAGGAAGAGCGAGATGGGGCCAAGACTCCAGGCAGAAGCTCCTGGTTCAAGCTGTTCAAGCTCTGTATCTGGATAAATGGCTCAGTTATACTCCTTCCTCCCAAGTCAGAGCTCCCCCTGGGTCTCAGGGTGATGCTGGGCTGTGTGGAGGCTGAGAGCAGCTGCATTAGTTCAAATCCAGGCTCTGCCACTTACCCGCCATATGTCCTTGGACATATGAACTTAGCTCCTCCGTGCCTCAGTCTCCTCATCCATACAATGGACATCACGGAGCTTCTGCTGAGGATGAACAGAGCTGCCTCATGCTAAAGGCTTAGCACAGTGCCTGGTTCCCAGTAAGGGCCCAACAAACAGAGTCCATAATTACAAACTAACATTCAAATAGCACTCACCCTGGGCAGGCACTGTTTAAGCGCTTTACATAGATTATTGACATATAAGCTCACTTCTCTCTTTTACAGATGGGGAAACTGGAATCTGAAGATCACCCAGCTGTGAATGATGGACATTCAGACCCCGGGCAGGCAGGCTCCAGGGTCGGGACTCTCAAGCCATCAGCACAAGGACGCTGATCTTCAAAGGTGGTCGCCCCTGGGGAAAAGCTGAACTCCTAATACTCCCCTATTTCCTCAGTCTGAGAACGACCTGGAAAGGATGGAAGGGTCTCAGCCACAGTGGGGAGGGAAGGAGCAGATGACGGTGAGAGCGTCTACATCAGGGCTGAATCCAGAGCTCACAGCTGGACTGGTGGCTGAAGTCAGGCGGGGAGCCCCAGCCCGCTCCAGAGGAACGAGGTGGGGGAAGGTTGGAGGGGGGCGGGTGGCAAGTCCACGAAGCTGAGCGGGGTGGCCAGAGCGCCGCCCCCAGGAGGGAAAGGAGGGGTGGCGGGGCTCTGGGAAGGGCGGGGGGTGGGTGCCCAGCTGCCGTACCCGCCGCCTCCCGGCCCCCACTCGCCGGCGCCCAAGTGGGAGGGCGACAGCTGCCCGCTCCCTCCTCCCGACACCCCCGCTACCTGCCCGGTCCCCCAACGAAGCGTGAGGAGGCTGAGAGCCCGTGGGGCCGAGCCCGCAACTTTGCAGCCTCGAGGAGGGCGAGAGCCGGCGTCCGAGGCTCCTCTTGTCGGCGACCAGAGCTCGGTGAGTTCCTCTCCCCACCCGCTCTGCGGCGGCGCGGGGGGCGGCTTCCCGGGCGCGCGGGAGGCGGTGGCTGCCCAGCCCGCGGCCGCCCGCGCTGTCTGTCTCGCCGGGGCTCCGGCTGTGCAGCCCTTCTCGGCGGGCGAGGCCGGCGCCAGTGCTGAACGGACAGCTCCCCGCGCGCCGGGGCCGCACGCGCGGTCCCCGCGGTCCCTTCTCCCGCTCGTGGCTGGAGCTGGGGCTGCGGCCGCCGGCCGTGCGCCCCTCGCTGCCCCCAGCCCGTCCTTCTTCCCGGCGCCGCGGCGCATCTGGAAGCTGCTCCCGCGGCCCCCCTGGCGACCGGCGTGGGGAAGACACTTGCTTCTCGCCGGAGCCTGGGTTGCAGGCTCTCTGGGGGTGGGCAGCGCCGCCGCCGCCGCCGCCGCAGCCCCCCCTGAGCGTCTGGCGGAGGGGCGGTGAGGGGTCCCCAGCGACCATCCCCAGAGGTCTCAGCCCTGAGCCGAGACCCCCGCCTCTGACAGAGGCCCGCGGTCCCTACGGCGGCCGCCAGTCTCCTGGGGGCTCCGGCACCTGCAAAGGGGACTCCAAGGTGATCATCACCCGATTGGCACGGGACAGCCTGGATCGAGGCCTCGTGGCATTCACCCATCCCGGGTGCAACAGCCCTTCCCAGAACTTTTCTCGAGTCAGGCTCGCCTACTCCTGAGCCCCTGGAAAAGTTCTCGCGGGCACACAGAATCCTATTTTTCAGTGGCTTCCGAAGCTGGGCAGGAACCAGGACTGTGAGGGGTGAGGGAGAATAAATGTGTTGGTGTGGGGCTGCAATCCGCGGCGGGGGTCAGTCCGCTGAAAGGCTGGCCAAGCAGCCACTCCTGTGCCCGGGGAGAGCTTGTTGGCATCGAAAGGGTTTCGGCGGCGCCATCGGGGTTGTTTGGGTTTCTCGCGCCAGGAGGGCGGCGGGGTGGGGGGTCGGTGCGCGGCGGGCAGGCGCAAAGTGGGCGGCGGTGGGAGGGGGCCAGGGAGGGTGCGCAGGGGGATTTTAATTTCATTGCCTCTTTGCCAAGAAATAGCTAGGGCAGTCAGCGGTCGGAGAGATGAGCTGAGCAAAACCAGCTGATTCTGGTATTCCGATGTGCCCCCCCATCCTAAATGTGTGTGTGAACGTATTGATTGTTGTCATTGATTTTTCTAAGAAGCCAGATGGCAGCGACTGCTATGTGTATACTCAGACACACAGATACACAAGCGCACACACAGATTACACACAGAATCATACACAAGGGACACCCCACCCCCCATCCCATGCAAACATCAGGGGACCCACGCACACATACCCCCAAACCTCTTTAGGTTGTGGGTAAGGTTGCAGAGGACTGCCCAAGATGGGGGGTGGGGCAGAGAAAGGGGAGGTGAAACAAGGCCGCCAGTAGGTCATATCCATCTGCCCCCACCCCAGATCTTCTGCTTTGTCTTCCTAGGGTTTGGAGGGAGAGATCCCAAACCCGGCACGTTTCCACTGCTGTGGAGGAACAGAGTCCTAGCTCCCCTCCCGGCCCCACCTCCTACAGACTGAGAACAAGCCCTTAACCTAACCTTCCTTGTGCCGACCCCCCGGGGGACTCCAGGGTGCTGAGGTTGCTCAAAAACAGAGGAGGCAGACACCAGGAGGGAGGGCTTGGCCCCCAGAGGCCATGGTGATCTCAGGGTGTCATGCTGCTTGGTCACGGTTAGGGAGAAGAGGAGGGGTGATCTGAGGGACGTGGATTTTCCTGGAGCAGAACAGACAGAACTGGGGAGCACCCTAGGGCGCCCTCGGGACCCCGCGGTAAGTCTCCTCTCACCCTGGACCCTTAGGAATGTGACCGAGGATGCTGGCCCTGAGGCTGCTCAACGTGGTGGCCCCCGCCTACTTCCTGTGCATCGCCCTGGTGACCCTGGGGCTGCAGTTCTTCCTCTTTCTGCCCCGCATGCGTGAGGACCCCACGGCCGCCCGCCTCTTCTCGCCCGCCCTGCTCCACGGGGCGCTCTTCCTGTTCCTCTCCGCCAACGCCCTGGGCAACTACGTCCTGGTCATCCAGAACTCCCCGGACGGCCTGGACGCCTGCCAGGGGGCCGAGGAGAGGAGGGCCCTGTGCCCCCCGCCCAGCACCCACTTCTGCCGCGTGTGCGCCAGAGTCACCCTGAGGCACGACCACCACTGTTTCTTCACCGGCAACTGCATCGGGAGCAGGAACATGCGAAACTTCGTCCTGTTCTGCCTCTACACCTCGCTGGCCTGCCTCTACTCCATGGTGGCTGGCGTGGCCTACATCTCCGCGGTCCTTTCCATCTCCTTCGCCCACCCCCTGGCCTTCCTCACACTCCTTCCCACCTCCATCAGCCAGTTCTTCTCTGGTGAGTGGGCCTTGGCAGGCAGGTTGCGCCCTACACGGAGACCTTCCACCTCAACCCTACGTTTGCCAGGTTTAGCAAATAATTTACAGGATGCCCAGTTACGCTGTAATTTCAGATAAAACAGTGCTTAACTTTTCAGTACAAGTATTTCCTGAATACTGCAGGGGACATATTCATACTAGGTTTTTTTTGTTTGTTTGTTTTGCTTTGTTTTGTTTTGTTATCTATTTGAAATTCAAACTCACTGGGCATGTATGTTACCTGGCAACCTCCCTCTCCACTCTCATCCTCATTCATTCTCTCCTCATTGGGTGCCACTATTCATGTGCTCATAGAATTGTGGCCAGCCAGGCAATATACCTGCTCTGTAGCAGGCGGAGCTGAGTGCCAGCTGCCCCTCCTTGCAGCCTGTGAGGAAGCCCCATGCTATGACCTTCCTCTGCCTGGACCCCAGTCTGGCTCACACATTCCTCCAAGGACTTTGCCCTCTGAGGATCTTGCCAGCTCACCACAGGACGATTGAGCAGGGTGCTGGGCCAGTCCTGCCCTTCTACACATTATATTTGACCCCACCAGTTTGTTCTCTGGTCTACAGATGGCCCAGAGCAAAGAGCACCCTGGTTGGAGATGTAGCCATATTTAATGACTCCATCTTCACACCAGCATCATGGGGCTGGTGGGGGATCTGACCCTTCAGGAGGCTCTTACACCAGCAGGAGCCAGGGGTGCGTGGACCCTCACACTGGGGTCAGCGAGGCACCCTGGTGAGGGCGGTACTTTGTAAAGTGCACCCCAAGGAGACCGGGGTATCAGGGCCTGAGGGGACTGGTCCCTGGTGGCTGTTCTTGCCACCTTACCTGGCCTTGAACTCTGCCCTGACATCATTTCCTTCCCTTCACCCACCTTGGCCCTGACAGTCTTGGTTCTTGCAACCAGCAGCATACATATATGGACAGGTAGCCATGTGTGTATGACGTTGTTATTTCCATTTCTCATGAAGAAACAGGCTCGGATGGGATTAAACGGCTGCCCGGTATCTTTTTATTTCTGAACGACAGCCTCTGGCCTGCCTCCCAGGTCTTCATAGACAACACACAACAACTCAGGACAAATAGCTTGTGTCTCCCCCACTGACCTTTCAGGGACAAAGAGAGACAGAACACAGCCACTTCCACTGGGAACCCCAAAGTGCTGTGGTATGTCTGGGCTGGATGCTCATATGCAATTCTGTTCTCTACTCTGGGGAAGTGTCATTTTGGTCTTTCACGGGGGCTGTGGCCCAGTCCTTTGGAGACAGAGAACTCGGGGCCGTTTGGCAGTGGGAACACGGAGGCCCAGGAAGAACCCAGCAATGAGGGCTGTCTTGAGGGCTGGTGGTTGAGCTGGGCCCAGAACTCAGAGCTCTCGGGGCCTTCTGGACCCGGGCGGGCGCCAGCATGGGAGGCTGCCAGGGACTGAAATAACCAGACTGGGGGAGGGCAGGTGGGCGGGTTAGGGGGTGGAGTGTGAGCACCGGCAGGTGGAGGAAGGAGGAGAGCCAGAGAGCCTGATAACACTTCCTTTTCCAAGTAGTTTTATTCACATAAAAATGGATGCTTCCTAAGGGAGGATCTTGAAATGGTTTGAGATAAGCCTGGGCTTGAGGCCTGTCCATATGTGCTCGGTTCGGAAGACAGGAAAGTAAGGAAGAGGGACCTCTTGCTTTAATCTGATGGGGGAAACAGAGCCAATCAGTCCCTTTCTTGGGGCCCAGATCCTGGTTCCGGCAGAAGAAGAAGCCCCACTATCATTTACCTCCTCGCCAGACCCCCTAGTAACGGAGGCCTCGATTTCTAATCTCCAACTGTCTCATCTCACCTTCCTCCTTTGCCAGGCTTTTATCTTTCCCCTTGGAGAAGGGAATGGCAACCCACTCCAATACTCTTGCCTGGAGAAATCTCATGGACAGAGGAGCCTGGCAGGCTACAGTCCATGGGGTCGCAAAGAAATCAGACACAACTGAGCGTCTAACACACACACACACACACATCTTTCCCCTTGCCAGCCTTTCTCTCCCTTGCCCTGACACACACCTCCCCTCTTCAGCTTCTCCCTTCCTGTCCCCTCTCTCTCTTCTTAACCCAAATTATTGAGGCTTCCTCACCCCACCTCTCATCTGCTCAGGAGGCCAGGTGGACAGGAGGATGTAAAAAGGAACAAATTGACCAGGCTGAACAGTCCTCAACTGCGGGGCTACCCCTAAAGCGGATCTGTCACCAGAGCATGGGATGGCTGCGAATGCGGACCCTGGGGGCCAAAAGTGGGGCAGGTCTTCAGATGGCTACTGCCCACACGCCCTCAGCTGATGCCAGAGAAGGACTGGCTGGTGAGATTTTTAGAACTTGTTTCTTTTGGCTTTATGGGACCATTTCAGGTTTTGTCACCTCTCTGAGCCTCATTCTTCTCATCTGAGACATGGAGGTGATGCCATCTGACCTGTGTTCATGGCATTTGGAAAACTATGCCAGTGTGGTAGGTGCCAAAAAAATCCAGTGGACAAGTGAAAAGTTTAATGTTTGTTGGGCAAACTGTATGTGCTACTCACCATGCAGATCTCATTTCAGCTAATCCTCAGGAAAAATCCATGAGATAAGTATTATTATATAATTTTTAAAGACTCAGCTACCAAAGGCTTAACAAGGATAAGTTGCTTTGAAACACACAGCTAGTACCAAACCCCAAATTTGGACTCAGGGCTGCTAGCATCCAGAGCCCATATTCTTCCCACCATACTGCTTTCCTGGGGCTGCCCCTCTGAAGTTGCTTCTTGATGATTGAGCCACTTTGGGAGGGAGGGAGCTTCTTATCCCTGGATGGATGTTAAAGATCTGGGTGATGATCTGTCAAAGGCGCTTGGTGGGAAACTGGACTGGAAAGACTGGATGGTGTGACTGTTTCAACCCATTAGGAAAATTCTGTGATTTTCTGAAAGAAGCATAACTATTATTAAATAGTTCAGAGGAGCTGAGGCAGCCAGGCTAGGCATCTTCAAACACTTTGAGAGAAAACAGTTCCCCAGAATAGCTTTTTATAGCTGCTGCAAGGGGCCAGGGAAAGGCCACAAGGTCTTTTCTGTATGCCTTGATTTTGTGCCAGAAAAAAGGCCTGTGGAAAACAGCTTCCGTCAGCCCAGGCTTGTCCCTGAGGCTGAGTTGCAAGGCAGACTTGGGCTTGACAGCTCTGATGTTCGCACATCCCAGCTTGTGGGCCCTCTTTGCCTGTCAGCATTCCTGCACCCCAGAGAGCACCATGGTCCAGGGTCCTTCATCCTACACGTGGCTGCCTGAGCTAACCTTACAAGGAAGAAGTGGGTCAGAGGCATGATACAGCCCAAGGTGATCCCTGTCCCACTGCTGCCCCTGCCCCCAGGACAAGCCAGCTGGACTGAGCTTTCCATCCCTCGGGCAGCAGGACTTATCTGTCCCCAAGTTTGCCAAGAGGAACTTGCTATCAAAGCTTCTAGGGCAGAGGGGAAGACAGGGATGCTAATGAGCAAACCTGAGTCATATCCACGTCCTCCTGGTTGCTGAATCCAGCATTGCTCAGATTGGAAAAGTTTTAAAAGCCTAACCTTCAGGAGTCTGGAAATGGAAGCTTGGGGAGATGAAAAGAGGTCCTTGGGGGCCAGGGGAAGCTGGAGAAGGCAGGTGCATGGTTGAGATTTGCAGAGGATGAATAGGTTGTAAGGTGGGGTCTCTGGCAGGTACTTGCACCTCATTGGAGGGAGTGGTGGTGAGCTTGCCCTGCAGGAGAGAGGGGCTGAGGAGGGCTTTTGAGTTCTCTGCTAGGCCCACTGCCCTGGCAGCTGGGCAGGTCGAGGCTGCCGAAGTTGTAGATCAGCCAGATCTCCAAGCCCTGGAAAGGAGAAGGAGAAAGCTTGATGGTCTTAGGAGTTAAACTTGAGCCTCTTTTGGAGATAGTCTTATCTGTGAAGGATGCTCAGCAGGGAGGGCTGGGCTGAGTGTGAACCAGAATGCTGGCCACTGGGCACACAGTGTCCCTGAATGATGCAACCCTCTGGAATTATTGCTGTTCCACCCATTTTACATTATGAGCAAACTGTAACTCAGAGAGGTTAAGAAACTTGTGCAAGACCACAGAGCTGGGAGATTCAAACTTAGCAAGGACCGACCACTCCAGCTCGGAAGGAGAGTGGATGTTTAAGTCATTCAAGGTGAGTGATGATTTAGAGGGGTCTCGGGGAAGTGCAGCTCAAGGCAGGAGGCTAGACTGATGACCTTGGGGGCCTCTTCCAGCCTTTGCAAGCTCTGACAGGACAGCTCTGGCTGAAAGTTCCAGTGGCCATACTGTCCTCTTTTTAACATTGATGATTGAATTATCCTCTCCACTGTCCTGAAGCTCGTGACTTCTTCTTGATGACGAGGCCCTGTTCTCCATCATGCTGTCACTTTTCTGAGTCCTCCCAGCCAGTGCTCACAGCTCAGCTCCGAAGGCAGCAGACTCTGCAGTCCAGACAGTTGCCCAGGCACCATCTCCCTCTCCAGGGTCCTCAGCTCACCCCTCTCTCCTCCTGAGAAAACCCCCTTCTCCCTGTTTCTAGCCCCCAACGAGAAGGCAGAAAGAGATGGGCAGCACTTACCCTGAGCAAAGGTTAGCATCTAGGCACTGCCCATAGGAGTTTCCCTTCCTTCTCCCCCACGTCCCCAGCGTTCCTCTCTGGCTTCAGAAGCCATCAGCACTAAGAAAAAGTTAGGACGACTAGTCCTCTCCCTCGCCGCAGCGCTGAGATTGCTACAAAATGTAGTTTCAGTCTCATTCATCTCCCTCTCCGGAGCTGAAAGCGCCTGGCTGGATCGCAGTCTCGTACGTGGCCTGAGTGTAAAGTGAGTCTGGTGTTTCCCCGCCCCCTGCAGGAGCTGTCCTCGGTTCTGAAATGTGTTTCCCCCGCCTCCTGCAGGAGCTGTCCTCGGTTCTGAAATGTTCGTCATCCTCATGCTTTACCTCTGGTTTGCCATCGGCCTGGCCTGCGCTGGCTTCTGCTGCCATCAGCTGCTGTTGATTCTCCGGGGGCAGACTCGCCACCAGGTGCGGAAGGGGGTGGCGGTGAGAGCCCGGCCTTGGCGCAAGAACTTACAGGAAGTCTTCGGGAAGAGGTGGCTGTTGGGTCTTCTGGTCCCCATGTTCAATGTTGGAAGCGAGAGCTGCAAGCAGCGGGACAAGTAGCGGGCGCTCCCTTCCTTCCTCTGTCTGTGTGTGTCTGTCTTGACTCCTCGTGAACATGAGACCACAGCACCCTGTCTCCACCCATGACCCACTACAGCGTTGGACTGGTAAGGTCCTAGCATCCACCCCGGGTCTGTGACACCAAAGAACTGTGTTGGTTGGTGGATCATGACAAGGAGGAAAGATGGCCACCTAGGCATTGCTAGGCTCCCCCATGAGCCAGCCTGGTGGCTGGTAATTGCTCAGAGGCCTCTGCTTTTGTTTCCTTCTCTTGGGTGCCTGTTTTCCCTCTCTGCCTGGTTTACACACTCTCTACTGAGTCTCCTATCTTCACTGCTATCTGCTAGAGCTTTTCCTCTCAACCCTAGATTAGGAGTGGGGAGTGGATTCTTACTGCTGGTATGATGCTCCCTAAGGGCCTGAAATCTGGCAAAAATGTTTAAGATGACCATGGGTGAGAGGCAGCCAAGTCAGCTCTGCCAACTGCTAGTGAGGTTGGGAATAGAGGGTCATGTGTCCTCATCTCCTCTGTGGAACTGTGGACAGTGGAAGGGGAAAAGAACTCCATAGCTTGCTTCCCAGCCCCCAAGTTGCAAGGCTTTTTCTCTGGGAGACAGAAGCCAATGGCCTGGGATTTTCCAGCTGCTGTCCCCTGTCTGCTGCTCCCCAGCTGGCCCCTCAGCCCAGTCCAGGACCTGGCTGGATGCTTCTTTTCCCTGGCTCTCTTCCAACCTTTGCCATTGGTCTCCAACCTCCAGATCTTCCATAGATGATGGGAAGACAAGGAGGAAGGGAGAAGGGAAAGGAGATACTGATAAATGAGAGAGAGGCGTGTGACTGTACAACCACATAGAAGAGGGCACGTGTGCGTGTCTCTGTGTGTGTGTGGGGGGGGGGGGAGGTGAGGAATGTTGTTATGAAAATAGGGACAAAATAGGAGGAGGGAGGGTCACACAGAGGTTGGGCACTGGAATATTTTAGGACTGAGAATGAGGGGGCAAATGGGCTTATTTCTGAAGGACATTCTAGCAGCTAAAGCTGCTCAATGTTTGAATGGTTGCCTGGAGAGATAGTGAGTGCCCCACAACTGGAGGTATTCCAGAAGGGACTGGGCAGTCATCTGATAGGTGTGCGGTGGAAGGAATTTCTGCACAGGGTCAGGGAAAGGAAGCTCCTCTCCACCCTATGACTCCAGTGTACTCTTCCTGAGCACAAAAGGACCCCTTGCCAGGTCCAGAGGCAAGACCTGCTGCAGACATGCCTGGGAGTTATTTGCTTTCACAGAGGATGGGGTGGGTAGGGAGGGGTCTGAAAATCATGATGCAAACTTTCAGGACCCTACCCAACCACCAGGGAGACAGTCTCTCAAGAGACAGGACTACTAGGTTTTAATGCTACTTGAAGGTGTCGGCATTTGAGAACAGGGAAATGGATCCGTTTCAGGAGCAGATTGGAGCAGTGGCGGGGAAAGCAAAGCTGGAAGGTGATGCTTGACTCTGAGGAGGGATATAGGGAGAGTGCAGGCTCAAGAACTGGGGGAGCAGAATATAAGGTTGCAAATAGGAGACCAACCTTGACTGACTCTGGATGAAGGCGCTGCTGTGTGTTCTGGGACCCAGATGACCAGACCCCTGGGTTATATGAGGGAGCGGAGACAACACAAATGACCCCTCCTGACTGGGTCCCAAGGCCATTCTGCCATCCAGCCTGCTGAAGCCCACACTCCACAGTGTCCAGCTGGTAGTCACAGAGACCTTAACCATGGCTGCACAACACCTCACAACACCTTGAGTTCTTGAGCAGAGCCTGGGAAGTTTCTGCCTTCACGCCTCTGAGAGAATTGATGTAATAATAGTGCCACCTGCTCATACTTCTCCCTCTTATATTCACGCATTCATTCATGCCTCCTACTGTATTTATTGAGCACCAACTATGTGCCAAGTCTCTACCAGGCACTGGTATACAACACTGAACAAGATGGTGAGATCCCTGCCCCCGGGAGCATCCAGTGCATCCCCATGCACTGACTCCCACCCCCTGAAAAATGGTTACTCTGCCGTCTTGCTGGACAGCAGGACAGGTCATTTGGAATGGAAGGATGTAGCAGAGAGGGTGAAAGGGGAGCCCAGGCTTCCAGGATGGAGGGGTTATTGAGGGGGGGAGCATGCTCACCCTCAGTTCTGACCACACTGAAGCAGTGGGAGTGAAAGAGGCGCAGGGAGACCCCAAAGTCCAGGCTTGGAAGCCGGTCCTGACATGCTCCAACTCCTAGAGGCTCAGCCCTTGTGAAGGAGCAAAAGACAGGTGATGCAGGGAATCATATCCTGGCTGACTGGCCACAGGGAGGGGCGGTATGGAGGTTGCCAGGTGTGGGGTTTGAGTAATATTTGTATACATGGCTAAGTATTGTCAGTGAAGAACATCAATAAAATATGTGGTTTTAAATTGGATTTAACATGGTTGCTTTGGCACTGTCATTGGTAGCAGGGCTGGCCAGGCTGGAATGCACAGACACAGTCATACTAACTGCTAAAATGCTGAAGGTAAGAATTAAAAATGCTTCTGTCCCAGCAGGTAAATAACCATTGTCCATAATTCACCCCTGCTGTCCCAGCTGCTCCTGCTCTTCCCCTGGGATCCCAGGCTCCCCTCGCAAGTCAGCAATGAAAAGGGCAATGCCTGGCAGCTGCGTGGGGCCCCCAGGACCCTGCTCCCACTCTTCAGCCAGTGTCCACTGTGAGGGGTCAAGGTTGTGCTGTGTGGTTGCTAAAAGCATGGGCATCACCCCTGGTTGGAGAAAGGTCTGCATACTAGGATCTGCAGACCCACAGGCACCAGGGATGGAATGGCTAACCCTGCCTCCTCCTCCCTCTCCGAGTCCCCCTCTCTCCCTCCTTCCCGTGTCAGAGGACAGCTGGGGAGCCCTGCCTCTCGGCTGCTACAGTGTCAGAACACCTTGAGCTGCCCAGCCCTGGGAGCAGCTGGAAGGACACTGAGGTCTGGGGGAGGGTCTGGTCCCTGAGCAGGTGAGTGGACAGATGGTATCCTCACCATACCTCTCCATCCTCTGATGGTATCCAAAGACATGCAGGCCTGGACTGATGGGGGACACAACTGAAAAGTGCTTGCTACTTGGGATGTTGAAGAACCTTCAGCCTAGGTCAGTGTTGTATGCGGTCTGCATTCCCTGAACACTCACCACCAGGCAACCAGCAAGACAGCCCCTAGATATGCTGGGGCAGGTGGGGAGGGAGTGCATGGAGCTGTTGTTAATCCTCGGCACATTCTAGAGCAGGAGCCATCCATACTCCACCGGGCAGACATCTGCCTTGTTCACCATCTTACTCTGGATGCTAGCGGCAGCTAAGCACATAGTAGATGATCAATAAACACTGACTGAATATTTGCACCAGTCAGTGCTTATTCACTCATTCCATACATCATCTTCCCCTGATATGCCCAGCACTGGATTCTGCACACAGTGGGACTGGAAGACAGATGAGACAGCTGTTCTCCATGGGTTCACATCCTGGGAGAGGTTCCCAGGAGTGCTCGGAGGAAAAAGAGAGAACACCCAGATGTAGGGGGCTTCCATGTGGACAAAGCCGGGGAGGGTAGATGAGGTCTCAGCAGGTGGAGGGACCCGGGGAGGACTGCCCGGGTGGAGGGAACAGGCCTGGAGCCTTGTAGTGATCATGGAACGGTAAGCACAGGGGACATCACAGAGGGAGTTAATGCTGAGATGGGACCTGAGCAGAGGGGCCTTGAATGCCAAACTAAGAAATCTAGAATGAATTTGACAAGTCATAGGGAATACTTTGGCCACCTGATGAAAAGAACTGAGTCCTTGGAAAAGACCCTGATGCTGGGAAAGATTGAAGGTGGGAGGAGAAGGGGATGACAGAGGATGAGATGGTTGGACGGTATCACCAACTCGATGGACATGAGTTTGAGTAAGCCCGGGAGCTGGTGATGGACAAGGAGGCCTGGAGTGCTGCAGTCCATGGGGTCACAGAGTCAGACATAACTGGGTGACTGAACTGAACTGACTGGCGGAACCATTGAAGGTTTGAGCAAGGGGATTACCTGATCAGATCTAGAATTCAGAAATGGAGGCTTGGTAGGTAGACTGGAAGTGGGAGGGACCCAATAGGAGGCAATTTCTATGGTCTGAGTGTGATGTAACCAGGGTCTGGGTGGTTAGTGGCTGTGGGCTGGTAAGGAGGGGTGATGCCAAAGCCACTTCACAGACAGAGGGCATGACCAGAGAGCTACTGGGGAAAGATCTGAAGTGATCCTGAAGGTAGAAGTGGGGTGATCAGGGTGACATCAAAGGGCAGGCCAGCAGGAGAACTGGAGTTGAGAGAACATGACCCTAGGTGGGGTCCTGGGTGGGGTTCAGGACCCCCTGAAGCACTTTGCTGATGTCACTGGCCCATCATTGGCTGGCAATTGATGGTGTCACTAATAACCACCCTGAAACCCTGAGTGAGGGAAGAGGTTCAGAGTTTACTTTAATGCACAACTCTCTGACTCCCAAAACTGGGGGTCAGGAACCATCTGCCCGTGGCAATAGAAATCACAGGTCCTCTGGCCTCCACATCCAGTGTCGGATGGAGTGATATACTGGGCTCCTCAGAGTTCAATAACCAAAGGAGCTTTGGGAAAATGATGTACTTGAGGAGACCTAAACCAAATTAACCACTGTAATGAGGAGCCAGTCCTAGGTCCTGGAAGGCATCTTTCAGCCAGTCTCCTCCCCTAAGAACACAGCTGTCCCCGTCATTCCCTGCAGTTGGTCCCCCAAGTTTCCTGGCTCCTCTCTGTACCCT
Organism: Muntiacus reevesi; assembly: GCF_963930625.1. Classification (NCBI taxonomy): domain Eukaryota; kingdom Metazoa; phylum Chordata; class Mammalia; order Artiodactyla; family Cervidae; genus Muntiacus; species Muntiacus reevesi. The sequence continues at coordinate 84,972,557 of NC_089255.1, read as the reverse complement.
GAGTCCACTGACTGGCCTCACTGCTCCCCCTGCTTCTGGGCATGCTCTCAGGGATACTTGAGAGGCAGCCTCTTCTGCTGGGGAGAAACGGGGACTGGGCAGGGAGCAAGGATGCCTGGCTCCCATCTTATCCCAGGTGCTTTAGAGGTGAGGCAGAACCCTTGTCCTGCTCACCAGCCAAGATGAGCCTGTTGGTATGGTGGGGTTGGGAGGGGAAGCTCAGTTGTTCTTGGTGTTGGTCTCTGCCTCTGTCCTCTTCCTCTCTCTCTGGGTGGTGCAGGCCCAGCTCCTCCACTCATTCCTTAAACTTTCATTGATGCCAACTCGATGCCAGGCAGGCGAAGATGACTGAGACCCATTGTTTAATCTAGGGGAGTTCACGGGCAAGACGACCAGTCACAGATGGTTGTGGTTCTGAGGTATGAGAGCGTAGACCGGAGGGAGAGGGACAAGGTGCTAGGGAAGCCCGGAGGAGAGCACTCACTGGGCCATGGGTAAGCTGGAAGACTCCCCAGAGGAGGTGACACCTGGGTCACACAGGATGAATAAGAGTTGGTTGGGCAGAAAAGCAAGGCTGTGGGTGGAAGTGCGGATGGGTAGGACTATCCAGAAGGAGGGATGCCAGATGATTTCTGGGAATTTCAAGTCTCCAAGTACGAGGGATGGGATCATGAGTAGGCAACGTGAGGCCACAGCTGAAGAAGACTTTTAGTCTTGAGGGCATGTGCTCCGTGCCTCCTCCGTCTGACCACTTCTTACAAAACTTTGACTCAGTCTAAACCTTGGCTCCTCCTGGGTCCAGACTGTCCCACTTGGGTGCATCAGGCACAAACTGATGTCTAGATCAGCAGGGTCCTCCAGGTTGGAGTCGAAAGGCAGGGAGTCATGGTCATTGCTGAGAGTTTCAGCCTGAAGCCACTGGAGAGCTCAATTGGGACCTCTTTCTGGGCCCAAAGGGGGGCCCCTGGGAGCTCCCCCATCCCTCTTTCCTTCCCAGTCAGACTCAGCAAGTGGGGTTGGAGGGAAACTGTTTCTGCCAAGGTGGCCTCTGGGAGTAGAGGAGAATTGGAAAGCTGAAAACTCTGAAACGCAGGGCAGACTGCGTGATGCAGTCTCCCGTCTTGACTGGCCAGGCCCGCATGCCGTGTGGCGCGCTGCCCCCTGGCGGACAGCCCCAGAAGCACATGCCTCTTGCATCCGCCTAGGCCTCTCCCAGCCCCACCACGGGCCCCGGGGTATGAAGTCCAGCACTGGGGGATCGTCCCCGCCACTTGGCAGCTCTGCCTGCCTGCCTGCCTGCTGCGTGGGTTTGTCTCCCAACTCCACTGTAAGCTGGAAGGTGGGAGTGGAGACGATGGGCTGCCCTGCATTCCCCCACACCTAGTGCAGACGCAGCTCCTGCAGTAACTCTACTGTGAGCGATGATGACCAACACTTCCGGAGCACTCTGTACCTGGCAGGTCCTCATCATATACACACTCTACCCGCACTGTTTATTCCTCACGGTAACCCCGAGGTGCGCTTTACTATTACCTCTGTTTTCCAGATAAAGAAACAGAGGCACAGAGAGGTTATATAATTTGCCCAAAGTCTTGTGGCAGAGCTGGGATTTGAACCCAGGCTGCCTGCTCCTGAGTTTATCCTTCTAACTCAGACGCTAGGTGGTCTTTCTACATGGACTGTTGTAGATATCCAATAAATTCCCTGCTGAAAAGTAACCATGAGTCAAGTTTTTGCTCATTAATTCATTGACTGATTGAGGCATCCAACACATTTATTCAGCACTAGGAGGCATTTCCTGGTGGCTGGGACGGTAAAGTATCTGCCTTTCATTCAGGAGACCCAGGTTCGATTCCTGGGTTGGGAAGATCCCCTGGAGAAGGGAATGGCAACCCACTCCAGTATTCTTGCCTGGAGAATCCCCGGATGGAGGAGCCTGGCGGGCCACAGTGCACGCGTCCACCACAGTCGCACACAACCTAAGCAGCTGAGCACGCACTATGCGATAGGCCCTGGTGGGGACAGAAAGAGGCCCGAGGCTCAGCCTCTGTCTGCACAAGAGCAGACAGCCAGCTGCCTAAGGTGACTGTGCTGATGGAAACAGGCTGACTTCAGAGCCAGTGGGGTGAATCTGGTTCCTCCCAGACCGATGATGATGGCACGGTGCCCTGGATGAAGCAGCTTCTTCCGGAGGCTGATTGTGGAGGCCTGAGGACAGTGCAGGCTGGGGACCCTCCTCCAGGGCTCAGGGACGATGCCCAGCCAGCCGGAAAGGCCTGAGCTGTCTCTGGGCTGCTGCTCTCCGAGGCAGTGTTGTGGCACCTGCAGGAGGGGACCAGACGCTGCCAGGAGGCTGAACCCAGCATCTCTCACACCCACCCCCCGGAGACCAGAGCAGGGGAGGCCTGGGCTCCAAGGAGAAAGCAGCACATGTGTCAAAGCTCACCTACAACATATGGGAAGAAAGAAGCCTCCAGAGGGCCCAGAGGACAGCCAGCGAAGCGAGATCACATGTTAACGTCCTCCCCGCGGAAGGCAGGGTTAGCCTGAAGCTCAGCAGACGGGAAGCCAGGCACTGACCTGGAACCCTGAGCCGAGACAGCTGTGAGCCGGGGCTGGAGGCTTCCAGAAGGGATGCAGTCCTGTGTGCGGGCTCCTTCCGAGAGTCCACATCCCCAAATCCCCCTTTCTGGCCCGCTCATGATGCCTGAAATCCCCACCACCAATATCCCCTTAAAAAAAAAATAGCACTCCCCCCACCACTGCCAAACTCCTCCTTTCAAATTTTGGGATTGGCTTGAGCTGCTTTCTTTTCTTCCTTGATAGTTGGGCCAGACATGGCCTGAATGGGGGATTTTATCTTTTTTTTTTTTTTCCGGCTGTAGTGTATCTTAGTTGCAGCACACAGGATCTTTAGTTGCAGCATTTGGGATCCAATTCCCCAACCAGGGATTGAACCTGGGCTCCCTGCATTGAGAGCAGAGTCTTAGCTGCTGGACCACCAGGGAAATCCCTGAATGGGGGATTTTAGATAGAGGAAGGGTGAGTGGCGTCCAAGACATGTGCTGCTCTGAGGGGAAGGGGGACCCTGCATAAGCAGAAGTAGGCCTTGGATGAGCAGAAGTCAGGGTGGGGGCCTCACATATCCCCCCTATCCAGTAAGTGGAATCTTGGAAAGATCACCACACTGAGTCCAGAGTACCCAGGAGTTCTGATGCTGAGTCCCTATGTGACCCCGGGCAAGTCACTGTCATGATTGGACATTGGACTGTTTTTTTTTTTAACAGTTAAATATGCAATGCTTAAAAATGCAAACTAGACAGCATATTAAAAAGCAGAGACATTACTTTGCCAACAAAGGTCTGTCTAGTCAAAGCTATGGTTTTTCCAGTAGTCATGTATGGATGTGAGAGCTGGACTATAAAGAAAGCTAAGCACTGAAGAATTGATGCTTTTGAACTGTGGTGTTGGAGGACTCTTGAGAGTCCCTTGGACTGCAAGAAGATCCAACCAGTCCATACTAAAGGAAATCAGTCCTGAATATTCATTGGAAGGACTGATGCTGAAGCTGAAACTCCAATACTTCGGCCACCTGATGCGAAGAACTGACTCATTCGAAAAGACCCTGATGCTGCGAATGATTGAAGGCGGGAGGAGAAGGGGACGACAGAGGAGGAGATGGTTGGATGGCATCACCGACTCGATCGACATGAGTTTGCGTAAACTCCAGGAGTTGGTGATGGACAGGGAGGCCTGGCGTGCAGTAGTTCATGGGGTCGCAAAAGGTCAGACACGACTGAGCGACTGAACTGAAGGCAGTGTTTATTTTATTGCTGTAATTCACAGTGTTTCAGGTATACAGCAAAGCGAATCAGCTGTATGTATATTTATTTACATGATTCAGTTGCGTGCATCCAGTTCAGTTCAGTTCAGTTGCTCAGTGCATATATATATATATTCTTTTTCAGATTCTTTCCCATGATAGGTTTTTACAAGATATTGGTCCCTGTGCTAAATAAACAGGAGGTCGTTATTTTACATATGGCAGTGCATATCTGTTCATCCCAGATTCCTCATTTATCCCTCTCTCTTCCTGTCCACTTCAGTAATGATTAGTTTGTTTTCTATATCTGTGAGTCTATTTGTTTTATAAATAAGTTGATTTGTACCATTTTTTTTATTCCACGTATAAGGGATATCATATGACATCTCTTTCTCTTTGACCTATTTCACTTAGTATGATAATCTCTGATGTATCCATGTTGCTATAAATGGCACCATTTCATTCTTTTCAATGGTTGAGCACTACTCCAGGTACATAATGTATCACATCTTCTTTATTCATTCATCTGTCAATGTACATTTAGATTGTTTCCACATCTTGGCTATTGTAAAACAGTGCTGTTATGAACACTGCGGTACATGTATGTTTTTTAATTAGAGTTTTTGCCTTTCCCAGGTATGTGCTTAGAAGTGGAATTACTGGATTGTGGGGTAACTCTATAGTTTTTAAAGGGACTTCCCTCCCATTTTCCATAGCTGCTGCACCAATTTACATTCCCACCATCAGGGTGGGAGGGCTCCCCTTTCTCCACACCCTCTTTGGACTTAGACTTATCAAGAACTGGATATTCTCAGCCCTCAATGGGACACTTGGTCTGAATGACCTCCCCAAAGGGGCAACACAGAGGGCTGTGGGAGGCTTCTGAATTGTGACCCTGAGAGGCTAAGCCTCAGGAGAGCTGATTTCTAGTCCGGATTATGTCCTAGATTCACTGAGTGCCCTTCCACCAGACACTGGGCTGTCTGGCAAACTTCTGCCTAGCGTTTTGTGCAGTGGTCAGTGGGGGAGAAGGCAGGAAGAGTGCTTAGGCGAAAAAACCACTGAAGACGAAGTATGACTTCAGAGCTGGAAAGACGGGAGGTGAAACGACATACGAATTAGATTTGATAGATTCCAAGCCAGCAGCGGCAGGAGAAGGGCTGTTCCTGCCTTTAATCAGACTGGTAAGGGCTGCTCCCCAGGTCCAGGTGGAAAGGGCCCTGGGAGACCCGGGGAGGGAGCCGAGCAGGCGGCCAGTAGAGCCAGCAGCGAGGTCCATCCGCCTGGGCGCGCCTGGCAGCGGGGGCCAGGACTCCCTGGCAACTTGCTGGGTGATTGACAGAGAGAGGGGCAGGGGAGGGGGACAATTGCTAGCTGGAGAAAGGATTTAATTAGCAACGCTTTCAGGAAAGAAAATTAAATTACAGGAAACGGTGGTGTACTCCAAGGCAATATGAAACCCCTAAACCGATTCCTCAGACCCTGCGCGGGCCCGGGCCGCAGTTCCACAGCCCGGGCCCACCCCGTGGGTGCAGGACCGCGCGGGGCTGGGTGTTCCCCGGGCAGGGCTGCGCTTCCGCATCGCGCTAGGGCACCCCTGGGGCACGCCGGGGCTCGCTGCTCTGCTCGTGGCTCGGCTCCGCGGGAAGGGGGCGCCCGCGCTCCGCAGGCCAAGGTGGCGCGCGGGAGAGGACCTGGGGGGGCGATCCAAGCCTGGAGGGGCCGCCTGGGGTGTCTTCTCCTCCCCGGAGCCGCAAAGACCTTCCAGGGGCAAAGGGGCGGGATCGAGGCCCAGACTCGCGCTGCCAATAGTGGTCTGACTCATCCACTAGTCTGAAAAGTGGGGAGAACCAGCCTGATTTGGAGAAATCGGGCCAGAGAGTGCGAGGACAGGGCGGCCTCGTCCACACCCCGGCCCTTCCCCTCGCGCATCACCTCCTGGGAGGTTCTTGGCTCCAAGACCTCTCGACCTCTGTCTCCTCCCTGCCGCCTCTGCAACCACCGGGGCCTGGTGTCCCTCTACCCTGCCCCACTGCACCTCCCCCCACAACCTTGCTGTATTTTTTTTTTTTTTTTTTTCTTGTAACAATAGCAACCTTCCTTGAGCTCAGGCTAGATCCGGGTCTTCTGGTGAGCACTCCGCCTAGGGGAAAAACATCACTGAATCATGACCACAGCCCAGATCAGCAGAAGAGGAAACTGGAATTCAGAGAGGCCAAGGGTGTCGCGGAGGAACACACAGCTGTCAAGCGATGATGTTGACGTCATACCCCATTGGCCTCTGAGCACTTGATCTGCAGGGGAGCTTGGTTTTTGATCCCCAGTCCCTGATAACAGAGCTTCTCTCCTACTGGGCGCTCAATAAGGATTTGTTGAACAAATGGTGGGTGTTTTCTTGCTTGTCGGAGGGGTAACAGCAGAGAGGCTGTGAGGCTGACCTGAGACGGCGTGTGTAAACACCTGGCCGGTACATCCGTACATGGGCCCCTGGGAGCGTCTCGTGGAAGCTGCTGGCAGTGCTTCTCCAACTTGACAGTCTGCAGGAATCACCTGGGAACCTGGTGAAAATGCAGATTTGCAAGCAGCTGGGCCTACGATCCTCCTGTACTTCTAACAAGCTCCTGGAGATGGCCACGCTACCGATCACTCAGGGCTAGTTCCTCTCCTTGGCCCCAAGCCCACAAGGGGGAGCCACTGCAGTAGTTCCCAGGTTAGTCTGCACGTCCGCTGAGGAGCCTTTATTACTGGCAGGGTGGGGACGGGAGGTCCTACCTCCCAGAGAATCTGACAGAATTGGTCTGGGGTGTGGCCTGGCCATTGGGATTTTAAGGCCTTCCTCTATGGCTCAGACTGTAAAGAATCTGCCTGCAGTGCAGGAGACCCAGGTTCCATCTGAGTCAGGAAGATCCCGGAGCAGGGAATGGCTACTCACTCCAGTATTCTTGCCTGGAGAATTTCATGGACAGAGGAGTCCAGTGGGCTACAACCCAAGGGGTCACAAAGAGTCAGACATGACTGAGCGACTAACACTTTCACTACGCAGCCCAGGCTAGACCCGCTGCCCTGGAGGGGGTCAGTAATGTGAGCAAGGGGGTCTGAAGTTCGCCCAGTACAGGTGTGGAGGACCAAATGTGCGGAGGCTGCAGGCTGAGTCACCAGCCAGGAGGCTGGGCCGGGTGTGAGATTAAAACGATCCTGGCTAGGGTGGGGCCTGCAATCAATACGGATTCCTCAATAGCTCCCCACCCCTTGGCGTACCACCCTAAAGAGGGGTGAGGCTGAGGACTGGCTGGTGGAGCCTGCTTGCCAAGTACTCTGCGAGGTGTGTGCTAAGGAGGAGAATCTGTTTTCAGGGCAGCAGAGTGTGGGAGGCCGGCAGGGAGCTGGGCTGATCGCTGCTCACTGCCTCTTTAGTTCTTTGTGACAGGCTGTGACCCTGGACATGCTGGCCCCATCAAACTGCCTGCTTCACTTGTAGTAACGACTGTAGGATTTGTTTCTTGAGCCCCCTTCCCCCACCCCCAACTCCACACCTTACGGCACAGTAGCCTTTTGTTATGGGGCAGTCATCTAACAAACTTGGACGTGAGGCCCAGGGAGGTTATGTAGCTCGCCAGGATCACGCGGAAACCAGATCCAGGCCAAAGGCATGTTTCCCTCTCACCACGATGCTTCCACCCAGGCTCTGAGCACGCGTGCAGCTTCTCAGTCGTGTCCGACTCTTTGTAACCCCGTGAACTGCAGCACACCAGGCTCCTCTGTCCATGGGATTATCCCACCTGGAATACTGGGGTGGCGTGCCATTTCCTCTTACAGGGGACCTTCCCGATCCAGGGATCGAACCCTCATCTCCTGCATCTCCAGCACCACTAAGCTCCCTGGGAAGCCCCTCTCTTTCCTTTGGCTAAAATGCTGTTCCCCTTCTTGCAGCTGGTGCTGGGAAAGACTGAAGGCGGGAGGAGAAGGGGACGACAGAGGATGGGATGGTTGGATGGCATCACCAACTCGATGGATCTGAGTTTGAGCAAGCTCCGGGAGTTGGTGATGGACAGGGAGGCCTGGCGTGCCGCAGACCATGGGTTTGCAAAGAGTCAGACGAGACCAAGCGACTGAACTGAACTTCCTTGCAGCTTATCCAAACTCCACCCGATGCCAAGCCTGGGCTCAAATCTCAGCTCGCCTTGCGTTCCTTTTGAGACCTTGGAGAGCTCCTGCAACTCTGGTCTGTAGCTGACCTGGCAGCAGCCACACCACCTTGCCCTGCTGCTCTCTCCTGGCTCAGCTGTGAGGGCTCCAAGGTCAGGGACCACGTGTGTCTTTCTGTGGGCCCTGGGCCTCAGGAAGCGTTTGGTGCTGCCAGGACTGGGCCTTGGGCGAGGCAAGGAAGGTGCCTACGGTGCAAAATTTAAGGAGGTGTTCAGGCTTGGGGTCATGTGAATGCTTCTGCTGGCACTAGCTTGGCTGAGGAAAGCGGATGCAGGTGCTGTTGTGGGTGAGCCTGAAAGTCTGAAGGTGCCACCAAACAGGATAATCTGCTTTCTAGAACTCTCTCCTAGAGTGCTGGGTGTTGGGAGTGAAACTTATCAACTAATATACTGTGCCTCTATCAACAGTTCTGTTTTCAACTAGCAGTTTAACATGAAGGACTCTTGCCCTAATCCAAGGATGCTAAAGCCAAAGATCATCAAAACATTAATTTCTGAAATAAAAGTAGAAGTGAGTGGGCCATATCACCTTGCCCAGGCTCACATGCCCAACTCTGGTTGTATAAGACCTGGTGAGACACAACCCATCAAAGGGTGACTGACTAACTGATGGTCTTTTCTACTCTCCCACTCCAACAGAAGCAGAGAGAATGCCTGTTTCACTCACCATTTCATACCCTACAGCTGGGTCAGCACCTGGGCTGTAAACGCATTGACAGCTTAATGTGTTTGTTACTCTGAAATGACGATAAGCATGTCCTGGTCAGGTATGTGTCAGGAAACCAAAGCTTTCAGATTTTTAAAGGTCCCCAAAGTGGAACCCAGCTGGCTCCGTGGTAAAAAAAAATCCGCCTGTCAATGCAGGAGATGCAGGTTTGATCCCCGGGTCAGGAAGATCCCCTGAAGAAGGAAATGGCAACCCACTCCAGTATTCTTGCCTGGGAGAATTCCATGGACAGTGGAACCCGGCAGGCTACAGTCCATGGGTCACAAGAGTCGGATACGACTTAGCGACTAAACAACAGCAAAAAGTGGGACCTCCCGTGGGGCTGGCCTGTGCTGTCAGCTGCCTGCTCACCTCTGAGTCTGTGGGTCCTGGAGCACTTTTTTTCCTTAATTAAAAAAATCAGTGTGGGAGACATTTACGCCTGGGTAAAAGCTTTCCCACATTTCTCAATGTCCTGCTGCCAAGGGGGCCAGAAGGCCAGTCCTGCCACTGGACCCGACTTGACGGGCATAATGGGCAACACTGGTAACTGACCAGTCAGGGGCTCAGAGTGTAACTGAGCCTGAAAACGCTTCAAGAACACAAGCAGCACACACTTCTAAACATATCCTAACTAGACAGGTAAGCATCACCTTGAGGCTTTAAAAAAACATCTTTGAAGCCACCTGGCCTGCTGACCATCGGTGAAAGCACTGCGTCTGACCCAGGCCTGGGGCTGCCTTGTCAGCTATGGCTATCCTGGGCTGTTGGCTTGGGTGGTCCACTGCCCTTCCTCTGTGTGTCTTGCTTAAGTGAACCCTCACTTGCATTTCCCGAGCAGCCCGGTGACAAGTGAGAAGCCCAGAAGCCTTGCTGGAGAACAGAGGGCAGTCAGAATGACTCACGCTCTGTGGGGACCACCTGACCTCCAGAGCCAGGCTTTCCTGCGTTTGTCGAACAGGACGCAGGGCCTACCGAAGGTGCAGTGTATTTGTGGGTGTCTTTCAGCTTCTTCTCTTCCCCTGACTCTGGGGCAACTAATGAATTTGTATCAGGGCTGAGCAGAGATGGCGATTTCAGCTCAGCTCTCCAGAGGGGTATTAGGGTTTTCCTATCAGCAGGCAGGAGCACGTCTGGGGTTTCTGGCCAGGACTCGGGAGCTACCGTGCTCTCAGCCCAGGACGAAGGATGGGCTCCAGGCCAAGCGCTCCCATCTGCCCAGTCAGCGGCCCAAGGCTTGTGGGTGCCTCCAGAGAACAGAGGCCCTGGCCTGCCTCTGTTATACAGACATTTACCAGAACTAGCGAGTGGTCTTCCAGGGCCCTTGTGATGCCTGCAATGAAGCGAGGTTTCAGGAAAAGCAAAGGCAGCTATTTTTACTCTCCTGCTTGCCAGCCACTCCGATGGCCTCATCCCAAATGCTCATCATTCGACCTGACTCACGCGGGCTGGCCTCGGGATCCTGCTTTCAGTTTTTATTCCCTTTCATTGCTAAGAGCTTCCACCCACTCCCTGTGTTACTCCGCAGGCTTTTCTCTTTCTTTCTCGTCTCCTCCAGATGCTGTAAATTTGAGGCAGGACCCACACAGACTGTTCTTTCAAGCAATTCTCTCATGTCTTGCATAACCATCCTTCGGAAAGAGATGGGAGTGCCACGTGTTCTAAGAATGGAGGAGGAATTCTGAGAGGAAAAAGCCAAAGTGCTCACAGGAGTCCAGGGATCCACAGAACACCTCCTTCCAGGAAACTAGTTAAGAGGCTGGGTTGAGATTTGCTCTTTTCCGTTTAGCTGTCAATGAGATTTTGGTAGAAGATGGTGTTAATTATTCCAAGCAAAGGACAGCCCTTCAGGGGTGGAATGCCATCACGTGAATCCCACTTCTGGGCTTCTGTGCACGGAAGCTACCTTGCTCTGTGGAGCAATTGAAAAAACACTGCAGAGACATCATTTTTTTTTGTACTTCACCATAATCTCAGCATGCCGAGTGGACCGGATGTCTCCTCTCCTCTTCTAATGAAGGAAACAGATAGAGCTGCTTCCTGCTGGCTCTTTCTCTCCGGCCACTCTGCTCGTTCCGTGTCACCCAGGCAGACCTCATCTCGTCTCTAACACCCCTCCCGGTGAGGATGAAAGGTGACACCCAGAGCCTGGGTTCAGAATAGAGTCCTGACAAAGTACCACCACATTGGCACAGTCTGTGACTATTTACCATTAAAATAACAGCAAATCAACCTAAGAGGCTCCTTATCAAACACGCAGAAACATGCTCTCTGTCTGAAAGGAGGCTTCCTAGCACCGCGCGCAGAACACCACACAGGCTCAGGGGCAGCAAAGGGAGTGGGCCAGGAGAGAAACTTAAATGCTGCGGGGAGAGAAATCCAGGACAGAAGAATGGCGACATACTCTCTAAAATATAAAATCCCGCTAAATGTCCTTCATTTCAGAGGAAATGGCTATTTGCAGGTGACTGACTAGGAAAGGACATAATTTGATTTCAGTTCAGTCGCTCAGTCGTGTCCAACTCTTTGAGACCCCACGGACTGCAGCACACCAGGCCTCCCTGTCCATCACCAACTCCCGGAGCTTGCTCAAACTCACATCCATTGCGTTGGTGATGCCATCCAACCATCTCATCCTCTGTCGCCCCCTTCTCCCGCTTTCAATCTTTCCCAGCATCAGGGTCTTTTCAAATGAGTCTGTTTTTCGCCCAGTTATTCTCCTTTGGGGCTATTTCTTCATTTGAGAGCAGTCTTTTATATAGGAACGAGTGAATCCATGTGAGCTCCAACCAGGTAATCAAGAGCAAAGCAGGCTGGCAAAATGCTTCTCCCAGTCACATATAATAAGTTTAAAATCTGACAGAATGCTTTAAAATCAACTAAGCACGAGGAACCTGCTCTGTGAGCACCCCAGGGTTTTCTTTAAAATTTAACAGATTACAGGCGGTCTCTGACTTAGGGTTTTCTGGCTTTGCAATGGTGTGAAAGAGATGGGCCTTCTGTAGAGACCCCACTTTGAATTCTGATCTCTCCCCTGGCCGAGTGACGTGCGCTACAATTCTATGTCCTGGTGGTGGGCAGTGCCCAGTCAGCCACGTGATCGCAAGGGTCAACAACCGATACACTCACCACCATTATCGACTCAAGACAGCTGCTGTTTTCACTTTCAGTGCAACAACCAACACCTACGTGAGCTATCCACAGTCAAAAATGCACATGATACGCCTAACCCTTGTCAGCCTCTACAGTGGCTCAGATGGCACAGAATCCGCCTGCAATGTTCGTGTGAGATGAGCTCGCCCAGCCACAGGCTGACGCGTGTGTTCTGAGCACGTTTAAGACAGGTAGGTTAGGTGGATCACATGCATTTCTGACTTAGCGTGTTTTCAACTTATGATGGGTTTATCAGGATGGAACCCCACGGTAAACTGAGGAAGAGCTGCTATTATCAGATAACATACCATCAGGCTCGCTGTAATACAGCCAGAGATCTTACACGTGGTTACAGCTGGGAAGCACCCCAGAGAGGACAACTTCGATTCTCCATTTATTCCACTGAGAGGAGGGATGCCTATCCAAAGTCAGCCGGCCGATGAGGGTCAGATGCGAGAGGTGCATGCAGGGCTCTGGACCCCACCGTGCCAGGCCACGATCTGCAGTGATGCCCCAAGGGACGTGGATGAAGTGGACAGGCTTGCAACAGGCTAGTGTCTCTACACACAGAATCACGCCGAAGGGCCAGGCACGACAGTGAGAGTGACCCAGCTCTCCGAAGCCTCACGGGATCCACTTTGGGCTCCCGTGTCTCTGGAGTCCATCTCTTATGGGAGGCTGGTTCTCTGTTTCAGGAGAGGCCTCTTCCAGCGATATTTTTAAAAGTTACTTAAAAAATTGTGTAGGATAGGAATAATGCTGTAAGAATTCAGACTATGGCAATCCTTCAGGACTTTAAATGAGGATAAGTTTCTTATTTTCCCAGTGACTTAAAAAAATCCCGGGAGGGGTGTCCTGAGTGGCCTCAGGACAGGGAAGACTCTACAGATTTCCCCACTGAGACTCTGTAGGTGAATTCTGAGGAGGAGCAGAGCCTCAGGAGTCAACTTGGAGAAGCATGAACGAAAAGGCATGGAGAGGCACTCGTTAAGGACCTCCCCGTAGTAGTAAGATCTTTACTTAATGTGGCTTTAGTTTATCCCAGTAGACAACTGCAGTGGTTTTTGTCATTTAAAAATTCCGTCTGTGAAAGTGTCATATCAGATGGAAGAAATCATTGGACTGTATTCTCTTTTCTCCTCCCACCCCACCCAATATAAACCCTCCATGACTCTAGAGAATGTCAAACCATCCATTTGTCTTAAGACTGCTTGCATCACCTTTAAGTTCACACCGGTGGGAGTCTGAACAGTGAATTTTCACAAGTTCAGTATCTAATCTCAACATCCCCAAATACCTTGAGTATATACGTATGAAACCTCTATCAATCGAACTCTTGATTTCAGTGTTTTAAGCAGTTAAAAAGCCCAAAGGTCAAATAGTTTTCAAGTAAGTGACTTTTATTTTTCTCTGACGTTTCACAGTCAATTTCTACAAAACTTCATACTTCCTCAAAAGAATTCACATTTGGTAAAGAAACCTCTACCGTAAAGAATTCATAGCTGGAAAGACACTTCAATATATGCATGAGAATTACTGTTCTGCCAAAGGAATCAAAGTCAGACAATACCATAATCAATAAAAGTAAGGAGAGTGTAATAAATTACAAATGTCACCAAGCTCCATTCCCATAACCAATTCAATCAGCAGCTTTTTCTAGATATGTTTCAACACTGCCAACACCATCTGCCAAAACTTCTCTTAAGGGTTGGTGTGAGTTAAGAACAGCTTTCAGAAAACAACAGCTTTGCCACAGAACCTCAGACAAGATCAGGTCATGCATCAGGAAGACTGTGACTACTTACAGCCGTGTGAAACCAACGGCGGTCCTGCCGGTCAACTCCGAGGTTCCTCCACTTGTCAATCTGGCCTCTGGCCCCACAGGCCTGCTAGCCTCAGTGGATGGCTCTTTGCTGGACCAGCTTCTCTACCTGGCTGCATGTGCTTACTGCTCCACTAGGGACAGAACACCCAAGCCAACAGCCTAGAGGGACTCGCAGCACCAAGTCACAAGATCAGAGAGGAGCCACTCAGCAACGAGCACACTGGTGATGGCTCTCGGCGTCTTTTGCCCGACAGGAGGGAAGTGCAAACCTCCATCTAGGGAGAAGAGTCCAAGACGCGTACGGTTCCACAGGGGAGTCTTCCGATGGCGTAAATTTGGTTCTCAGCAAGTGTGTTCAGATTTTTGCCTCAGTAAGACTCATGCCTGGTGCCCAGGCTGTTCTGAATGCACCTGTTTCTATGGCTTTGCTGCCAAGTATATTCTGCCAAAAAGGAAGCGTCCTAGCATGGTGTGCAGAGCGGAGCTGCAGTAGCACCACACAGATTGAGGGGAGGCAAAGGGAGCGGGCCAAGAGAAAAAATATTAAAAGCAGCTGAGCCTCCTTAAAGACCTATTTGCTCTGGTTTCTGAGACTCAGAAAGCACATGGCAGGTAGTAATTCTGCATTGAGTAGCAGAGTCTAAGAGAGTTTACTGGGTTGTTTATTTCTAAACTGCGTTTGAGAACAAAATGCAGGCAATTCGAAGTCTTCTAATCTTAAAACTATGTTAAGAGTTATGACTAGCATTAGCTTCTAGCCTTGGAAGAACTTCAAGACCATTTTCCTTGCAGAAAAAATGAAGTTGGTCATTCTTAAGATTTTCAAGAGAATGAAATTTTTTAAATGGGAGAATAAGAAGTTGGCAACTTTACAACCTAGAAATCTGGTTTATGATGAAGCCAGAAAACTGTATCACCTGCAAGTTCTCACAATACTCTCCATTTCTAGATGGACTTCACAGAACCCACTACACCTTTGGCTTTGCTGCCAAAATCCAATGCATAAACAAACAGGGAAGACTGCTCCACATCATTGTGACATCAAACGAATGAACATTCTGGATGTGGAAAGAAAATGGATAACAAGAATGTTTTCCAAGTTTTTGTAGACTTGTATGTCATAACCTTGCAATGATTTTAATTCAAAGTTTATCAAGCTTAATAATATTTTCTTTCTTCTTTTGTAAAAACAAGAGGGAAAAAAAGTGGTAGCAGAGGGCAGACTTGGATTACACAATTGGAAACCATGAAGCTGTCCTTAAGATTTTCACATATAAAACAGGTTGCATTGTTTCAAAAAAGAGAGGAAAAAAAGGCATAAATTACTAGAATCTTCTAGCTCCTAACCAAGAGATGCTAGCCATTTCTCCTTTCTTTAGACTCTATGAGTCAAAAAAGCAGTTCATCAACTGTAGCTCCAGATGGTCCTAAATCCATTCTATACTTTACAAATCTGAAGTATTTCGCCTACCAGTTTAAGAGAAATCTGGCTTGTGATTAAAGTGTAAGAGTTAACAGTGCTACTCTTTCCCTTTGACTTTCAAGTTTAAAAAAACAAAGCTTTAAGTGATTAAGTGCTTGCATCCGAAGAGCAATCTGTGCCAAAGCATTGCAGGTTCCTGCCAAAGGGCACAGGGCCTTGTGGAGGGCAAGCGCCTGTCACTTCGTCTGTCACTAAGACCTTCACGGGAAGACCCATGAAGGGCTCCTGGTCACCTGCTCCCCGGCTTGACAGGCGCCGCTCTGCGTGCTCGCTGGCATCACTGCACCCTCGATCACGGCTGGTGAGTGGGGTGGCAGGAGGCGACAGCTAGAAGGGCCCTGCACAATCACCTCTCACACTTTGCCCCATGAGCCATCAAACTGCCTGCAGGCTGAGGAAGAGGGACTCAAGGACACCCAAACCTGAGGTCCTCGCTGGAACAGAGACGAAGGTAAACTGTGCATAGACCACAGGATCAGACAGCAGCCGGGTCCTGGCATGTGGCTTCGTGAGTGAGCCAACGAACAGTCTGAGTTTAAAAGGAAAAGATCTTACGTAAGCTTTGGGAAACAGGAGTAGGTAACAGTAAAAGTGTTAAAAAGAAGCACTCAAGTAACAGGAAAATATGCCTTCGATGTTATATGTCTGGCTGCTCAGAGAATGCTTCCAGGTCACTGCCAGTATGACCTGACCCTGACGTTAAAGATGCCTGCAGCCTGGCCCAGGCCTGAGGAGCCCTGCTCTTAGTGGCCTCTATGAATAGCCGGGTCTGCTCCTTGAGCTGGTCAAGTTCCACCTGAGTTGCCTGGTTCTGACGAATCAACTCCTTGGTTTTCAAAGTGATCTCCAGCAAACCGGATTTGTGCAGGACGACCAGGGTATTCTGAAAGCGCCTGTGCTTGCTCTGCCGCTGCTCTGGGAAGCTATCTGGGCTGCGGCAGAAGTGCTCGGCGGCCCACAGAGCGGAGCTGTAGCTGGCCGCCGGCGGGGACAGCGGGGAGCTGCTCTCCACCCCGTGCAGGGTGCTGTCGGACGCACAGACGGGGCTGGCGGGGGAGGCAAAGGTCAGGCTGGGAGCTTTAGCCACGTGGCTGCTGGACACCGGCTGGAGAGTCTGGGGACTGCCACCCGCCACCAGGGCGGGCACGCCCTGCAGAGCCGAGTCCTCGGCCAGCTTGGCGCGGGGGGGCGCGGGGGCTGGGGGCCGGGGCGGGCCGGCACCGGTCTTGGTTGGCTCGCGAGCAGACAGGCCGGGCCCCAGTCTCTCAGTACAGACCTTCTTCTGCATGCCACCTTCTCCTCGTTCTTCTGGGCTGCGGGAAGGGCCCCTTTTGCCGGGGTGAGGGGCTATTTTGGTGTAAGAATTGAGAATGGGCAAGTAGTTCCTGGAGTCCGACTTTTTCTCACCGGCGTGACACGGGCTGATGGGAGACGGGACCGGCGGATGAAGGAATAAGAGCTGTGGCTGGGCCGAGATCACTTCAAAGGAGGGCTGGACAGTCCACGACTGGAGCTGGGAGGAGCTGCTGCCCTGAGGACAAAGCGAAAGAGCGGCAAACTGCTCGTTACCCGCGGCCGCCCACGGGCAGAGCAAATACTCAGACGGAGCTTTCCACACACGGGCTAGCCCTTCTTGACAAGACTGGAGATGAGAGTGGCTTCCATATTCACTTGGGTCTGATACCACAGATTTTCTCTCTCAAGGGAAAACTGGAGGGAATGGCTATCTTTATTCAAGTGCTGTCACTCAAGAAAAAGAAAAGCGTGGGTAGGTGGAGTAATGACACAGTCAAGGTCACAACTGAGGCAATAAGAGTACGGATGGTACGATTTGCTGTCATAAATTAAAACGTGCTTATCTCAATACCATAAATGTGACTTTACACCAAAGTAAAGTCTTCCTTTAGTTACTTGTGGAATCTCTTTTACATGAAAACAACTTTTGATTAAAAAGTTACGTATTTTTTAAAAAAGTTACCTAGCATCAGGAGTCCACAGGTCTGCTTTTACGGCAATGACCCCCAACCACAAAGCTCTGCAAGGCAGCAGCAGCCCCCACGTGCGGGTGCTTCCACACTGTGTGTGACTTTACACACAGTGTAAAATTGTGGCAGTGTTCTCCTGAGTTTGGGCCTGGCTGGAAGCACAGCTCTCCTCACTGAAATGAGGAGACTTGAAAATAAAGTCATGAATACCTGAAGCCAGGCAGAAAGAGCCCTGACAGAGGCTCTCCCCCTTGGTGGAGTCACGTGATTAACTGCAGAAAGTGATGGACCCTGCTCCCATGTGGGTACCTGATTTGCACACATTTCAGCTCCACAGATACCTGGTTAAGAACTCTTAGCCAAGTTCAACTACAGTTCACCTCCTGTGCAAAGGGTGGGATGACCTGGAAGCCCATTTTGGAGCCCTCTTAGTGTTCAAATATACTCTGAGAGGTGCTGCAATAACAAGCAAGCAATGCTGGGCCTAGCAACCACACTCCCCGAGCAGAGGAGACACAGAATCAGGAGTCTTTCAAAGAAGAGATCAGCCCAGTGCAGCTCAGCCAAAAGCAAAAGTTCAGGCTGTCCCCTTGGTCAATCGCACCACAGGGATTGACCTCCAAGTCACAGAGACCCAGAAAATACCTAATTCATTGCTCTCCCAAGATTACTCTTTCTAATGCTGCTGTTACGCCCACTGACTTAGTCTGTTTGTCCCAATCATTAGATTTGTTCAAGGTTACCAATCTTGTTGAAATCATCTAAGGGAATACCAGAGAATATTTTAGACTTGCACAGGATCTCAGAATCATTTCACAAAAAGCCTCATGTTAAAGATGAGGAAATTGAAGTCCATGGTGATGAAATAATTTGTGTGTAAGAAAACATAGTCTGGTGACAGAACTGGAATCAGACTCACCAGAGAAAAATACCTAAAACCAAGCAGCAATCATTAAGACATTATATAATAAGCAAAGATTTTTAAAATTTGGAATGTGCTGGAATTCTAGCATATGTGAAAACACAAAACTCCCAGACTGCTCCATCAGGTCAGTCTGCCCCCAAGCCTCCTGTCTCCTGATCAAGCCTTCCCAGTGGGTCTTTATCCTAAAGACGATGGCTCTGCAGGGCCCGCCTCCTCACCAGCAACTGCAGGCTGTTCTCCGCTCTCCAGCACTGCCACAACACCCACAACAAAAAACACAGATGCCTAAGAAAGAGTGACAAGGGGGCCAGAG
This sequence comes from Muntiacus reevesi, assembly GCF_963930625.1. NCBI lineage: Eukaryota > Metazoa > Chordata > Mammalia > Artiodactyla > Cervidae > Muntiacus > Muntiacus reevesi. Next base: position 84,954,139 of record NC_089255.1, on the reverse strand, counting down.
AGGAAGGCAGAGAGGAAAGAGCAGGAGACAGGAGTCCTGAGGAGCACCGGTGGAGCCTGAACAACCTCATTTGGGCTCCATTTCATGTCTTTATTCTCAAATCTCCTCATTTCAGGGACAGCTGTGCTTCCAGCTGAGACATGATTTGTCAAGCAGATATCTTCAAATTCTTAGATCCAAACTCACCAGGTTGCCTTGCTGAAAATCAGTTTGAGTTGCTCAGCAGTAACTAGGTAACAGTTAAGACATTAGGGTTTCCTGTCAGGCTACAGCCCGTTCTTCCACCTAAGGTGGGAAGGTCACCTACACACAGTCAGACTGCAAACTTCACTGGCTTCAAACAGCCTCATCAACAGAACCACAAGAGGACTAGTCTGTTTCAGAGCAAAGCAGGATAAGGTTACACGTTCTCTAAGTTCATAGGATTGAATTCTCTGACTCAAACACTGGGGCTAAGCTTAAGACTTTTTATCTAAATCTTTTCTTTCATGTCTAGACAATAACCACATAATTTGCATAGTTATGTGATAAAACCTATAACAAAGTACTATTCAATTCTATGGCAATGCTATGTGGAGTCTGCTGGTAAAGTCACACCTATAGCAAAGAGTTGCTTTTTCGCTAATGACATAGCTCTGGCTGATTACTAAGAAAATGTTCAGAATATAACATGAGAAATAGGGAAATTGCCTCTACTTCTCAAAGTCCCCAGGGAAATTCAAATTTAAAAAAAAGAGCCTCTTGTTTCAACCCTAAACTCTGTCATACCTTAGATGTACTATGGAAGTTAGGACATTTCTGCTTGGTTCCTTTAAACATGACTAAGGTATTCCAGACACCTTTGGACAAACTAGGGATGCAGTCTTAATGTCCGGAAAATGAGAATACATGTCCTGACTCCTGTATTCCTTTTTTCAAACCAGGTCAGTAGCTAAAAGGCCACACGCTCTTCCCAGGAGAGTAGCATGTGTTGGTGTGGTTTCTAGTGGTCTGCTTCTCACATCCCTCCTTGGTGGAGAGAAACTCAGTGCACAAGAAGCTCAGAAACTCGAGTGTGCAAAGCCTGACGAGCGTGCAGTCCTCCTCACCTGTTTGACCAGCACGTTCTTCATGACCACCATGGGGGACAGAGTCGGGAAGGCGCCACTCGCAGGCTTGGAACTTGGCCTTGTCCTGTCCTCTCGGCTCCAGCCTAAGGCGCTCAGCATGTCCTCGGACTCCATCTGCTCGGCCGAGCTCAGGCATTCTGAGCTCCCATCTGCTGGGCAGAGAAATGGTCAGTTCACTTGGGCTCCTAACCAGTCCTCCTGGGGAGCCACGAACCCCCTGAAATCGAATGGAACATGTGTGACCGTGCTTTTGAGAATTCTTCTGAGGAGCATGTCTACCTTTCATGGGATTCTCAATGGGATGCATAATTATCCCTCCCACCCCAAGAGATTAATAATCGCTGCACTGGGACAGCACACTTCCATTCTGACTCTCTTATAGACAAAAGCCAGCATCAATTAGGGTTCATGTGAAAGTAATCATCACCAGTCTACAGAAGTGGGTAAAGGCTTCAATGTTAGCTCATTACTTTTAAGAATCTGTGGCTGAAAAGGGAGAGGAGTGTGCATGGGACCTGAGACAAGATGAAGATCTTTAGAGGCTCTAGGCACCACATGATGTAATAACAACAAAAACAAGAAACAATAAAACCCCAAGACTTACCACCTTGCTGAAATTAAAATAGATGCCTCCTAAGTTTCCTAATTGTAAAAGTCTGGATAAGTTCATCAAGTTGAGGCTTATGATGTCTTTGTTTTCCTCCTCCACCCAGTTAAGCACCTCCTTTGTTAGTGTCCTAAATGCATGCTGAGTGTGCCTACTGGGGATCCTGTACAACTGGTGATGGAAAGATTCTCTCCACGGCCAAGAAAAGAAGGTTGCTCTACGTGACATCCATAAAGAACGGACTTAATTAGTTCCTTGCTGGAGTAAACCAAGAGACTGCCAGTAAGGAGGCTTGGAATACCCTAAATGCTCGTCAAAAATCTCAGTGTCATCTGGATGAGGCAAGACTGGAATGTGACTATAATTTAGAAGAGTGCAACTGTTAACACTTGCCTTTAATCAGATTCTCCAGAGATGCTTTTCAGAAATCATGGGTCTTGGGGTCTTCCCCTCAATCTAGGAATTGATTTATCTGGTGTCCAGGCACATGTATTTTCACAAAGCACCACAAGTAATCCAGATGTGCACCTTTAGTTAAGAACTATTGGGCCATAAACAAAGAACTTCAGAAGAAAAGTACGTACCCAGTACGTGTATCTTGTTTTCTATGCAAACGCCATTCTGCATGAAAAGGAAACCAGGGCTCCTTGGAGAAATGGCTGATGTCTTTGGCAGGGAAGGTGCAAGACAAGCCTAGGCATCTTACTGTCCCAGAAAGCAAGGAAGCACTCAAACAAAAATGCGAGACACGTCAGACACAGGTGCCATCTAGAAGGGACCCCCACTGACCCAATGTGGGACAACCTGGTATCAAAAAGAATACTGATAATGGGTTGACAAACCAAATCAGAAAAGAATTCTGTGAATCTACAGTGATGCTCAAAAAAGGGGGCAGAGAAATGTTTCTTTACAAAAGATCATCAGATAATAAAATGTAAACAAATGATATAGAATTAGATCACCATTTTTCAAACCACAAACGTAGTAACTGGTTCAGGCAAGAATCATCAATGGATGCGAAAACCAGTGGTCAAGAGGTTGTTGGAAAACAGGAGAGTCACACAATCTCAAAGTATCATCCCATAAACTGCTTATTAATTACAAAGAGAAAGGGGTACTTTCATAATAAAGAAATAGGGTCTACAATTACTCCCTTAATCAGAGCATCACCAAGAAGACAAACCTAGGAGTCACTTCATGTGTTGCAATGAAAAGGATATAACACCAAAAATTTAGTTTTCTATTTAAAAAATGTTTATTCTGTTTCTAATACTGGGGAAGCTACCAGAGAAGTCCAGTGTGAAACATTCTACAAAACAACAGGCCTAACTCATTTAAAGATGTCAATTTCACAAAGAAAAAAAAGAAAGAAAAGAAAAGGGAAGACAAGGGAACTGTTCTAGACCAAGATCAAAAAGACAGGACAATGAAATGAAATGCACAACCTTCAACTGAGTTCTACATCCAAAACAAGCAAATATACAAAAAAAGACTAACAGTTATAAAGGACACTACTGGGACAATGGGAAAATTCTAAATATGGACTGGAGCTAACTAGTGACTGCCAACTGCACCACATCCCAAGGTAGCTGAAAGGACAACTGCAGCAGTGATGACGCCACTGGTGCCTGGCCCAGAGTGGCTGGAGGCCGTCACTGGGACCACCTTCTGGGGCATACAAGTCTGAGTGTTTTTAACACTGCCTTGTGTCTGAACAGCACAGAACTTCTTAAGGCACTTCTGCATAGAGAATAGGAAACTTTCAGAAAACTACCCAGACTGTGCGACATGCTACAAAACAGCTGGCCTGATGGCACTGAAGTTGTCAGAGGAAGTACCAAAATGGCCACAGTATTGAGAATAACAGGGGGTGGGGTTGTGGTTAATGTTTATTTTCTTCTTTGCATGTACCTAAACTTCTGAGCTTCTTCAATGAGCATTTATTACCTTCATGATATTAAAAAAAAAAACAACCAAATATGATATTAAGACAGAGAGAAAAAAAAAAAGACATAGGCCTGCAGTTTCCCAAACCTGTCTGATCACAGGCATCAGCAGAGACACTTGTCAAAATATGAAAACCACATTCCAGGCCCTCCCCCCAGACCCTCGATGTCACAATCTCCAGGAGAGGGGTCTGGTGTTTTTTAACAAATGCCTCAGAAGAGCCTTATGATGTGGGTAGCTTGGGAAACAACATGAAAAGATTGAGAAGAAAAACCCAAAGAGCAATACGCTGGCCCTAACTTTCCTTAACTGTCCTTAATCTAATTCCTGACCTGGTGCTCTGTTCCTCTTGGAGCAACAATCTATTGATAACCTGGCTTCCCCTGCAGCTTTACCTACAGAGAGAAAATCTACCAATCTAAGGATGACAGAGTTCAGGTTTCCTAAGAGCTGCATTTCGCACTATAAATTCATAAATCAACAAGATGGACTGATTAGTCTCTGTGGGCTGGAAAACAGAAATCTTCCTCCAGGAGAGGGCTCCACTCTCTCAGGATGCTGGCCCAGGCCGAATCCCCTGGCATCACCCCTCTGCATCCCCTGAGCCAAAAACGTTGCCACTCGAGCTGTATTTAAGCCACTACTCTCTGACCTGGAGATAAAAAAAGACTCAGCACAAAATTAAAAGATTTACTGGGCATGCAGCTAGTTCTTTCAGAAAAACTAGTAAGGAAAACTGTCTTGCTTTCTCGTCTGTAATAGGTACTCAGGTTTGGAATGGGGCCAGGAGACTCACAGACCAAACACAAAAAGCAAACACTGGCAGCGACGGGCTGTCAGGAGGAAACGTTTTTAAACACAGCAAAGTATTTTCTTAGAAAAATAGTATCTTAACAAATTATATACTACCTTTGTTTAATTTGTTATATGTGGTGACAACATACAGTTTTTTTTCCAATGTGATTACTGGAATGCAATGTAACTGCAATATAACTATTCCTGTGAGAAAGGAGGAAAGACAACAGAATTGTGAGTATTTTATATCTTTTCTCCCATAACCACTTGCCACAGTGGAAAATGTGTTAAGATTTGAAGTTGAGAGTCTGAGCTGAAAAAAGACGTCAAACCGCTCCTTCGGAACTAACCCCACTGTGTCTCTGATGAATACCCTGCCATGTGGCAAAGGAACTACCGTTTTAAGAGACCAGAAAGCCATTCATTTCTCCTGTGGGTGAAATCTTCCCATCCTTATCACACAAATGAGTTTTATGGAGGACGTTTTTCAGGCAAATCATTCACTACAGTGTAGAAACGATAAGGTAATTTTAACCTGAAAATCCAGAGTCCTTATCTGACTCAGCAGCTGCCAGGCCGAGCTGACGAGACGCCTTTTTCATCTCCGAGCCCTTGCTTGGTTTGGCTGACAGCCTTCGACAGCCCTCTCTGGACGGGTTCTTCCTCTCCATGTTTTACTGGGCTGCGAGGGGACTCATCAGTACTCTTTTCATCTGGACTGCCCTGTGAAAAAAACAACAGTTACGTAAGAATTCACTGCCTGGAGAGCTGGGACAGGTGAGCCTGTGCTGAGTAAAGTCGGGGCAAAGGACACAGGGCTTGCTCACGTCCTCTCCGGGCACTTCCTCAGAGGTCTCAGCTGACAAAGGCAACACGTTTGCTCAGCAGGAGAATGGTTTCCACCCAAAGGCGGGCTCATTGTCCTCTCCCTGCCCTCTAAATCCATTACAAATGCAAAGCACACAGATCATTCAGTGGAAGCTTTGTAAACTGCTAACAAAGGCACATTTGATTAGCTCTCTGGAATGCTCCCTGAGGGAGAAGAGAGGAGAGGGGATGCCCACCTCGGACCAGGCCTGCTTCCCAAGATACATCCGCAGGTCTGAGACTTTCTGCCACCTCCCCAAATGTAGTTTCTCAAATTAACCTTTCAGTTCTTTAGAGGAGGTAGTGAACAGAGAAAAAAACAACTCCTTATATATGCAAGCCACATTCTGGCTTAGAAAGTGCATCTATGCACACGGAAGATCAGACAGACCAGCGATTTGATCCACAAACGCCCATAACATTATTGATGTTAAGATTCTCTCATGTCAGCCTCACAACATCCTTCTCAGTTGTTATCCCATTTTACAGAGGAGGAAGTTGAGGCTCAGATAAGTTATAGTGAGTCATTTAAAAATATTTCCCGAGTGCCTGCTGTGAACTAGGCATGATGCTAAGAATGGGGGGTACAGAGTGAATCAAATAGACCTGGTTCCCCTCTTCCTGGAGAGACGCCTAGATTTGATCCAGAGACACACAGCTAGTTCAAAGCAGATCCAGAACTAGGTTAACAGTGCAAAGTGTGAGACCAATGAGCCCGTCAAGATATTTTAACAGGGCCCACTGAACAGCCAGGGCTTCTCTGGCTCAGATGCTAAAGAATCTGCCTCCAATGTAGGAGACCTGGGTTTGATCCCCAGGTCGAGAAGATCCCCTGGAGAAGGGCATGGCAACCCACTCCAGTATTCTTGCCTGGAGAATTCCATGGACAGAGGAGCCTGGTGGGCTACAGTCCATGGGGTCACAAAGAGTCAGACATGACTGAGCAACTAATACTTTCACTTTCTTTTCTGAACCGCCAAGGGCTGGCAGCTGGAAAGGTGGCACAGTAAGAACACAAGGATGCTGCAGGGATAAAGAGAACAGCGAACCAACAGGGAAAACGACAATAACAACGCAACTGGGTAAGTGCTCCAGTCTGAACGTCTGTGTCCCCCCAGAATTCATATATGGAGTCTTAATCCCTCAAGATGATGGTATTAGAAGGTGGGGCTTAGGTCACAGGGCTTCACCTCATGGGATGAGTGCCTTAGGCTTCAGAAAGGTCCCCAGCCCATTGCACCAGAGTCAGTGAGAAGTCTGTGACCCAAAAGAGGGCTGTCCCTGGACCATGCTGACACCCTAAGCTTGGACTTTCAGTTTCCAGAACTGGGAGAAATAAATTTCTGTGGTTTATAAGCTACCCGCTCTGTGGTATTTTGTCATGACAGCCCAAATGGACCAAGGTAGTAGGTTTAAGCAACACCTGGTGGCCTTCTTATTCACGATTCATTTTCGACTCCATCCGTTTGTCCTTCTGAGAAGAGAGAAACATGGGCCCCCTGTCAGACAGCCGTGTATCTGAAAACACCCTGAAAATGCCAAGTATGAATATTTCTGCTAATACAGGATCTAGTGAAGAACAACCACTCCAGAAGCAGAGGAGGGATTGGAAATAAAGTTAAATAGAAGCCAAGGATGCTTACAGGCATCCTTGAACAGCTCTCTTGCTCTTTTGCATAAGACAGAAGTGGACTAAAGGGAATGCACACTGATCAGAATGAGGCTGAGTTAAACACAATTCCCAGTGAAAATGAGCCTGTGCCATATCTAACTCATCCAAGGCGAGTGCCTCCCCACTCAGTCCACATCACGCTGGGCACTCCTTGGTGGAGCACATTTAGTACCATGTGCATGAAAGGCACATTTCTCATTAAAAAAAAAATGATAGCACTAAGTCGTGTCTGACTCTTATGATCCCATGGACTGTAGCCCACCAGGCTCCTCTGTCCGTGGGATTCTCCAGGCAAGAACACTGGTGTGGGTTGCCATTTCCTGCTCCAGGGAACTTCCCGACCCAGGAATCGAAACCAGGTCTCCCTCACTGCAGGCCCTGTCACAGCTCTCATGGCACTATCCAAAAGCACGTCTCTCCACCGGACAGCGAGGAAGTCTGCCAGCACGGACAAGTCAGCTTAAAAAGCAAAAGAAAATGCAAAACCGTTCTCTAATTAAATCTGTAGCTTTTTGTATGAAACCCAACAAATGTACACAGTTTCATTCTCCTGAAATACTGCTGTCTGAAACTGAACAGAGGGCTTCTTCAAAAACGGCAGCAGCTCTCCCTGGTGGAGGGGCCATCAGACTAAATTCAAGCCTGATCCTGCTACTGATTTAGATTGGGAAGGGAGCTCATGGCAGTTGCAACTAATTCAGAACTTGACGAAGTTTCACATTATCTTTTGAAATGGATTATTTTACAGGCACTTGAGATAAAGCATCCCAACTTCTTCCACAATCTTTGCAACAAGACAAGAACAAGGTCTTGCTACTGTTATTAAGCTGCAGTCAATGGAGCTACAGAAAATACACAGGAATTTATCTGGCTTGTCTGAGAATTTTCAGGACAATACTGACTGTGGGGTCAAAATGCTAAAATGTTGACATTAAAAGGAGAACAGATGTAAAAATTTTAGATTCTTGACAACTGGAAATAGAGACTGCATAATCTACTTCAGAATAATCAAAGTGACTGCTTTGGATGTGGAAGTGCTAAAAATATGAAAGCCTCTGTCCTAAGTAAAATTCTCTTTCAGCAGTCTTAGTGTCCCGGAGAAGGTCAAGTGGGAATGAGAACAAAGGGCTGCATGCCATTTGACCTTTCCTCTCTGAGACAGGCGCTTCCCTCCCAGGAGCGGCGCTGAAGATGCCAGTTAGCCAGTGAACAACAGACCCCTTCATACACAGCATAGACGAGGCCCTCGACGAGAGACAGACAGAGTGATGGCATTTACCACTGGTGCACTCAAACCCAGGGCTGGGATAATGGCAAAGTCTGAAAACGTCAAGATTGTGTTCCTGGTCGGTATCATTTTACAATAAAGTCAGATGCTCATAAGCTGACCAGGGGTTGAAGATGGGCTACCAAGATCATACCCACTGTACCATCTCTGATTCCTGGCACAGACTGAAAACCATGACAACTGTCTTACACACATCTCAGATCCTCATGAGCCTAACTCTGCATTAGGAGGACTCCGAGCTAAGTTTGAATTGACCTGAGAAAGGTCTCTTATAAGTAAGTGCACATGTAACACATGGTCCAAAAGGTTCCCGGAGAGAACAGTATACACTAAAACTCACAACGGAAAGTTAACCAATACATCTAGAGGTTTACATCAAGAAGTGTAAAGTAAAAAATTCTAATAAGTGTGGCACAGCACTTGGTTCTTCTATTTATGCACGTCTTACATTAGAGTCTAATGATCTGTTCATCTCTTCAACCTCAAGGGTTGACTTTTCATCTCTGCAACCTCAGCCCCTAACAATTAATGTGTGAGGTATACTCACAGAATAATTAATTCCAACAAACTTGTCCTGAGGACAGTCCTAACAGTTTAGCTGCCACCAGAACACCTGAATGGCTTGAAGGTCAGGAATCTGCATTTCCTGGTCACCTCAAGATTTAATGTCTAGGTCTAAGGTTTCCTGCAGGAAACAGGCATTTCATCCACGCCTCACTTTAAGCTACTCCTCATTCTGGCTTTATATCCAGCAGCCAAACTAAAGGTTGGTCTAATCCACAATCTCTATGGAGATTTAGGCTTCTCATAAAAAGGAGGCCCAAGGTATACAAGTGAAGGATCTGAAAAGCTGCTTGCAGATTCCTCTGCAATAGACAACTTGGCAACTTTCCCCGAGAACTCAAGTTCCCTTTAAAATGTGTCAGGTGTATAGCAGGCATGCACAGACAGAGGTGTGAGGTGAAAGCCCAAGCAGAGGTTTAAATACAATAAAGATACATGGTCAGAGGAAATTAAGACCTTACCACCCAAAAAGCCATGAATAATCCTAGTTGGAATTATAAATGCATTACTAGGTTTTCTCTGAAGTCATTTTCTCTTGGTCTGCATTTTTAGAGATACCAATCTGGGGGAATGTCTGTGGATTTTAACAAAGGAGGGGAAAAAAAAAACAACAAAACCAACCATCTACCTACATCTCTAATACTCCTCTTCCCTTTCACAACCATTTGCACGCTTCCATTTGGCTGTAAATTCCGGGCAAAGACCCCGAACCTGATTCCATACAAATGTTCTCTGTCTGGAACCAGGTATGGCTTACTCATTTTCCTCTTTCAAAGATTAGATAAGACTACAGAACTTCTTCAAACCCCCCCTGCCTGGAGAAGAGTTCGCAGCTAACAGTGCCCACCACCCCCTCCCCGTTCGCACCAGCCCACGATACATCTGTGCCAGACAGCAGGAGCGCCCTCCAGGCACCCACCAGCCTGCAGGCTCAGCAGGGCAGAACTGGGCAGACCCTCGGACTGTGCTGTGACTGGCATGCCACCAGCCTGCCAGGGCAAACGCCCAGGCCATGCAGCACTGCCAGGACTTGGGCAATCACAGGGAGCCTGGCTGCGGCCCGGTGCCCTGGGGCCTGGATGGATCGGAGGTCCCCTCAACCCACCCGCTGTCAACCACTCAATCCTTACTTGGCACTGGCCACCTTCTCGGCCACCTCCCCGCCCCCTGGCCCCACGCCTGGCACAAGCTGGTCACCCGGGGGGCAAAAGGACCAGCAAAGTGGGTGATAGCGAGTCTCTGGAAAAAGACAGCATACCTGTGCCGCGGGTCCAGAACTGGGAGCTACCCACCCCGCGCCCCCACCCCACAACCCCAAATGGGGGGGGGGGGGGCGGTCCCAGGACTCTCACAGGGTTACCGGCGCTACTTGGTCCCCACGCACAAACCCCTCCTCACCCGTGACCTCCTCTCCCACGCGGTCCTGACCCTCGCAGCAAAACCAACCGACCAAATGGGGCAGGGAGCATCACCCCCTGCTCCCACCATCTGGCCCTCGGCACCCCGAAAGTGCCCGCTCTCCGTCTTGCCTGTTCCCTCCTCCTCTCCCTTGCGCCCGCTTCCTCTCCGCCGGCTCCTCGCCCAAACCCTTTTCCCCTGCCCCCGCAACCCTTCGTCGCTCACCTAGGACTGGGGTCGCAGCTCCACAGGCGGACGACCCGTGAGTACGGCGGCGCATGCGCGAGCCCGGCCCCGCGGCTCCATGACAACCTCGTCGTCGTCGTCGTCGCGTCTCAAGCGATTCCCCCCTCTCGGCCGCCCGCCCATTTCTCCTCCCCCCTCCCCCCAGCCTTCGCGACGGCTTTCGCCAGTCACGTGACGCGGCTCGGATGACCCGGCACCACCGAGACTGCTCGCTGTTCTCCTAGAAGGGCCCTTGGAGGCGCCCGCTCTTCCCGTCTCAGCCGGAAGACGACGCCGGCACGTCGTCCTCAGAGGGGCGGGGGTGGCGGAGGGGCGTCCCTTCAGAGGTCGGCGCTCTCTCCGCGGAAGGCGGGCTTCTCTATGGTTAGTAGTTCCTTAGGCCAAGCCGCCATTTTGTACGGGGACCTTGTGGTGTAGGAGCTTGTGGTATAGGAGCTGCTGTGGAGCGGGTGGAGGACGCGGTTCTGAGGCGGGGTCTGGAGAAGCCGGGGCCGGTCGGCTTCTAGCAGACGAGGCCGGAAGCGTGATTCTTCTGAGGGCGTGGGTGAAAGTCAGCCCGGGGAGACGGCTCTCGGTTTGTACCCCGAGACGCCGTCGGCGTTGGGGACCGGGACGGGCCATTGGCCGACTTGCGCGCGAGCCCGAGCGGAAGCAGCCGGGCAGGTTCGCTGGGTCTCGGCCCGAAGGAGGCTTGCCCGGACCGCCCCCCGACCGCCCCCAGCGCTGCTCATCTTGCCGAGCCTGTCGCGGCGGTCGGTTTGCCTTCCTTACTTCCAGACAGTGCTTCACGTGGCAGGGACGCAATCAGTATTTTTTTGATGGGTGATTTCATGTCATTTGATGTATGACTCATTGTGCGACTGACCGAGATGTTGAGTTTAAAATGGATCCTGTTTCTCGGACCAGTTCTAGAAGTGTCACCACGAACGTGTTATCAGCTAAACAAAAAAAGGGGGGGGAGGGGGTTGCGATCAGTTGAAGTTCCGATGCATTGAATCAGTGGTTACCTCCTAAATTAGAAAAAGTTATTTTACAGTTGGAAAAGGGGACACGGATGAATTTAAAGATTGCCACCGGTAGAGGCAAGTTGTGGAGCTGCCCTGTCCAGTAGGGTAGCCACTAATCACGAGGGGGTACTGAAACTGATTAAATGAAATGAAAAAGTGGGGGGGGGGGTTCATTCAGGCTGTGCACATTTCAAGCCCTCAGTAACCACGTGTAGCTAATGGTTACTTGGTTGGACAGCGCAGATTGTGCAGCGCGTTGATTGCCAGCATCGAGGAAAGTTAGCCTTGGATCTAGCTAATGGGCGGGGGAAATTCGCCCTCTGTTGGTGTAATTCAAGCCTTGCAGAGTCATAGGTAATCCCATTAGTCCTCCAGACACAGATAATGCTAATGCATTACCAGCCGTGAATGTATTTATTAGCATAAGCTCTACCAACAAATAATTGAGTGCCTGCAGCCTATATGGTTTTTGTTTAGGGGATGGAAGGACTGTTAACAATTATCAAGTAATGAGGAGCCAGGCAGCTTTGCATGTATTCTCTTAAGTGTGTGTGTATGAGATTTCTGTCACTGAGTTGTGTCTGACTTCTTTATGACCCCATGGACTGTAGCTATCAGACTCCTTTGTTCATGGAATTGTCCAGGCAAGAATAGTGGAGTGGGTAGCCATTTCCTTCTCCAGGGGATCTTCCCCACCCAGGGATTGAACCCTGGTCTCGTGCATCGCAGGCAGATTCTTTGCCATCTAAGACACCAGGGAAGGCCATTCTCTTACTGATGCCTGTCCAAGTTAATGAGGTCACTGTTTATTAATGTTTCCATTTTTTAGATGGAGGCACAGAAGTTTATGTCCATGATGACAGAGCTACTAAGCCCTGGATCTAAACAATTAGGCCATACTGCCTCTTTTGGAGGCAGAATAAAACAGTGTCTGCCCTCAAATACCTTAGAATCTGATGTGGGAAATATAGACATGTTTTAATAAGTTGTATGAGAGAGAATATGATAAAGGCTAGTGGATTCTGAACAAAATCTAATAAAGTCAAAAGAAAAATAACCTTCTGCTTGTTTTCTGTTGTTGACAGAGGAAGAGACCAGGAGGTAAAGCTTTAAGAAGGTCAGGAAAAGTAGGGTATCCAGTCGTAGAAGTGGGTGAGAGCAGAGTGCATACCAGCCAAAAGAAAAAAAGTGAAATAAGCAAAGGCATGAAGATTATTTTAATCTTCCACAAGGGCAAATAAGTCATACTTCCCTGGTTTCACCTATCTAATGACCAGGCCATGCTGTATCAGTCATTTGAACTTCAAAAACAGATTTGGTAGTGGAACCAAATGAATCAGGCTAATTTACTGATAGGCATAATTTTAATTGAGCTACTGTATGGTTCTATTGTGTATAATTAGATACATAGAATAACCAATTCATGAAAATGGATAGTGAATCTTTTATACAGCCTAACCAATGTAAATTTTTTTCTTTCTTTGCTGATTCACCAGGGTTTGCAAATCAGCATCCTCTGATGATAGTTTCCTATCAAAGTGCCATGAGTTGTTTTAATCTTTGTCATCACACTCAGGGTTCTGTGACGGAGAGTGGTTTTCCAAGCACCATTTCTTCTTGCTGTGGAATCCTTTGCAATTTGAGTCCTCAATACCAGCCGTGGTTTAAGACTCATTTTGCCGCCACCACTGCCAGCAGGGGGAGACCTGCTCCTTTAAATGCTACACTTAGGGGTTTGCAAAAAGGCTTCTTTTCCCTTCTGCCCTCACAGAGTGCCTGCCACACATTGGAGGTCGGAGACTCCACCTCTGCTCAGCCTTCTTCACTAAGTTCCTACCTGCCCTGACCATGTGAGGATTTGAGTTTTCAGTCCTACATAGGATGTCACAAAGAATTACCTTTGTGCTGAGTTTTATTTGAAGATATTTTCAAGTATCCAATCTATATAATTTGCAATATAAGTAATTCTTTAATACTTATTTTAACAAAGTTGAATTTAAAGTTAAAGTTATTTTAAAATTAATTAAAATAGTATAATAGCAGTGAAAGTATTCAAAAGATCTAATTTCAAATCCCAGCTCCTATTGATAGCACTTTATAAAGGATGGGGTATTTCACCATCTTCCCTCACGTAAGACACAGGAAAGAAGATAGGCCATAATCTCACAAGTCGAAAACTGAATAACTTCTGCTTTATGAAAACTCATTGCTTTTCTTATTTTTCCAGTTTTCCTGAGGAGCAGTGAAAACATCACCACAAGGACTGGCATTAGTTCTTGAAGCAGCACTCGAGAACCATCTTTTTTTCCCCTTGAACCTCAGTTTGGCCACCTGTAACACAATTATCCTCTATCCAGTTATCCTGAATCTGGCATTCAGCATTACTGCTGAGCACTTCACAGTTTTTCTAAGAGGATTTGATGGAATGGTGGTTATGTGTGTGCCCCCAGAGTCCCAGCACCATGGGTCAGTGAGAGGAGAGGAGGGGGATGTTCCGGCCTGTGTGTGGGGATAGGAACCAGCAGGTCCTGGACTAGCAGAAGCAGAGATGAGTGATATCAGGATGCATATTCCATTTTTCCCCACCAGCCAGGTTAGTTCTCAGCTCATATTTTTAGGGCTATCTGGAAGAACAGAGACAACAAAAGGACATTTGGGTTATAGTCAGGGTGTCAGTATACGAAGCACGGGTTTGATTTCAGGGACAATGGAAACCCCTCCCACCTAGATCCCCATCTTGCCCAAACCTGAAATTCCTCAAGTATAAGTGCTCAACCTGCAGCTGCTCTAGAACCCAAGACAAAGTCTCTCGTCATAACTGACACAGAGTGCTATTTCCAGACACTGTCCTAAGTGACTTGCCCGGATTTACTCCTTTAATCCTCCCACGGTCCTGTGACATGGTTGTGGTATCATTCTTCTCGTTTTACACAGGAGGAGACTAAGGTCAAGAGCCATGTCACTTGCCAAGGTCACGGGTGGTAAGTGGTGGAGCAGGAATTGAATTCTAGAGTCCTTGCTTCTGGCTGCTCTGCTAGGCTGCGAGTTTGGTGGAAATGGTGCTACCACGCCCTTTCCTGCTGTGCTGAGCAGGAGACCAGTGGGGAGCGGAGCCGAAGGCACTAGGTCCAAGCACTTGTCTGGGAAAGGATGCCAGGAGTGGAGACTGGGCACCGTAAAGGCAAAGTCTGCAGAAAACACCTCCAGCTGATCCTCCCTCTCTCTCACTCTGCACATGGCAGAGATATTTCTTGTGCTTGACAGGGTATATGCTGATTTCAACCCACACATCTTTCCAAACCACTCAGCAGCTGCCTTTTGCTTGTTTTATCCCCTATCTAGAATCTTTCTGGTAGAAAGGTTTTTAAAGTGTCATCTCCCCCCTCACTGAAGATAAAGCCTGTGATTTAAACTCACAACTTTTTCTCTAGATGACTCCAAAAGCTGTTCAGTTGTCCCTTCGTATAGCCCAGTTTGACTTAGAAGCTCTCCTTGGCCTTGTAGCTTCCCTTCTGGGCTTCCCTCCCTTCTGTAAACAGCTTTCCAATCACAACTGAGTTCCCCACCATGGGCTCACCAAAGACAAGAAATACAGGCCAGCACAGCAGAAAGCCAGAGAGAGCTGTGGAACCTGACATTCCAGCAATAGGAAGCTGGCTAGAGAGCCCAAGACAAGAGGCAGCCTCCATGTAGACATTAATTACTCTTGAAATTGAACACTTTCTGTGTCTTGTGGCTTGATCTAAACTGG
Organism: Muntiacus reevesi; assembly: GCF_963930625.1. Classification (NCBI taxonomy): domain Eukaryota; kingdom Metazoa; phylum Chordata; class Mammalia; order Artiodactyla; family Cervidae; genus Muntiacus; species Muntiacus reevesi. The sequence goes on along the minus strand of NC_089255.1, from coordinate 84,938,888 downwards.
TTTGCCTTGTAATTTCTTGGGTACCCATCTCCCCTGCTGGGTCTAAACTCTTTCAGGGCAGGGATTATACTGAATGTTTTTCTCCACAAAACAAGTTCTTCATAGTAAGCATTCAACCAACTTGATATCAGGGAGACCCCAGGTTCCTGAAAAGTTGACGATGGGCTTACGTATCACTGATGACGGAAGACACCGCCAACCAGGATGGTGAGGGGTTTCCAGGGCCCCTGGTACAAGGGTTGAATGGACACGCCCTTTTATTTTATTTTGTTGCTCCACTCTCTCCCACCTCCAGGCCTTTTGCACATGACTGTATGTGTCATGTTGAGAAGCTGGAGTGAAGGTAGCCGCCCACAGGTTTTGCTCCACACTTGTGGTTCTGCAAAGAAATTCCAGAACCTCTGTTGCTCGTGCTGCCTCACCTCACCCCATCTCCAGTCTTTGAAGGGTCTGTTGTGCATTTGCTCAAAAATGCCCTTGAATCCTCATCCCTCACTTTCGATTTGGCTCGTGGCTGACTCTTATTTGGAATCCCATGAAGAGCTGTGTAAAGCCTGGTAGTCAGGGATTTTACAAATGCCGTGGCTTCCCTTTGCAGGTGCAGAAATGCCCGAGAACTTCACCACCAGTACTCCACTTTTCGGCGCCAGATAGGCAGGGTTGGTGAAGGCCGAGGCCTTCACTCCACATGGGTGGGCCAGCTTGGCATCAGTCAGCATCTCAACAGGCTGGATAAATCAGGATGGCACAAGATGTTGGGTTCAAGCCTTGCCCAGTTCATCAGAGCTACCTGGTTGATTTTATCTCCAACTGATTACCTGATCCCAGAGTTCAAGATCTTAAATCTCAAACAAGAGACTGAAAAGCAAGTAATTTCCTAAAAAGACTTAAACATTAATATCATATTTGTGGGAACAGGGAGTGGACAGATATCCTTTTTTTTTTTTTAATTTGGGGGAGTGGTCCTTTTGAAATTCACATGAAAAAGATGAGTACTCTTAGACTCCCAAATCTGAAGTGGCATTTAAATTTAAGTTCTTTTCTTAATGTCAGAGACGCTTTCTGACATTCCTTATGCATTCTGCAAAGCTTTATTGGATTTTTCAGTCTATTTTAAAGACTAGGATGTCTGTACCTACAGTGGAGTAAGGCAGCTCATTTGCCTAAAATGTCTGGGAAATCATTCCAAAGAAATTACTGAGAACATTCTCTTCTGATATAAAAGAGTATGGTTTATTCACCCAGAACTTAGGTTTCTTTGAGATGTTGAGTGTCCCTTTTAAGACTTAAAGGCTTCTTTTATCCAGTAAAATTTCATCCCAGCTGGAGTCATGGGACCCGCTGATCTGGAGCCCTTATTGAATTGACAGCCATCCACATGCAGAATTTCAGGGCTTTTGGTCCCCTGCTTTGTGGACAGGGATAACAGGATCACCCACAGGACTTACCCACAGGGTAAATATAAGAAAATTCACTGGATGTCTTGTGCTAATAGTTTAACGAAATTCTCCCTCCAGCACTTTCTGACAGGGCCTGGGGATTTTCTCCAGTGTTATCGCATTTCAGGAGAGATGGTGTCATCCAGGTGTAGGTGTTCTTGGCCGTCCTTTCCCTATTGTCTCCTCATGTCACATATAGCTGAGAGAGCAGACGACAGGTTCATCTGTATTACATGGGGAATTACCAAGTGGTTGCCTGGCAACTCATGCAGCACAAGCAACATGGTCTCTGTGGTAGAATTTAGAGTGGTTGACTTGCCTTTCGAGAATGTCTGTGTTTGCATATTTCTTTTGGGCTTCTGGAAAAAATAGGTCATGTATTCCTGGATTTGAGGCTATTAAAATGGACTTCTGTACTGCTTTACAGTACAGAAATTTAGTATTCATTTTATAGCAGCCCGTTATTGTCAGAAATGACAACGATCTGATTAAATCATTAATGCAGCAATTGCTTCAATTAAATTCAATTCAGTAAGCATCTTCCCTGTGCCAGCTACTGTGCTAAATACTGTCAGGAGTTATAAGGATGAACAGGTATGATCCCTGTCTCGGGGAATGTGTGTTTAATCGGTGTATATGAATCATTTCTTTATACATGTGAGATAGCTGAGATGGATATGTAAAAGGAAGGTATTGTTATTTGGAAGAGTTCCTTAGTGTTTGATCAAAGGATTTTTCCCTTTTATTTAGATTCATTCCTTTATAGCTTACAGCTGCAATCAGTTCAAAACCACTTTTAAGACAGAGCTCTTATTGGAATCTCAGTAATTAGCAGCTTTCAAACAGCTCTTTTGGAGTCTGACCCCACCATAGATGGGAGGACGGTGCTGCCCTCTGCCTGCACTGCCGTCTTCCCTCTTCCCGTATGATTGCTACTGAGGCATTCACAGCGCGCCCCCACCTCTAGTTTACATTTCCGTTATAAGAAGCCCCTTGCTTTTCTTTGTCTACAGTGCCATCAGCCTCCCCCCACTTAAGGAGGGACTTTGGCATGTTCCAGATCTTGCATTAAGGAGTCTTTGAGCTTGACCCCTTGAGCGAAGTCTTTCCCATTGGGTAGACCATGGCTAGACAGCACCCAGGGTTTGACTAGCCCCTTTCCCTGGAGTTGATTCTCCTGGGAGATTGGTTTGGCATCTTTTCTTCCCCAGGAAGCTACCAGGCGTGGAGTGAAAGATCTGTTGGTTGCAGCACTGGTGCCCAGCCCGGCGCACACTCACTGGCCGCCCCTTCTGAGTGGACTTGTATCCACAGAGGAAGGCTGTAGCTCCCGTGGGTAGCTGTACTCTGGCACCAGAAATGTCGCCCCGCCTCCATGTTTTGTGAACCCACTTGCATCCCACATCCCAGGCAGGAGCTGCAGCTTGCTCATCTCTGTTGCCCAGTTCCCTCAGACACTTTGCCGTTCGTGAGGAATCACTCAGACCTAGACCTCCCGTCTTCACATAGAGCGCCTGACCTTTGCTTCCAGACCCAATGTCAGGCAAGAGGGGGCGTCAGGAAGGGGACAGAGGGGAGAAGGGGGCCGAATGTGACCCGGCCCTATGGAGGTGTTTTCCTGATGCTTCCTCATCGCCGCCTCCTGGCAGCTTCTGTAGCTCTTGGCGGCCCATTCCCCAGATGAAGCTCAGACGTGTGAATGCCTACTGCTCTAAGGAGTCCTAATGTATCCTCCTGTCTACAAGCGCCTTTTCACTTAGGATAAGACCAACCAACAGTCACTGTGCACTGTGTACCTCCCGAGGGTCCAAGGACACATTCAAGACTAGGACACAGTCTCCACCCCTGAGAAGTTCACAGCTCAGTGTTCATAAGTGTGGTAATGAGGATGCCGAATGTAGACAGAAGACCAGTGAACTCAGGAAGAGGGTGGGAGTCAGGAAAAGATACAGAGAGAGTCAGTTCAAGATCTGGAAGGTTGGCAGACAAGGGAGGCCTCTCAGTTTACCTTTAAAATGGGCCTGGAGCAGGGTCCCTTTTAACACCCTTTGATGCTGGCAAATCCTTGACTTCTCTATATCATCCACATTGCAGCTAGCCCACAGGTCCTCTCATTCCAACTTCAGTTGAAACAGCAAAAACCTTTGCCTCAGCTCCTGATCACTTAGAAACCTTTAGCAATCATACCTGCCGCTCTGCCCTAACACAGAAAAGAGTTACTTCTTTTCCTTCCAACCCTGAACCCTAGGATTCCCCCTTCCTGGGGCCCTCCGGAGAAGGGGGAGGGGAGGCAGGGCCATCAGCCAGTGGGAGAATTGCTCTTGGAAGAAGTCTGCTCTGTAAGCACGTTTCACGGTGTCTTTACTAAAGATGGGATGTTCGAAGTTGAATGGCACATAGAGGAGAAGAATAAAGTGCAGCGCATCACTAGATTTCACCAGCCTCGGGTTTGCCAGTGAGGTCACACTGACATCCAGACTCAATCTTACCAGTTATGAGCCCTTCCTGAAGGTCTAGAAGTTCCTACTTTTCTGTCCTGTCAGCTCTTCCTCAGTTACTTCTGGAGGCCCCTGAGGTGTCTCCCAGAGGAGACAGGGTTAGATCCACTATGCTGTTCCATTGTCACCTGCTGATGATCGTACTGATGGTCCCACTCTTCACAGCCCCTTGGAAAGGGTACCTAGGGACTTCCCTAATGGTCCAGGGGTTAAGAATCAGCCTGCCAATGCAAGGGACATGGGTTTAACTCCTGGTCTGGGAGGATTCCCCATGCCGTGGGCAATTGAGCCTGTTGCAGCCCTTCTGAAGCCCGTGCTTCCTAGAGCCCGTGCTTCGAAACAGTAGAAGCCACTGCAATAGGAAGCCCAAGCATCACAACTAGAGAGTAGCTTGCCACAACTAGAGCAAGCCTGCATGCAGCAAAAAAGAACCAGCGCAGCCAAAAATAAGATGAACAAGATAAATGAATAATTAATTGTTTAAAGAAGTGCACCTCATCAGCGTGTGTATCTTCTGCAAGAACACTGTTCTTAGAGTGGTCACTCCTGTTACCTGGGGATGCTGATCTCTCCTGGGGCTACTACACCACCAAGCTGCCAAAGTGGAGGGCGGGATGGATCTGTAGGGAACCAACAAGCTGCTCACTGATCGGTTGCCCTTTACAGCCCGTGTCCCCTAGCAGAAGCACTGGCGTCTTTTAGTTGCTCAAAGTCTCACACGATGACTTGGCTCGCCATCTGTCACCCTAACTCTCCTCACTGGGCCTGGAGACGAGTCTCTGAGGCAGGGTGCAGGATGACAGCTCCATCAGTTCCTTCCCTTACTCTGACCTTCTTCCCCAAGGACCTCTGCACCCAAACAAAACAACCCCCTCCAAGCAAAAGGAGCAAAACTCAAAACCCTTCTACTTCAAGAAAAATAACAAAACTGTGCCAACTGATGCAAATAGATACTAACACTTGGGGTGGAGGTGAGGTGGGGGAGTTGGTGGTGGTCTGTAAACTCCTTCCCAGAGTTAACAAAAGCCAGGTGTACTGAGGGTTTCTTGTATAACTTGAAAAGGAGGTAAAGACTACCTACCCCGTTCTTAAAGGTCCCTCTTGTTTGCATGGGATGTAATGCATGAAAGTGGCTATCTCATGGGCAATCGGTGAGGGTGTCATTTAAGAGAAATTAGCAGGATTTCCCTGGTGTTCCAGTGGCTAAGACTCTGAGCTCCCCTCACAAGGGGCCCAGATTCAACCCCTGGTTGAGGAATTAGATCCCACATGTTGCAACTAAGAGTTTGAATGCCACAACTAAAGATCCTGCCTGCTGCAATGAAGAGAGAAGATTCCTGCATGCTGCAACTAAGACCCAGTGCAGCCAAATAATTTTTCTAAAGAGAAATTAGCAGTGGTGGCTGTCAAATGGGGTTCTTGCTCTATAAGAATTTTGATTGTAGACTGGAATCATGTATCTCTAAAACAACAACAACAAAAGCAAAAACCAGCCAAGACAGAGCAAAACTATTTAGATCCAGGTAATGCAAAAGACAAAGACAGAAGTGGAATTTCCCTGAAAGTAGACTTCATGGTATGGTAGACAGCTCAGGGAGTGGCATTAAAGATATCCGTCAAATTCAGGCTTTGTCACAACCCGTGGTCTGCTCCCTGATTAAATCTCTTTACCTCTCTGAGCTGCTATTTCTCAGTTTTGAAAGGAAGCGAAGATAACGTCTGCCCTCCTTTCCAGGGTTGTGAGGAGAGGATAAGGCATGTAAGTGAACGTGCTTTACAAGCTGTAAATCATTTGTTTTCCTCTAAAGGCAAGCTGGAGGAAGGAAATACAGCAGCCCTCACATCCATGTGACTTTCACGAGACTGCTGCGGTCTTTCCCGGGGTAGCTCTGTGTCCACACATCATGTGTCTTCAGCCCAGATGTGAGGTCTGGACCCAACAGAATCCATCTCGACACACTGCCTTGTCCTTGTTTTAAGGCCAAGTGGGAAACAGTCCATGTCTCCTCCACTGCTGAGGCCAGTCCTAGAACCAGAGGCAATGGGACTGACGTAGGGCATGTGTGTGCTCGCTGACATCAAGCATCCATTCCCCTTCGCCACTTCCCATCGCGGAATCATTGCTGCACTTTCCCCAGTATCGTTCTTCATGTCGAGAGCACTGGTGACTGACACAGCTTATCTGAAAAGAGTATTTCACTAGTATCTTTGGGATTTGTTTTCCATTGTAGGGACACTCTTCAGGTTTTGATGCTGGTACTTTCTTGATATTGCCAGAAGGATGCGGCATAAGCAGGAAGTGAGTAACACCAGTACCAGGAAAAGCAGAACACAGAACTGGAATTTTGGGGGCTGGGACCTGCCTGAGGTCTGGAATGCAAGTCAGCAGTTACTTTACACCTTCTTCAAATGGTGAAAGAAACTATAGAAACTGGCTGTTATGGTCTAAGTATATTGTAAGTTCGAAACCCAAGTGTTGGGACTTCCCAGTGGTTAAGATTCTGCCTTCCAATGCAGGGGGTGCAGGTTTGATCCCTGGCCAAGGAGCCAAGATCTCGCATGCTTCACAGCCAAAAAGCCAAAACGTAAGGGGAAAAAAAAACAAACCAGGAGCAATGTGCTTAGTCGTTCAGTCTTGTCTGATTCTTTGTGACCCCATGGACTGCAGCCCGCCAGGCTCCTCTGTGCATGGGGATTCTCCAGGCAAGAATACTGGGGTGGGTTGCCATGCCCTCCTCCAAAGGATCTTCCCAACCCAGGGATCAAACCCAGGTCTCCTGAATTGCAGGTGGATTCTTTACTCTCTGAGCCACCAGGGAAGCCCTCAGAAGCAATAGCATAACAAAGTCAATAAAGACTTTTAAATGATCCACGTTAAAAAAAATAATAATAAAAAAGAATCTTAACAAAAATATGTGTTCTGTTACTAAGGTTGCTTGTTTAAAAAATCCATCTTTCATCATTAGCTTTGGCCAACAAGGGTATCTGGGACCAGAAACACATAGGATGTCTATCAAATGGACACAAAATATCACTTCCACACAATATGCTCTTTCCAGAACTGAGAAGAAGCCTCAGTAAACATGAAATGGTCAATGGTATGCAACAAAGGGCTTCCCTGGTGGCTCAGACGGTAAAGAATCTGCCTGCAGTGCAGGAGACCCAGGTTGATCCCTGGGTTGGGAAGATCCCCCGGAGAAGGAAATAGCAACCCACTCCAGTATTCTTGCCTGGGAAATCCATGGACAGAGGAGCCTGCTGGGGTATAGTCCATGGTGTTGCAAAAAGTCGGACACGACTGAGCGACTCACAGACACACATGCAAGAGGCAAGTAAAGGCTGACATGGAACTTTGTCACTCTGTTCTTGGAAGAATAATACTGTGTGTCCAGTATTTAGTCAACATAATGATGTGTTACCACTGATTTCTCCTGGCTTGAGACATGAATTTATGAAGAGGTAGATTTCTGGATCTAAACAGAGAAAGAGATGCTGTCTGCCCCGGAGGAAGATTCCTCATGTGCATTAATGAGACAATAAAAAAGACATAAGCAGCTCTTCTCTGTTATTCCAAATCTTCATTGATAAATCACTATACCTCATGTGAACTTACAAATTTTTATAAGGTGTTCATTTTAATTTGTTTATACAGACAAGAGCCTCACAAGAATTTTTTCCTGAGGCCTGACTTAAAGGTGGCTACTGCCTGGCCAATGGTGTCATGGGTTTTCAAAGATACTAGAATATGAAAATTAAAACTTGCATCTTTTTCTTCCTACAGTCCTTGCAAAGTGTCATGCATCTTAAAATAGCAGAAACGCAACAATTTAGAGGCTTAGAAAAGATAGGCATTTCTTTTTCACATGAGACAGTCATTCCAGGCTAGCAGGAGGCTCTACCTGGTCCTTCAGGGATCCAGGTTCCTGTGCATTTTTCTCTATCATCGCTTCTCTATCATCGTTCTCACTTGCACTGGCAAAGCCAGGGTCTCGGGCACCTTCTTGTTCCGGTTCAAGGGGAGGAAAGAGTATGGATGGCACACCCACTGTCTTAGGGTCTGGTCAGCTCTTCTGTTATTTAGTGTTAGCTTAGGGTCATGATCACACCTAGCTGCAAGGGAGGCTGGGAGATCTGTTCCCAGAAGGGCAGCTATGAGCCCAGTGGCAAATATGTTGCTATGGAAGAGGGGGAGAGGATCTTGATGAAACTTTGGTGGTCTCCATTTCAGGAAACATTTGAAGGAATCATGCCAGTTGCTAGTTTGTCCCAGAGACACCTAAAAAAGTGTTTGTCACCTGGAGGTTGACGTGGATGGCCATGGCACATCCTGTGTCATGCCAGGGAAGTCCGGCTTGTACTCCCACCGGTCACCTTGATGGATGAGCTTCTGAGCTCCCTTTCTGTCTAGACTGCGATAGGGACCTGTGGCTTTTTGTCATCTGGAATCCTCTCACCCGTCCCCTGGTCTTTGTGGTCTTCCTCTTGGGAACCCTTTCTTTTCCATCTTTGGCGTCCTGCATGCAGAGTTGACTGTGCTCTCAGATCCAGAGGGGGGCATGGACCCACGGCCGGGCCAGCTAGGCCTGCACGTTCTCTGGCCATGGTGTTTTGCTTGGTGACAGACTCTTGACCAAATCGGAGCCAAGAAAATACAATGACACTTTTGCAAGGACTGCAGGAACAAAATCGCGTCCCCTTTCTCCCCTCCACAAGTCTCCAGCCTGGGAAGATAGAGCACTGGGGCACCGGCGGCCATCTGGGCCCTCTGAGAATTCCAAAACTGGAGAAGAGCAGAACCCAGAACCAAGTCCTGGGGACATTGTTTGAGTCCCTGCTTCAAGCTGGACCTGAGCCTGCAAGGTGCCTAAATCCCTGGTCTTCTCAGTTACAAGAGACAGCATCCACCCCTCACCCTTGTTAGGTCATCTAGAGTTGCATTCTACGGGGCACTAACTGAGACACCCATGGAGATTTGGCCTCTTTTGTCCTGGAGTGAAAATTCCCTTGAGGTATGTGTGGCCAGCTCCCCCCTGGATCTCCGTAGGTGTGTAGTTGTTGAATGAGCGCTACTCCTAGCTAAGAATGATTTTACCCCTGAGGACATTTGGTGGTGTCCAGAGGCAGTCTTGATTGGCAAGCTATTGATGTCTTGTGGATAGAAGCCAGGCATGGTTCTAAATATCTTACAAAGCACAGGATTTCCCCTACAACAAAGACTTATCCAGCCCAAATACCTTTAGTGCTGAGGTTGAAAAGCCCTGCTAACCCCACACTGTCCCTTGGACTGCAAGGAGATCAACCCAGTCTAATCCTAAAGGAAATCAACCCTGAATACTCATTGAAAGGACTGATGCTAAAGCTGAAGCTCCAATACTTTGGCCACCTGATGCGATGAGCTGATTCATTGGAAAAGACCCTGATGCTGGGAAAGATTGAAGGCCGGAGGAGAAGGGGACAACAGAGGATGAGATGGTTGGATGGCATCACCAACTCAATGGACATGAGTTTGAGCAAGCTCCGGGAGATAGTGGAGGACAGGGAAGCCTGGCGTGCTGCAGTCCGTGAGGTCACCAAGAGTCAGACACAAGTGAGCAACTGAACAACAGCAACAACAACAAAACCCCCCAGGGAGCACTCAGCACTCTGGAGTTACTTCCCAGTTCGAACACTCTCTGAGGATCCGAGGCTCCCAGAAGGGCTGTGTTCTCACCAGGGAAGGCCTCATTCCGAGATTCTCCTGGGCTTGTCAGCTCCAGGCAAAGTGACAGCAATTTGTTCATGATGAAGTTCTTTGGGAAACTGATCCAAGAGTGTTGCCACTGGCTGCTGGAGGGTTGTGACTGCTTCTTGGCACCAGGGCTCGAGAAAGAGAGAAATGGGTGGCCTGGTGACAAATGAGATTTTATTTAGGGCCTAGCATCTTTTAAAGAGCGTTAGGAGCCCTCGGTCCTGCAGACTGTGACAAACTAGGCTTGTTTAGGTCCTGAAATATCACTGACATCATCAGCATGAAAAGTGCTTTTCTCTGAAATATAGAGAACCAGAGTTGCTACTCCCTGCAGCCTCTGTGCTGGGGACGGCAGGCTTTTCTAGAAGCGCTGACTGTGGAAGGGCTCTGCTTTCCAGGCTTCTCAGCTCCACTTGCATTCCAACCTAACGCCTCTGCTCAGCTGGGTCCTCGCTGGGAGCAAGAACCTTCTTGGTGTGTGTCTGATCCCAGCAGGGACCTTCCGCAGGCTTGTGAGCTGAAGACCCTGGACTCTCTGACTTCAGAGTCCCAGCTTCTGCCTGGCCCTAGTATTGAATCTCCAGGGCCCTTCTTTTCAGAGTCCGACTCCTAAAGAAGGAACAAAACTTTACTCCCAAGCTTGGTGCAAGGACAGTGAGAGAGAGGAGATGCACAGGCAGCCTTTTTTCCCCCCAATTATACCAAGACACTGAAAGGACTGTTCAGATCACGGCTCCAACATCCTCGGGGAATTTTAATTTTTTTAGCAGAACTTTCTCCACTGGTGCTCTCCCCTCTTTGCTCAGGCCCCTCCCCCACTTAGCTGAAGTGTGCACGGAGCTTTCGAAAAAACAGCTCTTGTTCCCAGACCAGGCTTGTCCTCCCAGGAACCTTCCTGCCAACCTCATCTGTCATCTCCCCATCCCGGGGTGAAGTCAGACCACAGCGGGGTGAAGAGTTCACAGGGTGTGGGCGTTTTGCACCGGGACAAGGAGTCCTTTTTTTCCCCCCTGTTCTTGGTGTCATTTCCAGACAGATAGGAAGGAAACATGAGTCAATAGTCCTCCACTCTGGACAAAAGCTGAGATGGCCTTTTCTTCAGGAACTTCCCTGTGGGTTAGTCAAGGCTATGCCCCCGGCCGGGTGACGCACACAGGTGGAAATATAAGACCCAACTTGCCTTCAAACCCTTGAGCTCAGCAAAACCAGTCCCTGAACATGGGATGTGATCAAAGGGCAACTCAGCTTGTGCCTCTCACTGTCTCCTTGAACCTTTTGCTTTTGGCCACGCCGCACCGCTTTGTGGGATCTTAGCTCGGGGCTGAGTGAGAGTGTGGCGTCCTAACCACTGGACCACCGGGAATCCCCGCCTATTGAACTTTTCAGCGAAGGAGGCAATTCCCCGCTTTAGCCCCCGGATGAAAGCCCAGCTGACCCCACACCTCTTCTGACCAGGCTCAGGTATGGCCCTCCTGTGTCCCAAAGCCCAGGATTGATCTAGAGGTCTAAAGCATCTGGTTATAGATATGACATGATGCGTCCATCTTCCTTCAGAGACTTACCTGCCTCCTTCTGCTCCAAGGCCTGGAATTGGGGTGCCAGCTTTCAGGGACTTGGCTGTGGGAGTGCTCTGTTTTCTCACCTGACAGCCTCCGCTCCCCACGTGCTGGCGGCTTGCAGGGTCTAAGGGAGAGAGGCGAATGGTGGGGGGCAGAAGGAAGAGAATGGAAGAATAGGTCAATTCTTTTTTTTTAAAGAAACTTTTTCAAAAGTGTTATTCATTTTTTAATTGTGCCGGGTCTTCTCTCGTTGCAGAGCACAGGCTCTGAGCTTGCAGGCATCAGTAGCTGTGGGGCCCGGCTTAGCTGCTCCGCAGCATGTGGGGTCCTCCCGGACCAGGGATCGAACCTGCGTCTCCTGCACTGGCAGGTGGTTGCTTCACCACTGAGCCACCAGGATATCCCCAGCAATTCTTCCGTGACCGCAGAATTGCCAACTCCCTGAGCCTGGCAGATAATGAACGCTGTTTCCCAGAGAGTCCCTTGGGTGCTCCACAGATTTCCATCTCTGAGGTTCCCAACCTGCATCTCTGGTCCAGGTAATGGCCGGTGATGTCCATCTTCAGCTTCAAGAATCCAGCAGCCCTGTCCGCCTTCATCCTGCCCATTAGGAGGCGCTACCTCACCTCAAGTGATGCCTCGCTGGGCCTTTCTCCCCAGAGGCCCATGGGGAAGCACTCACATGGCCCCTGCCCAATCCAGGACAGCCCCTCCTCTTGGCACAGGCCTGTGGGGCCCCCGGCTTGAATGGCCTGTGGAACCCACACCAGGAGACTTAAGATCGAGGTGGTAGGGTCCCCAACTCCATTAGGGTGGAGCTTTGAACATAGCTTTACTCTCTCAACTTCTATGTCCAGATCCTTCTGTTCTCTCACTCTACCCTTTGTAATTTTTATTTTTTGGCTGCACTGCGTGGCTTGTGGGATCTTTGTTCCCTGACCAGGGATTGAACCCGTGCCCTTGGCAGTGAAAACTTTGAGTCCTAACCTCTGGACTACCAGAGAGTTCACCCCTTTTTATGCTCCTGGCCCTAGGGGAGGCCCAAGTGATGTGCAACTGGCTTCCCACTGCTTCCTAGTGAAGACTACACATGGGGGTGTGTCTCAGGCTGAGTCTGCCATCTGATGTCCCGAGAGCCAGCCTCCAGGATGACCCCCCGTTATCCTCACCTCCTGATAGTCACCCCCTGTGTGGTCTCCTCCCACACTGAATAGAGCTGACCCTTGTACCCCTGGCTACTACAGAAACGAAGATATGTGACTTGCAAGGTTAGGTCGTTGCTGTGGGCCAGCTGTGTACCCCAAAAGGATATACTGAAGCCCTAATCCTGCCCTGTACTTGTGAATATGACCTTATTTGGGAATAGGGTCTTTACAGATGTAATTAAAGGTTGTAATGGATTAGATCAGGCCCTAAATCCAATAACTAATATTAAAGACATGCAACGCTATCTGTTTCAGGCTATACTGGGGCTCCAATACAATAAATATCAGTATTAGCTATCTATTGCTGTGTAGCAGATATTACTCTAACACTTAGTGATTTCAAACTATAATAAACATCTATCATCTCACAGTTTCTGTAGGCCAGGGATGGTGGAAAGGTTTAACTGGATATTCTGGCTCCAGGCTTCTTAGGAGGTAGCAGTCAGATGTCACTGGGGGCTGCAGTCATCTGAAAGCTTGACTGGGGCTATCGGATCTGCTTCTTAGGAGGCTCGTTCACATGGTGCCAATTTGGTGCTGGATGTTGACAGGAGGCCTCAGATCCTTGCCATGTGGACCTCCCATAGGTCTGCTTGAGTAGCCCCAGGACACGGCAGCTGGCTTCCCACAGGACGAGTGGTCCAAGGGAGAGCAAGGGGGAAGTCATGATGTCTCTTATGACCATGTTAGTTTCTTCAAGCTGCCATAACAAAGTGCCACAGATAGGGCCAGACTGGTTCATAGCACCAGAGTTTCTGCAGATACCTGGAGGCACGGACTTGAATCCTGCTGGGACACAGTTTTTCACATAATGTGGTCTCTGTGGAAAGATGGGGCCCAAAGTTCCGGGATCTCGTGTCTGCTCTGCCAGCTTGGTTAATTCACTCCCTTTGGGGATCTTTTGAACCATGAGGCATGAGCTGCTCCTTCTGAACCAGCACAAGCCTAAGGATGAGAAGGCTGGCCCTCACCTTCATCTAAGCCCTTCTTTTTAAAAATTTTATTTATTAATTTTTGGCCATGCTGGGTCTTCACTGCTGCTCTGGCTTTCTCTAGTTGCGGAGAGCGGTGGTGACTCTCTAGTGGCAGTCCTCGGGCTTCTTTTGCTGTGGAACATCGGCTTCCAGGCTCTAAAACTCAAGATCACTAGTTGTGACACAAGGCTTAGTTGCTCTGAGGCACGTGGGATCTTCCCCTATCAGGGACCGAACCCATATCTCCTGCATTGGCAGGCGGGTTCTTTACCCCTGAGCCACGAGGGAAGCCCCATCCTAACCCTTCTTAGTAGTGGTGTTTTCTAAAGAGGTCGAGTTAGAATTTGCCACCTACAGGAATCTTCCAGGCTGGCTCCTCCCAAGGTCAAATTGCACACCATACAGTTGAGAATAGCCACTATTTCTGGAGTATCTACTCAGCACCAAATGATTTCTCTAATCTTCACAGCCCCCTCCAAGGTAAAAGAGGCAGAGACGTGATTCCAACCCAGGCCTATTGAACCCTAAAGCCCTTCATGTCCACTCACCTATCATTGCCCCAGAGGGTGACTCAAGAGCATTCTGTTTGAGGAGTCAAGCCAATGCCCCAGAAATTGGGATTTTTCTCCAGCCTCAAGGGATTAACATAGTCAGTAGACACTGGGGGAAGTGAGGTTGCACAGACTGCTGGTTAAAGAGAATGGGGGTCTGATGTCAAATTGCCCAGGTCTGAAACCTAGCCTTCCCTTATGTTCCAAGTCTCCAATTCCTCCTCTGACTGTTGGGAGTAAGAGTGCATACCTGCACGGTTGGCTGGGAAGATTAAATGAGATAATGCATGCAATTCACGGCAAGAGTAAAGAGCCCTTTACGGTTTTTTTTCTATTAATATTATAGACATTTTTGTTGACATTACCCTCCCTCCATGACCTCTGGCCTCTTAACATCAAATCAATATTGGAAAAGGGGCAAATTGAAACGGTGTCTAACCGGAGGCAGATGGAAATGTGTGGCTGGGTGGCTGTTTTCTGATTTTTGGAGGGATTCTTTTTCAGCTCTAAGACAGCCCTCTGTGAAAGGCGATGAGCCTGATTAATTGCAATCAGCTCCTTTCCACATAATGAAGAAAGTTGGATGGCGTCCTGTGGCTTTCGTCCAGGTGGGTGCAGTTACCCACTCTGTCCACAGGGTGTCGCTACGAATCACGCTTCGATCGTGAGAGTCTCAGTCGTGTCCCCAATGTTCACGACCCCGAGGACTGGAACCCGCCAGGTTCCTCTGTCCATGGAATTCTCCAGGCAAGAATACTGGAGTGGGGTGTCATTCCCTTCTCCTGGGGATCCTCCTGACCCAGGGATCAAACCTGGGTCTCCTGCACTGCAGGCAGATTCTTTACCGTCTGAGCCACCACCTGCCCACAAACCCAGGTGCTCAGGGCATGGAACTCATTCCGAGACCCCCGTGCAGGGAGGAGATGCTGCCAGGGGCTGAGCATTCTTCAGCAACACTCTTTGAAACCCTTATTGACCCTACAACGCCGTGGAAGGGGAGCTATGGTGGCAGGAATGACTTGACCCGGGTGACTCGGTACAGAGCTGGAAGAGTATCAGCGAGGGTCTCCTCCTCTCAATCAGATACACCAACCGCTGCGTTTGTCCTGTGTGTGTATGAGCTGACTGGAGGGCGTGGGAGCCTGGTTTCTGGGTCCCTGGTGATGGTCACCTCTGGGAGTGTGATTTGAAGACAGGGGCTAAATGTCCTCTTCCTTTGCCTTGAAGCCTGGATTCTTCCGGACGGACGGCCAGCTCTCAGGACCCTCTAGGCTGCCTCGCTGATGGCTGCTACTCTAATGGCCAGACGAGGACAGTAGCCATCTTCATCATTAAAGTAGCAGGCGCTCCGAGAGCTGGTCCCTGGGGAGAACACTCGGTCCGAGCCGCTCTTTACTCCCCCCGTCCAGCAGAGGGGTGTCTGTGGCTCTTGGGGAGCCTGGGCAGTGGCTAATATGGTCGGGGGGGGGAGCTGCCCACAAACACTAATTTCTCCACCCAGAGGCCTTTGTCGGAGCCTGCCCTGATGTGAGACTCGGGGTGAAGCCCCAGAGATGTCGGAAGCTGAGGCTCAGGCACCTTGTCACCCCCAACTGCACAAAGGGAGGGGGTGACAGCGTGTCTTTGGAGGGTCCACCATATGCATGTGGTCAGTGCTCAGGAAGCTCTGTTTCCATCTCCTTCTCCGTTTCCCTCAGATCCTGCTGGAAGGGATCCGCAGAGCCCCATCCTCAAGCATGGCTCTTTCTTTTCTGGTGATCAGGAGCTTCTGTGGCTTCTTTTCCCTCCTTCTTCATTTTGCCAGGATCACCTCTCAGCGGTGGAGCCATTTGCCTTGGGGCTCCAGTCCACGTGATTATGGGGGGCGGAGGCGGGGGCTGCCGCTGAGGATCTCGGCCTCGGGGAAGTGGGCTCAGCCTGCAGAAGCCAACACTGCAGTGGAAAATGGAGCATTTCCTCCTGTTGAAAGGGCACCAAGGAAGGGAACAGGGCCTTGGGGCACTGCTTCTGGGCAGGGCTGGGTCAGAGAGAAAAGGCCCCCTGCGCGAAGCCGCCACACCTCCCATTAGTCAGGGGAAGTCTTCCTGGAGCAGGTAGGACTCTTCCCCCCAACCCCAACCCAGCACATACCCGCTGAGATGTGGAAATGACAGGAGAGAGAAGGGAAGGTCCAGAATTATGGATCTGTGATTATTTTTTTGGAGAGCTGTTGGGCGTAGGGATGAAGACAGGAAGATGTGCAATCAGTCTGGGATTGGTTTATTTTTATTGCTTTTTAAAATTATGTGGGTAATTGACGTTCATTGAGAAAAAGAGAAAACACAGATAAGCCAAGACAACAAAAATCATCTGTTAGCATCTTGGCAAATATCCTTTTTTCTATGATTAGATACATAGAGAACATTTTCTTTCATTAATAAAAGGTTTTCTTACTGCTTTGTTGTTGTTGTTCAGTTGCTAAGTTGTGTCTGACCCTTTGTGATCCGATGCACTGCAGGCGCCAGGCTTTCCCGTCCTTCACCATCTCCCGGAGTTTGCTCAAACTCATGTCCTGTCAGTGATGCTGTCTAACCATCTCGCCCTCTGTCGCCGCCTTTTCCTCCTGCCCTCAATCTTACCCGGCATCAGGGTCTTTTCCAGTAGTTTTAAGACCTGCTTTCTTCCTTTTTTTTTAAACAGAACAATAGACTAGGGCATCTTTTCAGCTCAACAAATAAGTAGACTTCATATCCATTGATGTTACTGGCTCCGGGGTATTACCTGGTGATTGGGAATTTCCCTGGTCTTTCTGCCGCCCTCTCCTGGGCACCTGCGCTGGGCTTGGCACTGGGTGTGGGTCCTCGGCACCGGGGAAGACTGGAGAGCAGCAAGGAGGATGGAAGGAGGGAGACGCAGCGGCCGCGGGCCCGGGCCACACGAGGGCAGCAAGCCCCTCTGGAACGGGGCCGCCTGTCTCTCTCCCACCTCCCAGGCTGCTTGTGGATGGATGAACAGCCCTGAAACCAGGCGCCACCTGGACCCAGGTGGGGAGGTGGAGCTGAGAGGGATTTCCACGGTCCTCAGGCTGAGATGCCCCCGCCAAGTGCTCCCTGGCAGGCAGGTGACCAGTCACGTCTTACTGGCCCAGGGGGGACTGGGTATGCTCGTGAGAGGGTCAGAATATCCGGACATGGAGGAGATGGCGAGTCTTTTCACTCAGCTTCAGCGATCAGGAGCAGCAGCCCCATCCAGGCCGGGGGTCAGCCCTGGGAAACTGACCAGTTCAACCTGGTCTTTGGGATGACCTAGAAGAAGAAATGAAGCGAAGTAAGTAGGGTAACACAAGGGTTAAACCCACAGACTTGGAGTTTGATGGGGAACTGGTTTCCAGTCCTGGCTCTAGCATTCAGCAGCTGTGTGACCTGGATCAAGTCACTTAACGTCTCTGAGCTTCCATTTCCCCACCGATAAATTCAGAGCGGCTTCTACTTAATGGTTTTGTGAAGAAAATTGTCAGATAATATCCATAAAGCACTTGGCACACTGCCCAATGATTGTAGCTAGAGTTATCTTTTCATCATTAGCTGGTAAGTCGGTCTGCAGAACCGGGAGACAGCTGCTTACAGAAAAGAACATGGTTGTGTGTTTCCCCATGTTCATTGCTGTGACTGGGTTTTGTGTGCAGGGCCACGTGTGGTTGTGGGCGGCTGGGGTCTAGAAGAGGAAGAAAGAGGGGGGTGGGGGGTGCAGGGTGGGGGGCTTATAAGCCTAGCTGCTTTGAAACCAGGGGAAGGCTCGGCTCACCCTCGCGTGTAAGGAAAAGGCTGGATCTGTCCATGCTGTCCTCCCCCACTCCACAGTGCCCTCCGGAGCCCCCTCCTCCCAGAGGGGCAGGGCAAGCGAGTGCAGCTGGATTCGAAGACCTGAGGCGTGATGCCAGCACCTGGATCCGAGCAGGGCGGGGGGTCGGGGGAGGGTGGGCGGGTGGTCTGTGCTCAGCTGCAGCATCCGTGGGCCCGGGGGCGGGGTGGAGGGCAATCTCTGAGGATCACTGCCTGGCTGCCAGATGGCGCCTCTAGGGGCCAGCGGAAGGGGGCAGGTCCCTTGACCTTGAGCGGCCGAGGGCCCTGTGGGGTCCTCTGGGTCCACCCTCCAGGGAAGCCGGCCTGGAGGTCTCCTGCCCTGTGCAGTGGCGGCCTGGGCCCCGGACCAACCTCCCCGTCCCACCAGGCCTGCTAACAAGGAACGACTTCTCCAAGGACAGAGGGCTGTGCGCCCGCAGGTGGACTGCTGGTGAATGATGGAGGGTGAGTGGTGTCTGCGTTCCTTTAAACTCCTCCGGAGAGGTCACCACAGGGTCTCCATCGCGAGCGGTCTTGAGCCTTGTGTGGTTTTCTCCTACAATTTCATCTACTCCCTGGATGGCCCCCAGTGTGCAAGCCGCTGACAGTCCTCAGTCTTTGCAATTGATTTCCTGGAAGCAGCGGCCGGGCCAGCAGCTAGTGATGGATACGCGCTAGCAGGCTGGGGGTGGAGGAGGCTGGCTGCGCCCTCCCACACCTTGGCGGGGTCTCACATGCGGGATGCACACACTTCTGCCTCCTTGCTCCACCTCGAGGTATCAGCGCCTCCAGAAAGACTGGTGTATGTGCAACGAGAGGCAAGGGCGGGGATGCTGGTTGCAGAATTGTTCGCGTCAGAAAGAACTGGAGACCCTTATCTGTTCAGGGGAGTAGGGAGTGGCTGCTGCATTCTGCACGTGGGCAGGGTCTCCGGGGCTGTGCAGTGGAAGCGTTTACCTTAAACACCAGGCTCCCCAGAGTCGGGCCGGCAACAGGGACCCTGAGTGAGGGGGTGAGTGGAAAGGCAGTGGTTGAATCAACTGTGTCACATCCTCAAGGGGAATATCTGCAGAAATTAGAGAAAAATAAAGCAGCAGCAGACACGCGTGCTTCATACATGTGGTCATGAAAAAAATGTTCAAGATATACTGTTATGGGGGGAAAGTTGTAGGGCAGTATGGTCAGCTTGATCCAACTGAAATAAAAGCAAAAAACCCCAAACACCCTGGCATCACACACATGGGTGTGTGTGTGTGTGTTGTGTGTATAAATGCCTAGAAAAAGTCTGGGATGACATACAGTCAACTGCTGATATAGGTCTCTGCTGGGAAAGCAGGGATATTGGGGGGGGCAAGGGACTTGTCACTGTTTCTCTCTTTACTTCTGTGTTCACATTTTTTTTCCCCAATGAATACAAAATTCTTTAATGGGGTAATGAATGATACTTTCTGTTTTTTATCAACTTCACCCTCTAAGGTATTTCCCTTTTTTTTTTATTTATTTTTTTATTGAGGGATAATTGCTTTACAGAATTTGTTGTTTTCTGTCAAACCTCAACATGAGTCAGCCATAGGTATACATATAACCCCCTCCCTTTTGAACCTCCCTCCCACTGTGTTCACATTTTTTTTATGGCGAGAACAAAGCTGGTGTCAAGAACAGTGCCCTCCGCTCCGAGGTGCTCCTGCCTGACTCCCTCAAGCTCCCGTTCCCATTGTTCTTCCTGGGAAGATGAACTCCCCCCAGCGCCCTTCTTTTTTTTTTTTCTCTTGAAGGCGGAACCCTGGCCGGGAGAGCTAGACCTGACCTGGAGCCGCATCAAAGTCCCCTGTGGCATCAGAAGGGACCGGTCACGGCCCAACCTCCATCCTGGCCTTCCGTGGTGGCTGGCTTCTCCAGCTGACACCGCAGAGACAGCCTGCGGGGTGAAGCCCCTCCAAGGTGGGCCTGCAGCGGGGCGATGTGTGGGAAGGAGTCCAAGGGGCTGCAGCTGGAGCTCCTCTCTTTAGGGGCCCCCTGCCAGGGGCTGAAGGTGGAAAGAGGGAAAGACGGGCATTGTCTCCCGCCTCGGGCCCCAGGGGGAGGCTGCTGGAGCCTTCAGCCAGCCAGGCCAGGCCTCTGGGTCAAAGGAGTCAGGCAGGGCCATTCCCAGGGCCAAGCCAGGGCCCCCAGATTCCCGCCCTGGCCTGGCACCGCCCTGCTCGCCTGCCAGGCTTGGGGCAGGGACTGCAGCCACCCTGGGCGCTCTTCTGACCAAGGTGCCCTTCCATCCTAGAGGCCTGTGTCCGCTGGACCTGCGACAGGCCCAGCCCCCAAGGCCCGGGGTGGGGGTGGGGGACTTGGCCTTCCTTCTTCCTTGTTCTGGAAGGAAGAACAGGGGCAGGCACACGGGTCACACACCCCTGGTGTGCCAGGAGCCTCCCTGGGTTCTCGACAACTTAGCTCATTCGCGCCTCTCAGCCATGCCATCCTGCAGGTGAGGCTGACAGCTGTCGGGGTGGGGGGACCAGAGGTGTGAGCCCGGGTCCCTCTGCCCAGAGGACCGCTCCCTCCCTCCACGCCCAGTGCAGCCTGACTCCTCACAGGCTTCAGGGAGGGTGCACTTGTCACTCAGCCCTGGGGGGCAGAGGAAATAGCAGTAGGAGGCCTGTGATAAGGACTGGAGCTGGGCAAGGGACCCAAGCCAGCCTCCAGGGTCTCTTGAGGGCTCCCTAACCAGCTCTCCAAAGGGGGCTGCCTCCAGGCAGTCCTTCTTGCTTTCCAGCCCTCCCGGGGCTCCCTGGCTTGTGCTGGCTTCACTCACTGGGCTCGACCCTGCTCTGCTGGAGACGGATCGGCCCGGCCTTGCCCCTTCTCATGGATCTTTAATCCTTCCTCTGGTGTTCCCACTCCTGACCGACTGGGTGGGACCTCCTTCCTCTAAACCCTTACCTCATCCAGCCAACATCTTTTAGCCAAGATGGGGTTTTCAGTCATAGCAAATCGGCCAAGTGCGATGATCAGTGTGCCTCAGATCCCTGCTCTGCCTCCACTAGCTGGGTGACCTTAGGAACGTCCTTGAACACCTCTGCACCTCAGTTTCTCCATCTGTAAAATGGGGATGATGGCAGCGGGACTCAGGACTGTACATCAACAACACACACGTCATCAGAATGACTCCCAGCTGGTGGCAGGCGCTCGGTATGTGTCCACAGCTGCTGCTGTCTCTCTTCCTCCGCGTGCCCCAGGAGGGATGGGTCATTCCGCAGAACTACAGCTGGGAGGAAATCAGAGTGGGCTGGATGGAAACCAGCCTGTGGGCCTGACGAAACTGACATATGGTGCTTTCCTCAGAGCTCGTGGAAGGGAAGTCCAAGTTCAGATGCCTGTTGGGGAGATGCGGAAGACCAAGAAGGGAAATGAGAATGTGTTTCAAATGTTCTATTTTGTGGCTCCCTACCTCCCGCCGAGCCTGTGGCCTCCATTTCTCAGTCTTGTTTGCAGGTCTCCACATCAGGAGGGAAGATGGAGGTATCTCTTCTGCAGGAATTCCTTGAGCATCTTGTGAAAAAGCCTCATGGAGAGGTGGGCCAGCCCGGGAGAGCCCAGCGGGGAACACTGTCCAGGCTGTCTTAGAGAGACGCGGGGCGCCTGGCCCTCTGATGAGCTCAAACCGCACCTCCGTCCCTCCCCTCAGGTCCTACAGTGACGGCTAACAGTAACCCCGGGGACAAAGCCAATGCCAGCATCTCCAACTGGCTGTATTTTCTCCTGGTTTCTTTCTCCTTGCAACAGATTCTTGAAGAAATGAAATGTTTCTTAATAAAAATAATAATCCGGACCCTCACAGTTCAGTTCAGTTCAGTCGCTCAGTCATGTCCAACTCTTTGTGACCCCCTGAACTGCAGCACGCCAGGCCTCCCTGTTCATCACCAACTCCCAGAGTTTACTCAAACCCATGTCCATTGAGTCTGTGATGCCATCCAACCATCTCATCCTCTGTCGTCCCCTTCTCCTCCAGCCTTCAATCTTTCCCAGCATCAGGGTCTTTTCCAATAAGTCAGTTCTTCGCATCAGGTGGCCAAAGTGTTGGAGTTTCAGCTTCAGCATCAACATTCCAATGAACACTCAGGACTGATTTCCTTTAGGATGGACTGGTTGGATCTCCTCGCAGTCCAAGGGAAGAGTTACAGAACCCTCACAGTTGGCCCTAAAAAATAACTGGGAGCTCCTTTGCTGGAGTGCTCATATTCCTCTGTCTTCCCCACGAGGCTGTCCATGAGGAGAAGACAGTCTGTCCTGCTCACCACTGTGTCCTGACATACCAGGTCCAAACAAACAGTCATCGATATGCCTCTGTGGACAGAATGACAGGAGGAGAGATCTGAAAGCCTGGAAGTTCTGACAGCACTTGTGAAAGGGCCTCGGACAGGGTCCAGCACACAGCAGGGACCCCACAGATGCCACCCGACTCGGTAGTCCAGGGGCTGTTTGGTCGTCATTAACTCTCATCTGTTTCTGCGCTGACCCCTCGAAAATGTCCAGGCTCAGCTAGAGAACTTAGCCCAGCCTCCATCCCACCACCCTGAACCTGACTTCAGCTCCTGGCGACGTCAACACCCAGCCAGCTCTCCACCCAGTGGGTCATAGCCAGCTGCTGCTTCTGCTGTGGCTGGGATTTCACTGAGATCCAGACGCTTCTGGAGAATAAGGAGAAGTTTCCATTGTAACTTCCTTTCCCGGCGTTGAGGACGGAGGCACTTCCCCAGCAGTGGGGTCCACTATCTCATCGGTACTTCCTGGAAGTCAAAACACTGGGAGGGTCAGGTGACTGGTCAGAAGCCATATGACACGGTCACTTCTGTCCTCTCGCGTCAGTCACACCGGACCCCTGGGTGACCTGCCACTATACCTGAGGGTCCCCGGGGCTGGCGAGCCCTCTGGCTGGGCTTCTTGGTGATGGGAGCTGGTGTAGGGCTGCACCCTTTAGGATGGCTACAAGGCCCAGGTGACCAAACCCCGTTCAGCTCATCTCAGACCACTTCCCCCTTGCCAGCTGCAGGCCCCCCTTCCAGCTGCACCAACATGCCTGCTCCTGCCCACTTCCGGGCCTTTGCGTTAAGCCAGTAGGTCTCACATTTGAGTGTGCCTCAGGATCTCCCCCCAAGAGATTCCAGATTTCTCCGCCTTACCCCCACAGTCCCTGATTCAGTCAGTCTGGGGTGAGGCCAAGAATCTGCATTTCTAAGAGGTTCCCAGGTGACCTCATGCTGCCAGTCCAGGGACCATGCTTTGAGAAGCGCTGGTGCAAGCCACCCTCCTCATCTGTCACTTCCTTGGGAAACTTTCCTGGACTTTTCCAAGCATCATGAGTGTCCCCGTCTATATCCCTTTGTGGGACCTCGCACTTCTCATGGCACTTAATCACATTTTGCATTTACTATGAATTTGTGAAAATGTTCAGTTGATGCCAGTCTCCCTCTTTAAGTGTATATCTGTTTTGTTTCCCACTGTCTCCCTGGTGCCCAGCAAAGTGTTTTGCACATGACAGGTGCTCAACAAATAGTTGCTGTGTGAATGAATAAGTGAATGAATGAATACAGGCAAAAGACTTTCAGAGGCTTGTCCCGGTGACCACCAGCTCAGGCGACTCTGGGCTCTAGTAGCACAGTGAGGGGAAACAGAGGGGGTTGGTTTGGAGCACAGGTTCGGGGGTTCACACCCAGTTGGTATTACCCGCTGTGTGACCTTGCGTTGGTTACTTGACCTGTCTGTGTGTTGCCTGGCTCATCTGCACAGCTGGACCAGCAAGGGTACCCAATTCACAGGGTTGCATGAGGGTAAACTGACTAATCCACCCAGAGTGTTTACGATGTATGCCTGCCGCGCATATTCAGTCTGTTCAGTTCCGTCGCTCAGTCGTGTCCGACTCTTCGTGGCCCCATGGACTGCAGCACGCCAGGCCTCCCTGTCCATCGCCAACTCTCGGAGTTTACTCAAACTCATGTCCATTGAGTTGGGGATGCCATCCAACGCTATCTAAAGCTATGTCTTATTGTTCTCAAAGTGCCTGCCAGCGAGGCCCTGCTTGCTTTTATCAGACCCCGTCCAGGGATCAGCTGCTAGCGAGTTCCCTCTGGTGGTCTTGGGTAAGACCTAAACCAAGGAATTAACCCAGGGGTCTGCCTTTGGCTGGACTTTTCCAGAATCTGCAACCCCCCACCTGCTGGGGCTCAGTGATGGCCCATGCGGTGTTTGTCTGGGGAAGGGCGTTGGGACGTGACTGTTGCCCCTCTGCCTATCCGCATGGGCCTGGAGCGGGCATTTCTGATCTTCCCTCACTGCCTGCCTGGCATGGAGCTGACTCACAGCCAGGAGGGGGTGGTGATTAGTATGCAGGGCAGGTACTGGGATGAAAGCTGTCTCCACGCAACAGCTCTTGATGCGTTTCTCTGATTAATGTGGCAGAAAGAACATTGCAGCTTTTTCCTGAATGGTCGCCACGTGGAGCCGGAGTCATTAGCATCGCGTCTCCCGCTTGCCATGACCTGCTGACCACCCTAAGTAGATAAAAATGAAAATGGCCAAGACAGCTGGCAAGGCCCAGAAACAAACTGCCTGGTGGTTCTGCAGCCATGGGAGAGTCTTTTATGTGGAAGGTTTCCGGAACGGCCCCGCCTTCCCCATCCTCCCGCAACACCAGCCCCCACGGAAAAGCCGACCTTAAAATTTCTGTTTCTGTCACTGCTGGTCCCCAGTGAGGGCAGAACCCCCTTTCTGGGCCTTGGAGCCCAAGTCTGAGCTAAAGCATTCCTGCCTCTCCTACAGGTGGGTGTGTTCAAATGAAAGATGATGGGAGGAGGGGGAAGGGATACCAGGGAGAGGGATCAGACCCAGCGAAGGACACCGGCAGCGGGAGGTACCTATGGAGTTACCATGGAGTGGGTCTGTGCTGGGCAGAGAAGATGGGTGGGATGCAGCAAGAGAGAAGGCTGGGGATCCAGACTTTATCCTGAGGGCCACGGGGAGTCACACCGTGCAGAGGGATGGTATCTCATGGGGAATAAGTCAGGTCGCTATAAACATCCCTCCCTCTCCAGCGTGATGGATACTGGGCACTCACGGAGAAGTGGGGGGAACTGATCAGAGGCCATTGCCGCCATCCAGGTGGGTGACGCTGCTGCCTTGAATTAACACCACACATTCCTCAGGGCACTTCCCCTGCAGCCGCTGGGAGTTGGGGCATCTGTCTGCAAACCCAGGAGGACAAACGCTCACCATTGCTCAGGGAAACTGAGGCAGGCAGGGGTGACTTGGGAGGTGACAACCGCCCCAGGATGGACACGAAGGTGGAGAAGCTCCTTCTGTATGTTTGGTCTTTCCTCGGCTCCGTGGGGTTGGATTCATGTAACCGTGCTATTCTGAATAATTGGTTTGCCCCCCCCCCCCAATTTGCTGCTTTCATTCTCTAGGTCTCAGTGTCCCCGTCCATGCAGGGGGAGAGGGGCGGCGAGCTCAGAGAATGATCCCTGGGCTTCCTGGAAAGGATGATGGTAAGGCAGCCCCAGGTTGCAAGCTCAGGCCAGCATTCTCCTCCACCCAGCGACACCTCTGCCACCGTTATCCTCCCAGCACACACCACTATCACCGCCTCATTTGGGTGGTGGTCTTCAAAGCCAGCCCCACCACATCCACTTGCTAGAGAACAGGCCTCTGGACTCAGCCCAGGGCCTGAAAGGAATGAGCAATGGTGCTAATCGCGGAGTCGGTAGGAGAAGCTGGGAGGAGGCCGCCTGGAGACAGAAATCATCTTGTGATGCGCCAATTACTGATCAGCTGGGACATAATTGCGGGGCTGCCATCCCGGCTGCTGGAGGTACCAGGCCTCCCTCTCGTTAATCAACGATAATCCAGAATTACGACCCTTAATGATTTGCAAAGACACTTAGGCACACACGCACACATGCTCTCGCACGGACACAAGTAATTGATAATCAACCATGTAATTTGAGGCAATAATTCTGTCCGGGCCAGATGACAGGCTCCACCCTGCCAGTGGAGGGGGGCCGGCATCACAGCCCACCCGGTGACGGGTGGCGGCTTCTCTGGGGGATGGAGGCTCTTTCCTTTCTCTAGGGTGGGTGCCGAGGGGGCCCCCAGTGATCTCTGGGCAGAAGGAGGACAGATTTTTGTTGGTTTTTTTTCCTACTTTTACTCATTTGTATTTTCTAATTATTGCACATTAGACTTTTGTAGCATTTAGAAACATCCTTGCTATTATTGTTTACTATTGTTCTTTATTCAGGGTCCTAAACCAACGGTCTTTAACTTTGCGTGCATTCAAATCACCCAGGGAGATGGTTAGAGAGGTGGATTTCTAGAGATTTCCCTGGTGATCCAGTGGTTGAGACTCCTGACTTCTGATGCAGGCGATGTGGGTTCAACCCCTGGTCGGGGAAGTGAGATTCCCACAGGGTGCACAGTGTGGCCAAAAAGTAAAGATTTTGGAAAATACGTGGATTCCTGTGCCCTGAGCTTGGAGATTTAGACTCAAAAATCCAGTGTGGGACCTAGGAATCTACATATTTAATCAGTGTCTCAAGTGGTTTGGGCATGGACTATCCTCAGACTGCACTTTAATAAAAGTGCCAGTTACTTGGTTGTCCACCTCTTTGCGAGCCCATGGACTATAGCCTGCTAGGCTCCTCTGTCCATGAGATTCTTTAGGAAAAATTACTGGAGTGGGTTGACCATCCCTTCTCCAGGGGATCTTCCCAACCCAAGGACCAAACCCAGGTCTCCTGCATTGCAGGCAGATACTTTACGATCTGAGCCACCATGGAAGCCCTTTAAGAAGGAGGACCCTAAAACAATGGCTCCCAACCCTGATAGCACACTGCAATCACTGGAGGAGATTTTAAAAAATTCTGATGCCTGGGTTCCAGCCCCAGGACCTAAGACTTAACTGATCAAAGTGCACACTGGGCATCAGGAATTTCTTTTAAAAGGCCACAGGTGATTCCAACCATCAGCCAAGGCTGAGTCCTATGCCTCATCACTGCAGGTGGGCTCCACTGCCATCTGTCTTCCCAACCTGTTTCTGTTCTTTACCTTGGAAACCTCTACCTCAGTTTTCTCAAACTTTAACATGCATATGCTTCACTTGGGATTTTGTTAACATGCAAGTTCTGCTTCAGCAGGTGGGGGTGGGAGGACTGCAACCCTAGATATTTCCAGGGGACGATGATGCTACTGGTCCTGGAGAAGGAAGATTCTCTTTTCCTTTGTTCAAGGCCCAAGCACATGGATTTTGGTGCCAGAAAGTCTTGTTTATGGAGCTCTTCTTCAGGGAAAGCTGGGTGCTGCCCCTGCAAAGTGAATCCGACCCACTCTTGCGCAGGTGGCTGACTGCCTGTAAATCACATGTTTGGTTCTTTTAGGGTCCTGAGAACAAGACATGCTCAGGCTAACTCAGGTGATGGGGCCCCAAGAAATAGGGGGAAATGGTGCCTTTCTCAGAGGAAAGAAGATAAATTATTCTAAAGCTGGGTGCAGAGCATGAATCAGTTACTGGGCTGGGGGCCAGATAAGACAAAACATAGGCATGTCCCTTGTGGTGGGGGCCTGGCGGACTTTAGCGAATTCTTGGAAATGAGGGCTTCCTGGAGTTAGGCCTGGGAGGAGGGCTGGCAGTGGGGAAGCTGGGGATGGTTTTTAGTCTCCTGCCATAGCCACAAGCATCTCCCATTCCAGGATGTGCATGTTGCCATGTCCACCTACAGGAAAAATTTACTCTCCTCTTGAACTTGGTATAGTCTCGTGACTTGCTTTGACCAGCAGAATTCGGTGCAAAGGAGCTATGCCATCTCCACGCCAAGCCCCTAAGGAGCCTGGCAGCTTCTGCTTTCATGCCTTTGGAAGCCAGCTACCATGTAAGAAACCAACCACCCTGAAGCCACCATACCAGCCACATGGGGGAGGCCACGTAGAGAAGTGCTGAAGTGCAAGGCATGTGAATAAGTCTTCTTGGTCCTTCCCTCCCAGTCCGGCTGCCAGCTGAGTGCAGAATGATCCCAGCTAATGCCACATGGAGCAGAAGAACCAACCAGCTGAGCCCTGCCCAGACTGCCGACTCACAAAATCAGGAGAACCGGTGCACTGTCGCTTAAAGCCACATCTTGAGTCCACTGTTATATTGCAATAAAGAATGAAAACGCTTGGGTTCCTGTCTCACTTCTGACACCCATAGGCAAGACTAGTATGCTTGTCAGACCTCAGTTGCCTCACCTGCAAAATGAGAGTTAAATGAAATCATGCATCTAAAACCTGGTGCCAAGGGCCTGGCACACTGCTCTGCTCACCAGATAATCATAATTTATTACTATTAGTGAGGCCATGCCAAGGTCCCCATACCTGTGCTCCACCCGGATTTGAGTGACAGCCATTCAAATCCTCTTGTTCCAGGTCCTCACATGAATGGCCATCGTTCTCCTCTGATGGAAACAGCCTGTCACCGTGGCAGCACCCTGGCTAAGAACAGTGGCTTCTGAGCCAGGAAAGCATGGATGTCTTTTGCCAGTTTCTAGCTCTGGGACCTCAGGCAAGTTATTTAATGTCACTGAGCCTTAGTTTCTTCACTGGAAGAGGAGTCAGACTTCAGAGGAAGTCAGCCTAACTCCTGCTCCAGGAAGCCTACCCTGATTAACTTCTCCCCAACACATGTCTCTAAAGAGCATTTTGTGGTGCCCTATTTACAAGGCAGGTGCTAACTTCTGAACTTTCAGAAGAGAGCTGAAATTACCTATATGGGTTGGAAAAAGGGTACAGAGAACCCTTGACCGTACTTCATTAATAAAAATAGCTTTTCTTTGTTGAGTCTAAAGAGTTTGTAAGTGCTTTGCATGCATTGTCCTCACAACATGCCTGCGAGGGAAGGACCACTGTCCCTAGGCCCCTTGTGGGTTGAGGGTCCTGACCTTAGGAGCCAGGTGGGGCCCTGTAGTAGACACTCGCTTGTTGCCATATTAAGTATGTTTGTGTATATGAACACTACTCCTTTTCCCTACATGTCTTAGGGACTAACATCAAAATATGCAGAAGAAATACTTACTGAAATCAAAACAGAGGACTTCTTGTCTAACTCAGGCCATCTCCCCTGACTTCTGGGTACATCCAGAAGTGGCTGACTTCTCACTAACCTGGCTACCACCCCCCTGGTCCCAGCCACCATCCTTTGCCTCGATCCCTTCACCAGTCCCCCTACTCTCCCGCCAATCTCCTTGCCAGAATGATCTTTTTCCCATACAGGATGGATGATGTCACTGTCTGCTGAAAGCCCTGCAATGGTTCCATCTCACTCAGAGTAAACACTAGTATCCTCCCAATGGCCCTCAAAGCCCAACACCGCCTGCTCCTGACCATGTGTCCTATTCCCCTCCTCTGTTCTCTTCAGGACAGCCTCTCTGTCATCAGGCATGCTCCTGCCTCAGGGCCTTTGCACCGCCATTTCCTCTGCCTGGAGCCCTCTTTTACCAAATGATTACTGGGTCCACTCTCACCTCTGTTAGATCTTTACTTAAATGTTACCTTTTTAGTAAGATCTTCCCTGACGGCTCCATTTAACATTGCCCACCCCCCAACCCATCCTGGGGCACCAACCCCTCTTCTGCTTTGGTTTTCTCCACAGCACACATTACCCTCAAATGTCATGTTTGTTCCACTTGCTTATTTATTTTTCTCTCACCACCCCCTACACCCCCAACAAACACAGAGACACACAGTAGAATGTAAGCTTTATGTAGGATTTGTGTTTATTTCCTGCTATTGCTTCAATATCTGGCAATAGCTCAATAAAACCTTGTTACATGAATGAATGCAGAAGTACGCATACATACGGAGTGTGAGATGATACCACAGACTTCCTCAAAAAATAAACTTGGGTAGTTTTGATACAGATGTTAAAACATTCCTCTGGCATTGATTAGTTTCAACCCTGACTTCTGCTATGTGTGTGTGTCCATGCACATCCACGGTGAGGGCCACTGGGAGTAGAAATTTGTTGGTTGTGGCAGTGACGGCAGATCTTAATAAAAAGTCATTGAGAACATCTCTCCCTATCCTCCACAAGCCCTCCAAGCCATACTAAGAGAGACCAGATTCACCCAGCAGTCTGGGAGAGAATAGGGATCTGAGAAGACAAAGGCCCCCAGTAGTGACATTGAGGCGAAGCAGTCCAGGTAACCCCAGCAGAAAGATCCGCTGTGGCCTGGAACATGCAGCGTGGGGACTTGCCATCCCAGCCCCATTCCCAGGACCCTCCCACATCCACTCCAATGACCTCCCATTAGAGGTTAGGGCTCAAGGGGCCAGAGTCAGGGGTCTTCCGGGGTACCTGGTTGGTGGGTGGGAGAACCTGGGGAGACTGGCATGCCCCAGGAGCACGACAGGGTCCCTTCTGAATGCACCAGAGACCCACAGGACGGGTTCCAAGGATGAGGCTTCCTTGAGAAGGCATAGTTGTTGGTAGTGGCTTTTAACTGCCCCCCCACCCCCTACGAAATACAGCATCCTTGAGATCCACCCTAGGGTCCCTCCTTCTGGTAGAGGAGGGGAGGGGCAGAGACGACTTATGAACTACAGACGAGGAGACTGAAGCTCACAGGGCTTATGTGGCCTGTCTAAGGTCATTCCACACACGGCAAGTCCAAGATGCAGGAAATTTAGGTCACTGCTGTATCCGAAACAGCTTCTGACATGGTCTCAGAGGCTGGGTTGGCTCGAAAACTAATTGGCTCCCAAAAACCTAACTTACCTGTCACTCATTTTGTCTGTCACTCGCTGTCAGTCGTCCCTCCAAAAAACCTGGCAAATGGCCAGGTGGGTGACGCCTCAGAGGTACACCGTGGGTGCTGGGTTCAACCTACCAGGCAGCAGCAACCACGTTGTGCTATAGAGGAATCCCCCTTCCCAGCCCCAGGGCCGAAGAACCGGCAGGCCTGCACCTTTTGCCCCCAGCCAGCAGGGGGCGCGCACACATTGTTGCCTGTGGGCTTCACACCAGCCTCCCCAGGTGCCAATCACGGTCCTCCCTGCCGGTGCTTGTGGGTTGCACACACACTGCACTACCGCACCCCGCCTCCCCGCTTGAACCAGCCTGCTTAACCTCAGGAGCCTTCCAATTGTGCAGCTGTCCCCAGCAAGCCGCTCCCCAGCAACGCATAGCATCTAATATTTACTGACTGGTTTCTAACCCAGGCACCAGGCTAGGCACTTGACAAGCTTCACCAACTTTACAAACAAGAATGCTAGGCTTCTATTTTCACATCACTTTAAAAACAAGAGTACTGAGGCTTGGGGCTATTAAGTGGCTACCCTCGAGACCTCCCCTTTCTGCTCCAAGGTGGGGAGCATGTTGGGGGGGCGGCCACTGGCTGAGGCCTGGGCCTCAAGGGAGAGTGGGATTGGAAAGGACCCTCCCCAGAAGAGGACGGTTCCTACCCCAGTTCTGCTCCCCAAAGCTCTGGGCGGGCCCCTTGGGCAGGCCTGCCAGCTCCGTGCTGCTCTGGTGGGGCACCCGGGGACACTTCCTCTTCGGTGTTGGTTCCAGCCACCTGGCACACACTGGGGGGTGTCCTGGGTGGTGACGCTGGCAGTGGCAGTGGGAAGGGGAGGGCCAGCCTCGTGGGAGGAGAGAAGGCATCAGGGCACATCACAGTGGACCAGCTGGCTCACTCCCCTTCTGACGTTTTACATGGAAGGAAACAAACCTAGACCAGGGAGGCCACTGGCCCAAGGTCACCTAGCTTGTGATGGCAGAGTCAGGGCTGGAACCCCGGTCTTTGAACGACCAGGCTTTAGCTGACCATGCTATCTGGGGCCTGGAATTGCCTCTTTCCCACCACCCAAGTGCCCACCACGTCCCGGCCACGCTCCAAGTCAAACCCTGCCCCTCCAGATACAGGCCTGGCTTCCCGCCCTCCTCTCCTGACAGCTTCTCTCCCTGTGTTGGAACCGCGGCTCTTTCACTGGCCTGTCGCACCTGCATTCTATTCTGGGTTGACTTGCCTCCTCTCTCTCAAGTGGATTTTGAGACAAGCGCCAAGGGGAAGGGCAGTCCAGTGGATACGGCACTGAGCCACGCACTCAGACACTTGACTTTGAACTTGGCTGAGTTACTGACTTGCAGTGTGTCTCGGGGGGAAGTCACTTCCCTGGGCCTCAGTTTCCCCTGTGGTCTTAGGTCAGGGCGTCTCAGACTCTGTCCGTGGAGTCTACCTCTGGCCAAAGGGGACGGGCCCTGCCCCAGATTCATACAGGAGCAACCTTGCTTTTTTTTTTTTTTCTCCTTAAGTACTTGGGTTTTTGTAAGGTAGAGTGGAGGAAGGTTCTGAGGCTAAGAGAAGTTTGAACACCAATTTGAGATCCTTTCTACTTAAATCTTGCTGTCCTTTGTATCTCTCTGGCCTGCAGTCAGCTAGCTGGAATATGACATCTTGCATAGGATGGTCTAGATAAATATTTGGTGACCGAATTGAACGTCAGCCCTGGGAAGCAGGGCTGTGCTGAAGCTGACTGGGCAGAGAGAGGGGCCAGGCAAGAAGTAAACAGCCAGAGGGCAGCTGGAGGGAAAGGGGGCCTGGAACCAGCTCCTAAGAGGAAGAAGGCCTTCCTAAAGGGGGGCCGAGACCGCCTCGCATCTGTGGCTTCTGCCCCGCTTCCTCCTCCAGGCTGTCTCCTGGCTTGCCCCCACAACCCTCCCGCAGGGGCCACCTTGTCCTCGCACAAACTCTGCCCCGTGCCCTGTTGCCAGGGCTGCCCAGGCAGCTGGGCGGACGTGAGTCTGGCAGACACTGGCGTGGCTGAGTGCTCTTGGAACAAGGTTCAGAAGGGCCACGGGGCTGGCACAGAGGGAAACTGGCCCGGCCAGCCGGCCAAAAGTCAGGCGGGACACCCGGCCCCAGTGTCCGCAAAGGCAGGTCCATGGAGGTGGCGAAGTCTGCGGGGCCTCGCCGGGCACTCTCGGAGGGGGCCTGTGTGTGCTTCTTGTCCGTGGCAGGCCACGTTCTGCGTGGTGTGGGTATGTTAGTTCTGCTTCTGAATCTTGGCTCCTCCCGGAGCTACAAATTACACTCTAGCCTCCGTCCTGGAGCAGGGCTTCCATGCCCCAGGGTAATCAGGGACCACCCTGACTGCACAAGTGTGGCCGCCCGCAGAAAAGCAGAAAATCCTGTGTCGTGCAGTGTTTAATTCTGACCAGGGTAACAGGAAGCCTGAGAAGTACAAAGGAACACCATTTTTACAGGCCCAAGAAGCTCCATCAGGAAGCTCCCTGACATACTGGATGAATTTCACTGTCGTTGTCATCTTTGTTGTCATTCCAGTACCCACCCATCTCTGCACTGCCTTAAACCTTACTGCGTAACCATCTGCCATGTCTTTGGGGTCATGCGTGCATTCGCCTCAGAACATCTCAGAGGAAGTTCTCTAATAACTGCTAAGAATTAAACATGTGCCAGGTGCTTCATTAAGTTTATTTTGTTTAGTCATCACCACTACTCTGTGAGTTGATCTGTTAGAATCCCTTTAGCTACAAGTAACAGCAACCTTAACAACACGGGATTGAGCCAGGTGTCCCTCACTGAACGGTGAAGGGACAGATGACCTCAGGAAAAAGGCCAGAGATGAGTGGCTCCAGGTGCTGAATGATGCCACGAGGACCCCAGTTCTTCCCACAATTCCATTCTGTCATCCTTAGGGTGTTGGCTTAGTTCTCTAAGTAGTTGTCCTCATCATAACAAAATGGCTGCTGTGGGCCCAGCCATCGATCTAGACATAATGTCCAGCTACATAAGGACAATTGTTTCTCTCATGTTTTAAGAGGAAGGGAATATTTCCTAAAACAACTCTCCAGACATACCCCCAAAGATCCCTCCCTATATTTCATTGACTAGAACTGAGCCACAGATCCATCCCCCAAAGAGTCGCTGGCAAGGGGAACAAGATACCAAGATTTATTTAGACTAATCAGGATTTCCCCCTTCCCTTCCCTTCCCTGGGCACAAGGAACAGGGAGTAGATTCCTGAAATTAAAAAAAAAAAAAGCAGAGCACTAAGGAGGAAAGCGACTATTGCGTGGTTATCAACAGTATCTGCCATACAGGTAATTATTGTTATCTACATTTTACAGACAGGAAAACTAAGACTGAGAGAAATGAAGTAATGACTTAAAGTTACAGTGAGAGGGGGACTTCCTTGGTAGGTCAGTGGTTAAGACTTGCATGGCTCAAAGTGTGGCCAAAAATGTTAAAGTCACAGTAAGAGGCCAAGTTAGGATTTGAACCCAGAACTGTTCAACTCTAAAGCTCTTTCTACTATAGGATGCACAAGGCACTATTCTATATCTCCTTGTGAGTAAGAAAGATTGTTATATGCACATCTATTTCAAATTCTTGTTGGAATAAGGAATGGTATAAATACTCAGACACACATCTTATTTTACTGTCAATAAAATGATCAGAATTTACATTAAGATATGTATTTATTAGCATTTATTTAGGACCTTCTAGGTGGCTTGGGAAGAGAAGGGTAAGCCCTAGCCCTGAATTTCATGAATCCCCAGTGGGGGAGTTGCATGAACAGATAACTACAGTACTTTGTGAAGTATGCAGACTGTCACTGAAGTAAAGCAGGGATATGCTGGAGACCAGTTTCACAGGAAAGGCAAAAAAACTGAGTTGGGTTTTGAAAGATGTATAGAAGTTTGCTCAAAGAAGATGTGGGGGGGAAGCATTCTCTCTAGGCAGAGAAAAGAGCCCTACAAAGGCATAGGGCTTGAAAGTTCATGTGGCGTTCATGGAACAAAGGGGGATTTAATGTGGTCAGAAAGGAATTGAGGGGCAGGAAGAGGCAGAAAGGGGATTGGAGGCACTTTCCCAGGGGCCTTGCGTTCCAAGCTAAGGAGTTTGCCTTGATTCTGTTAGGCGCCTGGGAGATTTTTTTTTAAGCAGGAAAGTAATGAGATCAGATTTGAGTGATTTTGAAGACTTGGAACCCGTCATGAACCCAAGTGAATGTGAGTGGGCAACGTGGAAGAAAGGAATCAATGGTTCAGACACAGATGCATGCTTCAGACATGTGGATCCCTGCGTAAGTTAAGTCACAGAGAAGGAACGAGAGCTCTCCCCCTTCAGCACCATATCCAGCTGTCCTTGGGGCCCGACGTGCCCACACTAGGATGTGCAAGAGCTTCCAAAGTCTCAGGAAAACCACAGAGACTCTGAATAACTGGATCATGTGTGCGCTCAGTCGTGTCCAACTCTTTGCAACACCATGGACTGTAGCCCACCAGGCTCCTCTGTCCATAAGATTATCCCCGCAAGAATACCGGAGTGGGTTGCCATTTTCTTCTCCAGGAATAAGTTGATTAATGTATCCATACTGAACAAACATACTGACTCTGAGATTATTACTAAAAGGTCGCATTGTTTACTATATTTTAGGCTAAATTTAACCTAAGTCCTTGATATATGTTATCTTATTTAATTCTTACAACAATCTTATAAAAGAAACGTGAAAATTGCTCAGTCATGTCTGACTCTTTGCGACCTCATGGACTGTAGCCCACCAATCCCTTCTGTCCATGGAATTCTCTAGGCCAGAATACTGGAGTGAGTAGCCATTCCCTTCTCCAGGGGATCTTCCCAACCCAGGTCTCCCACGTTGCAGGCGGATTCTTTACCATCTGGGCCAAGGAAGCTTAGGCTAAATCTCACAGGAAATTGCCAAAATTTGATGTGTATAATTTAAGAAAATAGGAGAAGCCTGGAGGTTGG
The DNA here is from genome assembly GCF_963930625.1 of Muntiacus reevesi. NCBI lineage: Eukaryota > Metazoa > Chordata > Mammalia > Artiodactyla > Cervidae > Muntiacus > Muntiacus reevesi. Next base: position 84,903,303 of record NC_089255.1, on the reverse strand, counting down.
CATGAGTCACAATCACGTAGTGTGGACTCCGGATTCAAACTCAGGTGTGTGTGATAAGGCCTCTAGAGAAAGGCAACCCTGAGTTGTAACTGCAGCCACCACTGATTATTACAGCTGTGTGACCTGGGACAGGTTGCTTGACCTCTCTGAGCTTCCTTTTCTTTATCAATACAGTGGGGATAATAACGGAAGCCCCTTCATCAGGTGTGGATTGGAAAAGAGAATGCATTAAAACTCTAGTACAATGCCCAACAGAGAAGAGGTGCCCATGAACGTCTGCTATGTAAGCCATCATTGTTATTAACATGCCAAAGGCTGGTCTGTTAAGCACCTTCCCACCCACTGTGGAGCTTCCCTCTTGGAGCTATGGAAGAAACCACCTGCCAATGCAGGAGGTTGAGATGCAGGTCTGATCCCTGAGTCGGGAAGGTCCCGTGGAGGAGGGCATAGCAACTCTCTTCAGTATTCTTGCCTGGAGATTCCCCACGGACAGAGGAGCCCAGCGGGCTACAGTCCATGCGGTCCCAAATAGTCAGACACGACTGGAGTATCTTAGCACGTGTGCACACCCTGCTGCAGGCTGGTGTGTGTGTGTGTTAGGGCTGGGTGGGGGGGTGGCTTCTGAAGTCAGCATGTCCCCTGGGCAGAAACGAGCGGCTCTACTGCAGGAACCATGACAGTGTTATCAGTAAATAATCTCCAGATTCACAGGCTGAGGAGAACCAGCAGCCGTGTCCTTTCGTTGTCAGCACTGCAGACCCCTGCTTGCTCCTTCCTATCTTGGGCCCTGACGGCCACAGAGGATTGACCGAGAAGGGAGCCGCCTTCACACTGGAGGATGGCTGGAGCGGCTGGCTCTGCCCTCATTCAGGGTGGCCCTCCTATGGAGCTGTTTCCACTCCTTTTCTCAAGAACCATCCTCAATGGAGTGTCTTTCCAGGAGAGCCCGGCTCCCTTTACTTTCAAGAGCTGCGTCTACGGGTGAGGGGTCCTGCGAGTGCCCATCACCCTGGGTCTCCTGGACGCTTTCTGGTTTTGTGTGCAGATGTTTCCGACACATGCGTGCATGCAGCTGTGTCTGTGTTTCTGGTCCCAAGGAGAGTGGTGCTGGCATGGGCTGGGGGTTGGCACCACCTTGGCAACAAGAGCCCCAGGACACCTTTTTTGTCCATTACATTCCACGCCTGGCTGGGCTCTCTGCCTGCTGGGTGAGTATTGACCCCCTGCACTTTTCCAGCTAAATTTCCAAGTGTTCTTTAGGCAGAAATTACAAGTGCTGTTAACTTGAGAACGAAGTTCGGAGCCTGGCACCCAGCTGTTCTCCGCCCACCTCCTGGAGACTGGGGTGCTTCACGCACACACGGACACAGAGGCAGCTGCGGTCACGGGTCTGAAACAGGCGGACCGGCTAAACCATACCTTCGTCTCAGCGCTTTTTGGGTGCACACAGACCTTTCCGGTACCGTCTGCCCTTTTGCTTGGCCGGCCTCTTGCATAAGACCTGACTGCCCCCAGCTCAGTCTTTCTGAAAAACATGTTTAGTCCCCCCTCCAGAGAAACTCAAAACACAGACACTCGTTATGCATTTTCCTGGAAGCATTCTATAGCTCCAGCCTGGGAAAGCTTCCAAAAGTTTTCTGAACCAAAGATAATAATAATAATAATAAAGAGGTGGGGGAGGAGAGAAGTTCGGGCAAACGTTCCAGTTGATTAATGTTCAAGGGAACAGACTTGGATTGTAGGGAAAGAAGAAAGGAAGGGTTTTCCAGGTCAATTTAAACATTTGTGCTGTTTGCTTTAAAGGCAATTCCAAAATCGCTGGCCTCCCCAAAGTGATTTTTTTGGAATCTACCCAGAGGGCAAAAACTTACCGTCCCTTCCCCCATCTGGAAAGCTTTCACACCAGGGGCCCTACTCATTCTTGAGCTCTGGCTTCAGAGAGAAGGACTTTCCCAACTTTCCAAGACTCCTTGCCCTCCCTCACCCGGCTGACCCACAGGAGTTTGCGTTTGCTCCACCCTGCAGCAGCTGCATTCCAGCTGTGGCGTCGTGAGGAAACATTTAAGAATCCTCTGGCCGGAAAGGTAGATGAGAAATGTGTCCTCACGACACCTGCACGTGGGCGGGGATCTGCAAACAGAGACACCCCGAGGAACGGATTCTGGACTTTGGGTTCCCTTGGCGAAGAGCCAGCTGTCAGCTAACAGGAAAGGTTTTTAGTGGTCTCAGGGATAAACGTGCTGATCAGCCTTGCCCCCTTCCCCTCCCCCCCACCCCTGCTGTGAAATGCAAGAAAAGGAAAGTCAAACAGATTTGTGAGGCAGTCAAAAAATATTTTCACTTACTCATGAGCGCTCATCTTTTTAATTAAAGCACAGCCTCTTGCTGAAAACAAGCCTTTGGAACAACAGAGTAAACAGAACCTTAATTTAGGGATTTGCCAGCTGATGTTGACTACTGTGGGAAGGTTACAGCAGCAGCTTCGAGGCAGACGGTGGGGCGAATGTCTCCTAGGAACTTCCCTTGTCTTCCAAAGATGGGAGGATTCAGGTGCAGAGAGGGGGACCTCAGAGACCAACAAGAGTCCTTTTAAGTGCATCGAAGTTGGCCAGACAGGGCAAGCCTGAGTAAATGGCTTTCCCGGCAGCTGAAGTTCTCAGCAGCTGTCAGGACAAATGCCACCAAGCCATCCTTGTTTCTGGGAGTGCTCAGCCTTCACTGGGGTCTCTCCCTTCCGTCTCTTTGCCATCATATTGTCTTCCACAACTGCACCGCAGCCCCTCAGGTAGAGGCTAGCCCATCTCACTATGTGGTTTGAGAACAGCCGGCAGCAGCTGCCAAGCTTCACGCTGTTTTATCCTGGACTCTTCATTTCCTGGCTCTTGAGATTCCGTCCCCTTTCCCTAGTACCCATGGTAGCCTAGCCAGACAGCAACAAATTAACCGCCATGGAAATGCTCTGAGAACTCAGTATCCAGGGTGAGGACCTCCATGAATTCCTGGTGCTGAAAACGGATATGGAAATTTAGTAGGAGAGCTGGGGGCCTGTGTCCCAGGGAGCGCCCCCCCCCCCCCAGCTATTGTGAAGGCTTCCTTCTACCCACTTCTTCCTGCTTCTGCTGTCCCACCAGACACTGCCTTACCATCCACCACTTCACATCCCAAGGTCACCAGTGCCTCGGCTAGCACCCCACCCCCACCCCACAACCCACTCACTTTCCATTCATGTCCTTTTAGATGCAGTCTGCATAGTTGCCATGGAGAGCACTCCCACCCCACCCCACCCCCGTACCTCTGGGGGCTCTGAGACCCTAGAAGGAAAGCACCAGGAAACCCCAAATCTGCTCCCTCCTGAAAACAATGACTTCCAGGGTCCGTGCCAGACACATTCACAGCACCCGAAATAGACTCATTGTCCTCTTGTGCAATATCCAGGAATTTGGTGAAACTCATCATATTTCAGGTTACCGATAATGCAAGTTTGGAAACTGAAACAGGAAGGAACACAAGCTGAAAAAGCTTTTATCCAGCCCACAGCATTTCTCTCGCCAGATGCAAGACAGTTTGTTTTGTTGGGTTTTTTTTTTTGGTTGTTGTTGTTTTTTGTTTTTTTCCAGCAGTACTTTGGTGGGGTTAAAATTAGCTGGCAGCATTCTGGTCACATGCTAGACAGCAAAACAAAAGGGAGTTGTTCCCTGGCAGCCCCTGCAGCAGACCTTCCTAATCCACGAACTTCTGGGAAGACCACTCCTTGGGTCCTGCGACAGAAGGGCCACACCACCGACTCCCCTCGGTGACTGTCCTACTCTAACGGGCAGAACTTGGATATGGTCTAAGCTGTTTGGGATCTCAGGGTGTGCCTCCATGTAGGAAGACACTGAGGGCCGCAAAATGGCTTTTCCGGATCTTCCCATTTGGGAGAGGAAGGTTGAAAAAAGGAAGAACTTGTGAAGGCAACAAAGAAGCAGACACCACAAGGACGGAGAGAGATGGGGGGAAGTGGGGGGGAGGGGATAGTGTCTGAAGTGTGAGCATGGGCACCATCTTCTGGGAGCATGGACTGCTCTGGGCACAGCTAAAACGTGAACTCATGCATCTGAGCTCCACGTAGGCAGCACTTTGGATAGACTCTTTGTCTATGGACCCTGATGATAGGGGCTCATCGTGATCTGCTTTGTTCTTTCCAGCTTAAAACTGTCACCAGAAGCCCTGGATGAAAAATACAGCCTCTGATTCACACACACAGTCAGGAAACATCCCTCACGTTCAGTGCAGAAACATGTCGGTCAACCTGGGAAAGAAATCACCACCGCGAAGTATGCTTTTGGCTTGCCAAAGCTTAGCAGCTATGAGAGCCAAAAATTCAGCTGCCTGGATTTTCTGGGGAAGGTGGGGGTGAGTATGGGGGGGGGGTGTGATATGGGGTGGGGGTGAGGGAGAAAGAGGGACTTTCTGAATCACCTGATTTCTGCCTCCAATTCCTGTTAAATTCCAAGCCAGAACCCACCTCGAAATGTCTCAAAGGCCAAATGCTCCTAAAAATCGCATTCAACACTACCCCTTCCAGCCTCGTGCCTGCTGGCAAGGTGAAGCAGATGGCTTTTATTGATTAATTTATTTATTTGGAAGGAGCTCCTCGAAGTAAGGAAATTCCAGGGAGACAGAAAGCGTAGGCCAGAATTGCCGTGACAATCACAAGCAGACAACTAGAGAGGCAGGTTAAAAGACACTGCGGCGAAGTCCCAGGAACCTGGGCCATTTTCCATCTTTCTCCCATCCAGCCTCCATGTCAGCCATGCATTTATGAAGAACTACCTCATTTGGTTCAGCCTTCTGTGGTATTCACGGGTTTGTGTGAGCTCTGTAGAGCCTGCTTTGTCAAAGGGGCTTCACAAACCAAACAGGCCTCTGACTTGGTTCTTCTCCTGAAGCCCTCATTATACAGACAGACCCAACAGAAATTCCCACTGCCTTAATGCCCAGCACAGAAAGTCCTCTTTAATAAACATACACCATTTTTCAGTGGAACAGCCTCAAGGTGTCAAAAGTACATAAAGGTCTGAAAGCTGAAACCCTAGATAAACAGTATGCTGAAATATATTTAGCAGAAAATATTGAAAGCCACAGGAAAAATATGTTCTCTTCCTGGGATGTTAACGAAAGTTTAGGTTCAGGAAACCTTCAGGAAATAGCGAGTTGGGTTGAGAAGGAATACTGCTCAATGTAAATAAATCACTAAACCTCCTTGGCCTCCACAGGCCTTGGCTGGAATGGAGTATTTCATTTTTTCCCCCCATTAAACAGGCCACCCGGAGAGTTGGCATTACAGACCTGAACTTGTACCAAATCTGAGTGTGCTATTTTGTTTCTGTACATTGAATCAGACGGTGTTTCAAATAGAAGCTTGTGCAAAATGGGGGTGGGGAGGGAGCGACCAACCAGACAGGCGCACCCTTCCTCTCAGCATAAATGAAAGACCTGCTCCACCTCCCATCACCCAATGTCTTGGCTCTGACAGGGACATACCCTCTGTTTGTGTTGCCTAGGGTGATGTCATGCTCATTCTAAAGCCCAAGGGTTCTAAGGGACTGGGTTGCCTCTGGTGCAATAGGATGCCTTCAGAAAGACCCAAGATTTCCTGAAGTCTCAGGGTAGGTAGGGAGAACAAGGAAAGGAGCAGGCACCCAAATCTCCCCAAGATGCATGCTCCATGATGTAAGTGGCTGGCTAAAATATCTGGCATCTTTGCCGGTTTAAGTTGCCAGCCAAATATTATTAAAAAGATAAAATACACGCAAACTGTGCAGAAGGCAGGACTGGTGTGTTTACATCCGGGTTGTGATGACTCAAAAGACTTGGACTTGCTGAAAAGCTCTATTAAAAACACAGCTTTGTGAGGGCCCCCCCACCGCCACCCCCACCCCCGCCAGGGAGCAGAAGGAAGCAGGAGAGGGGTGGCCATTGTTTGGGCGGGAGGTGGGGGCTTGGGGGTACGGTGACCTGCCCAGGGGACGGTTAAGCAGGCCCGCGGGGCCGCTGGTGGGCACTGAAGGCCAGAGCAGTGCTCAGAGGCTCACGAACCTCGGCGCCAGAGCGGGGAGGGTTAACCTTTTTTTCCAGAACATTGATTTCACCATCTCACCGACTCGCGGGAGGCGGGGCGGGAGCGCGGAGCGAGAGCCTGCCGCGCCGCGAGGAGGCTGCGGATCACAAGGCCATTCTGATAGCCTCCCGTCCCCATGGCAACCGCAACGGCATTTATCAGTTCCTTCTGCGCACAGGCACAGCGAAATCTGCATTGCACATGGCAGGCTTCCAGCATCCCGAATGAAAGAGCACTTTGAACGGCTGCCAGGTTTGGGAAGGAGCAGAGCTGTCAGGGCTGCTTAGAGCTGGCAGTTTATACCGGGGAGGCTCTCGCTTCCCAGAATCCTCCGGGCCTGGCGCGCTGCCAAGTGCTTAGCGGAAGCTAAAAAGTAACTCGCTCCCCTCCCCCGCCCCTCCCCTCCCCCTCCCCCCGCTCCCCTCCTCCTCCCCCGCTCCCCCCGCTCCACGCCATTCACCGCAGCGGCGCTCTCAAAAATTTTCCACATGTCCTGTGTCACCCAGTGCAGCCTGTACAATGAAAACCAGAACGCGGCTCCCCATGGCTGGCCTTTTATTAATCACTGGGGGAGGGAGGCCAGGCTGGGATCAAGACACTGGACAGTCCGGAGCACCGGGTCTCCGCCGTACATGCCGGAACCACTGGCCGTGAACCTGTGTGCGGTGTGCGTGCGTGTATGTGCCTTTTTTCGGCCTGAAAAATACATTAATAAAAATAAAAGCAGCTTCAGGACTGTAGACACCCTGAGTAGAGCTTGCAGACGCCCAGAGTTCGGGGACATACACACCCCCGTAGGGGTGGGTAGGGTGGGTGGGGTGGGTGCGGGTTTCGGTTGGGTACCTCTCAGCTTTCATTTAGGTTGGGGAATTGAGGTCATGCAGGCAGCGTTGTTCAGATCCAGCCTTTCCAAGAGCCCTGGGGAAGAGGGTTGTTATTGAGAGCCGAGTCTTTTCTGGAGCTTTCCTCGAATCTCTCTCGGGTGTCCGCAGTGAGAGCTCTGAGACCACCGATGGGGAGGAAGCTGGGAGATGATTTTCAATGGGAAGTTTACCAGATAAGTTCTGACTGTCAGGCACAGCCCAGAGCACAAGGGCTTCTACTAGCAGAAGCCGCAAATTGGCAAAGCATTCACTGTGCTGAATCTTTTTTTTTTTTAATCATAATCTACACTGAGATCAAGGGCTTGAGCTTTATTTTCCAGCACAAATAGAACGAAAATTGTCTGCTGCTTAGGCGGTTGGATAGAGTTCAGGAAAACTATGTCTGGCATTAATTCCAAAGTGGAGGTTTTGGTTCAAGCGAGGCCCATTAATTTCAGTAAACTGTTTTCACTAGTCCAGACCCTGCTGTGCAAGGACTATTTATTACCTTTTGCTAACCTGATGTCTGCAGAGTTGTAAAGCAAAGGAAAAAAAATCCAGGGAGGAGATATCTATATCTCGAATCAAATGGGTTCTGCACCTTTCCTTTGGGGGCCATGTTTTATGGGGCATTTTCTGTCCCTGATTTTTCTTTATTAGACTTTTTCTTTTAAATCCATCTTGCAATGAATTTGAGAAGAAAAAAAAAAAAAATCCTGATGGAGAGATCCTGGCGAGAGCAAATATCTGTCTCCTGCCTCCTTCAGAAGGGTACCTCCCAGCCACAGGGATGTTTTGTGTGTCTGTCCCTGGCTTCCAGGCTGCAGGTCCAGTGCAAAGCCCTGACATGAGTCACCCTGACCATCCGGTCTAAAATACACCAAGACAGTCAATTTTGGCGTTTGTTCTCCCTAGGAATTTTACTAGCTGCCTTAGAAAAGCACATAAATTGCTTCCCCCTCCTCTTTTTTCCATGCCTCCTCTTCATTCCCACCCCTCCCCAGTCCATCTTGATGTCATTTCAAAGGGAAGGATGAAAAGGGGGGATTTGTCAGGCGGTCAGGTTTGTGAATGTGTCTTTCCAGCCCCCAACACACCCCCACACCCCCCCACACACCACACACCCCCCCACACCACACACACACCACACACACACCCCTGAGAATGTTAATCAGAACTGCCCCCAACACACCACACACACACACACACACACACACCCTGAGAATGTTAATCAGAATTGCCCCCAACACACCACACACACACACACACACACACACACACACACACCCTGAGAATGTTAATCAGAATTGCCCCCAACACACCACACACACACACACACACACACACACACACACACACACACACACACACACACACACACACACACACACACACACCCTGAGAATGTTAATCAGAATTAAAAGCCAGTCAGTACTATTAAAGCATCAAACATGAAGACTTAGAGAAGGAGGGGGCATATGAGGGGTAGAGGCAGTGGAATGGAATATACAGAATATAATTCAGTCCTCTGCGCCGACTTGTTAAAATAAAGCAGGGGAAAGGTAGCACCAGCTTGGTTAGCTTGTCAAACTTCAGAATTACTGGTCTTTTCCTTTTAACTCCTCTCCCCATTCGCAACCCCCGCCCCGCCCCGCCCCAAGACAGTCAAGCTTTGCGCCTTTCCCAAGTGTGATTAATCTCTGGCAGAGGCCAGAAACAGGAGTAGATTTCTTGGCTGCCCGTTGTGATAAACAGTCTGTTCTTGGGAAGAGTAGGTGAAGGTGGCGTAAGGGAGGGGGTGGGGTGGCGATCTGCGGGCCGTGTTGGGGGGTTGGGGGCGGGAGGGGGAGGGGAGGGGAGGGGGCTCTCTAGTCCCGCCCTCCCGGCAAATGCCACTGCCCTTCCTTTGGAGCGCGTGGTTTTGGGGTGGGTCAGGTTTCCCGGCTTTCAGAATGTGCGCAGACAGTGGGCCCATTCTTGCAGCCCGTTCACGGCGTCCAGGAAACGTCGGAGGGACACCGAGGGCTCGGGGAGGGGTTGGAGAGCTCTCGGGAAAGGGAGGGGACGGGAGCCCGCCTGCCCGAGGATTCAGACCCCAGGTCGGATGCTCCAGCACGGCCGACCGCGGGCTCCTGCGCTGGGAGCCGCCCAGCGGGGAAACCGAGGCAGCCACCGGGAAGGCTGGGGGGCGGGGGGGGGGGGTAGGAAGTATTGTAAAGCGAAACTGGGAGAGCCAGAAGATGTTCACAGTAAAGGGAGGGGCTGTTTCGCGGCGTTGGAGGCCGCTGGTATGGAAACTCCAAAGGCAAGAACACTGGCTGTGGGTTTCGCAGCGGGTTCATTGTGTGGGCAACCAGGCAGCGAGCGGCGATATGAAAACGTGCGGAGGGGAAGAGTCTTGGGCTGAAGGGAAATCAGTGCTGAGAAGGCTGCGCGCGGCTAGGAAATGTCACCAAGGAGAGTGCAGTGGCACCGAATAAAAGATGAATAATCGGCTACCTTTTGGAAAAGGAGTGTAGTGTAAAATTAACAACGCGAGAAACGCGCGTCTTCTCAGCCTGAAAAGCAAACCCTCACCTCCTGCCTCTCCTCTCCAACACACACACACACACACACACACACACACACACACACACACAGACACTCCACCCCACCCCTTGTCTACCCTGCATCCAAGCCGCCTCTTCTAGGCTCGTTTTCCTTTGGATTTAATTACATGAAAATGCTGAACAAAAAACCTGTAATTACACCCTTAGTCCCTGCCACTCAGGCCCAGCACACTTCCTGCTTAGTTTTGTTTTTTAAAGAAGAGGTCATTGCCTCTTTTCATTTCAAATTGACCAAAACAAAAAAGTAAAAGCCCCCAATAAATCCCAACTGCTGCGAGCCTCCGAGCTTCCGGCACCACCAGGAACTGGGGATGGGAAATCCTTGTTGGTCTAGGAGAGATGAGGAGACAACCTACCCTGGCTATTGTCTCCTCCTAGCTTTTTGGTCCAGAGGCAGTCACTGTTTGTTTGTCCCATCAGCCCAGAAAAACAGAGATGCTGAGCTGACCAGGAGGACGACTGAAGAGTATGGATCAGGCCTCAATTCTTCTAGCTATTTTACCTAGAAAGATTTAGTGCCAGAAAGGAGATTCCTGACAATGGTTTGCCTTTCCACACCCCTAGGTATTAAAATAGAGATACTCACTGTAAGCCCCCAAAGTTTGGAAAACAGGTAATATCAACACTTAGCAGATGAGGAAACTGGGCCTGGAGAGAATAAACAGATTGCTCTCTGTCAGTCATGTGGCCGGTGGGGGCGTGTTGTACAAGCACTGTCTCTGATGACTTTGGGGCTTTTTCTTCAGGAAACTAGGACACCTAGGAGTAAATGGAAGCTTCTAGATTCTGGGCTAGAGTCAGCCTGGCTTCATTCATCATTAGATCCCTAGGGCTGAGAAAGTATTCTCTAAATAGTTGAGTAACCTAATGAATGGCAATGGAAGGGCACATGTTTAGGAGCTAGGAGTTGGAAACCCACTAGGCCCTCTGGCACCCAAGTTTCAGCTTTGAAACAAAATATAAGTGATGAGAATAGCTTCACACTCATCCGGACACGGCAGGCTTGAATCCTCTGGATCTGGCCAGAGAGGGAAGTTGAGGTTATCCAGATGGTGGTCCCCTAGATGGGTCAGGGTTGAAGGCTATCTTATTCCCTTGATTTCCAGCTCCTGTGGTACCTATGCCAGGCTTGATTGTCAAGGTACAGGCCTCTCTTAGGCTAGAAGTGCTTTGAGGAGTAGCCTGCCATAGTCATCAAGTGGCCCCCCAGACCAAATACAGGACAGCATCTATTGGGTGGCTGCACACAGAGTCCATATTACCTGAATCTGGTGAATGCAAAGGTTTGTTACTTGACTTACGGGTTTGGAAAGAGGTTACTTCCACCATTAAGTGGATCTTCTCCACTTCCTTCTCTTTCATCATGCAGCCTGGGGGTCCTTCTCAGGTGTGGATATTTAAAGTCAATAGCTATCCTCAGTAAGGGAAACTCAGTAAGTTCCTAAATACTTCAGCATGTGCTACAGCTTCAGATTTTCCTCCATCATCTCTACCTAGAGGCAGGGTATAGAAAAATCCAGGAAGGTCTCAGGGGATGCCTGGGAATCATGGCTACACAATTTTGCTCAAAGCTGAATGATGACTGATTTTAACTCCCTCCAAACTAGTGCTAATTTATGCATGATCTCCCGTCTACTGGCACAGTAGTGGCATTCTTCACCTGGAAATTTCTGTAGGAGAGACATTTTAACTTTCTCGCAGTTTCTTACAAACAGCTAGGGTACCCCCACCCCCATCCTCCAAAAAAGGCTGGCACCCCTGGAACAGAAGAACACTGGATTTAGAGCCAGAGAACCTGGTTTTCAATAATTCTGGACTAGCTCTGGATGTGCTTTCCTGACCTACACAGGAGGGTGTTGAAAGTAACACCTAAGTCACAAGGCTGGTGTGGTGATTGGTGAGATAATGTCTGGGAAGGCATTTCAGAGCTCTGGACAAATGCTGGTCATTCTATTGTTCATAATCGCTCCCATTTTATTAAGTACATTATATTATTTATCTTCCACACAGGCCAATGAGACTAATTATACCCCTTTTACGGACTAAGAAATACAGGGTCAGGTGATCTGGTCAAGGTCACAGAGCTATTTAGGGTCAGCCAAGTCCAAGTGGAACATCATAATGTTAAGTATGTACTAAATGCTAAGCGCCTCCTCTTTCTCACTCCCGAGTTGCGAGTTGAACCGCCTAGCTAAGCAAGATGAGTCCAAATATTTCGCGATGTTCCTTAGCCCATGCACCCCAACCGGGGACAGCACTTATGGCTGTCCTTCTGTACCAGACTTGACCGAGGACAGCGAGGCCGCAGCGAGGGCTTCCCGCTCTGACGCCCCGCCTTCTGGCAGCCCCGGGGCAGGAAAGCGCCGGCGACGACGGGTCTCCGAAGCCGGGTGGTGGAAATCCCCGGGCTCTGGTGCGGGCCGGTGGGAACCCGCGGGGTCGCTGGCTCCCTGCTCAGGCCCCGGGCGCACGCGGTGTGGGGCGGGAGGGTCTGAGCACCTGTGGTCCTGACCGCTCGCTGCCTGCCTCTCCGCCCACTTTCGCCCTCCAAGTCCCCCTTCCCGATTTACCCCTCTCCTTGGGGTGTGGCTGTTTGTTTTAACCCAAACGGATCGGTGAATAGCACCCTTGTCTGGCGCTTTCCTCCGCCCCCCGCCCCACTCGAGGATTGTTCCCTGAGAGGCTCATTCCAGGGTTCCTTGATTTTGGGGACCTGAGAAAACGCGCTTTTGCTGAGGCCAGCGTTCACGGGCCCCCCCACCCCGTGCCCTGGCATTCTGGCCAGCAGAGGAAGCGGGGAGGAGGCAGGAACCAGACGCGACTCCCCCCCCGCCCGCGCCTTTCTTCTCTTCCCTGCTCCCCGCCCCTTCAGGAAGAAAGCAGTCAAGAGATCTGATCGCTCGCTGCGGCCGCCGCGCCAGCACCAACCGCTCTGTCCTCCTCTCTCGCTTCCACCCAGTTTTGCAGGGAGCGCCCGGCTGCCCGCGCGCCCGGGGCTGGGCAGGTCCCAGCGGGCGGTGCAGCCTCCCCTCCCCCCGGGGCTCTTAGCGAATCACGTTGTTCCTGGGATTTCATGATCTAGTGGCTCTTGCGTAACCCTATGCCCTGGCCTAAATTAACTTAAAAAAAAAAAAAAATACCAGGATTAATCCTTTAAGGAAAAGGCAAATACTTCCGTCACGGAACCGGCCTGGGAGTAAATGTGTAAATCACCGTGCTGACTCGATTCCCTCTCAGTCCTCCAGCCCCCAGGGTTGAGGGTGGGGGTTCCTGGCCTGGGGATGGGGGGCGCCCAGCCCACACATTTGTTTTCATCTACTTCGAGGCGGCTCCAGCGGGCCGAGGAAATGGGTCCTGCTGCCTGCTGGCTTGAGTGTTACCAAAAAAGGCCTTTCTCTTGCCTGAGAGCTTGGCCTGCACGTTGCAGTAGGGTGACGCGAGGTTCAGCCCGGGCCTCCTCGAAGGGCCGAGCCAGCTGGCTGCAGGATGCCAGGCCAGAGTCCGTGTCCTCCCCCCCCCACCCCCATCTCTGCCACAAACCAGCGGGGGTGCGAACAGGAGACTGCAGGGAGTTTGGAGGTGCATGGATCCAGCCTGCAACCTTCTCACCTCTAGCGGGGGTGTCGCCTCCGGAAAGGCCAAGTGGAGAGCTGAAGTTTTGCTCCAGTTTAAAGCTGGGTCCTCCGAGGATGCCAGCTCAGATGCCAAAGCTGGGGGTGGCGTGGGGGGACCAGCCACCGTTGGACCTTTGGGAAATTACAGGCGTTTCCCTTTGCACCAGATTGACCCCTGACTTGGTCAATCTCCAAGACACTCCCCGCCCCCCAAGCATTCTGCCGAGCTGTGGGTCTCTTCACCTAGTGTCTTAGGTAGAGGCCCCCCTTCCCCCCACCTTGCTCAGTTACTTCTCATTGTGGAGGCAATATTGTCACATGCAATTCTCCAAGGGAAATTTTTCTCCAAAATATTGATATTCTTGCCTCTCACAATCCCTGACACATCCCCAAACAGGGCCATCTCCAGACAAGCGGTTAAGATGAAATTTATCACCTTCAGTGATGATGATTCTTTGAGGGGAAAGGTATCAAGAGAGCTATGCCTTTTAAAGGATTACAAGACTGTAATGGAAGTTTGTTTAAATGCATGTTTATTTCTGACTTGGTGTGTCTGAGGATACCCAGCATGTACGTGTGTGTGTATCTTCTTTAGTAACAGCAAAGACAGACAAGGAGATGGAGACATATGTGTGTGCATACCAAACATAGCACTATGACACAGAATCCGACTTGCTTTCTCTAGCAGCCTGGCTAGAGGGTTGGGGCTAAGTTGCTTTCTTCAGTATTTTTTGGTTTAATAATGGGATAGGCTGAATAAGTATAAAGGCACAGATTAACTAGCCAAGCTAAAGCTAAGCAGCCTCGAGCCCCAGGCTGGTGGGAATGTCACTATTTCCTAGCCCTGTGTTTTGACTCACTCCAGGGTAGCTGTGGTGTGGGGAGGGTTGAAGTCTGGGAGGGTGAGGCAATGCTCCCAGCAGCTCTTTACAGAGAAATCACTGCCGGGAGCCAGCGGCCAGGGAAAGTTTATTATTGTTGGGGAGTGCACAGTGAGCTCACTGTTTTGCAGAAACAGAAATCTGACTGCTTTTGAGATGAAAGAGGGGCTCCCTAGGGCTCTTCCTTCCCCCCTTTCTCCCTATTCTTAAAAACTCACCTTCTTTTGCACCCTAGGACCCCAGAATGAGTGGGAAGTCAGGGTGCTGGGGAGGGCTGAATGGGGGGAAAACAGATTCTGAAGGTCGTCAAAATCAAAATACTTCTTGTTGCTTCAACTGAACTTTTTTTTTACAATTAGTAGTAATAGTAGTGATAAAAGTAGGGATCCTTATGTTCTTTGTAACTTACAAAGTATTTCTATACGTTAATCAGCAACAGTACCATCAATATCAATACTGATAATAACCAACACTTACTCACGGCCTCCTGTATTCCTGACACTTCTACACACTGTGGCATATTTATGCTACAGTCTCTGACAGGTGCAGGCCCACAGCTTCTATGGAAGAAGTCAATGGCACAATCTACCAAGAGGAGGGTGGGGGGCACTTATGAAGATGTATTTGCATAGTACTTTACATGAGAATTGTATGTAACAAACTGGGGGGGAGGGCTGATGGAAATTTTGAGCACTCCAAAATACCACTGAGAACCTAAACTTGTCAAAGGCAGCATTCAAAACAGATTTACAGTATTCAGATCTCAGTTCTGTCTCTCATGGCTGTGTGACCTTGGACAAGTTATTGAACCTCCTTGTTTTCTGAGCTTATAAAACACAGTTAGTAATAGAACCTACCTTGTAGATAATATTGAAGGTTTAATGATAATTGAAGTAAACCACCTAACAGTGTCTGACCCACAGCAAGTCAAAATGAGTTATAACAAGAAATAAAATGACAGCTCAAATATTCCTATTAAGTTGGGAACTTGGATCCCATTTTACAGATGGAAAACAGAGGTCATGTTAGGCTAAGTAATAGCTTAAGGTCACAAAGCCAGCAAGAGAAAATTCTAAGTGTGTCAGACTCCAGAACCTGAAACTCTATTACATGGTCACCCTTCTCCAGCCTTGCCCAGGACTACCTTAGTCTACATGGAGAAAAAAAAAATTTTTTAAAGTAGACCCAATACTTGAAAGAATCAGTGGAAATGCCCCTTTGACCAACGTATCTGTTCCGCAATAAACACTAATGATGAGACGTGATCTTGTAACTGAAAAGAAATCAAGACCTTGCTCAGCCTTCTGGGGCCCTATGGGATGAAATCACAGCACAGAGAAAAGAATTTTGAAAACTGCGGCGGTGCTTTACAAAGCTCTATCGACATTATTAAATGGCTGTCCCCACCTTCTTTTTATCAAACCGGGGAAAACCACTCACCTGTTTGGTCTCTCCAGCACCTCCCCCTCCCAGCCCTCAACTGCAGCTGTGCGCAGTCAGTAGACTGTTTTCCTTAAAGGCCTCCGGGGGTGCTCGTAGCTTCTTTAGACATTCAGCCAAAATTTTTAAAGAGTGAGGCTTGGGGGGAGGGGTATCTCACCCTGAATTCATTTTAGCTCCGTCGCTGAAGCTCAGGTTCCTAGACCAGGGCACAAAAACAAAAGCGAAAAGGCAGTTTCTGGAAGATTGGAGAACAGCTAGTTTTGCAGGTGCTTCGGCATCAGGGGTAGTAATGAGTGTAACATTCATACGGGAGGGGGGGTCGTGGATGGGGGGAAAGAGGTTTGATTGCAGATGAAATATGCAAATTTTATATTACATTGTGAAATTCACAGCGAAAAAATTCTTGAGACAGGACATATTTAAATTCACTGCCCGGGGTGGGGGGCGGGGATGGGGTGGGGAGCGGGATCGGAAGCGACGCTCGTGGTTTTGCAAAGCGTTTAAAACTTGGGAAAGCCGGGCGGGGAAAGGAAAGGTCATCGTCTGTTTTAATTTCCAACCCCCCCCGCCCCCCCCACCCCGGGCCTGGACTTCCAGCATCAGCTCGCCGGGCCTCAGCTGTTGTACACACACACACACGCGCGCGCGCACAGCCGGGGGGGAGGGGAGGGCGGAGGCGCGGAGGAGGGGCTGACTGGGAAGAATCTGGGCGGCCTGCCGCGCATGCGCTTTTCCGAGCAACAAGTGGGCTCCACGGAGGAAGTGTAAAGGGGAGGGGCGGGGGGGGGGAGAACTGGTGCAGAGCGTGGTGGTGACGTCAGCGCTCCGCCCGGGCGGCATCCCGCGCGGCCAAGCCCGGGACAGCGCGAGCCGCAGCGCGAGCGGGAGCGCCGCGCCGCGCCTCCGGAACGTAGAGTTTTAACAATCACAACCCCACATTCCGGGCGAGCGCTAGCGGGGAAAGGGATGCGACCCGGGCCGAGGCGCCGCGCGAGCGCCCTGCAGCCAACGTGAGCGCCGCCAGCCGCGGGGGGCCCCCCGGCGCCGCCGGCCAGGCCCGGGGCGGGCGGGCGGGTGGGTGGAGGGGCTGGGGTCGGCGGCGGGAGCCTGCTGGCGTGCACGCCTTCTCTCCTCGGCTCTCGTGTGTCCTGAAAGCAGTGACCGCGGCGGCTGCACTCGCGGCCGTGCACGCCCAGCCGCCGCCAGCGGAACGGCCGGCCGACCTCTGCGGAGGGGGAGAAGCGCCTCGCGGTTGCCAGCTCCTCCCCCGGCCCTCCGGGGAAGCCGCGACTTCAGCAAGATTGGACCCGAGCGCCGGGTGGCACTGCACCCTCTAGCCTTCGTCCCGGGGAGCCTGGAGGGGAGAGGACGCAGGTCGTAGGGGGTTCCCCCCCCCACCCCGCCAACCAGGGGAGGAAGAGACAACCCCTTGCGAGCTTCCACGCACCAGCTTATACTCCGGGGAGGGGGCCAAGAGCCAACGGCCGCCAGCACCCGGCCACCCTCGCCCCCTCCCACGCCCCGGGCCCGGAGCTTCCAGCCTGGGTCCACGACACCAGGAAGAAGGCGCCGGAGCTTACCTCGCGACGAGACAGCCGCAGTAGGAGGAGGTGGGGGCGAGGAGCCGGGCTGCACTCGTCCGCCGCCCGGGCGGTGGAGCCCCCGGCGGCCAGGCACTGCGCCGGCGGTGGACATTCGCGCTCGCTCCAGCCCCTGGGGCAGAACTTTCTCGCCCCCCCATCCCCCGCTTCCTCCCCCCGCAGCCGGACTCCTGCCCCAGCCGGCCGGCCCTTCGGGAGGAGCAGGCGCCGCGGAGACAGCTCGGCCGGGGGAGGGGGCCTCCCTTCCCCAGGGCCAGCATCATGTCGGCGGCGCAGGTGTCCTCGTCTCGGAGACAGTCTTGCTACCTGTGCGACCTGCCCCGCATGCCCTGGGCCATGATCTGGGACTTTTCGGAACCCGTATGCCGCGGTTGCGTCAACTACGAGGGCGCCGATCGCATCGAGTTTGTGATTGAGACAGCGCGCCAACTGAAACGGGCGCACGGCTGCTTCCAGGACGGCCGCTCCCCCGGGCCGCCGCCTCCCGTCGGGGTCAAGACGGTGGCCCTGTCGGCTAAGGAGGCGGCGGCGGCAGCTGCCGCGGCCGCAGCCGCCGCGCAGCAACAGCAGCAACAACAGCAGCAGCAGCAGCAGCTCAACCACGTCGATGGTTCCAGCAAGCCTGCGGTGCTGGCGGCCCCGTCCGGCCTGGAGCGCTACGGCCTGAGTGCGGCCGCCGCGGCCGCGGTGGAACAGCGCAGCCGCTTCGAGTACCCGCCACCGCCCGTAAGCCTGGGGAGCAGCAGCCACGCCGCGCGGCTGCCCAACGGCCTGGGGGGCCCCAACGGCTTCCCCAAGCCCACCCCGGAGGAGGGACCCCCGGAGCTGAACCGCCAGAGCCCCAATTCTTCTTCGGCGGCAGCATCGGTGGCGTCTCGGCGCGGGACGCACAGCGGGTTAGTTGCAGGGCTGCCCAACCCAGGGGGTGGCGGAGGCCCCCAGCTCACCGTGCCCCCCAACCTGCTGCCGCAGACGCTGCTTAACGGCCCGGCCAGCGCTCCGGTGCTGCCTCCGCCGCCGCCTCACACCCTGGGCAGCCGTGGGCCCCCGACGCCTGCACCCCCAGGGGCCCCCGGGGGCCCCGCTTGTCTCGGGGGTGCCCCCGGCGTTTCGGCCGCCTCGTCCTCCGCGGCGTCCTCGACTTCGTCGTCGGTGGCCGAGGTGGGCGTGGGTGCTGGCGGCAAGAGGCCCGGCTCCGTGTCGAGCACCGACCAGGAGCGCGAGCTGAAGGAGAAGCAGCGGAACGCCGAGGCCCTGGCGGAGCTGAGCGAGAGCCTGCGCAACCGCGCGGAGGAGTGGGCCAACAAGCCCAAGATGGTCCGCGACACGCTGCTCACGCTGGCCGGCTGCACGCCCTATGAGGTGCGCTTCAAGAAGGACCACTCGCTGCTGGGCCGCGTCTTCGCCTTCGACGCCGTCTCCAAGCCCGGCATGGACTACGAGTTGAAGCTGTTCATCGAGTACCCCACGGGCTCGGGCAACGTGTACTCCAGCGCCTCCGGGGTGGCCAAGCAGATGTACCAGGACTGTATGAAGGACTTCGGCCGGGGTCTCTCCTCCGGCTTCAAGTATTTGGAGTATGAGAAGAAGCACGGTTCCGGGGACTGGCGCCTCCTTGGAGACCTGCTGCCCGAGGCTGTGCGCTTCTTTAAGGAGGGCGTGCCCGGCGCCGACATGCTGCCCCAGCCCTACCTGGACGCCAGCTGCCCCATGCTGCCCACGGCCCTGGTGAGTCTAAGCCGCGCCCCCAGCGCACCCCCGGGAACCGGGGCCCTGCCGCCCGCCACCCCCTCGGGCCGGGGCGCAGCCGCCAGCCTGCGCAAGAGGAAGGCGTCCCCGGAGCCTCCGGACTCCGCCGAGGGCGCGCTGAAGCTGGGCGAGGAGCAGCAGAGGCAGCAGTGGATGGCGAATCAGAGCGAGGCCCTCAAGCTCACCATGTCGGCTGGGGGCTTCGCGGCGCCGGGGCACGCGGCAGGGGGCCCGCCCCCGCCGCCCCCACCCCTAGGACCCCATTCCAACCGGACCACCCCGCCCGAGTCAGCCCCTCAGAACGGCCCGTCGCCCATGGCCGCCCTCATGTCGGTGGCAGACACTCTGGGCACGGCGCACTCGCCCAAGGACGGCAGTTCGGTGCACTCCACCACGGCCTCCGCGCGGCGCAACAGCAGCAGCCCCGTGTCACCGGCCTCCGTACCCGGGCAGCGCCGCCTGACGTCGCGGAACGGGGACCTGAGTTTACAGGTGGCGCCCCCGCCGCCTAGCACCCACCCGGGCATGGACCAAGTGCATCCCCAAAACATTCCGGATTCCCCTATGGCCAACAGCGGGCCCCTCTGCTGTACCATTTGCCACGAACGTTTGGAGGACACGCATTTCGTCCAGTGCCCCTCCGTTCCCAGCCACAAATTCTGCTTCCCTTGCTCTCGAGAGAGTATCAAGGCCCAGGGGGCTACCGGCGAGGTGTACTGCCCCAGCGGAGAGAAATGCCCCCTAGTTGGGTCGAATGTACCTTGGGCCTTCATGCAGGGCGAAATCGCGACGATCTTAGCTGGGGATGTTAAAGTGAAAAAGGAGAGAGACCCTTGAACCAGGAGATAACCACCCCCTTTGCCCCAGACCAGCTCCTCTCCTGTCCAGAGGGCCCCTTCCCAACCCCGTTGACCGCCCCCCACCCCTTCGCTGCCCAAAATGTAGAATTGTGAATATAACAAACTGCAAAAAGTTAGTCTTATGTATAGACATTATTTTCGTCGTATGTTTCTATATTTTGAAACAAAGGTATGTTAACTTCTTCATTTGAAGGATAAGCTGGTTTGTGTTAAGTATAATAATTGGTTGGGTCATTTGCATCATATTCGTTAGCATTTATTGGTGGCAGAGTGTTTGCCTAGGTACAGAAGTAATAGCCCTTAGCAACGACTGCTGCTGGTGTGTATTTTTGTAAATGTTATGCACTCACAGAAAGAAAAAACACAAAAGAAGATGACTTTTTTTTTGCCAAGGCCAGTGTTGCTGCCTAAAAAAAAAATGATGCTATAAAATGGTGAGAGCTTCTTTCTGAACAGCCCCAAGTGTTGACGTCTTCACTTTATTTTGTTCAGTTTTGTTCTGTTTTTTTTTTTCTTTTTTCTGTTTCCTTTGCAAAATGGTAAGGGGGGTGTTGGGGGGGGTGGGTGTTTTTTGTTGCAAGTTGGTGAGGGAAAATGTTTTTTGGTTTGTTTCTACTGACTTGAATGTGTTGGATCTTCACGTGTTGTTTTGTTTTTGCTTTATTGATGCACGGATGCTTTTTGAACAGTAGAGCGAAATGCTAGACATGGAGAATCTGCTCTGTTCGTCCTTTATACATTTCTGTAGTTAACAGAACACTGTAATGTGCCTTGGAGCTTAGTAACTTGTAATAAATTCAATTGATATTAATTCTGCCCCGAGTCAGCAAGTGTGTTTTTCCAGGGCTGAGACCGCAGAGCTGCACCAGCAGGGACAGCGCCTCACTACTTCCGACAGAGAGCACGGACTGGCGCGGTGCCTTTGAAAGCCCTCAGCGGTGGCCTCTGTAGAAGGCCCAGTGCTGGCTGGCCGCTCCTCCCCTTCTGTACCAGGCTATTTACATTCACCTCTGGGGTGGGACAGTTGCTGACTAAGCGATTTCTGTTTACTCTTCAGCACCTCTGCTTCCCCACCCCCACCATGCGCACCCAAGCTGCAAATGACTGTCAGGAATGCATTTTTGGTCCCTTGCTCTGTGGCCCCGAGTCTATGCTGATACCCAATGCAGCTTTGACTTAGGCAAGTGGGATGAGGGGAAGCAGGAAAAAAAACTGGGGCGCTCTGCCTCAGATGTGGCGGAAATCACTGTTGTCATACATTTAAAGCCAAATGTGCCACAGAGCTGGGAGCCGGCAGGAGGGGTGTGGAAGTGGGAAACATTCATTGTACTCAAGAGAGTTCTAGCAGCTTCCAGTTCCTGCATTGGAAGCAGTTTCACTTCATTCTTGACACGCTTCCTTCTCACCACCTACCCCCCACCCCAGGCTTTTGATGATAATTTTTAAAGCAGAACACCTAGTTGGTTGCAGAGTTGGGGGGAGAGGGGGAAAAAGCCCAAACCCTGTTCCTGGGGCAGTGATGGCTTATGACAGCAGATAGAAGCCATTGCTGCTGGCTGAAATGTGGTTATTCATCTAATCAACTTTCTGGTGGCATCTGTGAGGTACAGAAGGAAGGGGATGGGACTGGAACATCCTTTAGGGACTCAGAGCCCCTTAATTGAGCCTAGATGGGAACTAAGGGAAGGCAAACCTGGTTTGAACCTTGAACTATACTGGAGAGGCAAATGGAAGGAAAGTAGAAAATGAGATGGAGGAAGAAAAAACCCTAGATCCTATCAGAAATCCACTCCTGGCCACACCCCATTCCTGGTGGGGGTAAGCTGGGCCCAGACCTTGATCACCAGAGGAATAGCAGAGGCCAGAGGTATAGCAAAGGAAAGAGAATGGGCAATCCCCACCCCACTCAAATCAAAGGGTGGTAGGTATGGGTACGGGTGAGTTTGGAGAAAAACAAGTCGTTGGTTGGCCCAGAACACCCATGTGAAGGTTGGGTTGGTGTTCTGACTTGCTGTTAATAACAGCCTTTTAGTTTCTGCTCCTGCTTTGCCACCACCATCCTTGAAGTAGTGGAAACCATGACTCTGTGTGTGTGTATGTGTGTGTGTCTGAGGGTGTGAATAAATGGCAATTGATGGATCTGCAGCAGTCTCTTAATCCTGGTACCCGGGAGGTGCCTGTCTCACCTCTTTAAGAATCTCCCCACATATAAATAGATGTGCCTGTCAGCTTCCTGCAAATGTGTCCTTGCATTTTCATCTGCTGCCAAGTGTTGTATTGGTGCTTATGAGTCATGAAACCTATTTTCATCCTCAGGGGTAATTAACTTGGGGGTGATAATGCATAGCAGACCGTAGGAAGAGTTAATTCTAAAACCTATCCTCGCCTGGTTACCAATCACACGTTTCACTTAAAGGTCTGGGTTGGCTTTTTCTCATAAGCTCATTAATAAAAACCAAGCATGTTTCGCCTGGAAGATCCTCTGAGGTGCTCCCCACCCCCACTCCCACTGCACACACACATAAAATGGGTAAACCTCAGCAGGCTGAGAATACAGAGATAGTGTCACTGGTGTGATTTAACCACCAGTGAAGGCGCATTGGGTGCAGCCACCGCCCTTGAGCTGCACATGGCAGCCTGGGCGTGTGGATGACGGGGTCCAGGTGTGAACCTGGTGAGTACTGTCCAGTGATTCCAGGGGGACTTTGGCCCTGTTACCTGCCTCTGCGTGCACATCTGCTCCTGCTCACCTGCCACTGAATGCTTCATTGCTACGGTATTCCTTTCAGGAACTTGTAGGATTACAGGATCCTTGATTTAGTGCCCATAGGTAGACAAGGGGCCTGTCATTAAGAGCTGAGAACTGTAGTTTGCTCTTCTTGTGGCTGGGTGCGTTATTAGCAGAAGAGGCAGAGCTGTAATAACGAAGCCTCCAGCACAGGCGGCCAGTTGGGTTTCGCTAAGGAAACCTGCCTTGATGAGACCTGGGGGAAGGGAAGGAGGGAGGTGCTGAGCGGGAGAGCTGGGGTTTGGAGTGGAAGTGAATTATAATGGTGCAGTTAATTAAAGTTTACCATTGCCCAGGGCCATTTGTTAAATGGCGGCTGCCTCTTCGCTCTTCTTTTTTTTGAAACTCTGTGACCTTTCTCATTGCTCTGACCCATTCAGCTGCTAGTCAGGTTGCCTTAACCAGGCTTGCTGTGATCCCTCAGCTAGATTTCCCCTACCCTGACACCGTCCACAGTTGCACACCCAGGAAGTAGTTTCCTCTCCAACACAAGAGGATTCTTGTGGGTTTCAGAGATTCAGAGGTAGGTCTCTGATGAGCTAGGCTTCCTTCATCTCCAGTTCACCCTGGATCTGCTCACCTCCTCCATTTCCTGCTTCTCATTCCCTTCCCACCGCTCCATGCCAAAGTGGCTAAACACTTTAAAAAAATCCGTATTGCTTTTATTTATATGCATTGTTTGTGCAACTAATCTGTGCTGGATATTTCTTTGAGTGGGTGCAGGGGTGGGGCAAGGAGGACTTAATTCAACGGCTTTGAGAGAATAGGCTGATGGGGGTCAGTTTTTGACCTTGATCTCCACCAGTGAGGACAACTCATCCTATTAAGTAAGTCCGGCATTCACATCTAAACCCTTCAGCTCATGTAGGCGTGCACACCTATGCTGTTAAATGTGATTTCAGGGTGCATTTTCACATGCATTCAGCCCAGGCTATTGATGTAACGAGTACTGAAATTCTCTTTTGTTTTCTCTTAATACTTTGTCAAATCAAGGAAATCGGAACAGAGAATGACACTTAACACGCATCTAGTACAACCTTTTTAAACCTTTCTGGGGTCGGAGCACCTTAGAAAAATTTGATGAAAATGATGGATCCTTTCTTCAAAACTATGTGCCCCAACATGGTCTTGCATACATTTTTTTCCTTTTTAATACAAATTTTGTGTATTTATATTTAAATGGGTAATATGTTCCTTTGGCTCAAAATTCAAAAGATGCAAAGGGGAATATAGTACAACTGAAAGGTCTTCATTCTACAAGTGGCCCCTTGGCCACCTAGTTCACTTCTGGGACACAACCAAAGTTCCCTGATTTTTAAGGGGTATACACATCTGAAACCCATCCACGGACCTTGAGGTTAGAACCTAGGTCTAGTCCATCCACCTAGTAAAAATGAGGACCTCCAAGGCACAGAGAGATGAAGTCACACAGTGGCAGAGCCCAGGCTAGATTCCTGCTAGGGAACAACTCCAGTGGACTTTAAAAAATTAAGGACATTGAGCTTAACCAGAGCTATATGAGAACAGGTGGTGATCAAATGGGCAAACGGTGAGAGCGTATCTGGTGGAGTGGGGCTCACTGTTTTCAGTAGCTCACCGGGACAGGGCTTCCCTGGTGGCTCAGAGGGTAAAGCGTCCGCCTGCAATGTGGGAGACAGGCTCGATCCCCGGGTCAGGAAGATCCCCTGGAGAAGGAAATGGCAACCCACGCCAGTACTCTTGCTTGGAAAATCCCATGGACAGAGGCGGCTGGTAGGCTACAGTTCATGGGGTCACAAAGAGTCGGACACGACTGAGCAACTTCACTTTCACTTTCAGAGGACAGGGAACAAGCATTTGTCCCTTGGTCTCTTTTGCAGACATAGCTTTTGGAGAAGGGTGTGTTGAGAGGAGTGTCTAGGCTTTTGACTGTAAATATCAGGTGGGCCTTGATTAGTGGAGTCGTCTCTGAACCTCTGAGCCATGGGCCCACACACCACATCCCCCTTTGCTGACTGGAAACTTTTGAAGGTTTAAAGATGGTCGGATAAGTAACCGTTTGGGTATGGAGGTAAGAGGTAGGGAGACCTGAACTCCTGCCACCTTTCCTTCAACTTGGAGCTTCTCTGTTCCCTACCTTTAGAGCCCTTCTGCCTGGTCACCTAGGAAACAAGTGGCCTGCCAGGAGCTGTGTAAGTGGACACATCAGGTCAGCCTACGAGGAAGGTGTGATGACCCTCATTTTATAGACATGCCAACTGAGCTCAGAGACATTAAATACCCAAGGCCATCCTTAGTATTCCATTCAAGCCCAGGGCAGCCTAGAGCCAGAACTCCTCTGTTGCTCCACGCAGGAAGCCTCTGACTTCTGACACCACAGGACCCAGGAAACCCAGGCTCAGAGCTTGAGCCGGCCCCCAGCCCTCTGCCCATCTCCCAGACTCCACAGTCTCCAAGGCTAGTGAGTGAGGCTGTCCCCAGGAAGGGCTGTTGGGAAGCCCCGGGAGAGGGCACTTTCTGGGCTCGCTGTGCTGGGGACACACTGCAGTGCTGTCCAAGCCATATTTCCATCCAGGGATTCTGGAGCAGGGCTGTTCTTCTGGAGTCTCCGTCCAGCTGCCTCCTGCCCCTAAACTTCAGTAAAGAATGATCCATGACAGCTTACCTCCCCAGGGGCACCATATTGTGAACCCACAGTTGGTGGGTCCCCACTTCAGACTCTAGAGAAGTGTCACAGCCTCCCAACTGGCCTCCCACGGGTTCCAGTCTCCACCCACTCCAGGCCAAGGACTCTGCAGCGGGCATTTCTTTTACACGCCTTTTATATGTCATCTCCTTGCTTAGAAACCTCCCTTGGCTCTCCATTGCCTGCAGAATAAAGTCCAGTTTCTTTAGCACAGCAAGCAAAGCCCTCCACCATTCTTCCATCCCAAGGGTAGAGTATCTTAATTTTTAAGAAGGTATTCCAAATACATGGCAAAAAGAAAAAAAAAATCTGACAGCATGAACAGGTACTCAGTGAAAAGTCCGTCAGCCTCCTTCCCTTCCAGGC
This sequence comes from Muntiacus reevesi, assembly GCF_963930625.1. Taxonomy (NCBI): domain Eukaryota; kingdom Metazoa; phylum Chordata; class Mammalia; order Artiodactyla; family Cervidae; genus Muntiacus; species Muntiacus reevesi. The sequence continues at coordinate 84,877,761 of NC_089255.1, read as the reverse complement.
CTTCAGTTCCCCTCCACCGAGGGAAGCACTGTTGACAGTTATTTTGTGTGTATTTTCAACAGTATTAGACAAAGAAGCTCAGATTTAGAATATATATCTCTTGGGAGTAGATCTTATAATAAGCCAAAGACAGAAAGGAAGGTCCAGGGCAAGGAAGTGGACTTGGGTCCGTGCCCCGGTCTGAGTCTGGGGGCGAGGGGTGTCGTCTCCTCCCCAGTGAGGGATTAGCTATTAGGTTTTTTTTTGGCTCCTGGGCAAGTGTCTGTGTGTGTGTGTGTGAGCGAGCCCTTGGTCCTACCAGTGCACTTAAACCTACATCACTGTGGTGCCAGCCTTGGGGTCCCTATGCCAGCCTCACTGTGGCTTGGGGGGGTCTCTGGAAGGAATGCAGGTGTGGAGGAGGGGGCAGTGGCCATGAAGACACAGTGTCCCCTGCAGTGTCCAGCACTCTCCTCTATAGTCACTTTCCTCTCGCTCTGACATGCCCCAGGGCAGCTTGGCATAGCTGGCAGAGAGGCCTCCCTAGTGACAGACTGGCAAACTGTGGCTAAAATAAAACAGCGAGGGAGAAATGGTATTGAGTGTAACCTCTGGACAGAGGACTGGGCTTTGTCATCTGCTATTTCCTTTATTATGGAGGCTTTGAGACGGCTTGTTGTAATTATTCTCCTTCGACAGGAAAATACCCACGGTAGGTACTATTATTACTCCCATTTTACAGACACGGCAACCAGGTCACAGAGCAGTGAGGAACCTCTGCCGGCCTGCCCTCACTGCCCCTCTCACTTCTGAAGGTCGTTCACACGCTCCCCAGGCCCCGGCCCCCACGCCTCCCTCTCTACCAGGGCACACCCTTCCAGGGAGGCCTGGGTTTTCCCTGCAAGGAGGAGCCAGCTTGTGAAATCCGGAACCATGGGCAGTGGTTCAGAAACCACAGCTCCAGGCAGGAGGTCCGGGCTGCCTTGAGAACAGGTCTGGGGCGCTGAGGGTGCTGGGGGCCCATGCTGGCGGCCAGCACCCAGGGAGAGGCAGCTCTGGAATGCCAGGCCATGTGAACAGAGGAATTAGCTCTGCGCCCCTGGGTCGCAGCCCAGACTGTCACATGACCTCCTCCTACAAATCCGCAACCCGCCCCCCTCCACTGTTTGCCTAGAGTGTAGGCAACTGATTGTTGACTTGGGAAGTTGCCAACATGCCCATCCAGTGGGGCAAGGGGACCCAGGGACTGGGGGGCGGGGGGAGCCTGCTGGAATTAGGATCATTTTAGGGGAGGAGGAGGAGGAGAGAACGCCCGGCTGGGAGCTTCCCAGGGAGCAGGGCCCCAGAGCTGGAGCTGCCTTAGGTCCCCCCACTTAGCCGGGGGGCTAAAATACCTGGCCAAGCCATCTGCTGGGAGTTGGTGTCTCAGGCTGCAGGCTGCTTTCAGCCCCAAAGGGCCTCCATGTACCCTCAGTGATTGAGTAACACAGCCGGAGCTGGGGAAAGGCAGGGTGCCTTAATCCACTCCTACCTGTGCTTGTGGGGGGGGGCCTCCCCCACAGGGACAGGAGGGGTCAGCAGGTGGAGGGGGCGGGGAGGGCCTCTGAGAGCCTGTGTCTCTTTTACCTAATCACGCATGGTCCAGGTCAAGCCCTTCTCCCTGGGAACCAGCTGAGTCAGAGCCTGCGGACACTCCTTATCCCTTCATCTCCCGTCCCACCTGCCAGTGGCTTCTTCCCAGGGCCCTCTCTCCTCCCCACGCAGGCAAAGTGCCTGGAGCAGTGTTCCTGTTCCCTCCCCTCTCCCTAGACCCCTCCCCTGCCCTGGGCAGCAGAGGCTGAGTGAGGACACACAGCCAGGCCATTGCTTTCACTTGCCTCACCTTCCTCTTTCTCGCATCTCCTGCTTCTCCTTCAATACTTGTCAAAAGTCCCTGCTTCCCTGAAAACTTGTGTTCACCCAACACACCCTGATCCATCAACATTTGGGTTAAAATCCTGGCTCTGCTGTTAACTTTGGGTACATTGTTTGATCTCTGAGTTTCAGTGTCCTTGCAGATGGGAACACCTCTCACCGGGTTGCTGGAAGAATTCACACAGTGCGTGTCAGTTTGTTGGCGCGCGCCGTGCAGGTTGGCGGCTGTCATTACCCTTAGTTGTGCTCCGCTCGGGCCCTGCCCATCAATGACAGCACTTACCACTCCCCCCAATACACATTCTCAGTGCAGGGAGGGGCTGGCTAAGTGTTATGACCACAGGGCCCCAGGAGCACAGATCTGGATCACTGGGAAAGATCCCTTCCAGAAAGTGGGGCCTGTGAAGGAAGGAGAGAGGGGGAAGAAGAGGTTAAGGGGCAGGAGAGTAAGTTTCTGCCCAAGAAGGATGAAGCATCAGCTTGGTTTGGCTGGAATGTGAGGAGCAGTGAGGCAGAACCAGCAGGCAAGACCTCCTAAGCAAAGCTGAGGGGCTTGGAGTTAAGCCTGTAGGGCACTAAAGGATATGTGAGCAGAGGGACACTGTCTGATGTGCCATTTGGAAAGATCTTTCTGGCAGCAGCATGAAGACTAGACTATCTGGAAGGAGAAACAAGCCTGAGAAGCCAGCTAGGAGGTGTCTGCAGTGATCCAGGCGAGAGGTGATGAAGCCAATTCAGGAGGGGCTGTGTGGGGGAGGGATTTGGGGAGGGGCTGGTGGGGGGCATCTGAGAGCAGTTAGGAGGAGAGATGGCAGGTGCCTGAGGGCCAGGCGGAGGAAGGAAGGAGGTAGGCTCGTCCTCAGCTCAGGTGCCCAGGAAATGCAGCAGGTGGAGGGGAAGCGGTCTGGTCAATTTGGGACACTGGCCTGAGGTGCCATGGGCCAGCAGGTAGCAGGTAAACAGGTGGACCTGTGGACCTAGGCTCTGTAGACAGGTCTGGGCAGGAACTGAAAGGTGCTGTCTGCCTTGTGGGTGGTAGTCAGAGGTGTGAGCTTAGGTGAGGTCCCTGAGCAGAAAAATGAGAAGACAATGGAATGCGGGGAGCACTCACCTTGCAGGGTTGGAGGAGGGGGACCTGAGAGGAGAAGGGCAGCAGGAGAAAAGGGAGGACAATCACAGCAAGTCGAGTCCCTCCTGCCAAAGCAGATGCCGTGGGATGGGGTCTTAGGCGCTGGGCAGAGATGGAGGAAGGTAGGGCCCAAATGGTGTCTGTTGAACTTGGCAGCATGGAGGTCCCTGGAGACCCTGGCCAGAGAGGTTTGTGATGAGCTAGGACACAGTGTACTGGGGGAGAGGGGGGAGGGACAGCAGAAGGCCCAGCTGGTCCCAGGGTCCCTGCTCTGAAGGGAAGGAGCAAACCTGGGAGCCAGGGGGGCCGGGGGCAGGAGTCTCTCTGATGCAAGTTGAGAGAGACGTAGGCATGTTTACAGGAAAGAGCCAGAAGCAGAGGTTGAATATACAAGAAGGCGGGTGGGTATGAATGAGTGACAGGCTGGAAGAGGGGAGGAGACAGCAGGAGAGGCTGGAGAGGCTACTGGAAAGTCAGATTAATAGTAACTGCCATTTAAGTGCTTACTGTGTGCCAGGCACCATAGTGAGCCCTTTCCCAGGTCAGACAGGGCACCTTGTAGGCAGGTATAACAGAAGCTTATACTGGAGTCGGAGCCCCCCTGGGAACCAGAACCCAGTCTCTTTGCTCTACTGAGTCACCATGGGACTTCTTGCATGTTCCTCCTGAGACAGGCCGGGACCTGGGACGCTTTGCTGCAGAGCTGCAATACCTGCACCTGGACATACCTCTCCTTGAGCAACAAAATACAAAGAAACTAATATGAGATTAAAAATAACTGCATGCGTGCGCAGGTGGGGCAGATTCTGGACTCAAAAGAGACCAAAAAGCCCAACTGCCGCTTTTGAAGAGCTTGGAGCAAAAGCAGGGAGTCAGGAGCAAAAGTAGGGTACTAGGCATGCCCCCTGCATACAGCGACCTAAGGAGTGGGCAACCCACCTAAGCCACCCGCTGGCTGACCCCCTGGACAAGCCCTACCCTCATCCCATATAAGGAACCAACATGCCCCCCTCAGGGAACAAGCAAGCAAGGGAACCTGTTGTTTGTTCTCGTTCCCCCTGCTGTAGCAGGGGCAACCAATAAAGCCTTGCCTGAACTTCTTGTCTGGCCACTGGTCAATTGCTATTGATTGGGGAAGGCCACGAAACCCTGGCTTGGTAACACTCTCAGAGCCTTCATCACTTCCCAGGCAAAACAAAGGGCCGTGTGTTGCCCACCTGCCAAGCTATGGGGAGGATGAGGTCCCGTGTGTGAGTGGACATGCCCAGAGCAACGCCAGGCACCCAGGCGATGCTTGTTATACAGAAGCTACCTCTACCACTTCTACAAATGTTGGAGCAGGGGGCCAGGCACTGTTCTAGAATGAAAGTGTTACCCCTGGCGCCTCAGGGAAGGGCCTAGATGGTTATTAACTGTTCGGCAGATGAAGAAAGAGGGTGTCTCCAGCAAGGATTAAGAACTGAATGAAGGAGGAGGTGCTAGGATGCATTAGTCAGAAGAAGAAAGTAGAGCCTTTGCTCTGTAACCTGGGCTCTCAGATAGCCACACCCCAGCTAAGATGGCACACCATGGGCCGAGTTGCCAGAGTCCTAGTTACACGTGGATGTGACTTGGAAGATGAGTGTGTAGGGTCCTGAACACCTGAGGACCGCCTGTTGGGGCAACCAGGCCGGTGGGCACTTTACTTCCCAAGGTCTGTCCTCTTGGGGCCCTTGGAATCCCACTTGGGATTTCCTGGTAAAGGGAGAGTTTGTTTTGGGGAGAGTGTGGGTTCTGGGCAGGACAGGTTTCATAAGAATTGAAAGGGATAGCTTAATGCTTTTACCGTCTTGAAATTCTTCCTAATTTTCAAAAAGAGGAACCTTGAATTTTCTTTTTGGCTTGAGTCCTGCAAGTTATATAGCCTATCACAGTTCTAAGGCCGAGGGTGATTGACTGTTCCCTAGCCCCTAAGGGATGTGACAGAGCCCACGCTGGCCCCTGGCCCTGGACGTGATGGGCTCAGAGAAAGATGAGGGGGCAGTGTGGGGCTCTGCCCTTCCAGAGGCCCGGAGCAGGCGTGAGTCCTGTTATTGAGTGAAGCAGGCTGGACGCGAGTCAGACAACTGGGCTTGTGTCCTTACTAGGCAGCTATGTGCTCTTTGGCGGGCGCTGCACTTCTCTGAGCCTGTTTCCCCATCTGCAGACTGGGGACAGAGTGACCACATGACAGGCGCTCTGAGGGTTTAATGAGGAAACAGGCAGAGTGTGCCTGGAATGTAGTAGGTACTCAGCAGATGTGTGCTGGTGGGTGCCTGCTTGGGCCCAGAAGGCTGCTGCTTTGTGAATACTACGCTCCTACTCCAGGAGACGATGGAGAAAAGACACCAAGTCCCTGCCTACCCCGGAGGGGACACAGGGTGCTGAGTGCCATCCTGGGAACTGTCTTCCAGGAAATGGGCTGCCAGCTCCCCGTCCAGAGGGGCCACTGTCCTTGGCCACTTGACTGCCAAAGTGAGCAGTTGTTCAGTCACTGAGCTGAGCCTGACTCTCTGCAACCCATGGACTGTAGCCCTCCAGGCTCCTCTGTCCATGGAATTCTCCAGGCAAGAATACTAGAGTGGGTTGCTGTTTCCTTCTCCAGGGGATCTTCCTGGACCAGGCATCGAACCCGCATCTCCTGCACTGGCAGGCAGATTCTTTACCACTGAGCCATCAAGGAATCCAGGAGAACAAATGCAAGCCCTGGCCCAGGGGTGGCGATTCCAGACTTGTCCTGGGGCCCTGAGCATTCCTACCCCTCACGCCCACAACTGTCTCACATCTTAGTTTCCCCAGATCCTCTCCCGCTGGAGCAGTTCTCCCTGGCAGTGCAGGGCCCTTCTCTCTGGAAGGCCTCCCTCTCCAGGGGATAGAGCTGTGGGCTGAGATCTCCTCCTCCTCCTCCTCCTCAACACCCGCTGGTTCCCTCCCCCACCCCCTTTCTGATCCTTGATTTACCCTGAGCTGGATTAAGATTTCCAGCCTCCCTCAGAGCTGAGAGGTTAGGATGCACCTCCCTGCACCAAATTCAAAATAAAAACCACCCTAAATCTGAAAATCTGTGTGACAAATTCTAATCAAACTCTGATTTCCGCGCCCCCCGACCCGGGACAACTACTGCGTTGCTATTTTTGAAATACTAAGAATTAGCTTTAAAAAAAAAAAAGCCAAACCAAACCCAAACACTTTGTTGCTGCCCTTTTGATGCCAGTGCCCTAAGCACATGCTTAATCTGCCTGTTAGGTAGCCTGGCCTCGCCTGCCCCGCCCCTGTGGCAGAGCAGCACAGAGGAATCCAGGAATCCAGGCCTGCAATACGGGGCATTGGGCCACTCTGCCCGGAGCCTTCCCCCAGGGAGCGGGAAGCCCTGGGCCAATCAGCCCCTCCTGGAGAAGTGATGTCAGCAAAGCCTAGAAGGTTCCACCCCATCCCTGCCACGGGCGCACCCTGTCCTCCCGACCGGAGCAGCCAGGGCCAGCCCTGGGCCCCCTTCCAGTCCTCCAGCTGGCCAGGGACGGCCGGGCTGCATTAACAGTCAGGCCTGCTGCCCTGCGCTCCACACCTGTGGGCAGGTCTTCCTGCCCCAGCGCCTCCCCTTCCTGCTGTGGGAGAGGGAGCTTCTGCAGACAGGCTTTTCCAGATCCTGCTTATAAACCCCGGTTAAAAATAAACTCTGCGTGTCTGAGCAGGAGAGGGTAGGGAGGTGAGGTGGTGAGAGACGGAGAAGGCAGGCAGAAGGCCACAGACCAGCAGGAAGACCAAGCCTCCATAGCTGATATCCAGCCTCCTAGAAAATTCCAAGTGGGGGGACCTTTCGGAGCACTTCCTTTTGCAGAGATGATAATACAGGCTCAGAAAGGGGGCAGGTCATTTCCCTAATTGTCAGGGGAACGGAGCCCTCTGGGCCTGGCCCTAGCTCCTCCTTTTGCTCTCAGTGAGGCATGAGGCACTTCCCGATGGCTCAGCAAGTCAAGAATACGCCTGCAATGCAGGAGAAGCGGGCTCTATCCCTGGGTTGGGAAGATCTCCTTGAGGAGGAAATGGCAGCCCACTCCAGTATTCTTGCCTGGAAAATCCCATGGACAGAGGAATCCCTGGGGTCGCAAAAAATCGGACTCACTGAGCACGCACACAGAGGCATGAGGACTGTCCCCTAGCTCCTGGGCACACCTTCCCTGAACACCCCCTGATAAAGCCAGAAAGCACCCCTACCCACATCCCTGGCATGCCCACTGCTGCCCACTCTCCTGCTCAGCTCTTTTCCTGCCCTCCCCAGTACCTATCCAGCTTGTCCCCCTTTTACCTCCTCAAGGGAAGGGACATTTATTACTGTGTCTGGCGTGGTGCATACGAAGCCATGTATCCCTCTTGATGATAAACCAAAGCTGGAGGTCAGATGTTTTCTGGAGGTCATTTTACATTCCAGGGAAGAGAAGGAAAGGATTGGTGAATTCTGAGCAGTTTACGCGTGCAAGGCATTTCCCTTACGTGTGACTTCCAAGCAAGGCTTAGGGCAGCGCTGCAAAGGATAATCCATCTGAGAGGTGAGCCCTGGAGACAGAGCTTTAAGGCACTGGCTTAAGTCCACAGAGGAGCACTGCTCAGTTGAAACCCGTCTCCTACCCACTCCCTTGCCTCCGCAGCACCGCAGCCTCCTAGCCCAGCTCTCAGGATGTGGTCCACCTGCAGCAAGCACTCTCTGGGCATGATCTGACTACACTCTCACAGCACCCACCAGAGAGCTACTGTTGCCCCCTCTTTTTATAGTGGAGGAAACAGAGACACCATGAAGTTGAGGGACTGCGGTCCCCCAGTAGACAGAGGAGCTAGAATTCGAGGCTAGGGACACTTGACTTCTTGCAGGCCCGTGCTCTTAATCAGACACAATCTGAGCCCTTCCCAATACTTCCAGCCCCTCATCACTTTGGCCTGCGGAGGGGGTGTGGGTTTCAGGCTGGCCTCCTGGAATCTCCTGGCTGTGGGTTCTCATTCTGTAGCCATTCTGGTTAAAGGCTTGGGGAAGGAAGGGGCTGAGAGTGGAGTTTGAGATTTGTGTCTCGCCCATTTTTTAGAGTTTTAGCTTTGTCCCTGCTGCTCTGGGGGATGAAGTTTGTTTGTCTCCTTCTTCAGGAGGGGCTTCCCCCCAGAAACTCCCATGAAATACACACAAATGTGGATTCTTGGAAAGAGTTCCTTCAGGCTCTGGGATTAGACCGAGGGGCAAGTGTTTCTTCTGTACCCGTGTTCTCACTCTGAGCCTTGAATTTCTCCTCTGTTAAGTAGAGAGAATAGTGCCTGCTTCGAAGAATGATAAAGGGGGTCAAATGAGACGATAGATTATTGTAAACGGTGAAGTCATCTGTGGTCAGTTTTGACGCATTGATGCTCTTACCTTCCTCAAGGAAGAAGTCAGTTTGAGGGGTAGTGAAAGTGGCTGGGGGAGTGACAAGCTGGGCAGACAGGCTGTTGATAAAGTGAATTTTGTCCCAGAGCCCTGAGACCTCTGAGCTACAGGGGAGAGGTGCAGATGGTTCAAGATAGGGGCCCCTGTGCCCTATCCCCTGGGGCCCTGAGGGATCAAGAAGCTGGCTTTGCCTGGGCTGCCTTAGGATGCTGCATTTTCTTACACAGCCCAGCCTGGAATGCACCCCTCGCCCTTCCAGAGCACAGGGCCCCCATGCTCACTGTCAGACAAGAGCAGTGACTTTCTCCCAGCAGAGGGGAGACATTCTCTCCACCCCAGGGTTCCCCAAAGGGGAGGGGCTTCTGGCCTGTCTGGAAGGTTGACGGGCTGCAATTGACAGGAGTTCTTGTTCCCAATCTGCCCAGGTGGCTGCGGGGGGTTTGGAGGCTGGGGGAAGACATGAGGAACCCTCACCTAAATGGAGCCAGGCATCCATGGCATCAGGAGGAGAGAGCTGCTGCAGGTGAATGTGGTCTCACTGGCTTATGTAACCATTCCCCTCGGCCCCCACAGAACACACACAAACAATAACTTGGAATAGATATCGATCTGGTTGAGGCAGGTCATCAAAACCTGGAACTGTCCCTGCCAAGCAGGAACATCCTGCCCTCTCAGCTGAGCAGATGCTTGGCTTATTGGGGGAGGAATGAGTGATGTAATCAGGTTCTTGGAGCCAGGAAGCATGGATTGTCCTTGCTGTGTTGGGTCATCTGCTCAATTATCACTTATTCAGCATTTAAAATGTGGTCATAGTCTATGGCCATACCACCCTGAATGCGTCTGATCTCGTCTGATCTCAGAAGCTATGCAGGGTCAGGCCTGGTTAGTACTTGGATGGGAGAATGTGGTCATAAGTAAGCAAAAGTCCATGTTGATAGGCTTAAAATGTCTCGGGGAAGAGTTCCAGAAACATACAATTTGGTAACAGAGGGGCAACTGCTTTAGCTTGGGCAATTTGGCTTGGGTTTTGATGAGCAGATAGGAGTTCACTGAGCAGGGAAGGGAAAAATCCCAGGTCTTACTTGTCCACTGATTTAAGATGAAAAAACGGCCCTGTGCAGAATACATTGAGTGCTAGGAGGTACACCAAGGTGGCAGAAAAGTGGGACTCAGGAATGAGGCTGTTCTGGGTCTGATGGTAGATCTTCCTGATACTTCAATTTTGGCCTCTGCCCCACTGGTCAGGCATCCAGCCCTTCTCTAGGCTCTGCTGGAAGAAAACTTGGCCCAAAGCAAATTTCTCTGAGTGGGCCAACCAGTACCTTGATAACTAGCAGCCCAGAGGTCAAGGGAGGACTTTTGTTGATGCCCTGGAGAGTAAAACTACACAGATGGGAGGCCTTCCCCATCTCCCTAACCCCTGCCCTCTTCCCCACCTCCCCTGGCTGCAGCCACCAGGCAACATCATCTCTCTTAACCTGTTCTTGCTTGGTCTTGAAATAGCTTGGCTGAATCCTTGACGTGCCCTTTTCTAGGCCTCTCACTTGACTAAGTGATTCAAGACGTAGACTACTACATGGCCATTTCCAGTTATTCCTTAGGTCCTGACATTGCACACACAACCTCTTAGCCTGCAGCCCCGTAAGGGCTCACAGGCAAGTCCTCTTGAATGGCAAAAGCCCACAGTCCCAAACCAGCTATATCCACTCCCTTGAAGATGGTGGCATCCACGCTCATCATTTTCAGGACCAGGTGGATCAACTGCAGAGCAAAGCTCATGGAGTGGGCACACCTGAGCTGTTTGTGAACATGGGCGCCTCATCACTTCAACATCAGGGAATGCAAACGATGCATGGACTTGGTCTCAGCTAAATTAATTTGCATCTGCTTTTAGATGAGTCACAAGCGTATCTGATTATCATGTAGCATCTCTTTTCAAGTTAGAGTTTCCCCATGTGGCAAGTGAGAATTGTGCTTCGTCACCTATTTTATCAAAGCAAAAATCAAGACATTAAAGACGGATTTGCTTACGGTTCCTTTATTTAGCAGACACCTAAGGAGCACCTACTCTCAGCCATTGTCTCTGCAAACACAGAGCATTCCAGAGGAAGCAATACAAAGGGCCTGTCTTCAGGAAGCTTGCATTCTGGTGGGGCAGACCAACAACAAATAAATACGTCAAAATATGTCAGTACATGTCATATACTATTTAGGTGGATAAGGTAGGGAGGGGGAGAGTGGTTGACAGGATGGAGAGAGTGTTGTTTTATACAGATGGTTCTGGAAGGTGACGTCAGAGAAGAGATCTGATATACACACGAGGCTAGGGTGTTCCATGCCGTGTGTCAACGTCATAACCATACTTGCACTGCCCTCATTCTTTTATCTCTGTGTTGCTGGCTCCCTTCAGCGAGGCAGGGACTCTTTGAAAAAAGGGATGACAACTACTCATCTTTGGGTCTTCAGTTCCAAATGTGGCCCAAGGGCTGTTTGCATGTTTCCACCTCCTGCTCCCAGAAGGGCTCATGAAATACTCCAGGCTCAGTCCAGGAACAGTGCCTGGAATGGAGAATGTTTCTGCTGACTGTGCTGCAGATAGAATGCATGATTAGAAGCCTGCAGTGGGTGGGGCGAGGTATGGGCTTGGGGGCCAGAAGCACAGGCTAGGAGGGAGGCAGGAGTGATCTCTAATTTCACTTCCTGGCAGTTGATCCAGTGGTTTCATGTTGGGCTTCTACAGAAAACCAATTGCAAACATCTGGGGACGACAGAGGATGAGATGGTTGGATGGCCTCACCGACTCAAGGGACAGGAGTTCGAGCAAACTCCAGGAGTTGGTGATGGACAGGGAGGCCTGGCGTGCTGCAGTCCATGGGGTCGCAAAGACTGAGCTACTGAGCTGAATATTGTGCTAGGTACCGTTCTAAGCACTTTATATACATTAATGCATTTAATCCTCATAAAAGCCCTGTGGGACGGATGCTGTTTTATAGGTCACGGTTCTAAAGCACAGAGAGGTTAAGTGATTTAGCTAAGGTAACACAGCTAATAATCGGCAGAGCCAGAATGAAAACCCAATGTTCTTATCCTTACCCCATTGTTTCACACCCCATATCCTTACCTCAGAGACTGGTTTCTTAGATCTTTAACTGAGACATTTGTGCCCTCAGTCTCTGGGTTGAGCTAGAAGGTTTTTGAGACTCAGCTTCCACGAAGGTAATAGTTAAGCAAAGGTTTCAGAAAAAAAAAATTAAGTATTTAATTACAAGTAATTTAAGACATTTTTATACTGTAATGATGACAGATATAAAACCCAAAGCCAAGTGAATTTTTAAGATAAAAAAGAAGAGAGCTTTCCAGGAAATGCCTGGATGGGGAGTTGATGGGGAGTTGCAGGGTTTCTGTCCCCAGACCCTTCTCTCAGCTTCTAGACAGGGTGAACTGCTCTTGTCTGTGACTCCCTCCCCCTCATCCTGGCACAAGACATACACGACTGCACACACACACATACACACACACAAATGGTATCCCAACCACTGTGATGTCTGGATAGAAGGGATCGCCGACCACGGCAGGTGGAGTTGCCGTGTCCCTGTCTGATTCTTCCGTGGGTCCAGGCAGCTGAGCCAAGGGGACCTGGGAGGGAGGCGGCGGGGCCTTGGCTCTCCGTGGGAGCTTACACAAGGCTCAGACTTTCTGACCTGTGCCTGTGGGGTGGTGTGAAGCTGATCTTCCGAAAAACCACCGAGATCATCACCCAGGAGAGAGCAGGCGGGAATCTCCCCGTCCTCTGCACCTGGGCCGGAGTCCAGTTCACAGGGCCCAGGCCTTGATGTTCCCTCCCGCAGGCTGAGAGGCGTGCTCCCTGGCCCACATTCTCAGCGTGTCTGTGTGTGTCAAAGCCCAGGGGCGCAGGCCCTCACTGCCATGGGCTGCAGAAAGGGTCCCTCTGGGGAGAGACGGGGCCCACGGGAGTTTTAAAGGCAGAGCGACTTGGATGAAGCTGCCACTTCCACCCACGATTGATGACCAGGAGCTGAGGCACCTTACAGAGGAGGACAGGCCGGGGAATTAATGTGCCAGCATCTTCATTGACAAAGCAAAAAAAAAATAGCAAACACACCCGCCAAGGGGGTGAGTCATGCAAGGAGATAGCATGACAGAAGGAAAAGGCCAAGGATGTGTGAGTGTCTGGGGGTGGGGTGGGGAGGCAGAGGAAGGGCTTGGGCAGGGAGAGCTGAGAAGGGGAGAGAGAACAAACAGGATCGCCTGTGAGGAAATGCATGAGTGAGAGAGAAACGGGAGCGGGTGCGTGCGAGAGGGGTGACGAGAGATGTGCAGTGACTGACAGGAGGAAGGTAGGCAGGGGTGGGGGGCGACGGGCCCCCACCTCATGCGCCTTTGGCCTCAAGGGCTTCTGGAAAGCCCTGCCGTTCGGAGTGAGTGAGGGACATGCGGGGCGAGGTGAGATTTCATTACCTTTCCCTTTGTGTGATATTTTCGTGTTAGAAATCTAAGACTGGAGCTATAAATAATCCAGTCACAGCTGCAGCATCCTGGAGATTTATGGTGCATGCCAATGCCAGCCAGCTTTGGGCTGAGTGGGGAGGGGGGTGGCTTTACTGAAGCCAAGATGAAGGGCTGGTTCTCCAGCGCTCAGCAGCCCTCCTCACCCGGTCCTGCCCCCCCCCCCCCCACCTAGTCAAGCCCCCCTGGGCAGAGGGGAGCTCATGAAGGCTTAGACCCTTTCGTCCGTCCTGGGCGCCCTGAAGCCGGGCAGGAGCCCCGAATGGGCAGCTTGGGAAGGTTGGGGAGACGGTGGGGGGTGGGGGGACAGGGTGGGCAGAGGGGCGTGCCCTGCCCTGGGCTTCCACTGTGTTGGCTGCCTCAGACAAGGGGACCCCAGTGGGGTCGACAGGTGGCCCAGACACAGATGGGCTCGGGCCTGGTGGGGTCTGACGGTCCCCAATCCTGTTTTCCTCTACGAACCGGGACCTTGTTCTCTGCGTCTCAGCAAAGACTGCCCAGCGGCGCTCCGTGCAGGAGTCTCTGTGTCCTGGGAGGGGGGGCTTTCCTATTGACCTGAACTTGGGGGCTGCTGGGTGGGATGGTGACCCCAGCGGGCAGAGGCAGCCAGTGTCTCGCGGGCCGTGAGAGGGCAGGGCAGGTCTCCCCAGACCGGCTCCAAGGCTCTGCCTCCAGCCCTGTCCTGAGGGTGGATGCAGGAGGTGAGGGGAGACGTTTGGGAGGCCAGCCATGGGCTCGTCCTCAGCGCCCGTGGGGCCGGACGAAGAGGAGGAAGGTAGAGGTCTCGGGGAGAGAGGCGCTGACTCAAGGCACCCCTGTGACAGGCCAGTGCCTCCCTGCAGCTTCCCACCAGAGCGCTTAACCCGCTGTATCGGCCACAAGCCTGAGAGGTGGTTTTCTAAGGGCAGGGAGCATGCATGCCTGCTCTGACGGCAGCCTGGTGACAGAATGGGCCCTGAGGAGGGGCATCAATCCTGCTGACGAGTCAGACCCAGTGATGGCGTGCGCGCAGGCCCCGTGGACCGGAGCCCCGACGCGTGCGCAGGCCCCGCGCACCTGGAACCCCGACGTGTGCGCAGGCCCCATGGACCGGAGCCCCGACGCATGCACAGGCCCCGCGCACCGGAACCCCGACGTGTGCGCAGGCCCCATGGACCGGAGCCCCGACGCATGCACAGGCCCCGCGCACCGGAACCCCAACGTGTGCGCTGGCCCCGCGGACCAGAGCCCCATGGACCAGAGCCCCGACGCGTGCGCAGGCCCCGCGGACCAGAGCCCTAAGAGTGGGTGTGTGCAGAGGGAGGGGCCAGAGCCCCCTGGGTCTCCAGACCACACTTGGCCCTCTGGCCAGTCCTCAGGCTGCCATGTCCAGCCCTTCTGCCGGCTCTGTGGCCCAGTTACCTCAGGCACCAACCTGTTACTTTGGTGGTTTCCGCTTTGCTTTCCTTCTAATTCCCTGAACAAATATTGAACATCCAGAGAGACACCCGAATCCTGCGTGGGGTTGGGGGTGGTCACACAGCTGGCTACTTCTTAAGGGCTACTTCTTAAGGGCAGTTCGGTCGAGATAAACTCACCTCAGCTGCAGGCTTCTGGAAGAAGGAGGCTCCTGAGGGGTGAGCGGGCAGGGAAGGGGCTTTCCCTTCAAGGATGAGGCTTCCTCCCGGGAGGAGGTGTTTGTCTCAGGACCGTTGACTTCAAGGCAGCCACATGGGGCTGTGACAGGGTCTTGGCTTGGGGCCAGGGCAGTCTGTCCTTCAGCCTCCAAAAGCAAACTACGTCTAGGAATGGGATACACACAGGAGGATTCACTTTCCTGGGATGTCCCAGAGGCAACTCAACTGAAAACACTGATGACCTCAGAGCAAGATTGTCTAACATTACGAATGGCAGAGCCATGATGTTCAGAAGGGGAACTGGGAGCCTCTGAGGGCCTCCCTGACGTGTGGCTTAGATGACTCCTCCTCTGATCATTCCTAGTGCTCCTGTCAAAGGACCACTCACTACTACATGCATCATCACTCTGTCCTCTCCGGTTTCTTACTGAGAGCCCCTGAAATGGACTCTGACACTTTTAAGCACAGGAAAGATTTGTTGGAAGGATCTAGGGATGCTCGAAACATCAGCAGGAAGGCTGGAGGTCCAGCTCGGAAAGGGAGGAGGAGCAGGATCTAAGTGATGCTAGGTAGTGAGCAGAGACATTACTTTATCAACAAAGGTCCGTCTAGTCAAGGCTATGGTTTTTTCAGTAGTCATGCATGGATGTGCGAGTTGGACTATAAAGAAAAATGAGCACCGAAGAATTGATGCTTTTGAACTGTGGTGTTGGAGAAGACTCTTGCGAGTCCCTTGGACAGCAAGGAAATCCAACCAGTCCATCCCAAAGGAAATCAGTCCTGAATATTCATTGGAAGGACTGGTGCTGAAGCTGAAACTCCAATACTTTGGCCACCTGATGCAAAGAACCAACTCATTGGAAAAGACCCTGATGCTGGGAAAGATTGAAGGTGGGAGGAGAAGGGGACGACAGAGGATGAGATGGTTGGATGGCATCACTGATGCAATGGACATGAGCTTGAGTAGGCTCCGGGAGTTGGTGATGGACCAGGAGGCCTGGCGTGCTGCAGTTCAGGGGGTCACAAAGAGTTGGACATGACTTGAGCGACTGAACTGAACTGAGGTAGTGAGCATTGTTGCCAAGGTCACACTGCAGAGCAGTCTGCTTAATATACCTTTGCTGGCATCACCCCTCTGCCAGTCATGGTGTGATGATGGCTAATTTTATGTGCCAACCTCCCTGGGTCACAGGATGCCCTGATATTTGGTCAGACATCATTCTGGGTGTTTCCGGATAAGATTAGCACTTGAATCTCTAGACTGAATAAAGCAGGTTGTCCTTCCTAATGTGGGTCATCTTCACCCAGTCAGGTGAGGGCCCAAATAGAACCAAAAGGTGGAGGAAAGAAGAATGACCTCTCTCTGCCTGACCACTTGAGCAGAGACCTCGGTCTTCTCCTGACCTTGGAATGGGACTTACACTATCAGTTCATAAACACGTCTCAGAAAGGAAAATTCCCATCCTCAGCCCCTAAATAAGAAAGGAACATCCTGGATGGCTTTGTCAGTTTGCTCCTCTAGAGCTCCATCCTTCTATCCTTCCCCCCTCCCCCCTCCCACCCAGGAGGCTGACCCGTGTGGGTCACATCAGCTGAAGACTCATGCCTTCTGGCTTCTGGTTGGGAGGCTCCCTTGAAGGAGTCTGGAGGGTGCGAGAAGAGAGCGTGGGGCATTTGTTCCCCTTGCTACTTTCCTTTGGAGGTATGGCTCTCTCCAGCTTCCACTCACCTCCCTCCTGTCCATCAGGGTCTTTATCATTCTTTTTGGTTTCCTGTGGTACTGCCCACCCTTGGCAAACAGTCCCTTATTGAAAGACTTCCCTGTTGCCCTGTTTGCTGGTAACACCTCTTTCTAGCTGGAACCTCAAATGATATAGGAAGTTGGGAGACTGGGAGGCAGCGGAGCCCCAACAAATGCTCACAGCATGGTTGTACCGATGCCCAGGGCGGCAGGCAGCCTGGTAAGGTGGCAAGAGCATGGACTTGGGAGACAGAACCCTGGAGTCTGAATTTTCACCCCAACTCTCACTACCTGTGTGAACTTGGTCAAGTTCCTCAGCCAGGCTGACCCTCGTTTGTTCTTTACCTGGAAAATAAAAGTTAATCTTTATCCCCTGGATTTGTCATGAGAACTGAAGGAGAGGTTTATTAAGCACTCGGCACATAGGAGACCGGTGATGGCCCAAAGGGTTCACCTTGTCTGCCCGCTCCAACCGACCAGTCGTGGCTCCTTGGAACCTTGTCTGGAGAAGAGTTCTGACTCCCCATCCTGGCCTGGAGGTGATGGGTGCACTCATGATTGACTGGTGATGGGGGTCACAGTGTGGAGCAGAAAGCGGCAGTAGAATGTGCTTACTTCTCCGTAGTAAACACTCACTGAAGGATGGCTATCAGTTTTCCTATTTCTCTGCTCCTTGGGAGAAAAAGTAGGATTCTGCTGGCCTCAGAAAGGCCAGGATCCTGCTGGACCAGTGGCCGTTTCCCCCAGCACTGCCCAGGTGCCAAAGTCACTGAACCTGCTGTCCTGGCTTAGCACAGACTTCTTTGGCGGCAAGGATGCTCCAGTCAGCCCTGTCTTTTAATCAGCAGACTGCGTCAGCCCTGCCGGGTTTGTTTAAGGTCTTCTTCCTCCCGGGACTTTCTTGCTCTTTTCATCCTCAAATGCTAACCTTACCCTCCCTGCCAACAGATCTCACACACACACACACACACACACACACACACACACACACACTCTCTGCCATGTTCACCACCACCTCCTCATAGTAAGTTACAGGGAATTATTGATATTAACTCGAATTTCTCCACTCCATATCACCCCACTTTCCACATCTCCCCATTGTCTCCTGCCCCAACTCAGGGGACCTGACGTTATTCCATAACACATACCAGAGTTGGATGAAGGTAGAAGTAGTAGAAGAGAAATCACAGCCACAGGCATCCGATGGGGCGAGCTGGAGGAGCCGGAGTGGTTACCACGTGGCCCCTGGAGTAACTAAAGAAAGAACAGAATAAGAAATCCTTTTCACATAGAATGTTCTTTCTAGTTTCACTGGCACATGGAAGGAACCTTTGCTTATTCACTTATTCAGGACATATTTACAGAGCACCTCTATGGCCTGGGCACAGATAGCTGTCTGCCTGAAAGGGAGGCAGACAAGTAGAAGCCGGTAGGTGCTGAGCAGCTCAGCAGGAGCACTGAGATGGAGAGGGAGCACGGTGGGTGTGGGGGGGTGGGAAGGCTCTGATTGGAGCGACACTGTGGGACAAAGACGACTTTCCTGAGAAGGTGGCTTTCCTGAGCCCAGTCTGGAGGGATAAGGAAGCTGCTCCAGGTGGCAGTGGGGGCGGCATGTGCTAGGATCTGAATGGGTGTGAGTTTGAGAAGCAGCTGGTTGCTGGCAGGTCACTGGGGTTGTGGCTTAGAGCCAGAAGGGAAGACGTTCTGGGAGGAGCCGGTGGCAGGGTGGCGAAGGGTGGGGTCCTCCAGGGCTATTTCTCTTCTACTTCTTCTACCTCCAGATTATCCCAAAGTAGCCCCTAGTCCCGCTGCATCCCCACCTCCAAGCCTGTCTTCTGCCCTCCACCTGGCTTAGCAAGCAAGGCCCCAAAGGAAAACTCCCATTCTCCTCCTGCTGGGAACTGTAGGCCTTCTCAGGTATTTGGGGGCTGACTGCGTCCTTAGGAGTGTGTGAGGACTGATGGATGTGGGGGTGGATGGATAGGAGGGTGGCTGAGAGAGGAGGAGCTGCACAGCTGGAGACCAAGGTAAGCTGATATATGAAGGCTTTAGTGCAGTCTCCCTAGTAACAGGCTGACCCAACCATCAGGAGCAATTTAGGGGAAAGCAGGCATGTGTTTGGGCATTTTCCTTCTCCAATGACTAAGTGGGTTCACAGGTCCCTCCTCCTCTCATAAAAACCCTAACACCTTTCCCCAGGCACCTCCCCTGCCCAGACTTGCTTCTCTTTGGAAAATGGGGCTGGTGTGTCTGTGTAACTGTGTAGAAAAGTGTGTAGCTCTGTGTGGGTGTGCGCATGAAAGTATCTCATATATGCATGAGGAAGTGTAAATGGGAGTGTGTGAGCTTGCACGTGCATGCAAATATCTCTGCTGGTGCCATGTATGGGGGAGCACGTGTGTGTGAGACTTGTCAGCCTCTGTGCATGCAGGGGAACATGAATGCACACATATGCACATGTGTCCAGAAGAGTCTGGGGGGTCTTTATGAGTGTGGGGGTCCTTGAGGCGTGTGAGTGCTTGCAATGAGTGTGCATGGGATTCTATGCAACTGGCCAGCATGATTGTCTTTGAAAGGCAGAAGTTGCTGAGCTGGGATATGTCCATTAACCAAAGCAATAAAATGCCCAACTGGTCTCCTTGTTTCCCTTCTTGTAATCCGTTCTCCACCCTACAGCCAGTGTGAGCTTTTAAAATTGCAAATCAGATCACGTCACTGCTAGGCTGAAGCCCTCGGAGGGCTACTGGAATAAATCCAGACTTCTGATTATGGCCTGGCAGATATGTCCCCCATCCCAATCTCTGATCTTTGTGGCCTCATCTCCTGCCACTCCGCAGGCAGGCACCCGCTGCCTCAGTCACACAGGCAAGAGCCTTTGTTCTTGTCCTTCCCTCCTCTGGCTCCCTTGGCTGCTGGGCACTCTCCTGCCTCCAGATTTCAGCCTGACATTATCCATGGGGCCTTTTCTGACTACCTCCCTCCAGGGCCCCTCTGCGCTATCACTCCGACTTCTTTTCTCCCCAGTGCTAGGTCAGTTGGGTCTGAAACAGGTGCTGAGACGGAGCTAGGTGTGCACTGGGTTTTGTGGGGAGCAGCCCCTAGAAAGGAATAGAGAGGACCCCAGAATAGGCAGGGCAGAGAAGGACCAGCTGACCACAATATAGATCTGATAAGGTCTCTGCCAGCCTCATAAGTGCCTGGAGCAAAGACTGTCCACGAGAGGAGTCCTGAGTTGGGTGGAAATGGCTAAACCTGACACCATACCTGGCCTCAGTCAAGGGCTGGAACCATCAACACAGAAGCTAAGGTTCAAGAGAATAAGACAAACCACAGATAAGAAAAATATTAATACTTGCAAAAGACAGATTTCAGGAAGAATTGGTATCCAAAATACACAAAGAACTCTTAAAACTCAGTAAGTTGATTTTTTTTTTAATGGGCCAAAGACCTAAGCAGATACCTCACTAAAGAAAATATACAGTTGGCAAATAAGCATATGAAGAGATACTTCACATCATGTGTCATCAGGGTATTGCAAATTAAAAAAACAATGAGATTTTACTATATACCTATTAGAATGGCCAAAATCCAGAACAAGGACACCACCAAATGCTGGCGAGGATGTGAAGCAACAGGAACTCTCATTCATGGCTCATGGGAATCAAAATGGTACAGCCATTTTGGAAGATGGTTTAGTGGTTTTTGTTTTTAACAAAACTAAACATACAAAAAACAAAACCCAAACCTGGACATACTCTTCCCTCATGATTCAGCCACTACACTCCTTAGCATTTACCTAAAGGAACTGAAACTCGTGTCTACACAAAAACCTACACACAGATGCTTGTAGCAGCTTTACTCATACCTGCCAAAACTTGGGACAACCAAGATGTCTTTCAATAGGTGAATGGATAAATAAACTGTGGTCCATCCAGACAATGGGCTATCATTCAGCGATGAAAAGAAATGAGTTTTCAAGCCATGAAAAGACATGGAGCAATCTTAAATGCATATTACTAAGTGAAAGAAGCCAGTCTTCAAAGGTTACATACCTGTGATTTTAACTATATGAAATTCTGGAAAAGGCAAAACTATGGAGATGGTAAAAAAAAGATCGATGATTTCCAGGAGTTAGGTAGGAGGGAGAGAGGATTTTCAGGGCAGTGAAACTCATCAGTGTGACACTGTAGTGGTGCATATTGTCCAAATCCATAGAACGTACAACACTAAGAGTGAACCCAAGTGTGAACTATGTACTTTGGGTGATAATAATGTGTCACTGTAGGTTCATCGATTACAGCAAATGTACCATTCTGGTGGGGATGTTGATGATGGAAAGGAGGCTGTGTGTGAGGGGGCACAGGAGTATGTAAGAACTCTGTGCAATTTTGCTGTTGACTTAAAAATGCTCTTTTAAAAAGTCTATTAAAAAAGAAAGAAAGGGGACTTCCCTGGTAGTCCAGTAGGTGAGGCTCCATGCTCCCAATGCAGGGGGATTCTCCCAGCGTTCGATTCTTGGTCAGGGAACTAAATTCCACACGCTGCAACTAAGACCCGGTGCAGTCAAATGAATAAATAAAAATAAATTTTTTTAAAAAAGAAAGAAAGAAAGAAACTCCTCTGACTTTTCCCCTGGACTACCTTCTCCTCTCTTCCCACCCTTACCCTTTCTTTCTGCTGTGCAAGCATTTTCTGACTTCTTTATAGGAGGACACATTTGTTAGGCATATCTGTCTGTCTGTCCTTCTCTTTTATGTTTCCCTTAAGTCTTTGTTAAAGATTTTCCAGGGGCTTCCCTTGTGGCTATGTAATAAAGAATCCACCTCCCAATTGCAGGAGACACGGTTTCGATCCCTGGTCCGGGAAGACCCCACATGCCACGGAGCAACCAAGCCCATGCATCACAACTATTGAGCCTGCATGCTAGAGCCCAGGAGCTGCAACTGCTGAACCCACATGCTGCAACTACCGAAGCCCGTGTGCCCTATGGCCTGTGCTCTACAACAAGAGAAGCCACTGCGATGAGAAGCCCGCGCACCACAATTAGAGAGCAGTTGCTCGTCGCAACTAGAGAAAAGCCCGCACAGCAATGAAAACCCAGCACGGCCAATAAACTAATACATAAATAAATAAAATAGAGATATTCCAGCTCAGGGCCAGCCTGGCCTGGAGCTTTTTCATTTTTGCTGTTCCTTTGCCAGTCTTGTAAACCCTCATTTCAGCTTCCTCCCAGTCCATGAAACGTCTAGAAAGAACCTCACCAACAAAAGACAGTTATGATCTGCTCTGGAAGTCCTGTCCTGGTATAAATATGTCCACCAACGCCCAGCTAAGGAAAAGGAAATTCAAGAGTGGAGAGAGAAGAAAATCTTGGATGCCTCATTAGCAGCACCTCCTGAGAAGCTTCATCTCACCTCCTTTGGTGTCAAAGTGAAGCAAGAAGAAGCACCTTCCCTCCCTGTCTCCAAGAACAGAACTTGAGGGGCGTCCACAGACTGGGCGCCATTTCCATTTCCCAGGCCATATTAAAACTTCTGGAGACATCAAGCTGCAAGAAGGTTAGGCCTTCGCTGTCTCCCTGAGCAGTGCACAATAAATCAATACTGAGCACAAGTGAGCTTGAGGAAGTCCTTCAACGTTTTGAATTTTCCCATCACGACTGTGGTGAAGTTCTGTGTGTTTGAAATATGTAAAATTCTTAAATGCTTTTCTTCTGTGCCGGTCCCTAAGGGTGGGTTTGGTCTTGTCCGTATCTGTAACCAGCCCAGCTGAACTTCCTGTCCCCCACCAGGCCTGCCCCATGCTGAAGATGCAGAGGGTGGCTCCAGGTTGACCTTAAGGGTGTCAGGGGTCGGTACAGGAGAACAGGCCTGGTGTGGGGTCAGGGAGGATGTCACATAGTTAAGCTCACGGCTGATGGGGAATGAAATAATTAGGGATCAGGAAGGGCATGGTCTTGGATGAACCTTGGGACGGATCTTTCTCCTTGGCTAGGATAGGTCGGCTTAGAAAATCAAACTTGAATCAAATTAACAGATAGATGCTGAGGTCCATTACAGGCAAAAATCTAGGCTAGAGTGTGAGGCTGGAAGTGGGATCTAATTATGCCTGGAGGTAGCAGGCTCGGGCTCCTCTGACCTGGGGGCGGATCAGATGGTGGGATGGAATGGTCAGGTCCCCACTGTAAGGCTGTCCATCAGCTCAGGTCCATTCCCTCCAGTAAGTGTTGGAGGATCCTTCCTTCCTTACAGATGGGCAAACGGAAGTCAAGGTCACACACGTCCAGTGAGGGAAGAGCCTGGCCTTCTAGCTGAGTCAGTGTGGAGACTTCGCCTCGCAGTGATCCTCTGGGTCCAGAGCTGGGGCCCCTCATGGGTGAATCTTACCATCACCTGGCTCTTTCTGAGGCTGGACGGAAAGGGGAACAGCCTACAGTCCTTTCTGTCATAATTGCATATTTAATCCTACTATGGGCTAGTGAAGTGAAGTGAAACTCGCTCAGTCGTGTCCGACTCTTTGCGAGCCCATGGACTATACAGTTCATGGAATCCTCCAGGCCAGAATGCCGGAGTGGGTAGCCTTTCCCTTCTCCAGGGGACTATGGGTTAGGCACCCAGGTAAATGCTTCAAATATATGGTCTCATCCCCACAGCCGCATTTTGCAAACTGGGCCTCATTTTGCAGACACACTCAGAAGGGGAAAGGGACCTGCCCAGGGTGACACAGAAAGCAAGTGGTGGGGCCGTCTGGCCCATGAGTGCGTGTGCAGGGCCCATCTGGCTTCCAGCTAAAACCCAGGTCACAGCTTCTAGCACAGTGACTGGTGTGTTGTGGGCAAGAAATAAGCAACTGGTCAAAGAATGAATACATGAACGATTGTGCAACTCCTTCTGGTCCCAAATCTGTGTTCTTTCCTGGGTTTCCACCTAGTCTGGGGATCTGGAAGCTGAAGGCAAAAGCCCTGGGTCTTCCTGGTGGGAGAGGTGCCCAGGGGGGCTGGTGAGGGTGCCTCGGGGGAGGGGCTATGGCAGCCCTGGTGTCACCCCTGGCCCTGCGCAGCCGCTCCTGCTGGCCACGTGCAGTCCCAGAGGACCCCGGAAGGAAGGGGTTCACCGCAAAATAAACATATGGGCTGTACATCCAGTGATTCAGAAGATCCTGCTGTGCCCGCCTCCCTCTCCCCCAAAACCTTGCTGTTGCCATGACAACCGACCTCACCAAACTGGAGCTCGCTGAGGCATCCCAATTAACCCTTTTCCGACACAGCAGGGCCCTCTGTCACACCAGGTCGCCTGTCTACGTGGCCTGAATGCCACTAAAAGATGCAGGGTGGCGCTGTGGGCAGAAGTGGGGGTTTTAGGGGCCCGAGGGCCTGGGTTGATTTTGGGGGGCCAACTGTGTGAACCTGAAGAGTCCGGGACCCTCCTGGGGGGGGGTTGCTGTAAGTGTTCGATGAGGAACGCACGGTAATACCTAGCGGGATCCTTGGCTCAGCTGAGGCGACTCACAGGAGGAGCCGCTCTGTGCCCAGATCCAGCCTGCTCCCGTTACTGCAGGGCCCCAGGGCACGTCAGTGGGAGGGCACACGCCATCACAGACACACAGAGCGGTGATTCATCTGGAGAAAAAAGGAAGCCCACAGCCACTCAAACTGTATGAAGCCTGGAGGTTGCCCTGGGAGATCCCCATCAAATAGCCCATTCATTCCACCTTGAACTCGAACCTCTCAAGGTCCCCCCGGGCTCTGGGTCTCCCAGAAAGGGGACGGGTCTATGCACCCAGAGAGCGGGGCTGAGTGGGATGAGGGGAGAAGGTGGGGCAGGGCCTGGAATTCTGAAGTCCACTTGGCAGAAGTGAGTATGCGGCCACCTGCTATCAACTCCAGTAGAGCCAACGGGACCCTAAGGGAAGTGACAGCAGAAAGCCTAACGAACAAGGCCGTATTAATAGTTACTGTTTACTAAGGGTCAGCCAGGGGCTAAAGTGATCAAGGCAAATGAGGCCACATTCCCCCTGCCCTCCACTGCTTAAAGCCCTTTGATGGGTCCTCCCTGCTGTTGTCACCGGGACCCACACCCTCCGTGCAGCCCACCAGACCCTCATGTCCTGGCGCCTGCCCACCTCTCAGCTCACTTTGCCCTCAGCCACTCTGCCCCCAGCATTCAGGCTTTCTTTGGCTTTTGTTTTGTTGGCCTCACCATGCAGCTTGTGGGATCTTGGTCCCCCTGCTAAGGACTGAACCCAGAACCTCAACAGTCCTAGCCACTGGACCATCAGGGAAACCCCTGGTATGTTTTTTTTCATTTCCAGACAAACTGTGCTTCTCCAGCCTCAGAGCTTTTGCACATGTAGATGCCTTTACCTGGATGTGCATTTACTAGCTTTCCCCAGTTTTATCAGTTCTAAGAGACATGCTTAAAAAGACCAACTTGTACTCTGAGATAATTGCAGACTACATAAAAATTGCAAAAAGTAGTACAAATAATTGCCATATTTCCTTCACTGAGTTTCCCCCTTCGTTGGTTTTTAGCACGCTTACATTTGTCCTGGTGTGTTGGATGCTAGAGCCATTTTTGTGTATTTCTGCCCAACTCCCTGTGCATGTTGGCGGCTTAAAACTAAGTGGTGTGGAGGCAGAGAATTTACAGAACAGAAACTAGTAATCAGGGACTTTCCCCCTAGGAAATGCTGTTACACATTTACCACCATGCTACCCTTGCATCAATCTCTTTTTCTTTTTCTCTCTCTTTGTGTGTGTGTGGGGGGGGTGGGTGGGGGGGGTGCCTCCCTAAGGCCCACTTGACGTCACACTCCAGAATGTCTGGCTCTAGGTAAGTGATCACACCCTCATGGTTATCTGGGTCATTGAGATTTTTTTGTATAGTTCTTCTGTGTATCTTGCCACCTCTTCTTAATATCTTCTGCTTCTGTTAGGTCCGTTCCGTTTCTGTCCTTTGTTGTTCCCATCTTTGCATGAAATGTTCCCTTGGTATCTCTCATTTTCTTGAAGAGAACTGTAGTATTTCCCATTCTATTTTTTTCCTCAGTTTCTTTGCACTGATCACTGAGGAAGGCTTTCTCATCTCTCCTTGCTATTCTTTGCAACTCTGCATACAGATGATATATCTTTCCTTTTCTCCTTTGCCTTTAGCTTCTCTTCTTTTCTCAGCTATTTGTAAGGCCTCCTCAGACAACCATTTTGCCTTTTGCATTTCTTTTTCTTGGGGATGGTCTTGATGACCACCTCCTGTACAATGTCAGTAACCTCCGTCCATAGTTTTTCAGGCACTCTTATCAAATCTAATCCCTTGAATCTATTTATCACTTTGACTATATAATCATAAGGGATTTGATTTAGGTCATACTTGAATGGTTTGGTGGTTTTCCCTACTTTCAAACATCTTCGAATGTCCTAACAATGTCCTTTATAGCAAAAAAAGAAAAAATTTCTGCTGTGTATTATGTAAATATCTTGCTTTGTATCCCCTGCTAGTTATAGCATCCATTTATAATTCTTTCCTAAAGAACATTCTTTCCTTCCCCATTCATTTGTTTATTCATTAATTTATTTATATCAGGATGAACTCATGGATTCTTCTTTTGTTTTTTGGGTTATAACCTAGAAGTCTCATGATTTATTTCAGTGCTCAAATTATGCCAGATTTGTCCAGGAGAAACCATTTCAGGCTGGCCCTATGCTTATTGACATGTCCTTGTTATTATTTTTTCCTTTAAGCACATCATCTCTTTCTGGCACAACAAAATGTTCCAGGGTCATCTTATATTTTGCCCAAGTGAGCCCTGAAATTGGCTGTTTTCCCAAAGTGCCATGGTTCCTTTTAGTGGAGAATGGCATTTAGAAACCAATGTCTGAGAAATGGGGTGCTCTGTGCTTCTGAGGAAGATACATCTGTTAAATTTCTGACAACAGGATGCGTTTTACAGACTATGGTGTGTACTGATCCACTGGTCTGGCATTTGACTCTTTTTCCTTTTGGCTACTTTTCTATTCAACCTGAAGCTGAGCTCAGCAGTGAGTCCTCTGCCAGGACTCCTTTCCCACCCTTCCTGCCCTTTTCTCTGCCCAGTTCACACACCCTTCTGTCCTGTCTCCCGTTTCCACTGAGCCACAGCCAGGGAGCCCATCTTCTACCAACTCTACCTGGAGATTTTACACCAAGGAAACTTGCTACAGGGCAAGGTGGATTTCTCTTGGATTTTACCGTATTCTGATCTCTGCCTTTACAAATCTTTTTTGTTTGAAATTGGGTGGAAAATAGGAAACTCCTCTGGGGCTGAAGGAAAGTCTAAAAGAGTTTTTTTCAGTAAGCACAAAATAACATTTCTAAAGATGAGAATGCTCTGTGTCATGGTTAATTAGTGAAATTTTTCTTTCTTGGTGATATATAAAATAATATTGTTTTAGGGGACTTCCCAGGTGGTCCAGTGGTTAAGAATCCGCCTGCCGGTGCAGGGGACACGGGTTCGATCCCTGGTCCGGGAAGATTCCACATGCCACAGGGCAACTAAGCCCTTGTGCCACAATTACTCAAGTCTGTGTGCCCTAGAGCTCGTGCTCTGCAACAAGAGAAGCCACCACAATGAGAAGCCCGCGCATCACAACTAGAGTAGCCCCCACTCTCTGAGACTAGAGAAACGAAGACCCAGCACAGCCAAAACTAAATACATTAGAAAATTTAAAGTTATTTTAAAAATAAATAAATAAAGTAATAGTGCTTTAGATTCAGTGAAAAAGAGCCCACCTGTTATCCTTCAGAACAGATCTCCTAGTTCTTCCTCATGAGTGTTTTTCCTCCATAGCAGTCCGCACAATCGGTAACAGATTTTGGGGTCACCATTGGTTCATAAGGGCTTCCCTGGTGGCTTAGATAGTAAAGAATCTGCCTGCAATGTGAGAGACCTGGGTTCAATCCCTGGTTCAGGAAGATTCCTCTGGAGAAGGGAATGGCAATCCACTTCAGTATTCTTGCCTGGAGAATCCCACGGACAGAGAAACCTGGTGGGCTACCGTCCATGGGGTCGCAAAGAGCTGGACCTGACTGAGTGACTAACACTTTCACCTTCACTGGTTAATATTTGTCAGAGCTGTATCATCAATGCCTGGCACATTGATGCTTAGTAAAACTTTGTTGAATGAATGCCTGAATTAATTTTATCTTCTCAATAATCTGCGAAACAGAGATGACTTTTTCTACTTTACTGATGGGGAAACTGAGGCTCCAAGAGCCAAGGTTTGTTTAACGTTGTTGTCCCAGTAACTGGTGGAATGGGACTTCAAATCTGAATTTGTTAGAATCTATGCAAAGTGTTTCAATGGAGGAGATGCTTTTAGTGGAGAATTGAATTGAGTTTTTATTCCCATGATGAGTTTTGCCGCTGAAGGAGTTTCTAAATTCTTAGAAATTAGGGCAGCACAAAAATGATCCAAAGGAGGACACAGAACAGGGACTGGTGCTGCAAAAGCGGCCACGAGGGGCCCTCTGGGGGCCATAACCACTCATCTCATTGTTTGCCATGTTCCTACTGGAGTATGGAAGGGCCAGGCAGAGGTAGGTAGGCGCCAGGGACTTGACCTCAACCATGAACCCCATCCCCCAGCTCCAGCTGGCTAGCTCTGGGCCTCGCCAGGGTGCCTCCTATGGCAGAAGACACTTCTCTCAAGGGCTCTACCATCCCACCTTCCCTGCCTCCTACACGTGCCCAGCAGTTGGGCGGAATGGAGGTTACACCTCTGCTTTGAAGATGGGGAAACTGAGTCTCCAAGGATAGAAATACTCACCAGGGAGGAAGTTTTGCCATCTGTACAGTGGGAGGATTGGACTTGGTGATGTCCAAGGTGGTTTCTTCAGTTCTCCAGATAGTGCTTTAATGGCCAGTGACCTCCTCCCACACCTCCCCTCCTCCCAACTTCGGGGCTTTCCTGCCCTCCTCCCAGGGGAAACAGTGCTTCCATCCAATTGCTTCCCTTTGAACTGACAGAGTCAAAACACAATCCTCATTTACATTTCAAAGGCGGCAGTGCCTGATCTGGATCAGACACGCCATCCACCTGGTCTCTGAAAGTCCCTGTCCTGGCCTGGCAGCTGGGTTGGCCTCTCAAGAGATGAGTAAAGCACCTTTGGAGACAATTTTGAGAGGCGCTGAAAGACATTTCCACTTCTAAACAGATGTCTGCTAGAAATACTACAAAGTACAATAGCTACTCACACTTCCACGTGTATACATGTTAGACGCCAGGTAGTCATTAAATCCTTTACCACAACCCTGTGAGGTGGGTGTTATTATTTCCCCATTTTACATGAGGACACGGAGGCACCAGAAGGTCAAACAACTTGTCCAAAGTCAAGATGGAGAATTTGAACTTCCTGCGTGCAGGTGCATGACCACTGCACATCACTACCCCTGAAATTCCATTCTTGGCTATCTAGGCTCTCATTTGGAATGCAAACACCAGGGAAGATAGCCTTGAAATACCAGCAACTCAGTGAAAAGCTAGACGGGACCAGCGATGCTTTAGGGATTTCAGGCCCTGGGCAGCCTCTGGGCGGCTCCACCCCCAGCCTGCCCCTCCCCTCCTCACTGCCCCAGGGCCAGCCTTACACACGCCTGGGCCTGCAACACAGGTGAGAGGGGCTGCAGGTGGGCTGGAGATCACCTCGGTTTTCAGACAGGCCTGGGGTTCCCAGTGTCATGAAATGTCAAGGGCAGGGCCCCAGCCTGTTCTTCCTGAGGGGCCTGGGACTGCTGGATCATATGGGAACTCTAATTTTTAGTTTTGTAAGAGACCTCCATACTGTTTTCCATAGCAGCTGCACTAATTTACATTCCCGCCAACAGTGCAGGGGGGTTCCCTCCTCTCCACATTTTCTGCAGCATTTATTATTTGTGGATTTTTTGAAGATAGCCGTTCGGATTGGTGTGAGGTGATACCTCACTGTGGTTTAGCTTTGCATTTCTCTAATAATTAGCAATGTTGAGCATCTTTTCACATACCTGTTGGCCATCTCTATGTGTTCTTTAGAAAGATACCTGTTTAACTCTTCTGCCCCAGCACTACTATCTGAACCTCTGTTCCATGCAAGAAGCTCACAGACTGAGAAACCCTGACAGTCCTGGTAGAGGAAACGGGTTGGCATTTAAAGTTCACTCAGTCATTATGTTTAGCAGCGTCTACCATGTGCCAGGTGCTGGGGAGACAGCAGTGAACAGATGAAGTCTTTGCTGTCAGGGAAGCACCAACCATAGACGACAGGAGGCCCTCTCTGGGGGCCTTTGTGTCTTTCTGCCCCTGTTGGTGGTCAACAGTTGTCCCTGGCTCCCTCCCCCTGACCTTGAGAGCCCGGGGAACAGAGGCCAGATTCAGGGCTGCTCACTGAACACTTGCTTTCTGCAGAGTCCCCTTTAGCTAGGCCTGGTCCCCCACCTGTCCCAGTGCCTCTGGCTTTTTCCCCCGGGCAGCTGTCCCTCTTGACCCCCCTCCTTCCATCTTGCCTGCCTCCCTCTCTCCCCTACCTTGGGGGCCCTGGCTGTGGTTCTCAATCCTGGCTGGTCATCCGCGTCCTTGGAAGCAACTTCAGAAAGCCCAGGACTCACCTGGCATAGTCAAGACTCTGCAAGTGCAAGAGTGGGGTCCTGGTTTCTGAAATCTTTCTGAGGCCATTCCAGGTTGAGATCTAGGCTCCAAGGGTCCACAGGGAAGCCCCCGGAGTGATTTCCCCAGCTTTGACTTGGTGCAGCGATGCGCTGTAAGACAGGGGCTTCGGGAGGAGACTGACTGGGCATCTCAAGGCCAGGTCAGAGGAGTCAGGGCTGAGCCCTGCAGGTCCAGAGAGGGATGCTCAGTTGTGAGGCTGATCTCCAGGAGGAGAGTGGGGGTGGGCACCCTCTGGCTCCCCTCCAGCCCTCTCCCAGAGCTCTCTGTCCTCAAGGCTGCAGAGGGCTCCTGTAGCACAGGTCAGGGAAGAGGAGGGGTGAGGCGTGGAGCAGTAGGTAGGGGCAGCTCTGTTTTCTCTCTCCGCTTCCCCTGTTAAGTCCTGCTCATCTCTCAAGGCACAGTTCTAATTTCACCTCCTCCAGGAAAGCTTCCCTTATTACCCAGATGAAAACCAACCCATCAGTTCTTCACAGGACTTCCCCAAGGATTTCCTTGGGATTCACCCTGCATACTTGACTCATCAAACTTAGATTGGGAAATGACTCTGAAGCTAGTCCACTCCCCTCTACTGCGGGCAGGCCTCCATGTACACATCTCACGCACGTGTACCCCTCAGCCTGAGGTCAGAGCCCCCCACATTTGGGGCTGCCTGCAGGTATAGGAGCTTGGTTCCTTTGGCCACATCTCTCCTCTGGGGCGGGGGCAGGGCCTGGCAGACTGGGAGCATGGCTTCCTTGGGCCCTCTGGCCCCAGGCCAGGACTCTGAAGACTTTTCCTGGGAGAACCAGGGGCAGGTTTGGCCCATCCAGAGGGGCTGGACACTTCAACCAAGACACCCGCTGTGTGACTCTGGGCAACTAGCCCTCTTTGTGGATATGTAGGGCGGATACCAACCAGCGTTCTTGACCTTCCCCACGAACAGAAATTGACCAGAGGCCAGAGAAGAAATTTAGGCGAGGCTTACTGGGGATCCTGAGCCAGGTATTGGACAGAGGAATAACAAATAACAGGTTCCCTTGCTGGCTCCCTGAGCTTAGGTGGTTTGCCCATCCCTTTGTGGTGCTGAGTGTTAGGGGGGCTTGCCCAGTACCCTGCTTTTGCTCCCAACACCCAGTTTTATTTTGCTCCTGGCTCTTCAGAAATGGCAGTTGTTTTTTTGTGTGTGTGTGTCTTTTTGTATCTTTTTGGTTCAGCATTTGCCCCAACTGTGCATACATAGGGTTATTTTTAGTCCCATATAATTTCTTTGCATGTTTGTAGCTGGAGGAGAGCTGCGTCCAGGTGCAGGCTTTGCAGCTCTGCAGTGAAGGGTCCCAGGTCCCAGTCTGGGAAGGTTTCCCTGGGTCTCATTGCCAGACCAGGGAAGGATCAAGGGGCTTCTTCCCCCCCAACATGGAGTATAAGAAAAGCCCCATCCAAAAACAAGCAAAGAAGTGCAATGAAGATTCTGAATTTCCCCACTCTGACCTTTTCATTTTTTTAAATATCACATTTGAAGGGTTTTTTTTTTTTTTTTTTTTTCTGGCTTTTTTGGGTGTCTTGCTTTGCTGGTGACCTCAGCAGTACATGTTATTTTGTGTGCTGGGAAATCTGGCTTTTGGTGGTGTGTGGGGGTACAGGTTTCTACGCATGGGTTACATTAATATATGCACGCAGCCTATATGCACACACACACAAATCACACCACACCATGTTGAATCAGTGGTTCTCAGCCCTGCCTAGGGAGTAACAAAAATCCCAGCGCTGCAGTTAAAATAAATCAGAACCACAAGGAGCAGGGCCCAGGTGTCAGCAGTTTGCAAATCTCCCCAGGTGATCCCCCTGTGCCATCACAGCCAAGAAGCTCTGATACAGATGGCAGCTTTCTGACAGAGTGCCTTTATTGAACAGTTAACAAGAGTGAGCATTCAGACTGAAATTAAGGGACAATACTTGGAAAGAAGCAGATGGCAGAAAGGCTTGGCCTGGACGCAGTGTTCTCACCTTGGAACAAGACCATCTCTGCGGTCCCACCCAAATCTTAAGAAAATGCTTTGACTGCAATGGATATGCGTAAGGAGGAGAGGAAGGCCTCCTGGGAGAGCCCAGGCCCCCTCTCTAGAGGTTCACCGGTCCTGGAGTCCTGAGTATCCATAGCTGCTTCCTTTTTTAAACCAAGAGGTATAAACCAAGGGGACTTCTGCCCACTCCCACAGGAGCAGACAGCAGCCGGTCTGAGCTGCTGGGGAGCCAGGATTAGGGAGAGATTAGTGAGTGTGGTTTAGAGGGGCTCTGGAGCCTTGCAGCCAGCTCAGAAGCCTCAGGTCCAAAGATAGCAAACAGGAGAAGATGAGACAGCATGTGGAAGGGAGGGGGCAATGCGGGAGAGGGGACAGTTGGCAAGCTGATGCTTGGGCCATGAAAAAGAATCACTTATTAGCTCCTAATTTTTTAAAAAAGTTTTAATTACAAAGCTATGTTTTAAAAGGATGGACAATATTGAAGCATACAGATGAAAAATAAAAAGTTCTTTTTCACCTTCCATTTCCTCCCGAATTCTACTTTCCACTATCATCATTTTGGCATGTATGCTTTCAGACCATTTTCTATATATACGTGTTTTCTATACACATTATTTTTATTGTTTTTAAAAAAAACTTGCATTATTCTCTACATATTATTTTGCAACTTGTAATTTAAATACTACACCACAGACATGTTCTGTCCCTGTTCCTAATTCAGAGTTACTTTATTCCTTTTGACAGCTGCCTAGAATTCCAGAGCCTGTTGTGAATTATGGGACCGCTATGGTCAGCATACTCGTTCAACGGTTCTGTCAGATACCTTCCTAAAAGTGGAATGGCTAGTTCTGAAGGTCTGTGCTTTCCTAAATGGGATGGATTTTGTCCAGTCATCTCCCCCAGATCCTTTGCAGACCCACCGATATTATCCGTACACCCACTATGTTATCCTCCTCATAACCTCATCCGCACTGGGTATTACCAATTTCTTATACGTTTCCCAAAGTAAACAGAGGAGTGTTGTTAATAAAGCTTAAACAAAATGCAGTCCCATGAGGCTTAACCTCCGGTTTCCTGTCTTCCAGATGGGGAGGGCAAGGGAAGTGGTGTCTGTCAGCTGCCTGCTGGGAGAAGCAGGACACTGTGATGGGGTTGCCGCCCTCCGGGAGCGGAGCCGGAGCCCTCGAGGTGGCTGGGTGAGGGGCTTCGTGACAAAGGGCTTCCTGTCCCAGCACGTAGCTGGGACCCACAGCCCCACCCAGGGGGTCACAAAGGTGGGAAAATGCCATGTGTCAGGACGGGTCACCTGAATCCAAACGGTCTCAGCTCTGCAGTGCCAGCCCGCTCTGCAGTCCCTCGCGGCTCCTTTCAGCCTCTGTCCCCATCTATTAAGTGGAGGTGATAGGAGTGCTCTTCCTCAGCTCCTGGGAAGAGGATTAAGCAAATTGGATGCTTGTGCAGAACAGTGCCTGGCAAGAAATGTTAGAGTGGGGTGAGTTTCCAGTTGATAAGCTAGTCCCCACCGCATACACACCCCTACCCAAGCCTACCCTACTCCCCGGCACACACACACAGGGTCCAACCTCTCTCCTCTGGGGTAACCATTGTTAACAGTTTGGTGCATATCATTCCAGACTTCTAGGAACATCTAGACACACGCCTTTCCCACTGAGTCCATGCAGATACATGTGACAATTATAAAATTGTCCCGTGTGCACACTCTCTCCCTTATGAGTCTTCTTTTTAAATTTTTTTTTAAACTAACTTTATTTTCTGCACAGGTATTATATACACATGGTATAAAATTCAAAAAGCTAAGAGGGTAGACAGTGAAAAATTAGCATTCTTCTCTCCTCAGTTCCCTCACTATTTAAGTTCTTATTGTTATCAATTTCTTGAGTATACTTCAAGAGATACTTCAAGCATTTTAAGAAACATATTCACTCAGACTTTTATTTTTTCTCACACAAATGGTAGCATACTTGACAGAATCTCCACCCTTTTTTTTTCACCTAATGAAATATCTTGAAATATCTATATCTTTTTATATCACCACATGTAGAGTTTTTTAAAAAATTTGGGCTGCATAGAATTGCACCATTAGAAGTATCATCACTTCTTTAACCTGTTTTTAAGGAAACTGAGATTTTAAAATATTTGGCTTATTAATAAACTATAATAAATATCCTTATAGGGAATCATCTTTATAAAGCTGAAGAAAACCTAGCTAAAATTGACTTAAACTGATAAACAAACAGTTTGAAGACTCACGAACTGCGCACTGACTTCTGTTCAGCCCCTTAGTTTCCCTGCAGACCTGGCTCTCTGACTCTTTCTGTCCTTTGATATGTGGACTTTCTCTTTAGGGTCCTTCACCTCCACCAGCTTCACCTTCACCAAGTCTAGGGTCTTCCTGGGTGGAACAAAAAGGCTGCCACAGTACTAGATCTCTCTCCTCAGATCACACCATCCAAGGCAAGGCAGAATGTGTCCCCTGTATCTTCTACAGGTGAGGAAGGAAGTAACTTGTCCCCAGAAACCCTGCAAACCACAAGCATCTGCTACATTCTCCTATCGCTTGCACTTTTCATTTTAATAGTCTATCAGGAACATTGCTCCTATAGATACATCCATTTCTTTCTTTTTTCAATGATTTCATGTACTTAATTGTACATGGCTCTTTTGATCGCTTTCTCTCTGATAGACATTTAGGCATTTCTGTTTTAAAAAAAAAAACTTACAAACAGTGTTGAAATGAATGTCTGTACCAGCTAGGATGCAGTTCTTTAACGAAGACCCACAGTAACAGGTACTTAAACGAGTTCTCTCTTTAGTTTCAGTAGGTGTTTAAGCATTCACAGTGGACAGGGTGGCTCTGCTTTAGTCAGGGATGCAAATTACCTTTATCTCGATGCCCTCGTCTATGTGGTTGAAGAAGACTTAACACCATGTTTTCCGGGTCCACATTCCAGCCATCGGAAGTGGAAGAGAGGAAAAATGGAAGATCACTTCCTCCCAAGCACACAACCCACAAGGTGCACATCACTTTTGCTCACACCCACTTTTGCCACAACTTGGTCACATGGCCACACCTAACTGGAAATGGAATCTTTATACCGAGTAGGATGTGCCCCTCAAAAAGTTGGGGGTTCTATTGCTAAAAGAAATTGGAATAATAAGCTACCCCTGCGACAACATCCTTACACTTTTTCCTATCAACAGCCCTGTATTTTGGGGGGATTGAATTCTTTTTATTTATTTACTTGGGTGTGTTGGGTCTTAGCACACGGGATCCTCATTGCATCATGCAGGATCTTTCATGCAGTACATGGACTCTCTAATTGTGGCTGGTGGGCTTCAGGAGTGGCTGTAGTTGCTCTGCGGCATGTGAGACCTTAGTTCCCCGAACAGGGATTGAACCCATGTCCCCTGAAATGCAAAGTGGATTCTTAACCACTGGACCACCAGGGATGTCCTGGATTGAATTCTTTTCGATACCCACCCCAAAATATTTCTACCAGTGTGTGCTCCCACTGACAGCTCTCAGACTGATGCTTTGCCACCCCCTCAAACCTGCTGCAGCAGCCACCACCACGCCTGCAAGCTGACCCCAGTCCACTGCTGGCTGTGCCCATGGCGTGGGCTGGTGACTCTGACTGTCCATGTGCCAATCTCCAGTTCTGTGACTGTTCCTCAGTCTCTTGACTGTTCTCAATCTCCTCCTCAGTTTCTTATCTATCAAATTAAGACACTTAACTCTAGTCTGGGTCTAAGAGAATCTCAGCTTCTCTTTCAGTCTTGGAGTTAGATCTGTGATGGAGGGAGTGCACCCCGGGAGGAGCAGCTTTGCATAAAATGACATTTAAACAGGGAGGTGATGGTCCTATCCTGCATGCTGGCAGAATATAGCCAGTGGGCTGGGTTCGGATGATGCTATAAGCCAATAAAACTGTACTATGGTGGGAATAGAGCTCCCCATGGCAGGAACAGGCCTGAGAACAGAGGAAGAAAAGGATGCAGTGTTTAATCTAGGGAACAGGAGGCTGAGTGTGGCTGGTGAATACTTCCTGGACTGACTCTGGAATGGGAGGGGGCAAGAGCCTGTTAGGCTCCACGTGGCCCCCAGGGGTGGCAGATCTGGGCACAAAATGAGAAAGAATCTCTTAAGACATGTAAAGCTATTTCAATGACACTTTACCGAAAGGTGAAGAGGATATTTGGGGCCCAGCAGGCCCCCGCTGAGCTGACCTAGCCTCAGGCAGCTTGCCTCCCTCCCTGCTGCTCTCCAACCTCAAAACCAAAACTGCTCTCTGCCACCGACACCACCACCGAAACTGCTCTCACTATCAACATGTCCCTCAGACTCACGGAAGCTTTGCTGGCCTCACCTTCCTGCCTCCGCAGCAGCAGGCCACACCCGGACCACATCCCTCCCCTGGAAGCATTGGGTTTCCTCCAACCCATCCTGAGCTGTCCACCCCACCTCCTGCCGCTCCCTTCTGGCCCTGTGCTGGTGTGGTGTCCTCTGCCTGCAGCGACTTCTCTACTGTAGGCCTTCACTGCTGCTCACACTGCACCTCACCCTGCCTTCCATTACCATCGTGTGTGGGTGGCAGTGCCAGTCTAGAATGGGGCACAGAGCAAGTAGTCAAAGGCTTAGTGTCCCACAGGCATGTAAAATTCAACTTGTCCAGAAGGACTTTGTCATCCACCCCCTCAGTTCAGTTCAGTCGCTCAGTCGTGTCTGACTCTTTGCAACCCCATGGACTGCAGCACACCAGGCCTCCCTGTCCATCACCAACTCCCAGAGTTTACTCAAACTCATGTCCACCACATCAGTGATGTCATCCAACCATCTCATCCTCTGTCATCCCCTTTTCCTCCCGCCTTCAATCATTCCCAGCATCAGGGTCTTTTCCAATGAGTCAGTTCTTCGCATCACGTGGCCAAACTATTAGAGCTTCAACATCAGTCCTTCCAATCAATATTCAGGGCTGATTTCCTTTAGGATGGACTGGCTGGATCTCCTTGCAGTCCAGGGGACTCTCAAGAGTCTTCTCCAACACCACAGTTCAAAAGCATCAATTCTTCTGTGCTCAGCTTTCTTTATCATCCACCTCTCACATCCATACATGACCACTGGAAAAACCATAGCCTTGACTAGACGGACCTTTGTATCCACCCCCTACCCTGCCACCCACCTCTTCTTCCGGTAGGGAACAGAGTACCACCATTTAAGCAAGAACTCTGGGTCACCCCTGCCTGCTTCCTTTCCCTAACCTCCGTATTCTGCCTTCTCAGTATCTCTCAGGTCCATTCACTTCCTCCCATTGCAACTACCACCTCCTGACTCATCTCTCAGTGTACAGTCTTGACCTCTAACCCATCGATTCGGTTATGTCCCTCTGACTTAAGACCTTCCCAGGGCTCCCCATCACCCTCAGGACAGAATCCAAATGGCTTAGCAGGCTTTCAAGGTTCTTTTAGATCTCCCTCCTTCCTGCCTTTGGGGACCGCAGTTCCTTACACTGCTCCCCTGTCGGTGGGCTCTAGCCAGCCTCACCAAAGGTGGTACCACTCACAGGCAGCTCCTTTGGCTTGGAATTACGCCTCTCTTTCTTCCTCTGGCTAACAGCCAATTCCAAGGCCTTCAGGCCTCAGTGCAGACCTCTCCCCCCTCCAGGGACCCCTCCCTGGCTGCCCCAGAACGGCTTAGCTGTCCCCTCTCCGTGGCCTCCCTAGCACCGTGGACCAAGCCGTAGAGGCTTTGTGCACTGTTTCTAAGCTCTTGATTGTGATTCTGTGTCATCAGGCTTCCAGAAGCTGGGTGTGCAGAACCGTGCCCAGGTCCCTAGCACCGATCACTGGAAGCCTGGGACAGAATGCGCGGGATAAAGATTTGTGGACCGGCGTTGAATCAAATACCTGACTAACTGGGAGCAGCTCAGGGCTTCAGCAGTGGCCCCCACGTTGAGAAAACAGTCAGGGCGCCAGGGTTAAGAAGCGGATGCAGAGTGAGAGCGACTAGAAAGTGAAAGTAAAGCCGAGCGGGCAGGAAAGCGCCCCAGAGGGTGCAGACTGGGGAGGAGGGGCTGGCCAAGAGTTCATTCAACCCAGTCTAGCGAGGGAGTCGGCGGCTTGTGCGGGGGTGGCGCTGTGGGCGGGGAGGCAAGCGAAATGAAACAGAGAGAAAAATGTGTTTTGTAATTAGTCATTGCCCCCTGGGGTGATGCTGGGAGTTTTCACCGGAGGTGGGTAGACCAGATTTGCAAAATGACAAACAGGGGCTAACCACCAGCTGGGGCCCCAGTGGGGCTTCCGGCCTTGGTGGCAGAAGTCGAGCTTTCTAGTTTTTTCTCTGTCCCGCCCCACTATGTTCAAGATTCTGCCAAATTATGGAAATGGGAGGGGAAGGCATCTGAGCAAAGGCTTTCCCAGGGCCCACACCTATATTTCCTGACTTCCACAGAGGCTGGCCGAGACCTCTTTGCAGGTTCTTAGGACTAGGAACGGGACAGTTTGGTGCTCCCCACCGGGAAGACTCTGAAACGACCTTGTATCCAAAGACCTTGATTACCTTGCCCAGTGGAGGTTCTTCAGTTCAGCTCAGTCTAGTCGCTTAGTCATGTCCGACTCTTTGCGACCCCAGGGACTGCAGCACGCCAGGCCTCCCTGTTCATCACCAACTCCCGGAGCTTAGTCAAACTCATGTCCATCAGGTCAGTGATGCCATTCAACCATCTCATCCTCTAAAAGGCAAAGTGAAGGTTCTTGGGAAACAGGAAAACATTCTAGAGGTGGGGATTCTGGGTAAAGGCCCCAGCCCTCCCTTCCTGCTGAGGAAAGCAGACAGAATGAGCATGGCGATGTATAAAGGGGAAGCCTCCTTCTGTACTTAGGAAAGTGGGGGTCCACTGCTCCCCACAGACCCTCCTGGGGAGGCTGGAACCAAATGTCAGGACAAAGAGACCCCTGCCCCTCATATACAAAAAGAGCACCCTGTGAGATTCACACCTTTATACCCAGAGCTGAGGCTTCCAAACTTTTAAAACCAACATCCTAAAAAAATAATAATAATAAAATAAAAATAAAAAAAATAAAACCAACATCCTCAGTGAGAAATGCATTTCGCATGAGTGTTTATATACGCTCAAACAAGCTGTAGGAAACTATAGGTAAGTGTTAGTTGCTCAGTTGTATCCAACTCTTTGCAACCTCACGGAGCCCACCAGGCTCCTCTGTCCATGGGATTCTTTTCCAAGCAAGAATACTGGAGTGGGTTGCCATTTCCTACTTCAGGGGCTCTTCCAGACCCAGGAATCGAACCCAAGTCTCCTGGATTACAGGTAGATTCCTTACCATCTGACCCACTTTTCTTTTTATCATATGTAACCCATGCTCATGTTTTTCAGTTCTATATCTCTTTTAAAAAAATTCTGGGTGCAATCCACTGAACTATTTCTTGATCCACTAGGGGGTCTCAACCTGGTTGCTCTGGGGATGTCAGTTCTTCACTGTGCAGGGTCTTCAACCCTTGACAACTAGAATTTGTTTCTGCTGAGTTCCTTTCTCCATGTTCTGCTTACTAACACACCTTCCACCAGATTTGCAGTCCTCAAAGTCACCACCTTCATCAGGGTATCACATCTGTTCCTCTGATCTCAGGCCTTCAGGATAGGCAGGGAGCCGTGTTACTGGCAGATTATCCGAGATAAGGATAACACAGAAAGCCCACCAGGTTCACATTGGGTGGTCTGGTGGGGGTGGGGGTGGGCTGCCTTGGGTTGCAAGATTATTGCAAAAGTAAAATACTTAAGCAACGGTAAGGGATTGGCTAACGAAATCACACACCAGGAAACCTAGAGGTAGGTGGTTCCAGAGTTGGTTAAGCGATCACGTGGCTTTTTTGGGGTTTTTTTGCCTTTGATTGTCACCTGCCAACCTTTGAAAATGTCTCTCCTTACCTTAGTCTCTGCGACTGCTATGTGAAGGGGCTTTGTGGGTGGCAGGAGAAGGGAAGGGTGGGGCCTAGGTTTCAGCTGGCTGGGTAAGTGAGTGAGTCACTGGGTGGCTGGGCCCCTTCAACCCCATGTAAGGACAGGCTGCAGCCGCCCACTGCCCGCCCGAACTGTGTCTGGACAGAAATGGGCATGTCTGCTTTGCACAAGGCCCCGCCTCATGCTCGGATAACCCTGTGAATCAGGACGGCTAGAGATGCTTATCATCCCTTTTCTCCCCACGAGTCACGGGACCCCCGAAGTGGAAACGACTCCTGTCCTCACCTAGAAATCCAGGCCTGAGCTGGGAAGAGAACTGGTATCCTGTCTCCAGTTTGGTACTAGATTTGCTGGAGCAAGAAGGGCCAATCAGGATACAGAGAAACTCTCGGGTGCCCCTTTATCCTTTAGGCTTGTTTCTAAGTCCCATCTCCCGGCAACCAGACGCCTGGTGCTGTCTCCTTCTGCCCACACGGCCCATTGTCTGCTGGTTTCCCTGGGTGAGATAGAGGTAGGGCTGGGGCAGAGTGTGGTGGCTGTGGAATGTCTGGGGGTATCTAGGTCTTTGGTAGCATCTGATGGTATTGACTTAGCTACGATGGAGGTCTAGTAGCCTTTGGGACTGTGTGTGAGCTGGGAGTGCTGAATCTTAGCCACTGGACCACCAGGGGAGTCCCAAGGAAGTCAATTTTTAACAAAGGAGGGCAGGAATTGGCTGGCTGGGAGGGATTTGCTATAGGAGCTGGTGCTAGGGAGAGTGTGATGCCAGCATATGTGGGTGCCTGTGGGTGGGGAGGGAGGGCCATCTGAAGTGTAAGCTGGTGTATGTGTGTGTGTGTGTGTGTGTGTGTGTGTGCAGGAAGAGGGCCGATGGTGTAGACATCCAGGACCAGGAACTGTAATACCAGGGTTCTTTCTGCCATGTGTCAGCCCTGGAATCTTGGAACTTAACCACCTAGAGTCTCAGTTTTCCTAGCTGTAAAATGGGGATGCTAGGAATCTCCTTCACAGGGTTGTTAAGAAGATCTAGACAAATGGATGTGAGGGCGCTCCCAGGGACACAGAGGGAGGGATGCTCTGGGGGAGGGGTGGGGAGGAGTTCTGCTCCTCCCCTTGGGCCCTCTCTGGAGCTGGGGTGTCAGGTAGCATTCAGTTTGGGGAAGATTAGGGCAGGGCAGCTCCAAGCGCCTGCCCTTCGGTTTCCTCCCTTGCTGCCTTGAGTGCCCCAGGCAGCACTAAATCAGGTCACCACTTGCCTTTCCTTGCCTTAACTGTCATGCACATGGCTCCTGCCCAGCTCCCAATCCAGGTCACCATCTCCCCGCCCCTCCCTGCACCAGTGGCCAAGGAGATGGCCTCACAGTTCTCTTGTTCTTGAGCGCTTGCTGTTTATTATTCCCTGGCTGTGTGTCTGACACTGGGCCAATTGCTTTAGGAAGAAATAGCAGTACCCTTTGCAGCATGCTGTCTGCCAGGCTCCATCATGAGATGGGCTTCCCTGGAGGCTCAGATGGTAAGGAATTGCAGAAAAGGCCCACAATTCAGGAGACCCAGGTTTCATCCCTGGGTTGGGAAGATCCCCTGGAAAAGGGCATGGCAACCCACTCCAGTATTCTTGCCTGGAGAGTTCCGTGGACAGAGGAGCCTGGTGAGCTCCACAGTTCATGGGGTTGCAAAGAGTCAGTAACTGAGCGACTAACACTTTCACTTTTATCATGAGATTATCTCCTTTATGAAGATATGATCACTTCTGCAGTATGAGGCTCAGAAAAGGTAAGGATCTCCATCAAGGTCGAGCGACAGAGCCAAGGCTGAAACCGAGATCTGTCTGATTCCAGAGCTCGTGTTTTTAATCCCTGAGGTCCTGTGTTTAGAGGACAGAGGACGGAGGGGTGCAAGTGGGAGATGGGGCTGCAGGCACCAGGGGAGGTCAGGTAAGGGTCATTCTGGAAGTCAGGGAGTAGTCTGGTGGGCGGATGCTGGGCCTGAGGGAAAGAGGAGGGGAAAGGCCTGTAGTATGATGGGAAAGTCCACACACACTCACCTAGACACCCATATGGTATATGACACCCAGACACACACACAAAGGGGAGAATCCCACACACCCGCACACACATGTGCAAGGACCTCAGCACAGGTGGCGCTAGTGGTAAAGAGCCTGCCTGCAATGCAGGAGATGTAAGAGACATTGGTTCGACCCCTGGGTTGGGAAGATCCCTGGAGGAAATGGCAACCCACTCCAGTATTCTTGCCTAGAGAATCCCATGGACAGAGGAGCCTGCGGGCTACACTCCATGGAGTTGAAAAGTCAGGCACAACTGAACATACATGCACGCAACAAGACAGACAGACAGACACATGTAGAAGATGCACACAGACCCAGAGGTCCACGCTCACACTGATACACCTCAGTGACATCCACAGACCCAGTAACACGGAGGCTCACGCACACAGGCATAGAGAGGCAGACTCCCACACGCACACACGTCCTGGAGGGAAGGGAGGGAGCAGCCAGGGCTGCCCCGTTTCCCGGCCTCCTTTTCTAAGGTGAAAGGAAAGCCTTCCCCAGAAACGCTGAGTCAGCAGCGGGTGACAAATGAGCCCGGGGCAGCGGGTTCGGGCGGGAGCACTTAACATGCGGATTGCGTCGTGCCAGCGCCAGCCCCAGCGGGCGAGGGGGCAGGGAGCGCCGGCTGCCCGCGGAGGGGGAGGCCCCAGGGAGGAAGTGACTCACTTTGACTTTGCAAACACCGGACCTGCCGCTCAAGGTCAAGCAGCAGGACTGCCAGCCGGCTTCCTGCAGGGAGGAGGGGATGGCCCGGCTAGTGGGGAGTGGGGGGCTGGGAGGGCCTGGATGCAGGTGGGGAGGCAGACAGGGGCCTGGCCCTCCCCACTGTGGCGGGGCTCTACCACAGCGGAGGACGGGAAGGTGGACTGGGGAGACCCCTGAGTGCTGAGGTTCGGGTCAGGAGTGACCACGGCTGACTGGGGGAAGGGGGATTGATCCTCAGGTCCTTCTCTGGCCTCTAACACTCCCCCTACCCACCCTCCCCAGTGGAATCCAGTGCGAGGTCACATCACAGCAGCTTGAGTGGCAGCAGCCGCCCCTGGCCCGGCCCGTTCTGGCCTCTTGCCCCCTGAGATCTGACCCAGCTATGCCCCAGTGAGATCTTTTCAAAACGTCAATCACATGAGTTCCGCTGCACCGAGAATAAATGCAACCGCTGGTGAGAGGCATCTTCCAAGTGGGACGCTCTTGACAGTGAAATGAAATTTCACTATTTAAAAAACGACACCAGGACAGCGTGCGTGAATGGGGGTTATTCTGGGCAGGCAGCCCTGCTTCGGGCTTGTTCGAACCTCAGAGACCTTGTCCCCACCCCCAGCTTGGCCCGCCTCCTCGGACAGACTGTCCCTTACCATCCTGCTGCCAGTCATGCTCCACACACTTCCTCTGCTTTATTTCCTTCATGGCATTTCCTGCTACCTGGATTTATCTTTTTGTTCGTCTGGTTAGTTCTTTCCTGTCTGTCTACTCCTCCCTCTGTAAGTATATATGGCTTCCCAGAGT
The DNA here is from genome assembly GCF_963930625.1 of Muntiacus reevesi. NCBI lineage: Eukaryota > Metazoa > Chordata > Mammalia > Artiodactyla > Cervidae > Muntiacus > Muntiacus reevesi. The sequence continues at coordinate 84,834,187 of NC_089255.1, read as the reverse complement.
GCTCAGTGGTAAAGAATCCGCCTGCCAATGTAGGAGACACAAGAGACTCAAGGCACAAGTGTTCGATCCCTGGGTCGGAAAGATCCCCTGGAGGGGGACATGGCAACCCACTCCAGTATTCTGGCCTGGAGGATTCCAGGGACTGTATAGTCCATGGGGTCACAAAGAGTCGGACACGACTGAGGGACTTTCACTTTGAGAAAATAGGAATGAATACACTTTCTCTTCTGTGTTATTGATGACTCTGGGTCCTCCACTCCCCAGATGTCACTTCCTCTCTTGAGACACACTTGGCCTGCCTGGGAATCCAGAAGTGGAGAATTCCTTTCTGTAAGGAGCCTCTGGGAGGTGCCAGCCCCATTTCCACCCCAGGTCCTGCCAGGCCACAAGCCTCAGTTTCCTCCGAGGCCGATGGGGACTGAGAGGCCGACAGGACTGAGCAGGTCTCCCTGTTCAGAGGCCGACCGCTGGTTCCGTGAGGTCAGTCCCTCAGTTCAGTGCTCAGTCGTGTCCGACTCTTTGTGATCCCATGAACTGCAGCACACCAGGCCTCCCTTGTCTATCACCAACTCCCGGAGTTTACTCAAACTCATGCCCATTGAGTCGGTGATGCAATCCAACCATCTCGTCTTCTGTCATCCCCTTCTCCTCCTGCCTTCGATCTTTCCCAGCATCAGGGTCTTTTCCAATGAGTCAGCTCTTCGCATCAGGTGGTCAAAATGTTGGAGTTTCAGCTTCAGCATCAGTCCTTCCAATGCATATTTGGGACTGATTTCCTTTAGGATGGACTGGTTGGATCTCGTTGCAGTCCAGAAATGAGACAAAGTGTTCATGTCCTGGCTGTGTGGCTGCAGTGTCCCCTCTGAGCTCGGAGGATGTTTACTGCTTCTGACTTGTCACTCCTGTCTTCTCCATTCCCCCTGCCCCCGAGTGTGGGTCCAGTAAGATAAGGATCATGACTTATCAGTGCTTTGGAAGGGATTCTAGGCAGAGGAGGCCCGTAAGGGAGTATCCTTAGCAGAGATTTACTCCCGGGGTACACCCGGGGCACAGGAGGCTGATGAACCCTCTTTCTCCCCCAGGGCCAGCCTTTCTGCTCCCGCCCTTACTCCATCTCCACTAGCTGGTCCTGCGGCTCTGGCCTGGCCCTTCCTGCTTCGGAGGCTGGAGAAAATAGAAAGTGAAAGCGGCCGTGGGGAGGAGGAGGGCCCAGGGGGCACACAGCCTGCCAGCTGCCAGCAGAGGGACCCCAGCAAGGGAGGGCAGCTCCTGGCCCCCTGGCCCCCTGCCCTGGGGGACCTGCACAGCTCTCAGCCTGGCCCGGGCCTGGGGCTCCTTCCTGCGGCAGCGCTGGGCAAAGCAGGATGATTGAGCAGTGAGAGGGTGGCCTGAGGCCACTGCTCCAGAGTCTTTTGTCCTGACTCAACCTCCTGCGTGGGTGAGAGGAGGGGAGGGAGGGAGGCCCTGGCAGCAAGGGGTTGTCCCGTGGGGTGGGTCAGGAGCCAGAGTGGCCGGCTTGGCTCCCGGGTCGGGTCAGGATGCTGTCTGTCTCGGCCCAGGCGGCTCTCTGCAGGGCCCCTTTCAAAAGGGAGGCCCGAGGTGTGGGTGGGGGCAGAGGAAAGTGAAAGTAGAGACAATAGTCTCAGTCAACTTCCAGCCAACCACAAGCTGGCCCTGAACCAGCCAGGTGCCTCATGATTGCAGCCTGGAAATAGCACCTGGGCCACTGGCCCATCCTCGTTCGTCCGTTTGTTCAAGAAAAAATTGTGAGAGTTCTCTGTGCATAAGACACTGTTGAAGACACAGGGGACAAGCCATGGAAACAGAGTTATTAAAAAAAATCCCTACCTTCATGGAGCTTACATTCTAGTGGAAGGAAAAATAGTCAATAATCAAAGAAAAATAGTACAGTAAGTAAAATATTAACATCAGTTCAGTCGCTCAGTCGTGTCCGACTCTTTGCGACCCCATGAATCGCAGCACGCCAGGTCTCCCTGTCCATCACCAACTCCTGGAGTCTACCCAAACCCATGTCCATCGAGTCAGTGATGCCATTCAGCCATCTCATCCTCTGTTGTCCCCTTCTCCTCCTGCCCCCAATCCTTTCCAGCATTAGAGTCTTCTCCAATGAGTCCATAGTAAAGTAAAATAACTGAAACAGTGCATAAGCTGATGATAGATGCTGGGGAAAAATAAAGAAGGGAAACAGGAAAGCCATGCTGAGGTGGGGACAGGTTTGTAATTTTAAATGGAGAGGGTATCTTGCTGAGAAGGGGACACCGATTCTGATTCAGTGTCTCTTTAATTCGTGTGAAAAATCAAGGATGCAGATATGATTATTATCATCCCCCTGAAGGCCAAGGAAATCAAACCCAAGGACGAGTCCAAGGTCAAATGTCTGGGAGGTGGAAGAGCTACAATTTGAGCCGAAGCTGTGTCTGTGTCTGTAACAACCACGTGCTCTTGGGCAGACAGACAAAGAGAGGACAGAATGGAAGGGAAGAGGGAAATAAAGGCCGTATGGGGGCCTTGCAATGGTGGCCATCTGTTTTCCAAACTGAAAATCAGGACACGATCTGAAAAGATTTTCCTGTTGCTCGTAATGAGAGTGGCTGCCTGGGAGATGTGGTTTGGTTGCTGGCCTGAATGGTGGGATTTCTGAGACATTCCAGTGGCTTGTGGGGCCCACGAGGCAGTCCAGGGGTAGGGCATTGCCATGGCAACCCCAGCCTAGCCTCGGGGCCAAGAGCCTGGTGCAGGGCCACATGGCAGAGAAGCCACACTGGGCATGGACCCGAGACTCTGGAGGCCCAGGGGCAGCCAACACCAAGGAGACAGCGGAAAGTGGGGAGGGGTATGGCCCACAGCCCATGTTCTGGGCCAATTGGGAGGATGGGCTGGCAGGTTCCAGAAAGCCCCCTGGCAGGCATCTGTGAGGCATGTGGGGCAAGAACCTAGGCTTTCCTGTTAGACAAGTCTGGCTTGGAATCCTCCAGCTCTCTGGCCCTGGGCAAGTCACACAACTTTGGTGAGCTTTTGTCTCCATCTGTGAAATGGGATGTTAACTCACCTCCCAAATAGTTGCAAAGATGATCACATTTTGAGATACTGCGTGAGTTGTACACCAGCCTGCAGACCTCAGACGTGGTTCCTGCTGTTTGCATCCACCCAGCGGGGCACTGGGGACCTGCCAAGGTGGTGAACGGGTGGAAGGGGAAGAACTGTGGGGCTTGGGAAACGGATGGCCCGGTCAAGCAGGGCATGGCAGGTTCCCAGCCAAGCGCTGCACGTGGGCTGGGGCTTAGTCAGCAACCAAAGAACAATGTCCGCCCCAAACAGCCAGGCGCGCAGTGCGAGCCTTTCCCCCAGCTCCCACCACTGTGCAACCCCAGTGCCCTGGTCCACAGGCCTTTCCACGTGCTCACCCCTGCTCTGGCATCCTGCGGGCCCCAAGGCCCACCGTGCCCTCTGCTCAGGTGAGCAGCAAGATGCCCCCAAGGTGGAAGAAGGCCATGCCCACTGCTCCTGCTGGCGTTGCTTTCCTTTCTGCCAGGCTGCCTGAACCTCCAAGTAAACTCCTGGCTGCCCCCACTACTGCTTCTGGAAGATTGTCCTCGAAGAAGGGAAAGAACAAGGGATTTAAAGGCTTTTTACATCCCTCCCGTTTCCATGGACTGAGTGGCACCTGCTCTGGCCACAGTCATGGCAGAGTTGAGGGCAGCTGGAATCTAGCTCAATTTTTACCAATAATTCATTGTGTGACCTTGGGCATCCTTTCTAGACCTCCTTTCCTTCATCTGTAAAGTGAGGGGTTTAGACTAGATCGTCTCTCAAGTCTAGCTGTAACATCTAAATGATGGTGAAACTGTTTACTTCAGATTGGGACTCTAACCCATGTGACTGGGACTTGAACTCAGCCAAAACCCTGCTTGGGACTTGAACCCACGTGGCTGGGACTCGAACCAAGCCAAAACCCACAGTACCTGGTTTCAGAACCTAATGAAGCTCAGGTTCTTGATGTCTCATCGCAGAAAGAATTCAGTGAGAGACAAAGTGATAGGTAAGTGGATTTATTCAGATATAGACAGAAGCACACTCCACAGACAGAGTGTGGGCCATTGCAGAGGGTGAATGCAGCCGGGAGATTTGGTATGGTTAGTTTTTATAGGCTGGGTAATTTCATATGCTAATGAGTGGGAGGATTCTTCCAACTATTTTGGGGAAGGGCTGGAAGTTTCCAGGATTTGGGCCACCGCCCACCCGGTCTTTTAACAGTGCTGTGGAACTGTCACAGCTTGTTGATTGAGGATTAAGGTCTAGTCTTGTCTGCCGTCTTGGTCCCACTTGATTCTAATCGGTTTTTGTTGTGTCCTTAGGCTAAGTCATTCTTTCAAAAGTTGTGTCCTGCCCCTTTCCCTCCTATTACAATGACATGCCCTGAATTTCCATCCATTTGTTCATTCCTGGCACTTATCACTGTATTTTTTGTTTGTTTGCTAGTTGTCTGCCTTACTCCACGCCAGTTCCAAGAGGGAAGGGGTTTTGTTTGCTTTGTTCGCTGCCGCATTTCTGCCACCTCCAAGACGGCATGATGGAAGGTGGGAGCTTGCCTTTGACTGAGTCATGCCAGGAAACCGAAGGTTGCAGGCTCGAAAGGGGACCCCTCAGAGAAGCAACCCCTCGGAGTCAAGGCAAGGACTGGAGAGTCCCCAGGGCTCAGCACAGCGTAGGGGGTGGGCCTGAGGGAGTGCGGCCAAGCTGCGCTGTGGGAGGGGGCGACGGGGGACAAGAGCTGAGGCCTGTGGCTGGGGGAACAGCGGCGTCATCCCATGTCCCAGCAGGAAAGTGAGTGGGGAGTGGAGACCCCCACTCTTTCTCCTCCTGCTTCTAACCTCGGGCCGCAGCATCCTATTGGCTGAATCCAAGCAGAAGCCAGAGAGCAAGAGAGCTGCCTGACACAGTCCTTAGAGGCCAGGACCCGGGGCACAGACGGGGTGGGAAAGGGCAGACTTGGATCTGGAGGGGGATATATGGCGGCCATTCACCGCGTGTGCAATAGACATTCGCTGAGCGCTTGCTCCATGTCGGAGTTTGCACAGTGGAGACAAAAATGTGATGCGAACGTTGGCAGAGCAAGGGCTCTGTCTGCCCTGAAGGCAGCTCGAACACACTTTGCCTGGGTCTGGAAAGAGCCCCCCGCAACACACACGCACACACACTTCTCTCCGCCAGAGGGTCTCCCTTCACTGTCTAATTTGGGGGCAGCAAGTAGATAAATCAGTCTGATTTACAAATTACATTGACAAATGGAAATGAGGGTGAACTGGTGAAGGAGGGGGAGGGGCTCGGGAAGGGGTGGGCGGGGGCTTGGTGGTGGGAGGCGCTGGGTGATGGGAACTGGTGGCCTGAGTCATGAATCAGCCCACAGGAAGGTGACCTTGGAGTTGTGGTTCAGGCTCCAGAGTTTGAAGGGTCTTAATCCCACTCCATCAGTCATTTGATCTTGGGCCTTGATTCGATTTCATCACCTCCGAAAACGGGTGAGGGGGTGGATATATAGGGCATAGGAATTTGGGGAGGATTAAACAAGAATCTGTGCAAAAGGCCTAGCCTGGTGTCTCTGGGCACACCAAGAGCACTATTATTATAATTAGAAACAAGAGCCACCATCGCTCCTCCCCCCCACTCCCCGCCCACACCCCACGCCAGCACTATTCCAGTTCTCACTGGCAAGCGACCGCCACCCCCTCTCCAGCTCCATTTAGTTCTCAATGTTTTAGGTCATTCTATGCCTGGCGTTCTGCCAAGGCTCTGACAAAGACAGGAGTTTCTGCTCATTCATCCTAATGCAAGTTTCTGCGTTTAGGACAATAGGGGGGAAAAAAAATGCATGAAAGGGCTCGCTGCCTGTGGAGGGGAAATCTGCTTAGAATTGAAAATCTGAATTCTTCCTTGGCCCAGCTCTCTCCTCCCAGCGCTTTGCCAAAGGCTGGCTGGGAGAGGAAGAGGAGGGGGGGGAAGGGGTGGGGGAGGAAGACCCGGCCCAGGACCACCGAAGGGCGGGCTGGGGGTGGGGGGCAGGGGCGAGGCCCCGGTTCGCTTGGGTGAATGGCTTTCGGGGTGGCTGAGGAAGCCTGCCAAAAAGGCAGAGGGAAAAGGCCAGCCCCGGGTGGCGCTGCTGCAGCACGGTTTCCATGGCGACACCAGCTGCGGCGGGGCCGGGCTTGCTGGCCGCCTCCCCTCGGTTACCCGGCTCGCGGAGGAGGACGCATCTGACAGGTCGCCTTGGCCCCGTGCGTCACCAGCCGATGCCACCCTGTTCTAGGCACCAGTGCTGCCGCTCCCTGGGGAGATGGGGTCCAGGGAGCTCCCCTGCAAGCCTCTGGATAAAGCGCAGGCTTTATTCAGGCCGGGATGGAGACAGGGGCAGGCCGTGGAGCCAGATAGGCGGAGTCGGGGATGGGGCCATGGACAAGTACAAACCAGCCCCCCATCCCCCACCCCCCGGAGGCCGGTGGGCCTTCGTGAGACCTGGCGAGGCCAGATGTGTTTGTTAAAGATGCCTCTGGAGGGCCCTGGAGGATAGGTGAGGTTGGGTGAAGGTGAGAGGCATGGTTAGGGCTGGCTGGATGAGAGGTTAAGGGAAATCCGGCAGAGGGACAATGGCCTGACCTAGGGCACCAGCAGGAACCGGGGAGACGAGAGCTCTTTAAGCAGTGACTGTATCTGGTGCTTGGATGCAAAGGGTGATGAGCTGGAGGAGGCCAGCACATCTCCCAGAGCGGCAGGTAGGTGGGGCTGTGCTCCCCAACATGGAGAATAGGGTCAGGAACCCTTCCAGAAGAGAACTCCTTCATACCATTCTTGTCTAGCTTCTCCCCCGGCCTCCAAGCCCACCAAGAACTAGATCACAGCACAGTTGTTTACATTTGACAAAAGGGGAAGAGATAAGAAAGTGGGGGAAACAAGGTATACGAGGGTGCTCCACTCCGATTGTTTCTGACCAGGGTTCCTGGCTTCCTTAACCAAGAGAAAATGACCAGAGGCCAGACATGAAATTCACACAAGGTTTTATTGGGGCTCCTGCCTCAGCAGAGGGAGCAAGCACAAACAGGTTCCCTTGCTTTCTTGCTCCTGGAGAGGGGGCAAGTTGGTTCCCTTTTTGGGGTGAGGGTAGGGCTTAGCAGCAGCAGCAGGGATCTGTCCAGGGGTCAGGCCTGAGGGCTGGCTTAGGTTGTTTGCCCACCGCTTAGGTGGTGTCATATGCAGGGGGCATGTACATGTGCAGTATAAACTGCTTTTGCTCCTGACTTCCTTGTTTTTGCTCCAGGTTCCTCAAAAGTGGCAGTTGGTTTTTTTGGTCTCTTTGTATCTTTTGTCCAGAATTTGTCCCTGATTGCCCAAGCACGTAGTTAATTTTAGTCCCATATGGTTTCTTTGTATTTTGTTGCTGGAGGAGAGATGTGTCCAGGTACAAGCATTGCAGCTCTGCAGCAAATCGTCCCACGTCCCAGCCTGTCTCAGAAGACACACTGTCCCCTGGATGCATGCAACCTGAAGGAGCCGGTGCTCAGACCAAGCGCTGCTGGCCCCGCAAATGCAGACGGGCATCTGGTGGAACTTTGTCACCACTTTGTCACCGAACAAAATGTGCAGTCTTTTTGTTTTGTCTTGCTTTGGTCATCTTGGTATCCAAATCTTGTGTTACCATTCTATTTTATTTTTACTCTCTGCGGAACTCCTTTCACAAGCCCTGTGTCAGGGTGGGACCCTGTTTCCTGTGCTGTGAGCCATGTCTACCTGTGAGAGGATCTGTTTGCAGCCCCCTCCCTTGTTCTAAGTAAGTGGATGGGACAGGTGGGCATTGGACCCAGAGGACCTGGCCGTCCTGATCTGGGGCTCTACAGGAGGAATCTCTGCCACTTTCCTTTATGCAACAGACCTCTGTGTCTAAAGGGCTCAGTGGATACAGAACTTCCCAGGGACACAGCTACCTATGTCGTTTTTATGGGGACCCAGCTAGCCAAGGGTGCACTTCATTGGCTCCCTCCCACCTACTCTTGTCTTTCGACTCATAATTCCTTGATTCTTGGTGAGAAAATGGTGGCGGGTAAGGGGGAGTTTGGGTTATCTAGGCCAGCCCTGTGTTCCCAGCTCAGACCTCCCTGATCACCTTCTCTAATATCCTACCTCCCTCTAACTCTACTCCCAAGAACTAGTTTCTGCTTTTGCTGTATTCTCACCACCTTCTGTAATTATTTTGTTGTTTACATGTTAATATTTACATGTAATTATTCTGTTATTACCAAAGGTTTATTGTATGAGTGTATGGTCCTTGAAGCAGGGACTTTGTCAGTATGGTTCACCACTAAAGTTTCAATCCCTTAGAATGGTTTGTGGCCTCCAGGAAGTGCTCAATTTTTGCTGAAGGAATTGCCAAGTGAATGAGTGGACAGATAAACCCAAGAGAACTGGCCAGTTTTTCTTCAATGCATTCCTCCTCTGATGGGGTTCAGGAGGCTCTTGGGTGATTTTTTCCCATGTCCATCTCTCTGTTTCCAAGGAGGGCTGGACTCCAGATATTCCTGTAGATTGGACAAGGGTGTTATTTATCATCCAACACATATTTGTTGTGTGCTCATGGGTGCCAGGCCCACCATGAGATGCAGCAAGTCCAACAGGAGCAAGAGAGACAGGGTTCCTGCTCTCATGGAGCTGATACGTTAGTGTGGCAGACAGACAATAACATGAATGGGTGACTAAATACATTGTAAGTGACACAGATGAAATGAAAAAAAAAACAACCCTGTAATGGAGGATCTAATAAAAGTAGGGTAGTCACAGAAGGTCTTTCTGAGAAGGTAATGCTCTAACTGAGACCTAAAGGTTTGGAAGGAGCCAGGCCTGTGAAGAGATAATGGACTGATGTTCCAGGGAGCGAGACCAGTAAGTGCAAAGGCCCTGAGGCAGGAAAAGACTTGGTGTGCTCCAGAAGGCCGGTGGTCAGGGAGATGGGGCAGAACCTGGTGTTGGAGGGCCTTATAGCCTATGGTGAGAAGTTTGGTTTTTTCATTGAGGAATATTGGCAAGCAGACTTCCTTAGTGACTCAGTGGTAAAGATTGTTGTTTAGTCGCTAAGTTGTGTCCAATTCTTTTGCAACCCCATGGACTGTAGCCCACCAGGCTCCTCTCTCCATGGGATTTTCCAGGCCAGAATACTGGAGTGGGTTGCAGTTTCCTTCTCCAGGGGATCTTCCCGACCCAAGGATCAAACCCACTTCTCTTGCACTGACAGGTGGATTCTTATGCAGGAGAAGCGGGTTTTATTCTAGGGTCAGAAAGACTCCCTGGAGAAGGAAATAGCAACCCACTCCAGTATTCTTGCCTGGGAAATCTCACGGACAGAGGAGCCTGGCGGGCTGCGGTCACGGGGTTGCGAAAGAGTTGGACACCGCTTAGCGACAACGCAACACACTGACAACCATTGTCAGGTTTTCCCAGGTGAGTGATGGGCTCTGACTCACGCTTTGGCTTCTGGATAGAGAATGGATTGGGGGTGGGGTGGAAAGCAGGATCTGGAGGTGGAGAGTGAGGAAGTGAGCGGCAACTTCGGTTAGGGTGCTAGCCACAAGAAAAGTGGGTAGAAAAGAGACCTGGCAGGATTGGGGCGGGGGGTGGGGGAACTGAGAGGACCTGTTCAGGGTGGGGACGTGGAGGGAATGAAATGCGTTTCCACGATGCCCAGCTCTCTGGCCTGAGGAATCCAATCAATCTGGTGAGCGACACAGGGTCCAGCTGCTGTCAGAGAAAGACCTGGTGTTTAATGGACACGTGAGAACCTTCCCTCCAGAGTCTGCTCGGGCTGGGGAGGAAAAAATTCCACTCCTGCTACATAAAGAGCCCCCTGGGTGCATGGCACAGCGTGGGGTCACGAGCAGATTTGTTGAGTGTTGATGTTATCCACAGTGCTACATAGCTTTGAATTATCTAATTCTTTCCCCAACTTCAGCGTCTGAAAGCATGCCTGGACCCAGTGGTTTGAAGAGAGAGTGCTCTACCTCTCAAGGGCCTTCCTGCTGAAGGGGAGCAGCTTCCGGCTCCAGAGGGCAGAACCAGATGGTGGAAGGCACAGGGATGTGGATTCTACCTCAACACAGCAAGGAAGAGATGGCTGATATCCAGAGCATTTTCACAGGGATGAGCCTCCCATCGCTGGATGTATTCAAGCAGAGCCAGTCAACCCAGGAGCCCAGTCAACAAGGAGACTGGGTTCCTATGGCTGTGAACACCCCTTTCCTCTAGCCCGCGCCCCCCTCCCCCAACCCACATCTCAGGAGTTCAGCAGCTGCCGCCTCCCAACCCCTCTGCGGTTGGCTAAGACTAAGCGGCTAAGTCACAGCTAAGCCTGCCCTGCTGGCTCTGGGTTTAACAATCTCTGTCCTCCCTGCCTGTCGTGGCCGGGGAAGAGCAATCCCCAGCGTGGGTGGAGCGGTGGGGCCCGGCTGGTGCTGTGCGGGCCTGTCCAAGGCCTCCCCGCTTTTCAGGAAAGGGCGTCCTCGGGTCTGCCGGGCTACTGCAGCCGGGTGTGGTCGCCGGACTCCTGCAGGGACGCTCCAGGGGCCTCGTGGATGTGAGGAGGGGGCTCTCCTGCCCAAAGCGATCGGGGTCAACCCCAGCTCCCCGACCTCTCCCAGCAGCGCCCCTAGATGGACAGAACTCTACCCAGCGAGTCCTGGGGGAGTGGGACCCGCACAGGCTGAGACACTGCAGGCTGCCTGGTCCCAGCTGCGGCGGAGGGTGGGTTAACACTTCCAGCAGGCTCTGAACTCTGCCAGGCGTGACCGCTTGGCTCCAGGGCTGGTCTCAGCTGCTGCAGTGAATCCCTCTGAGCTTCCAGAGGGGAGAGAGTTGGGACCTTGTGCCCGCCTCCGGGGAGGGCCGGGGTCTAGTAGGGGGAACAGGATCCTTGGTGTGAAGCAGCTGTCCTTCAGGGACAGGACTGCAAACTCCTCTTCTGTCAAAACGCTGACGATGGTAATGACAGGAATAATGCCAGGCAGGAGGGAGGGTATGAGTGGCCCTGCTGGAGGAGCTGCCCAGACTTTCCAGTGGGCATCATGGGGAGGGGTGTCGCCTACCTGGGGTGGACTTCCCCTTCTCTTGGCTGTGGCCCCACGCTTGGGGGCTAGTGTGGAGACAGCAGCTTAGCATTCCTGACTTCTCAGATTGGAGGCCCAGTTGAGAGCTGACGGGTGTGTGGGTGGGTGGGTGGGTGGGGTGCTGGCTGGGGCTGCCCTGCAGTGGGGGCAGCGAGGCCTCCAGTTTGTCCAGGCCAGCTGACCCTGTTATTTTTAGCTCTGGAATGCTCCTCCCAAGCCCCCTTCTGTTTATCTTGCTTTTGTGTCTCTGTTCCTCTCCAGGAAACCAGGCTGCAGGAGTGGGATAAATGGAGGGAAGTGGGGAGGAGATTGGGGAGGGGGGCGCTGATGGAACGGGAGAGGTTGGTGGGGGCCTGGGCTGGAGGAAGAGGTGTGTGCAGCTCCAGCCTGCCCCTCCCCCAGGCCCAGGGGCTGCCTCTTTCTCTTTCTCTGCATTTCTTGGGGTTGGGACCCCCAGGAAGCCTTCCTCCTCCTCCACCACCCTGTACGCGCACTTGTCATCAGCCTAGGCCTTGGGCAGTCCCGTCCCATCAGCTGTCCTCTTGGAACTTCAGAGGTCAGACCTAGATGAGGGGTGGGGAGGGTTGGCCCCCAACCCCGGGCCCTGGGTCAGGACACTCTGGGATCCCTTGAAGGAACTCCTCTCTGAAAATGAACAGGCGTGGAGAAGGGCACTGGGTGAACTCGGCTCTTCATCCTTGTAAAATGGGAACGACAGCCTCTCCTCTCCCTGAGGGGACTGTCAGGGCTGCAGGAGATGGGTATGAAGCCGTGCTGACACCATGGGCAAGCTGCGAGTCTATGGTTAGGGGGTCAGCCACAGCCCATCGCGGGGCCTCTCCTGGAGGCGGTTCAGCAGCACCTGGAGGAAGCCACCTGCCTCCCCACAGCCTCCCTTAGTCGCCGCTGAAGCTCTGGTTACAGGGGAGTGTCACTCGCCCACCTGCTCCTCTCCTCCCCCCCCCCCCAGGGCTTGGGTGCTGGTGTGCGCCCTGCTGGGGATGGGGAAGACCTGCGTGGGCAGAGGCCGGGGCTTCCAGAAGATTCGGCCACCTCCTGCCAGCAGAGGGGAGGGGGCGGCGTGGGAAGGGGAGGGGAGCTTAATCCTGAAGTTTACACGATGCTTTTTCCTGAGTCAGGTGGGTGCTCTGTCTCTTCCTGTCTTTTCCTTTAAGCCGCCTTCTAGGGACAGGCCATCAGCCCTCAGGGAGGGCCTGGTGACACCTGGAGCCGGCACTCCGAGGAAGAGGCCCCGACGATGGTCAGCAGTGAGCCTTGGTCTTCCTGGGGGGTGTTGAAGGAGCGGCAGGGGCATTCTGGCCGCTAACTGCGGTCAGAGGGTCAGTCGATAAATGACTGTGATCCAGGCTGAGCGGCAGCCTTGGAAAACCGTTCGCAAAGCGAGGTGGGCCTGCCCAGACCAGTCCTGGGTGCAGGAGAGGGAGGGAGAACCATCTAGGATGCCCAGGCAGGGCGGGCAGGGGGGCCTGCCACCACCTAGAGCCAGAGGAGAGGCAGCAGCTGCTGTCCCCGGAAAGGCACTGACCTTTAGAAGAGAAGACAGAAATAGCTGGGGAGAGGAGAAGAGAACCATGTGGGGAGGTGTCCAGGCTAGGCAGGGGCAGGCCCAGACACGAGGGAGGGAAGAAAGCCCTGCTCCAGACACTCACTGTGCTGGCATCTCATGCACTTTCACTTATTCCCGCCTGCCCCCTTCTCCAGCTTGCGGGGTATTGGCATCTCCATTTCACAGATGAGAAGACTGAGGCTCAGAGGGGGTGTGGCCAGGCTGGTAATTGCGGAACTGGGACTGAGCCAATCCCAGCTGGTCTGACAGTCTACTCCTCTCCAATGCCTCCAGGCCTCCTCCCGTGCCTAATTACCGCTGCCACGCTGGGTTGGGGCGGGGTGGAGGTATTTAGCTGAACTGGCGCTCGCTGGTCTGACGTCTTCTGGGGGAAGATGAGATCCCCTCACTCAGTGAGGCCTGCTGCTAAGTCATTTCAGTCGTGTCCGACTCTTTGCGACCCCACGGACTGTAGCCCGCCAGACTCCTGTGTCTGTGGGATTCTCCAGGCAGGAATACTGGAGTGGGTTGCCACGCCCTCCTCCAGGGGATCTTCCCGATCCAGGGATTGAACTTGCATCTCTTACGCCTCCTGCATTAGCAGGCAGGTTCTTTACCACCGTTGCCACCTAGGACGCCCCAGTAAAGCCTGGAGTCCTCGAAAAGTGAACCGCAACTACTGTTGTTTCTTAAGTGACCCCAGAGCCCCTGCATTTTGGCCGCCTGTGAGTGATTTTCCTTCACTTCCTTCCTCACAGAGAGAGAGACGGTCACTAGCTCCTCACCCACTTCCCCCCAGTTGTGCAGGGCTCACGGCTGAGTCCTGGGAGACCCCTCCCCTTTGACAGTAGCGAGGATGAGCCTGTGGGAAGGCCCTTGCTCGAGCCACGGGGCTGGGAAGGAAGGTGAGAAGAGCAGACTCAAAAATAATGCCGTCTGGGTGGCTGGTGCCCCCTCTCCCTCCCCACGGGCAGCTCCGCAGCCTGGGCAGCTCCCAGCTGTTTCTGCTTATCTGAAACCGGGGAGGTTGGTTGCCTGGATACCAGGGCTCCTGATTAGCAGTTAGGTCCTTCTGGGGCAGGCGGAGCTGCGCATCCGCAGCCAGCTGGGCGTGGCATCCCCAGGCTTGGCTGAACCAGCTCTTGGAAAGGTGGTGAAGGAGGATTCAGGCGGGCAGCAGGGATTAGGGTGGGGGGCACTGAGGAAAAGACCCCCTTTGCCGGGAGTTGGCTAAAAGTGGTGCTTTACAGTCAGAGAATCTGGGCCTTGTCACTTGCTGGCTGTGTGACGTTGGTCCCATGAACCTGTCTGAGCCTGTTTCTCTGCTTCAAAGGGTTGTTTAAAGAGTAAATATGATTAGCTGAGTGCTCAGCATGGTGACCTTAACCCTTTGCACCCACCTGCTACAGTCGGGCCCCTGTGGGCCCTGTTGTCTGTCCATGTCCTCCAGGGAAGCCGTGTGGGGTCCGCGGGCTGTGGAGCCTTGCAGGCGGTGGTCCAGCCCCTGCCTCCTGATTTCGGTGCCCCCACCCCCACGCCCCTCCGTGTGTAGCTGGGGCCTGGGAGGCAGGCCCAGGGCTGGAGTAGAGAAGACTGGACCAGAGGGCTCTCCTGAAACCCGCGCAGAGCAGGCAGTGGGTCAATAAAAGACAGCAAATGGCTAAAAGGCCCCCGTGATCCTTGAGGTGTGTGTGTGGTCATCATAGACACTCTTCTTGACTCTCCTGCCATAAGAAAAGGGCAGAAAAGGAACGGGGTGGCGGGGGCAAGGAGGGGTATCATTTCCCTGGGGCCTGGCTCGCTCTCTCCTCTGAATGGAGCAGGAGATGAGACTGTGTCAGTATCGCAGGGAGTGGAGCCCATGAATAATGCAGAGGAGCTTGGGCCGCTAGGAAATGGTCACCAGCCCATCAGAGCAGAGAGTGGGCCTCGAATACAAAGTGGAGGGGTGCCTGGGGGCTGGAAGGGAGGGAAGGGAGGGCTTGGCGCTGCCCTTGGGGCTCTGAGCTGAGACTCGCTGTCCCTGCGTTGGTCCTGGGATCACACGGACCTGCCCGTGGCACCTAGAGCAGCTTGGGGACTGCAGACCCGGCCCGACTGCTGACCTGGCCTTCTAGCTGGTTAGGACAGGAGGCAGTGCCTAGCCATCAGTACTCTTCCAAGCAGAATAGTTCAGTTCAGTCGCTCAGTCGTGTCTGACTCTTTGCGACCCCATGGACTGCAGCATGCCAGGCTTCCCTGTCCATCTCCAACTCCTGGAGTTTACTCAAACTCATGTCCATCACATTGGTGATTCCATCCAACCATCTCATCCTCTGTGGTCCCCTTTTCCTCTTGCCTTCAATCTTTCCCAGCATCAGGGTCTTTTCCAATGAGTTGGTTCTTCGAATCAGGTGGCCAAAGTATTGGAGTTTCAGCTTCAGCATCAGTCCTTCCAATGAATATCCAGGATTGATTTCCTTTAGGATGGACTGGGTGAATCTCCTTGCAGTCCAAGGGACTCTCAAGAGTCTTCTCCAACACACAGTTCAAAAGTATCAATTCTTTGACACTCAGCTTTCTTTATAGTCCAACTCTCACATCCATACATGACTACTGGAAAAACCAAAGCTTTGACTAGATGGACCTTTGTTGTAGGCTTAGAGATAAACTTGCTCAGGCAAATTTCCAGAAGCTTGGGAACTGGGGAAACTCTAAGGAAGGGGTGTTGCTTAAGAGTTAAAAGAAGACAGTGAATCCCATCATGGGGGGTTTGGGTGGAGGAGACCCCCAGCTCTCTATCTCACCCTAGGCGGCCTCAGAGTTACACCTTTGGACTTTCTTTTTCTGAGTTCAGAGGAAATCTATGGAGGATTTGAACAGAACAGAGACAAGATCAGGTGTGAGTGAGCAAATCCACTCAGGCTATGAGTGGAGACTGCAGGGTGGCCAGAAAACCTGGAGATGTGGATAACGGGATGGTGTCCTGCAAGATCAACAAGCCATTTATTCTGCACTCACCTTTGCCTCTAGCCTTGGCGGTCACACTGTGATCTGGGAGAGAGGGAATGCATGCGGCGAGGAGTGAAGGAGCTGTTAGAGGCGTCCCGGACCAGAGGCCGGTGTGGCCGAGGGCTGGGCAGAGTTCGGGGATCGAAATGACCACTCTTGGTGACTGGCTCAGTTTGCCTGGTGGGGAGAAAGGCCTCAAAGGAGACTGTTCGGCTTCTGGCCTGGGCAACTGGGTGCTGGGGGTTGGGGATGGGGCTTCATATGCAGAAGAGAAGCCCCGAGAGGCTCAAGAGGCTCGGGGAGCTGGGAGGTGGCGGCTGGAAATCAGGTCAGGAGTTGGAGAAGGGGCCTTGCTGCTGAGATGGGCCCTCAGTGCTAGACCCGCAGCCCTGCTGCTGCACACCCCCAGCCCACCCCACAGCCCACAGGAAGAGAGGGGTCAGGTGAGGCTCCGTTAAAGTCCTTGTGGTTGGGGCCTGGGGCTCTGGGTAATTCTGCTTGAAGCCCAGGGCACTCCGAGGCCCGCCTTCCCTCTGCTAGCCGTCGGGCCCTGGAGCAGCCCCGTGAGGCTCTTCCCTGTGGGCGACACCTCAGGAGAAAGTCTTCCTCCTTCACCACCTCCTTCTCTGCCAGCAAAGTGCCCCGAGGGGCTCGGGTGCCTGGCAAGCACCTGGCAAGGGGTGCCCGGGGGTGTTGCCCTGCGGTGGTGGAGGTTGAGTGCAAGCCTCCCCCTCCAGGGGGTGGGTGTTTACGCTCTCAGTCGCCTCCCAGCACTGGCCCCGCAAGGGCTCCTGGGCCTTCTCTCCTGGGCCTTCCCTCCTGGGCCTTCTCTCCCTGTCTTCCCACACACAACTGCGCTAGGAAGGGGTTTCCCGTGAGTCCCCAGATCCCATGTGTATGCAAGCAATCCAATCACGGGGCCAGCAACAGCCTCCAGGGAGGGGCAGCCCATGAGTCGCCCGAGTAAGGGAAGAATGGAACCAGATCAGCTAAAATTGGAGGGGTGGGGTCTTAAGCAGGCTGTTTGGGGAGGCCCAAAAGGCCAGGAGAGGCTGCAGAAGAGCAGGGCGCTGGAGGGGAAGAGGTTCTGGGGCTGGCAGGAGACGGTGGGTCCTGGTGAGCTGGTGAAGACAGGTGGGTGTCAAGTCAAGTGAGGAACGGGGAAGACAGATCAAAGTGTCCTGGCAGGGCCTGGGAAATAGGATATCGTTTCTTCCCATGTGCTTCATTCATGTCCACATCCCTGCTGTGTTCCAGGGAACGTTCCAAAGATGTAAAGACAGGACACAGTCCCGGTCCTGGAGCATCTCCCCAGCTATGGGGGCAGAGACTGGACAGGGCGCTGGGAGTCAGTGTCCAGACGAGGCTAGAAGGCTGGGGCAGGGGCGGGGGTAGTGTGTCCTGGAGTGTGTGTGTGTGTGTGTGTGTGTGTGTGTGTGTGTGTGTGCATGTGTGCTCAGTTGCTCCATTGTGTCCGACTCTTTGTGACCCCGTGGATTGTAGTCTGCAGGCTGCTCTGCCCATGGAATTTTCCAGGCAAGAAGACTGGAATGGGGTGCCATTTCCTACTCCGGGGCATCTTCCCACCCCAGGGATTTGAACACGAATCTCTTGTGTGTCCTGCATTGCAGGCAGATTCTTTACCACTAGCGCCGCCTGGGAAGCCCCCTGGAGATGGTGGACCGGACTTAATCTACCTGGAGGGAGAAGTAGTGGACGTCTGGGGAGAGGAGCAGTGGTATGAAGGCTGAGAGAGAGGCAGGGAAGAGCTTGGTGCTTTTCAAGAGCCACGGTTAGGTCGCAGCACGGCTTAAGAACAATTTATGTTCGTATGTGTGTGTGTGTGTGTGTGTGTGTGTGTACACGGGTACATGCATGTGCCCTACATGCGCAGGACTGCGAGAGTTGACTTGGGGGCACAGTAGGTTAGAGCCACCTCGCCAAAGCTCCTGTGTTCTCCCCTGGAAATTTCTGGACCTTGACATGAAGGTGGAACATGTTAAATGACATGGAATGACGTCGTAAGATCTGTGTCTCGAGGACAGGCCGGAGCTGGAAGTAGCTGGCTTGGGAGCGGCCGCAGTGACCCCTGCTCGAGAGGACCGAGGCCTGACACGATACCTCACACTTGTATGGCCTTGTCTGTGCCAGGCATTGCTCTTCTCTTTGCAAAGAGGAGTTCACTTGATCATCCCGACAGTCCCATGAAGCAGGTTCCATTATCCCCACTTCACAGGCCAGGCAAGTGAGGCCCAGAGGAGTGAAGTAATTCTCAAGTTACCACACGGAAACAGGGAAGCCAGGACTCAGTCTGGTCCCGGAGTCGGTGCTGAACGGAATGGGCCCGGCTGTCAGGATGGTGCATTGGGACGGACTGAAAGGATGTCAAGGAAGAAGAACCAGGCTGACTGGAAAGCTTTAGAGGGTTGTGAGAGTCAGGAAGAGAGCAATCAAAGATGAGGGTGAGGGAGTCACACAGTGTCCCCCACCCAAAAGTCATACGTATCCGGAACCTGGAAGTGTGACCTCATTTAGAAATAGGGTCTTTGCAGATATAATGAAGTTAAAACGAGATCATACTAGAATAGTGTGGGCCCTATGTCTAAAGACTAGTATCCTTATAAGAAGGAAATACGGGCCCAGGTACAGAGAGACCTACAGGGAAAACCATGTGATGATGGAAGCAGAAACTGGTGTAATCGGTCTACGAGGAATGCCAAGGATTGCCGGTAACCATCGGAAGCTGGAAGAAACAAGCTGCTCCTCTCAAAAAACCTTCAGAACACAGGTCTGCTGACACCTTGATTTCGGATGTCTAGCCCCCAAAACCGTGAGAATAAACGTCTGTTGCTCCAAGTCACCTAGTTTGTGGTAATTTATCACAGCAGCCTTAGGAAACAAATAATCTCTCCCACTTCAAAGGAACCGAGAGGAGGATGCTAACATATCGAACATGGTCCGGTAACAGCACGGAAGGAAAAGGCAGGCATGACTCTCTAGGTGAGCCTTAGAAGAAGAATGTTGCACTGGTCTGGAAACGAGATTCTGACCGTGTAACCGTGACAGGTTCTGATGAGAAGGAGAAGGGGAGGAGCCTGAGAGACGAAGTGCATCATCGCAGAGCCGGCGGATGAGCTCAGGCTGAGAAGGACATGTTCAAAGCTGGAGGAAGGGCACAGAACCAAGGGCAAGAATAAAGGCACGTCTGAGATGGCAAGAATAGAACCCGTCCCGCCGCCCCCCGCCTGGGGCTGGGGCGTGCAGAAAGGGCCAAGGGCAAGGCAGTGTTTCAGAAGATTGGAGAGGGGACAGGGAAAGAAGGGAGCTTTAACAGTTTGGCTAGAATCGGGAAAACCTGCTTGGGGTGAGGGCTAGTTTAGCTTTCATGGATGACAGATACACCCAGGTGCTATTTGTGGTTGATCTTCTCTGTAAGGAGAAAGGAATAAGAAGCATGGCTTTTTTATTTTCTTCTTTTTAATGAAAAGAATAGCACAAATATTAGCGAGAGAAAATCGGAACCCAGGATTGGTGAGAGGACATAGCTGTAAGAAGATGAGATCCCCATCACAGGAGGCATTCAAGCAGAGGGTGGAGGGACTTCTCATCAGGGGTGTGGTAGAGGTGATTTCCCTGGGACTTTACAGAGCAGACACAAGTCATTGCTGGGCCTTCTGACCCTTGGCCCCCCCCCCCCCCCCCCACCTGCACACCACGGAGAAGGGAAGCTTGATGGTACCCTAGAGGCACTCCTGCTTGCTGGGCTTTGGTGAGGAGGTGGTACAGAATGACAGCATCGCTTTCAGAGCCTTGGCTCAAACTGGGTACTTCTGGGCAAATTGGAGCCTTGCAATACGGCGGTTTTCTTGCTATGAAGGCTTCACGACCTTAAAAGTACAACTCGGATGTTCAGTTTTGTTTTTTTTAAATCGCCAAGCACTGAATGCAACCCCTGTCATGAAAAATCCTGAGCCTCCTGCATTTCGTGCCCCTCCGAGCCTCCCAGTCTGTTCTGGGTGGCCTTAGGCCTCACCGAGAAGCACAGAGGACCAAGGGGTGGGCCTCTCTGCTGGGCCGTGGGGACAGCCAGACCCCGCTTCCCCTCCGCCTCTGCCTTTCCTCTTTGTTCTCCTCCGGTCCCCCTCTCTGCCTTTAAGGCTGGCAGGATTAGCTGACAGGGATGAGCCTGGGCTCCTGTCTTCTGTCTGTCCATCCAGTGGGGGATGGCGGGGACACTCACATGATCCGTCAGGCTCCCGCCCCCCCGCCCACCCACCATCAAGGATTTCCCAGGTGCCTCGAGGTCCGCTCCCCGTGTGATGACTGCAGGTGGGGGGGAGGGAGGAGACAGGGATGAGGTTGCCCTTGGCTAAAGGACAAGACTCCGCAGGACATTTTCTTTGACCTTGAGAAGTCCTTCCGCCAGTCCTGCCTCTCTGGAGACCCAGAGAGGGGGGTCTGGAACTTACCCCGTCGGTGGGCCGCTTGCACACATTCTCTAGCCCAGCTGAGCCCAATTCCCAGTCTGGGAGACAGGATTGGGGGGGAACAGGGGCTGCTGTGGGTATCAAGGCTGCAGTCACCTTGATACCCGCAGATATCAGGGTCTCGTTCGGCCCGCCCTGCCCTGGGCTGACCGCCTTTCTCCCCTGCTCTGCCTTTAGATCCCAGGCACCTCCTTTAGGGCCACAGTGGAGCGCCGTCTCACCTCTCTCGGCCCCAGCATGTGATGAAGAGGCCGGGTAGGGGTGGTCATGCAGCCGCCTGCTCCAGCCTTTCGGGAGAAGAGCCTCCAGTCTCTGGCCTCTTTCAAGTGCCTTTCCCTTTTTTTTCTTCAAGATCAAACAAATAAACCTGTTGTTTATTCTTTTTATACACATAACACCTGATGGCCGCAGAAAAAAAGCGAAAAGGGTGTCTAATAAGAGTCACCACCTAAAAAAGTCACTAGGAGCATTTTGGTGGGTATGATGTTTTCTGTCCTCCCCAGACACTGAGAATTCATCAGAGACAAGTCAGGCAGGGCCCCCGTGCTTTAAGAGCGCCCGTCAGTGGGAAAAATGACACGTAACCTATGTAACATCTCCTGACAAGCAAGACAGCTCCCTCTCTCCTCTGCTTCCATCCCTCCTGCCATTGATTTCCTCCCCAGAAGCCTTCCTTTGGTTTCACACATCTACTCTGTGGCAGGAAGAGGCTTTTGTGTGTAACACGAGGTGCTGGACACATGTCTGGGGTGGGTTGTGTTCTGGGCGGAGAGAAGGCAGCCATCACCTTGTCGGAGGTAGGATGCTCAGGGCTCCTTGTCTCAAGGCTGCTTGTGCCCCACGCTGCCTGGGATCAGACGGCTGCACCGCAGGGCATGGAAGGACGGGCTCCTTGCAGATGCGCCCTTGGGCCCCGTCACGGCGACAGCCGAGCCGGGGACCAAGACCCAGATGAC
This sequence comes from Muntiacus reevesi, assembly GCF_963930625.1. NCBI lineage: Eukaryota > Metazoa > Chordata > Mammalia > Artiodactyla > Cervidae > Muntiacus > Muntiacus reevesi. Next base: position 84,813,027 of record NC_089255.1, on the reverse strand, counting down.
TCCCAAGGTGCCAGTTGCCAGGATGGGGAGGGCTCCCATTGCTCTTTCTTGCCTCCCAAGTGGTGTGAAGGGGAAGGAGGGGTGGTGAGGTGATGAGGAAGGCAGGGAAACTGAGAGGGGAGGGGAGGAGAACCAGCCTTGTTTCTATAGCAACCACACATGTGAGCCAGCTGCTGTCACCATGGAAACAAAGGGGAGACTGCTCAGAGGCTGCTCGCTCTCAGGGGAGACACAATTTTTGACAAAAAAAAAAAAAATACCCTTTGATAAAAATAAAGAAAAAATAATGAAAGCCACCCTCTCTGGGATTCGGGGGCCCTGCGGAATGAGGTGACAAAGGAAAAGAGGGGGGCTGGGCTGTGGGGGAGGAGGCTGCAGCCTGGCGCTTCTGCCAGCTGCAGAGAGTTGCCGAGTCAGTGTTTTCGAACCAAGGGGGGCTTGGAGAGCACCCCACTTGATGGCTGAGGGAGGGAGGTCCAGGGAGGGAGGCAGGAGGCTCCCTCAGGGTCCCTGGGCAGGAGGGAGCCACTCAGGGAAACCCAGGGGCTCAGGGGAGAAGGGAAAGGACACACTGGTTCTAGCTGATGGCTGACTGTAGCCTGGGGGGGCTCTTCTTGAGCCAATGCGTGGAGATGGGGGAGGGGAAGAGAGACAGAAATGGCCAAAAATAAGCCCCTTTCCCTAGAGTAGGGGGTGTGGCAGGCGTTTTGGCCTCTTTCTTCTCCCTCAACTCCATCCTCTTCCAGGTGGCGCAATGGTAAGTCATCCACCTGCCAATGTAGGAGATTTGTTTGAGTTCTATCCCTTGGTCGGGAAGATCCACTGGAGAGGGAATGGCAACCCACTCCAGTATTCTTGCCTGGAGAGTCCCATGGACAGAGGAGCCTGCTGGGCTACGGTCCATGGGGTCACAAAGAGTCAGACACGACTGAGCGACTAACACATGCGCACACACACACTCGTTGCTGCTAAGCTCAGCTTTCCAGGGTTTTGGCTGTCTCTCAGGGGACCAAGCCCAGATGAGTCCCCACCAGCAGGGCTGGAGAGAGCTTGCCAGCCAGAGCCCACAAGGGAGCCTCCTAGTCTAAAGACAGGAGGGGAGGAAGGGTGGAAACGCCCAGCGAAGGATGAGCTGGCTTCTCCAGGGAAAGCCTCACTCAACCTAAAGCATCAGCATGACGGAGGCAGGGCAGCCAGGCAGCATCACGGGGCACTCGGTTCTAGACTAGATATTTGGCCAGGAGGAGACGCTCTTAGTAAGGGGTCACATCCAGGGGCGATCAATCAAGACACAGTTATTACAGGAAGGTGAGGGCTTAAAACAACAACAACAAACAATCAAGGCTTTAATACAAGGGTTTCTGAACTGCAGGTTCCTTGCAGTACAACCTGGCCGCCTGCCACAAAGAGAGGCAAATCGGGGGGCGGTGCTCTGAGTGCCCTCCCAGTTCACCGGGAGCTTCTCTGCTCCTTTCTTTTATCTGTTGTCTTTTTTTTTCTTTCTCTCACATAAGCGCTTTCCCAAATGTCATCTCATGTGCTGCCCTCTGAGTACACAAGAGAACTGGATGTGCCCAAACCCACTGTAAAGTGGAGGACACAGCCTCAGAGAGGGCAAGCCCCTTGCCCAAGGTCACGCGGCCGAGCTAGAATTCAGACCCCCAGCTCCAGAACCAGACACTGAAGACTCCGTTTCACAGGAAAGGGACGGTGAGACGTGACTGAAGGCGCTCTCCCCGACCTCTCCCTGATGAGGACAGAGGTGAGAGAGGACGTGATCCACGGGATGGCCCAGGTCAAGGACACAAAGCCGGAAGTGATCTTGCCGCCTCTTGCCCTGGAGGTCCCTCCCCTGTCTCCTTGGGGGCTTTGTGGGGTTTCAGCCCAGGGGGTGGGGACCCCTGGGAGAGGTGAACGCCTAAGGGGTGGCAGGGCCTGGGAGGGTGGGACTCTGCCCTCACCTTCCAGGAGCGTCTCTTGCCTGCTTGTCAGCTGCCCTTCACGGCTCTCCCAACCCCTCCACCCCACTCCTCAGCCTCCAAGGCGGAGACCACGTGGGTGAGTTGCCATGGAAACTGCGGAGTTCTCTTTGAAAGCCAGGCACTGGCGGAATCAGAGCTGGCTGGGGGAAGGGACCCCGGCTGGGGACTGAGGTGGGGCAACCACACCTGTTGGGCCAGTGCCCTCCGGGGCTCAGCCCTTCTCACCAGAAACCGTCTGTTTTCAGGTTTCACCAAGAGCTCTTTCCCCAGAGACGACCCACCTCCCACGGTCTCATGGCCACTGCCCTCTTTCCCCACACCCATCGGAGCCCCGTCCTGATTCCCCAGAAGAGAGGGAGCCGATTATCCCGATTATACAACACGGGGTGGCAAGAACCCAAGAGAGACCATTTTTGCTGTACAAGGGGCGGGAACGGAACCTCAGGGATTATCAGGATTAAAGGATGTGTGTGTGTGTAGGAAGGAAGGGGGCCCGTTGGGACATGATGCTCCAGAGATGGGAACCCAGACCCCCACCCTATCCCCTCCCCACCTGGTTCAACAGCAAGAAATCTGGCTCGGGCCAGGAAACCAGAAGGCTTGGAGTCTGACCTGAGAGGGAGCCGGGGGCTTGTGCTGGTCTTAATTAGAATTCCCCCCCAGCCACACCCAGGCCGCACTGTCCCCTGCGAACGCCTGGTTTGTGGACTGTGCTCGGCTCCTTCCGGCTCTCACTCTGCCCTGCCCCCCACCTCCCACCCCCAGTGATAGCAGAGGAGTTAAGGATTTTCTTTCTGCACTTTGCTGTGTGGCTTGGGGCAAATTCCCTCCTCTTGCTGAGCCTCAGCTTCCACCCACAGAGGTAAAAAAATAAATAACTGCCTCATAAGGTAGCTGGAGATTAAAGCAGACAATGCATTCAAAATGCTTAGCATCGCACCTGGTGTCAACAAAAATAGAAGTATGATTACTATTATTACCCATCCCTCAACACCCCAAACAAGCCCCATCTCCTCCAGGAAGCCGTTTTTTCTTCCAAGGAGAGAAAACTGGCGCTCAGACAGGAGCAGCCACCGGTTCCAAGCACTTCCCGTGCGTGCGTTCTCTCCCTGAGTTCTCCAAGCCGCCCCAGGATGGAGGTGCCTTTGTTATCCCCATTGCACAGAGGTGGACGCTGGGGTGCAGAAAGTGTCTTGCTCAAGGTCATCGGCTAATAAGAAGCAGAACCAATATTTCAAGCTCAGCCTGTCTGGTTTTAAAGCCTCATTCATGCTTTTTCTATTACAACGTGCCCTTCATATATGGAACAACCCCCCACCACTCCCCAGCCCTTTGCTTCCAGTTTGAAGCAGGTTATGATTGCTTCTGAGTTCTTCCTTGCCTTCTCACCTGGACTCACCAGGGCAGAGAGTAAGGAGGTAAGCAGAACCAGGGAAGGCGAGGATTCAGACACTCCCTGCTCCATGGGCAGCACACGCAGCCGGGAGCTAGGAGCCAGGTGGGGCTTTTGTGAGAAGCAGGTGGCCTGGCATAGGAATCCCTGGCAGGGAGAGGGTTCCAGGTGCCCTTAGGGGTCGTCTGGATCCCCAGACACACTCTCCCCAACCCGCTCTGATTTTCTGCTCTGTTCTGACCTTGGTTTCTGGACCCCAGTCTCCCAGGCCAGGGCTGGGGAGGGCTTGAGGGATGACCTTGACCCGGCTTTGTCTGTCTGAGGATTCAACGTGTCTCTTTTAGGTGAAGAGGAGAGAGAGAGAGGAGGAGGTGGAGAGTAAGCGGGAGAGAAAGGAGACACAGGAGGGAAGGAGGAGGAGGGAGGAAACGGGGAGGGGAAGGGAAGAGAAGAGAAGAGAAGCTGCCGGAGGAGAGGGTGGAGGGAAGGACACGGGAGGGAGGCAGGCGAGGACGACTGGCTGCCAAGTGTGATTCTGAGCTCTGAGGGAGAAGAAAGGATGAGAAAGCAAGAAATCCGCTTCAAGGGAAGGATGGAAGGGGGAGGGCGATGAGGAAGGGCGAGAAAGTGAACGAGGGAGAGAGAAAGCTGGCGGGGAAGGAAATGCAAGGGTGCAGCCTGGGGTGGGGAGGAGAGAAAGATGAACAAAGACGAGATTGAGCAGCTGCCCTGTCTCCCTTCTGCCAAGGGAAGGCCTCGGACGGCTGTGAGTGGCTGAATGCACTGGGAGCCAGCCCTGTTCAACCTCAGTGGCTCCTGCCTGGCACCACATCCTTTCTGGCTCAGCAATTTCCTTGGGGGGTGGTGGAGGGGGCGGGGGGGGGGCGCATGGGGACACCGTCCTCCGCCATCCCTTCCTTTTTGGGAGTAGCATCTTGTCTGAGTTCCTAATGAATCTCCCAGGTCTTTATGCCTAGCGCCTGGTCCTCAGAGTTCTCCCCAGGGGCACTGTCCTGGACCACCTTTCCAGAAGCTTCTAAAGAGGCAGAATCCAGTTGCTGAGCAGGTGTGCACGAAGCCAAGGAATTCCCTCTTCTTCTCCCTGTTGAAACATGACATGGTTCTTCTTCAGAGGCCGTGCCAAGCCGATGGCTCCACTTTAACAAAAGAACTGAAATGAACTGAGATCTTAGCCGGAACTCAGCATGTTGTGGGTTTCATCTCATCCAATCTTCACAGCAACCCTAAAGAGGTCCCTACTACTATTGTTTCCATTTTCTAGAAGGGAAAGGACAGCTTAGGGGGTCTGATGAATTGCCCAGCTCGCACTGGGGAGGGACCTGGGGGTCTAACTGTTGGAGACAGAGGTCAAGGCCTTCCTGGGGTTTAAATCCAGGGCAGGGGCTGAGGCTGCAGGATGTGGGTGCAGGGTTGGCAGCTTTGAGGGGCCATGGGGGAGCTCGTGGCCTACGATGGTTCTGGCAGGTCTTGGGAGTCTCCGTGCCTCAGTTTCCCCACCTGACATCAGCATTTCGGGAGGAATGTGTTGGGCCAGGGGCGGGGAGGAGATGGTCTCAGGAGCCAGGGCACCAAGCGAGGCCCTCTGTGAGGGTGGTGTCCACTTGGCAGGGAGGAAGAGCTGGCCGTGTGGAAGGAAAGCTGTGTAAACAGCATGCCCTTCCCATCAGGATCTCCAGGGAAGTCTGGCTGGGTTGGTAATACAGCCCTGCTTTCATGAGGCTTCCATGAACCTTTCAATAAAGCGCTTTGATCTATGGGCTCACACACACACACACACACACACACACACACACACACACACCATACTTATCTTCACAGCCACCTCCCAGAGCATGTAAGTATGCCTGGCTTTATTTTATGAGGCTGGAGGAAGCCAAGGTCACTCAGCCAGCAGCAGGAAAAGCAGACAGCCTGGATGCAAGGGCAGTGTGATAAAGTTGCTGGCCTCAAGGGTACCCCGTGGACCAGTGTAGGGCAACAGCAGGAACTCAGCACCCACTCTGCGCCCAAGACTCATCCCCTCTCCCATCTCCACAATGCCCAGGGGGGTCATTCCTCAGACCCTGCTGGTACTATTATTCCCTTGGCACCACCCGGCAGCCTCTCTGAGCCCCTCTCCAGCCTGGGTGAGGAGCTTTGCCTGCCCCCCATCGCCCTGCAGGGCCCTGCTAGATTCCTCTGTCATCTTCGGTCAGGGTCCACGTTAGAGTTTGGCAAAGGGCTTCCCCTCTGACCCCCTGGCCCTCTTGCCCTGCGCGGTGGCTGCTGCCCTTCCCCAGGGACCAGGGATGCAGCCGCTCTTGTAGCCTGCGGTTACCATGGTAACGGCCCTCCCGTAGGGTTCCGTGGGGGGCGGTGGTGAGGGGCGATGTCAGGGAGGGTGTGTGTGTGCACGCCTGCACTGTGTGCAGCTGTCCATTTTCAGCTCCAGGTGAGGGGCGGGGGGTCTCAGGGAGTGGGACCCCTGGCTCCTAGGGTGGGGGGCTGTCTCAGTCAGCTCAGCTGCCTCCTGGGGGCAGGGAAGACTGCGTGAGAGACAGAGGACACTGAAGTGAAGAAGGATGCCCCAGAAGGAAAATTGGGAGGTGGGGGTGGGTGGAGATGGGCATCCACAGGGTTGTCCAAGGCGGAAGGCCTGGGTGGAGGCGGGGCGGGGTAGGCAGGAAGGAGGGAGCCAGGGCGGCAGACAGAGCGGACCGTGAAGGATCCAGAGCCTCAGGGGGGCAGACCAGGGAGGGCTAGGCCCCTCATTTCTGCCATCCACAACCCCCCACCCTCCCGGAGTGGGTGGGGTGGGCGGGGGTCTCCCGCTGCGCTTCCCCCCGGCCGAGAGAAGGTCCCTCTGCTCCTCCGACATGATCTGTAATTTCCGGCAGACATTTGAGGTCCCTGACATCTGCATAATGTGGGCCAGTCTCTTAGCAACGGGGAACAGCTGTCTGGCATTTCCAAGATTAAACTGTAACTATACACGGTCCTTGCCAGGGGGAGGGGGAGGGAGAGAGGGGATAAACACTGCCTCCTGGCATTTTCAAACTCATTTAGCTTTTATTCATTTCCTGCCTCCAGTAAAGAGGCCAGGGATTCAGGCTGGGCCTGGTTGTTCCACCCCTGTCTCTACCACGGTTGCTGAGGTTGCAGATGGCTCTTCACCCAGATCTGTTGGCTCACGGGACGGGGGAGAGAGGTCGGGGCTACGGCACTAGCTTATTTGAGTTTTACTGTATTTGTTTTATGTTGGTGCGGTGATCCTGGCATGCGCAGGTTAGGTGCCGCCCAGGAAGAAAGGCTGTGTGGTCCATCAGTTGAAGCCCCCAAGGTGGCTCCAGCCTGGTTTCATTTCATCCAACTCTGCTGCTAATAGCTCCGTGATCTTGGGCCAAGTCCCTTTGACCTGTACGCACCTCCATCTCCCCATGTGTAAAAGGAGATGATTCTACCACCCTGAGGGCTGCTGTGAAGATAAAACGAACACGCGCTCAGGCGGTGGAGCCCCGATTGATGGTGGTGGTGCCTCTCATCCCCGGTTCCTCCTCCCGCCCATCATCCATGTCCCCAACCTCAGGCTCTGCTCTGGGGGGCAGAGGCGGACACAGTCCGTTTCCCACGGGAGCCACCACCTTGAACTCCTGTTCCCTGGAGCAATGACACCTTAACCCCGAGGGACTGAAGCCGAACTCGGTGGTCCCCAGCAGGGCCACCTCGGGCCTAGGCAGCTCCCGTGTCCCAGCCCTGCAGCCGGCCCTGCCGGCTCCTGCCATTTGGCCGCAGCTCCTGAACTCGTGAGAGCGGCAGTGTTTTGGTTTTGCAGCTAGAAGGAAAAAATAAAAGGGCGGGTGTGGGGACAGGAGAGGAAGAGGGAGGAGGAGGGAAAAACCCTTGAGCGGCCTGGGCCGGCCAGTTCCAGGAATGCGTTTGTTCTCGGACATCGATGCCAAAGCAGTGACCCAGGCTGGGCGGCCAGGCCAGGAGAAGGGAGCGGCCGGCTCCAGGGCGAGCGCTTGCCTCTTCCCCCCCCCGCCCCAACCACCCCCCTGGCTGCCTCTGCTGACTCATCGCCGCTCCAGCTGGCAGGAGTCTTTTCTGGGGATGGCTGTTGCTAAGATTCCTCGGACATGACTGATTACTTCTCCGCAAGCCTGGTGAAAACATGTTTGTAGACTGCACGCAAACACACGCACCCGCTCCTGTGGATACCTCCCCACGTGGGTTTTGTGCCCAAGTGTGTGTCTTCTTCACCCAGGCCACCGGACATGCCTACTGTTGTTCCCCATGATTCCCCGACACTTAGCTTATCTGCTAAGCCCTAGGGTCCCCTAGAAGGGCGCAGACACGCCAGGTTTCCCCCACCCCGGCCAGTAATTCAGGCAGCGGGGAGGCCGCCAGTGTCTGGGCCTGCTTTAATCTGAAGGAGTTTTCAGGTTGCCTTGAACACATTCTTGGCCTCTGTCCCTCCTCCCCTCCCCGGGTTGCGCGGTTGCCTTCATTCTGCTGTAATGATCTAATCTTCCCTTCTCCCTCTGACTGCCAGTTTTTTTGATGTCTGCTGTTCCAGGCACTCAGCTGGGAGCTGGAATGCTCTAGAGCTGGATTCCTGGCCTGGACCTGACGCCCCAGGGGGCTCCTGACGGTGGGGGGTGGAGAGGGCTGCCCAGTGGCTCTGTTGCCCTGGAGAGAGGGGACCGCAGTGAGGACTCATAGATGACAAGTGCTGGGTCTTTCTCTGGGCTCTGCCGCTGTCATGAATGGGGAAATGTTCCTTCCTGCTCTCTGCCGGGCCCCAAGAGTCTTGCCTGGGGGGGTCCAAGGGCGAGGGGGTGGGGGTGTCAGCGTGCAGCCCTGGACGCCCAGCCTCAGTTGCCAGCACCGTGTGTGAGCTTGGTCACCTTGGGCTCTTGCTGCCTTGGTTTCCCCACCCGCTGGGCTGAAATTGGACTCCTTGCGGAGGCTGCCAGGGTTTTACCGTGACAGGGCTTGGCAGGGCGCTTGGGCACCAGGCAAGGTTGTTTGTCATGGGTTCTCGCAGGGGCGGAGGGGCAGGCAGGCCCGTGCCAGCACGGAGCCCACGCGCTTCCTCTCTCCAGCTCTGCTGGGCTCAGGCTCAAGTGTGGCTTCTTTACAGGGACCCACCCCGGGGGCCCAGATCCCACGAGCAGGCGCTCTCAGCCGTGATTCAGCGGCGGTTGCTAAGGAAGGCCTGGTACCCAGCCTGGAGGGTTGAGCCGCGGCCAACCTGGATTCAGCAGGCGAGGCGAGGCTCCCGCCAGCCGCAGGAAAAATCCTCTCCTCTGAGCTCAGGGTCCTCTGGCCTAAGATGAAGACAAGGCCGGCTTCACGGCTCCTGATGATTTTGACATGAGACGATTCAGGGCAGGGGTGAAAATGGAGAGTAAAGCAAATGACAAGATGTAAAACAGGCATTAGGCAGCAGTCTGTTGCCTAATGCTCCTGGCAGCAGGACCCACCTCCGCCAGGGACCACTGCTGGGACCCCAGAGTTCACCCTCTGGGCTTCCAAGCACATGAGCTTCCTTTTTGACTGTTTTACTCTGTAATTCCCAAACCTGACAACCTAGATAGAAGCTCTAGCCCCCTCCTGGTGAGAATAAGGCTAGCAAGCTGGGTGCTGGCTTTGTCCAGTGTGGCTGGAGTTGGGGGTGTGGGGCGGCTATTTTCCAGATAAGGAAACAAAGGTGCAGAGATGTAGAGAGTTAGTCGCTCAGTCGTGTCCGACTCTTTGCGTCCCCAGGGCATGTAGCCCACCAGACTCCTCTGTCCATGGAGGAAGAGGAGTATTTTCTCCCAGGAGTATATATCTCCAAGCAAGAATACTAGAGTGGGTTGCCATTCCCTTCTCCAGAGCATCTTCCCGACCCAGGAATCGAACCTGGGTGTCCTGCATTGCAGGCGGATTCTTTACCATCTGAGCCATCAGGGAAGCCCTGAATTGTAAAGAAGCATCTAGTAATTAGCAGGGCCAGGATTCCAGCTACAGAAGTTTGTCTCCAGAGCCCAGCCCTTAACCACGTCCCTTCATTGTCTCCCCATCACTGTCGTGTCCCAGGATGGCGCAGCGACACCAGGTACCTTCGCCTTCCCCACTGTTGCCATGGGCAGCACAGAGAACTATTCCCATAGTCCGTTTCCAGCACGGCTTCAGCCTCTGCCCTCCGGGGAGCCCACAGATGGGGGCCCCATGAGATGAGCGTCATGGCCAGTTTTATACCTCGTCCACTGCTGAATGACCTGAGGCAGAGTGACCTTCAGCCCTTGGACTGTCTCCTCCCCTTCTGTATAGTAAGAGGTTTATGGGGACCCCCCCCCCCGGCTTCTTTTGTTGCTCTGACATGCAGCAGATCTTAGAAACACCTTCTTCCAGCACAGAGGTACAGATGCTACCGATGTGCCTGCTCTCAGACACGCAAACACAGGTACACACACGTGCACAGACATATAGAGGTGCAAAATCTTAAACAGACCCTGTGGAATCAGTCAGGCTTCTGGGAGTCTGGTTTATTTGTTGTATTCTCTGCGCTAGGAATGATCAGGGAGCAGCTGAGAGCAAACACTAAATAGCTGGGCTCTCACACACTTGTAGTTATCGCGAGCTTTTTCAGCCAGTGCTGCACACAACACGTGCACACGTGCACACACACACACACACACACGTGTTCTTGTTCCTGAGTCTTGTCTTCCCGTCTAGACCCAGACCATAACGCATTTGGGAGCAGGATGCATCCCCAGTATTGCTTGCCATGGCGCAGCCTCCACTGGGTGATCAGTTCGTCTTTGTGCTTTGATGGGTAAAGGAGGGACCGTGGGTGATTTATGCTAGCGGAATTTTTTAGTTCGATGCATCCACCACCGCTCTGATACCTTCAGTAGCCATTACCCAGAGCAAACTCCTCATCCCTCCGTCTAAGCAGGCTCCTCACTCAGCTGCCCCACTCCTACCTCCCAGCACCTGCAAAGGGCGCCTCCTGCATCCCTGCTTCCCTTTGACCTCTGCCCATGCCCTGCCTTCCTTTTCCATGTCACACGCGGGGCTTTGAGTCACTCACACACATACTGCCTTCTTCTCCCCCTCAACCCCTTCGATTTTCCTTTCCGGGGAAGAGCTAGGTGGAGGCCTCTGCATGGCTGTCAGAAACAAACAGACTTGGAGCCAAAGGGGCTGAGCCCCAGGCCTGCGGGAGACATCCAGTGAGTGCCTGTGCTCAGTCGCTCAGCCGTGTCTGACTGCTTGCGACCCCGTGGACTTCAGCCCACCAGGCTCCTCTGTCCATGCGGCTATTCCAGGCCACCCCATCAGCGCAGTGAAAAGAATACTGGGCTGGGCTGCCATTTCCTACTCCAGGGGATCTTCCTGACCCAGGGATCGAATCTGTACCCACCCCTCCTGGGAATTTAGACATTCCCTCCCTTGAGGCCCGCCTGGGGAACCAGAAGTGCCAGAACTGTAACTGGACCCCTGGGAGCCGCAGGGTGAGCCCGCGGCAGTCTTCAGGAGGGTGGGGCCTGAGGAAATGAAAATGCTCCAAGTCCTTCCGCTGCAATACCCAGGGCCTCCAGTGCGTGGAGCCTCAGGGTTTAGAGGCTGGAATAGGTGAGGACAAAACACATGTGCATCCATCCGTCTCCCTCCACGGCCTGAGGAGGATGGCAAGGGAGCCAGTGATGGGGCCTGTTGGCTTCTGGACTCTGGTTAGGCTGGAAGTGATGAGTCTGAGCCTTCCCCGCCCACCTGACTGTAAACCAGCTTTGCTTGGGGGTGAGGCGGGGTGGGGGTCAGGGGTGGGGCTCTGCTCTCTGGAGCTGAAGAGATGTACGTGGCTCCTTCTGTGGGGTAGCCCCAGGAAGCTGAGCAGAGCTCCTGTAGCGGGCTTGCTGGGATGGGGAGGTGTGCCCTGGCACCATCTTCCCCTTATCTCAATTCAGGTCTGGGATGAAGACCTCTGCTGTCCCCAGTCTCATGGATCACGAGGCGTGTCTTTGCGGGGGTGCTTCCTCTGTCCTTGAGGCCGGGGGACAGGGCCGCCCCTCTGCTCCACCCAGGCCTCCTGCCTTGGCTTGCCCAGTCCCTAGGGTCGGAGGGTGGAGAAAATCCACTCGCTATCACCGTTCAGCCTGCTGGTTACACAGCGACCCCTGGTGGTTCTTAGGCGCCATTACAGGTAGACCCCAGAGGCCTTTTATGGGGTCCTTGGTTCCAGCATGACTGCAGCCGTGAAATAAAGACTCTTACTCCTTGGAAGAAAAGCTATGACCAACCTAGACAGCATATTAAAAAGCAGAGACATTACTTTGCCAACAAAGGTCCGCCTAGTCAAGGCTATGGTTTTTCCAGTAGTCATGTATGGATGTGAGAGTTGGACTATAAAGAAAGTTGAGTGCCGAAGAATTGATGCTTTTGAACTGTGGTGTTGGAGAAGACTCTTGAGAGTCCCTTGGACTGCAAGGAGATCCAGCCAGTCCATCCTAAAGGAGATCAGTCCTGGGTGTTCATTGGAAGGACTGATGTTTAAGCTGCAACTCAAAGAGCTGACTCATTGGAAAAGACCCTGATGCTGGGAAAGATTGAAGGAGAGAGGAGAAGAGGATGACAGAGGATGAGATGGTTGGATGGCATCACCGACTCGATGGACATGAGTTTGAGTAGGCTCCAGGAGTTGGTGATGGACAGGGAGGCCTGGCGTGCTGCAGTCCATGGGGTTGCAAAGTTGGACACGACTGACTGACTGAACTGAACTGACCTGGTTCCAGCACACCACTGGGCATCTGAGCAAGGTGTTGGGTTGTATGCGTGTGTGCGTGTGCGTGCATGTGTGTGCATGCATGTGCATGCGTATGTGCGCGCATGTGTATGTGTGTGTGCGCGCGCGTGCGTGTGTGCATGTTGTGTGTGTTTGGGGATGTCTCGGTCTGTTTCCACAAAGTCCACCATTTTCCCCCAGCCCAGAGTCCTGGGCACTGGGGACCCCTGGGGACAAGGAGATAAATCTTGGAAGGATGCAACACTCCATGTCACAAGGACTTTTGAGGGCCTGGCCAGGTTGTGATGAGGTAGCTGTTGGCCAGTAGGATTGGATGAGGTTTCCAGAGAGGTCTTAGAGAGACTCGACCTGGGGTAAGCCCTCTGCTTCAGCTTGCGAATGTTTTGGGGCAAACTTGCTCTCGGGGGTGAGTTGAAATCTGTGCCAGGCCCTGAGCCAGAATTAACAGACCCTGGTGGGGACCTGCTGGGTGATCTGATTCCACACAGTTCCTCTGGCAGCAACCATCCCCCCCTACCCCAACACACCCCTAGGGGCTGCACCTGTGTGCTTTCAGGACCACAGAATGAATGGGAAGGGCTTTGAGCAGCCCGTTGTTCACCTCTTCTTTTTCACACAACTTAGGCAAGATATGGGGCTACCGAATGGGAGACCCGCCCTTAGGGCACCTCCCTGGAGGCCAGGCGGTAGCAGGTCACTTCCTGTGGACTGTGCCAAGCTGGGAACCAAGTTGGTCCTCCTGCAGAGCCCCGTCCAGTGTCTGCGTGCAGGGCCCGCCATGCCGATTCTCTCCAGAGGTCACGGGCACTCTTGCTTTCTCTCCTTCCTCAGCTACTCTGGGTTGAAAAGTGCTAGATTTGGATGGATGGGCTGGAATCCAGTCTTACACCATCACCGTGTGACCTTGGTTCCCCAACCACTTTGTGCCTCAGTCTCCTCGTCTGTATAATGGTCATACAGGTACCTCCCACTGTTTGAGAGGTTGCTTTATGCCACTTTGCTTTTGCAAAAGACCCTTAGTACCTGTTTTTGCTAACTGAAATCCAAAGAGGGATTTTTGCTTTTATGAAAATAAAGGGTATAAAATGAAGATAGCATTCAGTGTTCATTTTGCTGCAAGCATTATATAAAGGCAGTGTGCAGCCCAAACAGTGAGGGTGGCCCCACCAGGTTCCTTCAGGAAAATACATTCAACATGTCAGCCTCAAGTCACCTCAAGCTTTGACCTGCATCTGAGCATCTGTTTCCTCTCCTCAGTTCAGTTCAGTTCAGTCGCTCAGTCATGTTCAACTCTTTGCGACCCCATGGAATGCAGCACGCCAGACCTCCCTGTCCACCACCAACTCCCAGAGCTTACTCAAACTCATGTCCATTGAGTCGGTGATGCCATCCAACCATCTCATCCTCTGTTGTACCCTTCTTCCCCTGCCTTCAACCTTTCCCAGCATCAGGGTCTTTTCCAATGAGTCAGTTCTTCGCATCAGGTGGCCAAAATATTGGAGTTTCAGCTTCAGCAGCAGTCCTTCCAATGAATATTCAGGACTGATTTCCTTTAGGATGGACTGGTTGGACCTCCTTGCAGTCCAAGGGACTCACAAGAGTCTTCTCCAACGCCACAGTTCAAAAGCATCAATTCTTCGGCTCATCAATTCCTCTCCTAGGATAGCTACTTTATTTTATGCCATTTTAGCAAACAAAATATTTCATAGAAATACTGTACTTTCAGGTAGCGGGAGAAGCTTGTAATGCTGCCTACTTGGCAGGGATGTCATGAGGACTCAGTGAGTTAAGGTATGGAAAATGCTTAGAACAGCCTGGAAGAGACTTCCCTGATGGTCCAGTGACTAAGACTCCATGCTGCCAATGCAGGGGGCTTGGATTTGGTCCCTGATCAGGGAACTAGCTCCTGGAGAAGGAAATGGCAACCCACTCCAGTATCCTTGCCTGGAAAATTCCATGGACAGAGGAGCCTGGTGGGCTGCAATCCATGGGGTTGCAAGAGTCGGACACCACTGAGCAACTACACCACCACCACCACCAGGAAACTAGATCTGCATACAACTAAGAGTTCAAATGCTGCAACTAAAGATCATGCAACAAAGACCTCGGGCAACAACTAAGACCTGCTGTGGCTAAATAAATAAGTAAATTTTAAAAAAAAGAACAGCCTGGCACGTAATTACTGCTGAGAACTTGGCTAAGAATTATTTCCCCACCCCCACGTGGGGCCTTCTGGCGGAGGTGGAGGGGAGTGTGACTCGATCAGCTTCAGCTGTCATAGCAACATGCCATAGACTGGATGGCTTAAAGAGCAGACACTTATTTTCTCACAGTTCTGAAGGCTGCAAGTCTGAGATGAGGGTTCCAGCGTGGTCAGGTTCTGATGAGAGCCCTCTTTCTGGTGAGCAGACGGCTGCCTGCTAGCTTTCTGCTCACATGGACTTCCCTCGGAGTCTCTGTGGGAGAGAGCTTTCTGTCCTCCTCTTCTTAAAAGGATACCAAGTCTATTGGTCAGGACTCTACCCTTATGGTCTCATTTAATCTTTATTTTTTAAAATTTTATTTTTATAAATATTTTTAACACCAGAAACATGTTGTGTTGGGGTATAGCCGATTAACAGTATTGTGATAATTTCTTGTTGCCCTCATTTGATCTTAACTGCTTCCTAAAAGCCTAGTCTCCACAAACACAGCCATATTGGGGGTTAGGGCTTTGGCATATGAATTTTGAGAGCAAACAATTCAGTCCATAGCCGAGTGGAATACTGCTCCGAGAACCCGGGTGCCGTGGGCACACCCACCAGGGACACAGAGACCCAGACCTTTGCTGGCCCTGTGGCTGGGGCTGGTTTTCCCAGCGGGAAGAACAGTATCAACCTGCTAGGAATCAACCTGGCCTGATGGGCTCCTCTGTCCACGGGAATTCTCCAGGCAAGAATACCAGAGTGGGTTGCCTTTTCTTCCTCCAGGGGATCTTCCCGACCCGGGGATCGAACCTTCATCTCTTATGTCTCCTGCATTAGCAGACTGATTCTTTACCACTAACGCCACCTGGGAAGCTGCGTTCTAAGCCCCAGGTCCCTGCAATACCAGTGCTGGGGGTTAAACTTCCCCTGACGGGCGCCAAATATTGAGTGCAGAGCTCATGTTGATGTGTATTATACCCCAAGGACCCCTGCTCCCCATCTCTCCAACCTAGGGAGAATCTACTGCTATAAACTGTACATTACAGATCCCACTTGCCTATTTTCCTGGGTGCTGTGTGGCCCAGGGCAAGGACATTCTTTTTTCAAGGCTGCTATCAAATTTGAACTTGAAAAACGTCCATGGTGGCATTGGATCATGGGTTAGGTTAGATCTCCCCTTCACAGGGCTGAGGTGAAGCCATATCAAAGCACATGGCAGGAGACACGTGTGGGGCAGTTCTGAGGCTTGTTGCCTCAGGCTGGAAGTATAAGCTGGTAAATTCTGCCCCTCCATATGCTTAATATCCCTTCTCACAGCCCTACTGCTGAAGGGCTGTACTAAAGTTAGCACTGTTTCCGTTGCAGGTTATTGAAACCCAAATTAAACTATCTTAAGCAAAAAAAAGTATCACTTTCAGGTATAGTTTGATCCAGGGATTCAAACAATGTCATCAAGGCTTTATCTGTCTCTTTTGCTCTCCACTAGACTGTGTTCTGTATACTGGCTCTGTTCTAAGCTGGTAGCCTGAGACTCATCTTTCCAACCTAACAAGTCCCTAGAAACATCACTTCTGTCTTCCCTATCCCAGGGAAAAGTCTTAAGTGGCTTGCACAGGAGCATGTCCATCAATGAATCAATCAACATGGGGAGGGACCTCTGCCTGGGTGGTGGAACACTTGCCCGTCCCTACACTCTTGAAAGGGGGTTGTTGTTTAGCTGCTAAGTCGTGTCTGACTCCTTGGGACCCCATGAAGTGCAGCACACCGGGCTTCCTCGTCCTTCACTATCTCCTGGAGTCGGGGGTAGGGCGGCATGGTTGACAGCTGCACCGCTACCACCTGGAGGAGAGAAGCTCGCAGGGCAAGTAGACGAAGCGGGAGGGGAAGTGAGTCGCATATGCAAAAGCCATGGCTGCCACCTTCTTCCAAGAAGGACCTGCCCAGGCTTTTTATCTACAAATCAGAATGTCAGCACAGCAGTGTTCAAGCTCATCAAGTCCGCCCCAGTTTACTAGACAAAGAAGAGAGCTGAGGCCACGGTAAGTGCCTTGCTCAAAGTCATCTTCCAGTCTCCTGCAGAGGCATGACATCATTCCTGGCTCCAGCTCTAATTATTCCAGTCAAGAGCCAAGGGCAGTGGCCAGAGGGCTGTTTGAGAATCCCCTCTTCTGCCAGAGAGCCAAGAGGTGAAGGGGTTTGGCAGGGGGCTCTTGGCTGATCAGCCCAAGGCATTCGTCTCTCCTGCTTCTTGCCCTTCTCAGGATTTACAGGCCAGGAGCCCCCCCACCCCCCACCCCTTCACCATCTGCTGCCTGCTGAGGACAAGGAGACTGCACATGGCTCTCAGGGCCCAGGAAAGTGTGGCTGGGAGACTGGCTAAGAAGGAGGGGAGGTTACAATGCAGGGAGCCCGATCTCCACGTGTGAGTGATTCATCTGAGGGTTGGAACTCTGTGCAGACTTTAAGAGGGTGGACTTGAAAAGCCTAATAAATTCTGATCAACGTGGGACTGATTCTCAACCCAAATCATTTACAGGTGCTGTCTTCATCAGGGGTCTGCACTCCGGGCAGGACGTGAAGTTGGGCGAGGAACCAGGAGGGAAGGCAGCCGCCCTGCCCTTCTTCTGGCCTCATGATCTCCGCGTTTCTCTCCGGGAGATCTCTGTGCACGTGACCGCCCGGACCCACCTTCACGTGTCCTCCACGTGACCACACACCTCCTGCCCTACCTTCGTCATGCCTGTCCTTCCACTTGAGCATTGCTCTGCTTTCCTCTAGCTCCAGAAATTCTCCTATATCTGCAGACCGGCTAGGGTCGTGACTTCTCGAGAGGCTTCCGTGGTGGCTCTAACCCTGCTTTGCCTCCCAGGGACATTTAACTATGTCTGGAGACATGTGGGTTGTTGCCTATGGAGGGGTACTATTGGCCTTTGGTGGGGAGATGCTGCTAAAACATCTTATTCTGCACGGGATGGCCCTCACAGCAAAGAATTATCCAGCCCAGCGTGTGAATGGTGCTGAGGTTGAGAAACACTGCAGGTTAGACTGCCTGGGGCTGGACTCCTAGCTTTGACTCACTTCCCTCAGGCTGAACCTCCTCCTCCAGGAAAGCTGGTTTGCCTGTGTTCAGATCCCAGCACCCCTCTTTCCACTAGCTGTGTAACCTTGGGTAAATAACTCTACCTCTTTGGGCCTCTGTTTCTCATTAAAAAGTGGTATATGAGAGCATCTACCTCATACTGTTGTGAAGGTTAGGCGACTTTCAGTTCAGTTCAGTTCCATCGCTCAGTTGTGTCCGACTCTTTGCGACCCCATGGACTGCAGCACGCCAGGCCTCCCTGTCCATCACCAACTCCCGGAGTTTACTCAAACTCACGTCTATTGAGTCGGACTCATGCCATCCAACCATCTCATCCTCTGTCGTCCCCTTCTCCTCCTACTCTCAATCTTTCACAACATCAGGGTATTTTCAAATGAGTCAGTTCTTTGCATCAGGTGGCCAAAGTAATGGAGTTTCAGCTTCAACATCAGTCCTTCCAGTGGAAGGTGACTTTAGATCATCTATATATTAGAGGACTCTGAGACATATATATATACACATATACAGAGAGAGAGAGAGAGAGAGAGAGAGAGAGAGAGAGAGCTTGGCTGTGAGAAAGCGCTCACTATTTGCCAGTGATATTTACTCAGTGGCCCTCTGGGTTGACTCTCCCCTAGGGGAGTGTTTTGGAAATCTCCTGTACCTTTGAGGGTGGTGAAGGTGAGGGGATGTCGCCTTGTACTGTAGTCTTGTCTGAACATTCCTTTCTAGGGCATCAATTAAGGCATCAGATTGACAAACAAATATTATGTTTCTAGATAGATTATATTATCGACAAATTTACTTGCAGGTTATTGAAGTATTACACGATATTTTTACACGTTTGCAGATGTGTTGGTGGGGTGTTCGAGGTGACTGAGCCCACACGACCACTCTTGTGATTTCTGAGTGAGCCCCCCACTCCCACCCCACCTAGTTACCAACCAGGGGTCTTGGCCTCCCTAGTCAACCAGAAAATGCTCAGAGGCCAGATGATCCGGGCAAGGCTTTACTGGGGCCCCTGCTCAAGCGGGGGGAGGGAGAAGCAGCAACAATTTCCCTTGTTTGCGCTGCTCCCCACTCCCCACTGAGCCTGTCCCTTCTGTGGGTGAGGGTAAGGATGTCCAGGGGCCAGGCCTAGGGGGTGACCTAGGTGGACTGCCCACCTCTTAGGCGGTGGTCTGTGCCTGGACTTTCGAAGTACCTTGTTTCTGCTCTCAACACCCTGTTTTTGCTCCAGGCTCCTCAAAAGTGGCAGTTGGGTGTTTTGATCTCTTTGTATCTTTTGGGTCAGATTGTGCCCCAACCGCTCATGCATAGGATTATTTTTAGTCCCATACGGCTTCTTTGCATTTTGTTGCTCAGGGAGAGATATGTCCCGGTGCAAGCATTGCAGCTCTGTTGCAAAGGGTCCCAGGTCCCAGCCTGTCTCACCCCTACCCTCTAAACGGAAGACTTGGCAGAGAGGCACATGTTGAAGCAACTCTCCGCAGCTCTCTCCTTGCCCTCCAGACATCCAGGATAAACCTGGTCCAACACTGCCCTCTGCCATCTCCCACCTGCTCTGCAAGCACAGGCCCACGAGAGTGGACCTCAATCATGTGGGCATGCAGAGCCAGGCTGGGGCACCCCCAGCGGAGGCAGGCGTTCAGCCCTGCCTGCTGCCTGATCTAGAAAAAGTCCCAGTGTTCTGAGGAAGGGTTTTGCTTCCCACCACACTTTCCCGTCCACTCCACCCCGGGTTCTTGCATTTCATTGTTGGCCTGGACTCCATACCTGCCCCTCCCCACAGAGGAACACTGCGTGGGCTCTGTCAGGTTTATCCTTGTTATAAAATGATCATTGTAAGAAAAAATGGACAGTCACAGAAATAGAAATCACACCTTCTCCTGTTATCCAGAAACAATCTCTGCTAATATTTTGATTTTTTTTTTCTTGGAAATCACACCCCTGTGTTCCATTTTATTTTTTAACAACCCATTTGCACATGCTGTTTTGTAACCTGCCTCCCCATCCCCCCTCAGCTATATATCTTGAACATCTTTCCAGGTCATTAAATATTCTTCTACCAAGAAATGTCAATGGCCACCCAGTGTTCTATAAATAAACCATTATTTATTTAACCAGTCTATTGATTGCTGGACATTCTGTACCTCATTCCTGACCTTGTCTGAATGCTGGCTCTGCTACTTAATGGCTGTGTGATATCTGGAAAATCACCTCCTCTTTCTGAGACTTGGTTTGTTGATCTGTCTGTCCACTGAGTCGTCTAGCTGACATATGACGCAGCACTTGGCATGATGCCTGAGACATGTGCCCCAAAGGGTGTCCTCAGTGTGAATCCTCATCCTTTTCTCTGCTGTCCCTTCTGCCTCTTGTTCCAGAGTTTCCGGTTCATCGTGGCCAGCCTGAAAGACTGTCCCAGGGTATGCCGGTGACTGTCATTCTCAGGGTCTCTGGCTCCTGGCTGCAGGAACAAGAGTCTGTTGCGCACTCTGCACTGGAATCTAGCACCCAGAGGGGCCTAGACTCATGAGCAGGCCAGCTCCTTCCGGCTGACCCCAGATTTTGGAGCAGATCCCTTAGTGGCGGAGCCTTTGGGAACTCCCATGATGCAAATCTTCCCACCCTTCACCTCTTCCAGATGCTTGTGCTCAGTCATGTCCAACTCTTTGCGACCCCATGGACTTGTAGCCCGTGGGGCTTCTCTGTCTGTGGAATCCTCCAGGCAAGAATACTGAAGTGGGTTGTCATGCCCTTCTCCAGGGGAATCTTCCCGATCCAGGGATCATACCCTGGTCTTCTGCATTGACAGGCAGATTCTCTACCACTGCACCACCTGGGAAGCCCCTGGACTGCAGTACATTTTCACAAATCAGGGCTCTATGGACCAGCTCTCAACCTTCCACACCCTTTGAGGGGAAGAAGAAGGGGCACGAGCTGCCCACCTCCAACACCCCATGTATATGATTGTCTGCAGCACCAGAAGGGCTATGAGCAGGCTAAGAGGCTCTTACCTCCTCTGGACCTACCTGACAAGCACAGGGCGGGGTGGGGCAGGGGCGGGGCAGAGGGGAGGTTGTCAAGGTACTGGGACTGTAGGAAGGGTCATGGGAGAGAGCACACGGGCAGAGAGGCAGAATCACAGATGGGCCTCCAAGTATTGACAGGATCTTGTCCTTTCCAGAGTCCCAGAACTATATGGAGTCAGTGTCAGTCAGTTCAGTCACTCGGTCATGTCCAACTCTTTGCGACCCCATGGTCTGCAGCACGCCAGGCCTCCCTGTCCATCACCAACTCCGGCAGTCTACCCAAACTCATGTCCATTGAGTCGGTGATGCCATCCAACCACCTCACCCTCTGTTGTCCCCTTCTCCTCTTGCCTTCAAGCATTCCCAGCATCAGAGTCTTTTCAAATGAGTCAGTTCTTCGCATCAGGTAGCCAAAATATTGGAGTTTCAGCTTCAGTCCTTCCAGTGAATATTCAGGACTGATCTCCTTTAGGATGGACTGGTTGGATCTCCTTGCAGTTCAAGGGACTCTCAAGAGTCTTCTCTAGCACCACAGTTCAAAAGCATCAATTCTTTGGCTCTCAGCTTTCCTTATAGTCAGTGTAGAAACCTTTAAAACCGAATGTAACTCATTTCAGTTTAGTGAGGGCCTGCTGTGTGCCAAGTACTGGCAAAGGATGCGAAAGAGAGAAAAATCCCACGTTCTGTCCTCCGCAGGGACTGCTGTCACCCTTTGAGGGCACATACCCCCTACTTTCTTTCTGAGAACTGGCCTTCTGAAAAGGGAAGGTCAGCTCCCCTCTGGCACTTTGGGGGGATTTCCATCAGCATGGTGGAGGGGCAGGAGAGCCGGCCAGGGCAGCTCTGGGTCAGTGGCAAGCATGGTGTGACTATCTGCCGTAAGGGACTCACCCTTAAGGGCCTGGAAGGATGCTGGGCTCTGCCCCTTTAACTAACTGGCCTGGGCTACTGGGGATTGCTGTCGTTTTTGTGAATATTTTAAAACGGTTTCTTACTCTCTCCTCGCAGCACAATAGTTCTCCGCCTGGCATGAGTCTGTCCCCAAGGGACATGTGGCAATGTTGGGGACATTTTTGGTTGACACAAATAGAGGGCGTGCTCCTGGCATCCAGTGGGCAGATGATACTGGTAAACCGTGCGATGCACAGGACGGCTCATCATTTGTGATAAAGTGGAGAAACCCTGCTGTGGCTTATTGGTTCCGGCCACTGTCTCTGTGATTTCTCTAAATAGCATCTCTCCCCATGTCCAACTCGGGATTTCCAATCCACCGTGGGCTGGGAAACTGGTTAATCAAGCTTGCTAGTGAGACAGGCTGGGGCCCGGGACCCTCTACTGCCAGAGCTTATACCTGGGCACACCTCTCCTGGATCAACCAAATACAAACGAACTGTGTGGGACTAAAAATAACTCCATGCATGCTCAGTTGGGGCAAATTCTAGATCCAAAAGATACAAAGAGACCAAAAAACCCAAGGGCCACTTTTGGGGAAGCTGGAGCAAAAACAGGGTGTTGGGAACAAAAGCAGGATACTGAGCATGCCCCCAGGACACAGCAGGACCAGAGGGGTGGGCAGAATATCTAAGCCAGCCCTCTGGCCTGATCCCTGGACCCAATCCTACACTTAACCCATATGAGGAACAAGCTTGCCTCCCCTCACCTTGGGGAGCAGGACGTGAGCAAGCAAGGGAACCTGTTGTTTGTTCTTGCTCTTCCTGCTGCAGTCGGGGGCCCCAATAAAGCCTTGCCTGAATTTCTTGTCTGGCCTCTAGTCAATTTCTATTGATTGAGGAAGGTCAAGAACCCTAGTTGGTAACACTAAGTGCTTCCTAAATAAAAAGGAAGTGTGGAATCCAGCCCCTTGGACAACTCATGAGGCCAGTGCATGAGCTTCGGGAGCCTGACTTAAGCCCGACTGGGCCTTGGGAACTCACCAAAGACTCAGCGGCTCTAGCAAAGAAGGGAGATGCCAGGGACAGTGGTCCTGGGCCTTCAGGAGGAGCGACCACTCACAGAGCGCATTCAACAGGGCTCTCTGGTGCTGGAAGGGTGGCTTCCTCCCACCTGCTTGGATCCTGGCCCGCTCCTCCTTGACTTTTGCCTATTCTATTTGACCGCTGGATCCTGGCATCTTTGGTTTCTGCTCCCAATGTTCCAGTCCATGGCCATTTCCCCAGCTCCACCCTGCTCCATGATTTGTCTCCTCCTGGCCTTACCTCGCAGCCAGGAAGATAGAACGACAGGTCCTCTTTCTTCCGTCTGGGTTTTCCATAGTGTTCCGCGTGGGCAAGGGGACACACTTGTGGCCTCTGGCTAAGTGAGGCCTTACTGTGTTTGGTTTGGGAACGTACCACGTGGATGATGTGCCAATGCTGTGTTCCAAATTTTTCAGGACTTCTTTGGTTGCGACGGATGGAAAGGAACTCTGGCTGAGCTAAGCAAAACAGGAAATCTGTTGGAAAGACCCCAGAGGTGTCTCAAAAATTCCAGGGCAGGCCTGCTGCTAGGCCTCAAGGATGCACTGAAACCAGGAACGGGGCACTGTGGAAGCACAGAGAGTCTTTCCTCCCATCTCTGCTTCCTGCCTCTCACTCTCCACCTATAGCCTGTTTTTCTAGGATGTACAGAACATGGGGGAGAAAAGGGAAAATGAAAACAACATAGCCTCTCTTCAAAGGAGCAACTAGTCTGGGCAGGAACCTCTTGGTTCTGATTCAAAACTCTGAGGGAAGGACTTGGATTGTAGGTATGCAAATAAAACCCTAGGTATCCATGGTGACGTTTATATTGATGGCCAAGGCAGGACACTGAACCAGAGCTGGTCAAAGATGCAGTGGGAGAGCTCCCATTTGGAGTGATGAACTGTGAATAGCTGGGCTGGGCTGAAATGAAAGCAGAGACACTCAGTAATGCAAGTCTTGGATGGGAAGGGCCTGGCTTAATTCTACCCAGACTTTTTGGAGAAATTATGATAGCTTCAATCCCCAAGGAGCTGTCCCTCTGATGAGAGGATCAGACAGACACGCAGATAGGAAAATTGCACACTGCGCTGGAATGTCAAGAAAGGTGATACAGACAGAGTGCCCTGTGTGTGCCAGAGACAGCAGCATGCCTTGGCTCGTGGCCCCGTCCCCCATCTTCAAAGCACATTACTCCAGCCTCTGCTGCCATCATCCCATGGAATGATGGGATCACCTTCTTTCAGCCTTTGACCTTCTTTCTTTCTTCAGGCTTTGATCTTCTTGTCTTCCTCTTAGAAGGACCCTTGTGATTATTAATACACAGGGGCCCCTGCATTATCCAGTATAATCTTTTCATTCCAAGATCTTTTATCACATCAGCAGAGTCCATTTTGCTACACAGAGTAACATATTCACAGGTTCCAAGAATTAGGATGTGGACATTTTTGAAAGTGCAATGTTTGTCACTCCGTTATATCTGACTCTTTGAGACCCCATGGACTATGGCCCGCCAGGCTCCTCTGTCCATGGAAATCTTCAAGCAAGAATACTGGAGTGGGTAGGCAGACATCTTTGGGGAAGCATAGTCTGGCTTCCCGCAACCTCCTTCACCACCTTCTTGCTTTCCTCCAAAGTGTTTGGATAGTCTGGGGACATGTCACCCCTGAGATGGGCAATGGTCAGCTGTGGTGGGGGAGCAGCTCCAGCTTTGGGTGCCCTGGATTAAGTCTGCCTAAGCAGGTCCTCTTCCATGGCTGGGTCCAGCCAGGCCCTCGTTCCCTGGGTCCCAGATTCTCTGGAGGTTTCATCAGGGTTCTGCAGGGTTGAGGAAGGGAGTTGGAGGTCCTGCCAGTTCTGCATCCGGCTCTGCTTTAATAAAGCTGACTCTGAATGCAGGTCCCTGCTTAGCTCCTTCTGGTCTACTGCTGATGGGCCAAGAGCCCAAGAGGAGGAGACGTGAATGCAAAGTTCCCCATGTCTGCTGTTATCTTGTACTCACAAGACCACCAAAGACATGAGGGAGTGTGAGTAAGAAGTACGATGCCCAAAGCAAAGATCCCCACTGTGCTCCACATGGAGGCGTAGTAGTTTTACATTCCACACTGGGGTTACGTTTCGGAAAAGACACTAAAGCAGATCCTGGGAGCATGTCCAGGAGGAAACGACTAGAAACATGTCATGTGATGAGCAATGACAGGAAGTAGGAGAAGAATTACCATTTGTTGAGTGTCTCAGTATTAAGATACTTTGCATGGAGATGCTCTAATCACTCCAGAAACCCTTGAGAAAAGCACGTTTATCCTCTTTAAGAAACAAGCAAACAGGAGCTCAGAGTGCCAACTTGGAGTTGGCAGGTCTATCTGACTCCCACCCCCTCAAGTCAAGGCATCAACCTTGTTCCAATGTTGCTTCTCAATAGAAGAATTTTGTCCAGAGGAAACTTTTGAAGCAACTTCTAGTTGCCTACCCAATGCCCATTCTCACTTTTTCCTGTACCAATAGTACCGTCATTTTAGCTGAGGCAGCAGTGAGTCCAGATTTCAACAAATAAGACATATCCTATACTCCTTTGCAACTAGGGTAGTCCATGCAACACAATTTCAGCTGATGTGACGAAAGGAGAAGTCTGCTGGATATTTCTGGGAAAGCTTTCTTTTCTCATTGCTTTCTGTTTCTTTCTTTCTGCCTGGAATGTGGATGGCAGTCTGGAGATGCAGCAGCCATCTTGCAACTGTGAGGCAAGCACAAGGATGAAAACTACTAGTTAAGGGTGGTGGAGTAGAGGTGTAACAACCTCACTGAGTTGTTACAACAGCTCCGGGCGTCCCGGCCCTAGCGTAAGGTAGACGAGTAGCTGTCTCTGCATTGGGTTAAGCTGCTGCAGTCTGTTTTCCATTTCACATAGCTGAACCCAACCCCTGTTAGTAAAATGGGACACAGCGCTCTCCTTACATGCCTTTGGAAGTGGGTTTAGACTTTTCCTGTGTTGCCAGGGACTGTGGAAGTTTCAGGGAAACAGGAACAGGCTCTGCAAGATGGAGAAAGAAACTTGGAGCTGTGCTCTGGGTTCTTGGCCTCAGTGGAAAAGTTGACGAGGATTGGGGCAGACCTCACCAAGGGAGAGTTTGAGCAGTAACTGGATGATACTGAGTGGGGCCAACTGAAGAGACCAAGTTTGGGTTTGATGGGGGCTGAACCAGACGAGGTCTGCATAGCTGAGCATGCGCAAAGCTCATTCAGGCCATCACATGACCCTCCTAATTATGAGTCTTTGCAGGATTGTGCAGTGGGCCCTTTCCCACATGCACAGGTAAGGGAATAAGCCTCCCTTGATAAAACAACTCCCAGGACTGGGATAGCCCCAGGAGAATCACAGAGGTTGGCTGTGATGAGATGGCTGAATTAGATAATCTGGTTATGCTGACTTTGTGTTTTACTTTTCCCTCCAGATCTCCCAGTTCTATCATGTTGTCTCCCAAGAGGTGTACCCTTCAAAAGTTTCTCAATTATAAGTGCCATACAACCTCCAAAAGGGAATTTCTTGACTCCACTAACTAAAAGTCTTAGAGGTTGCTATTTCAGGTCTGTCTGGATCAGGTGCACAGATGATGTCATCGAGAGCCTGTTCCTTCCTTCTCTTTCTGCTGCTTATCACTGAGCAAGCTTCCTTCTCAGGCAGTTTTTGCCTGGTGGTGGCCAGACAGCTATCAGCAACCTTAGACTTACATCATAGCAACCCATGCCTGTGAGACAGCACTTTTTTCTCCAAAGAAAATTGCTGAGGGGGCTGTGATTGGCCCAGCTTAGGTCACACGCCTGCTTCTGACCAATCATGGTGGTCAATGACACCCAGCAATCTCGTTGGTTAGACCTGGGTCATGTGCTCCTCTTTAGAGTCTGGCCGACTGCTCAGTCTGTCCAGGACGAGAGAGGGGGGTGGAGTCCCATCAGGAAGAAGAATTAGACACTGGATGGGCTAAAGCTACAGACGGTCTCTATGTTAGGGGTGCTTCTGCCCCTTTCACTCTCAGGCTGAAGGCTACACTTTGCTGTTGGAGCCCAGTCACCTGGTCAAAACCCTCTAAGTCTTTCCAAGACCGTTCTACCTCTCCTGGAGAATAGGGGAACATTTTTGGGCTCTTTAGGAAGTATAAACTCAGCTTAGCTTACCAGGGAAAAGCTTATGACTTCAGTATTCATTTCAACTGGGATTGGCAACTGCTTTGTAAGATCCCTACATGGCTTACCTTCCTTTGCTCTTATTCATCACCTGCTGCTACCTAGAGGGCACAGATCCGAAGTAAAGGGGCTAGACCCTTTGACATCTGGATTTGTTGCGACTCTGCCAAGAAGGCTTCTAACTTTGCCATCCTCTTCAGGCCCACTCACCATTCTCTTCATGAAGGACAGAGGTGTCTAAATCTGTTAGAATGAATTAGACAGCATATGGCATGAGTGATGTGATTAAGTCCCTGCAGCTTCCTTCTCATCCCATCTTGGGTCTCTGGCTCTGATGTTGGCTGCTACCTTATAAGCAGCCCTAAGGAAAGGTTCGGGGCTTCCCAGGTGGCTCAGTGGTAAAGAATCTGCCTGCCAATGCAGGAGACCTGGATTCGATCCCTGGGTCGGGAAGATTCCCCCAGAAAAGGGAATGGTAACCCACCGCAGTATTCTTGCCTGGGAAATCTCAAGGACAGAAGACCTGGCAAGCTACAGTTCATAGGGTTGTGAAGAGTCAGACACGACGGAGTGACTGAGCACCCATACACACAAGAAGAGGCCCGTGTGGGAGGAAGTGAGGCCTTCTGCCGGCATCGTGTGAATGAGCCATCTTGGAGCAGATTTTCAGCCCTGCAGACGGCTTGACTGTAACCTCAGGAGAGACCCTGATTCAAGAGCCACTGCTTAGTCTGCTCCCAGATTCCTGGCTGGCCCTCAGAAACCATGTCAGATGATAAGTGTTCATTTTTTTTAAGCCACTAAGTTTTAGAACAATATATCATGCAGCGGCTGGAGAAGGAAGTGGTAACCCACTCCAGTACTCTTGCCCAGGAAGTCCTATGGACAGAGGAGCCTGGCGGGCTCCAGTCCTTGGGACTGAAAGAGTCAGACCCGACTGAGCGACTAAACCACCACCACCACCACCATTATATGGCAGTAGATAATGTATACACCGCATCCCAAATTACTGTCCAAACCAATCCAAAGGTATCTGTTGAAAACGAGAATCTACTCAAGTAATTTTCCTTTTATAAACCTGTAGCTATGTACAACTTTGAAGGTAAAGCCCTAATTTCTGTGCTCAGCACACAAGCCCGCCCGCATCCCCCCCCCCCCCCCCCACTGTGGTCTCTCTGCCCAACTCCCAGGCTTCATTTCCAACCGTCCTCTTCACCCACCTTTGTATAGAACTGTTGGCACTTCCTTAACCAGGCCATGCTCTCTTTAGGCCTAGTCAGTGTTGTCTTTCTGCCTGGGTTGCCCCATTTTTTCTCTTTCTTTAGCTAACTAACCAACCTAACGAACAAGTGCCTAATCCAGTCCCTGAGGTCTGTGGCAGATGGACTCTAGTTGGCCCTGTTGACCGTCACCTCCTGGTATTTTAGCCAAGAGAATATGGCCAAGACAGGGGTGGGGAGTACCTAGAAATGGATTCATGCTTGGAAACCTTTTACGAGTTGTCCCCGAGATAAGCAAGAGCTGCTGGCAGGTTTTGGCAACGCTGACTTGTCCTCTGTAATTACTCTCAAGTTGGCTCATGCCTGTGCATCTTATTTCCATAATACAAGCTCCATGGTGATACCTGTTTACTTTATCCCTCCCTCCTCTGTCGCTCCCATTCCACCCCTCCTCCCCACCCCCAAGGGCGCCTGGTGCCCACCATGTGCTCACCCAGTGAATGCCAGGGAGGGCTGAGTGAGGGACTGGGTGGTTTGCTGGCTCAGGAGGGCAGCAGAGCCTTCCCGTCTGTTCCCCTAGCTGTTGCAGGCAGCCTCACGCCCCCATTCTTTTAGGTCAGGTTGCCTAGAAGCAGAGCCTGAGGCGGTCAGGTGAAAATGTAAGCAGGGAAGGGAAGTACGGGGGCAGGGAGGATGCTTGGCAAACAGGTGGGCTTGGCAGAGGTCTTGCATCAGCTGGTCCCACGAGGAGCTCGGAAGTATGAATGGCACCAGGAGTTTGTCCCTTCCTGAAGCACGGAGACTGGCCTGATGTATTCCGGTATCATCCGATCATTGTTCCTGTCTGGAAACAATCAGCATTTCTGGCCAGACAGTTCCAGTAGGCTGGGGCAATTCTCAGGAGTCAGTTGAGACAGCAGCTCACACTCACAGCCGCTGGGGTTGGGGCGGGGTGGTGGGGTGGAGGAGGTGGATGCCATCCTGGTACAGGGAAGCAAGTTGGATATGCAGCTCCTGGCTTGACGCTGCTCTTCTGCGTCCACTGACCCCCAGGTTTAAGGCTGCCGGGAGCCTCTGAGGCTAGGGGCCCAAAGCAGCCCTTCGGTCTGCCTGTGGAGCTGTTTATGAAGGAAGGCCTGGTAGAGGGTGGGATAACCACCCACCCCATTCGTGTTCACCTGGAACCTGAGAAGGTGACCTTATTTGGACATAGGGGCTTTGCAGATGCGTTAAGTTAAGGATCTCAAGGTATAACTATCCTAGATTTGGCTTTCCATGTGGTGCTACTAGTAAAGAACATGCCTGCTAAGCATGAGATGTAACAGACATAGGTTAAGTCCCTGGGTGGTGAAGAGCCCCTGGAGGAGAGCATGCCTACCCACTCCAGTATTCTTGCCTGGAGAATCCCATCGACAGAGGAGCCTGGTGGGCTACAGCCCATAGTGTTGCAAAGAGTCAGACAAGGCTGAAGTGACTTAGCATGCAGATTTGGGAGGGTGGGGCTCAACCCACCTTCTTGTCCTACTGGGGCTTCCCCGGTGACTCAGACGGTAAAGAATCCTCCGGCAATGCAGGAGACCTGGGTTCAATCCCTGGGTCGGAGAGATCCCCTGGAGGAGGGCATGGTTACCCACTCCAGTATTCTTGCCTGGAGAATCCCCATGGACGGAGGAGTCTGGCGGGATACAGTCCACGTGGTCGCAGAGAGTGGGACATGACTCTCTCTCTGAGTGACTAAACACAGCACACAGTGTCCTTCTAAGAAGAGGAGAGGACGCACAGAGATCCGGGGCAGAGACCGTGTGATGATGGAGGCACAGACTGGACAGACATGTCTTCAAAGCGAGGAACACTGAGAGCCTCCAGAAGCTGGAAGAGGCAGGGAAAGATCCTCCCCTGGAGCCTTCAGAGGGTGGTGCGCTGTGGGCGCCTTGATTACAGGCTTCCAGCTTCCTGCACTGGGAGAGAAGAAATTCCTGTTGTCCTAGGCCACCCAGTTTGTGGTAATTAGGGTAGCCCTTGAAAATTAATACAAGCTCTAAGGCCTGTTGCCATGGGAAACCGAGCCCCACCCCCCACCCACCCCATCCCTGCCACTCACTTCAATTAGTTCCCCACCCTGAGCCTCAGTTTCCCCCCTTGTAACTAGAGAGGAGTCAACAAACTGCCGGAGCACTGGGCTCGCTGGAGAGTCCCAAGCTGAGTTTATTCGGTTTATTTAGAGACAGGCCAGGTCCCAGGTGTCCTCCCATAAACCCTGCCAGGGCCTGGCCGCAGAGCCGAGTCAGGTGAGTCTGACCCAGCAGGTCGGCCCCTGCACCTGAGGCTCCATACGGGCATCCCTGGAATTAAAGGAGAGAAGGACACAAAAGTGCCTGCAGATACACGCACATCTTTGATGGGAGGGGAGGAGTGGTTGGCTCTGAAGAGGGAGTCCCGAGGCTGGCAGTTGTCCGGTCTCTGAGGTTTCTCATTTTTTACCTTGCGCACGTATGGCTTAAAAAAAAATCAGTATGTTTTAAAACAGAACACAGCCCTGGTGCTTGGAAATAAATGGTGAACAGAGAGAAGGGAGTTGCTTTGCTCCTGCTTTGCCCCACCCGCTGCCAAGTCCCCTCCAGCAAATCTGGGTCTACTGGTGTGTTTGTCTGTTTGTCTGCCTGCTGCCGTCTGCGGTGCCCTGTGCCCAGCAAGGGTGGAGGGCCCTGGGAGGGTGGATGGTAGGCTTGGGGCCCAGGAGCCTCACAGCCGGGAGTGGGGGAGTCCACACACAGCAATCAAGTGTCTGCAACAGAGCTGCAAAGTTGCCTCGAGAGGCAAGACACAAAGGACGTGCGTGTTTAATGTGAGAGCACAAAGCCTTGCACTCAATTATTATTATTATATTTTATTAGCTAAATTGTCAAATGAGTGGTGGAGACAGAGAGTCCTATGGGTTCCAGGGAGGAGAGAGGGCTAGGAATTGGACGGCAGGGAGGGCTTGATGGAGGAGGGACGCTTCCAGCTGGACAACTAAGATAGGAGAGCTGACCTGGGAAGGGGCGTTGGTGCCTCCTACGCACAGTCCTTCTAAGCAGCACATTTTAATGTAATTTGTTGATGGGAAGGTTGCTAAGACCAAGATGAAAGGGCATCTGGAGCAGTGCCTCTCCAGCTGTCTGTGATCAAGGGCCAGTTGTTTGTTTGTTTGTTTGTTTGTTTGTTTGTCATTTCTAATCAATGACTGGCCTTAATCAATGACCACCATTAAGAAGTCTACAAATAACAAGTGCTTGGAGAGGGTGTGGAAAAGAGAGAACCCTCCTACGCCGTTGGTAGGAATGTAACTTGTTGCAGCCATTATGGAAAACAATGTGGAGTTTCCTCAAAACACTAAACATAGAGTTTCCCTATGATCCAACAGTTCTACTCCTATGCATATCCCCAGATCAAATCTATATACGTCCCCCTATGTTCATAACAGCACTATTCACAGTAGTCAAGACATGGAAACCACCTAAATGTCTGTTGACAGATGAATGACTAAAGAAGATGTGGTACATATATACAACAGAATATTATGCAGCCATAAAAAAGAGTGGAATAATGCCATTTGCAGCAACATGGATGGACATAGTGTCATACTAAGAGAAATAAGTCAGAAAGAGACAAATATATGATATCACTTACATGTGGAATCTGAAATATGAGACAAAAACAGGTTTTCAGACATAGAGAACAGACCTGTGGTTGCCAAGGGGGAGGAGAGATGAGGGAGGGGAGGACTGGGCGTTTGGGGTTAGCAGACACACCCTGTTACATGTCCAATGGATAAAAACAAGGTCCTGCCACATAGCACAGAGTCCTGTATTCAGTGTTGGTTAGTGGCTAAGTCATGTCCACCTCTTTCACAACCCCATGGACGGCAGCCTGCCAGACTCCTCTGTCCATGGAATTTCCCAGGCAAGGATACTGAATGGGTTGCCATTTCCTTCTCCAGGGGATCTTCCCAACCTAGGGATCGAACCCACATCTCCTACATTTCAGGCCAACTCTTTACCAATGAGCCATTGGGGATTCTGTGATAAACCATAATAGAATAGACCATGAAAAAGAACACATACATACATGTTATAACTGAGTCACTTTGCCGTACAGAACTTAAATTGTAAATCAACTAAACTTCAATAAAATAAAAAAAAAATGGCCGACTTTTTTTGTAAAACATAACACAAAAGAATTACCTGGAAAAAAAAATGAAATGGACAAGAGACATACAAAATACAAGTAAAAATTTTTTTTATTATTATTAGATTCAGCTGTCATAAATTAACTTTGCTGAATTGATGGGAAAGTATCTAAATGTTTGGAGACACTTTATGTGCCTGTCCCACCCTGGACCTGAGCAAGCGGTTTGCAGAAGGGCGCCTGATGGCACTTCGAGTAGCCCCCAGAGAGAGCAGAGTAGCCCCCAGAGTAGTTCCAGAGAGAGCCTCAAAGGCAAGAGTGGGAACCTCAGAGAAGGTGGCCACGTGGGATGCCTCGGAGACATGGCTTCCCAGCCCCACCCCACCCCGACCACTTCCGGGCTTCTCCCCCGACTTTTTCTCTGACTACACTCCGCTCAGAGAGGCCCCTGGGGAGGCAGGAGGCCCAGGCAGGGATATGTGGCGTCCTGGCCTGTTAATAATTCAGAATGTCTTCACACTGTGTTATTCAAGTTATTTGTTTGACATCAGTTTGAGGGCGAGACAGCCCTGATTGGGGGGGGGAAGGCGGGGCAGGGTAGAGGAATGAGCCTGTTCCCCCTTTATTCTTCTGGGGAATTTGGCCTGCCCTGAGCTGCTGACCCATCTCTAACAACCAACACCCTGCAGGGTTCACCCTGCAGGACCAGCCTGTCCTCTTTGGAAGGCGCTTCAGTAAACAGCTCTTGTACTGAGCTTATCCATTGATGAAGGTCTCTCTTTCTCTCCAGCCGCTAAAACAGCTTGGCAAAGTGAGTCCTCTTCTTGGGAAGTGTCAGAAAGCGCAGCCATCCAGGCCGGTTGTTGAACCCAGCATTTGCACCTTCTCCCGGGTTAGTGCCTGCGCAGTGGGCTCTGTTAGGGGGTGGTGTATCAACTTGTTTCCCTGCTGTGATGGGGACGATGATGAATAAAACAGAACTAAAAATAGCTGCCCTCTCTTGACTCTTGAGCTCAGACACTGAACTCAGCACTTGACACTCATCCTCTCATCTCATTCTCACATCCCGAGGAAGGAAGCATGACAATTATTCCCATTTTACAGACAAGCAAGCTGAAGCCAAAAGTTGTAAGTGGCCCAATGAAGTCACACTGGTGGCGGGTGCTAGAGGCAGGTACAGCTTAGACTATCCGACTGGAAGCTCGTATTCTGGACCAGGGTGTGGAGGCAGGAGTGAGTGGGGAGCAGGAAGAGCCACAGCAGGCTGAAGCTGAGTTTCTCTGAAAGGAGCTAGACCAGGGACAGTGCAGAAAGCCAGCCTGCAGGGGAGCCCTTTCTGGTCTATGCGCAGAGGCTGGGAGGGTGGGGGCGAGACTGACCATCATCTCTGTTTCCTTGGAAGAGGAAGGAGGTGGCTCTCGGGCCCTCCCGTCTGCGGCTGTGGGCCCTCCTGTCCGCTGCTCTGGGCCCCAGCTCCCAGCAGAGGACAGTAGGTTATGACCTCAGCAGTGGTTCTCGTGGGAGGGCTTTACACTCCTTCCTCTCCTGAGGCAGTGAGACCACAGGCAAGTCCTAGCTGGCCACCAAGCCTAGGACCCCCCTCAGGCTTGGAACTGCGAGATGGTGAATCTGGACGCAGACTTGAAGCTTCGACATTGTTTAACGGTTACAGATGGGACACAGATCGGGACTAACTACCACCTTCCTTTGCTCCCCTTCTCCATCACCCAGGATGGGAGAGGTCTCCAGGTCAGGGAGGAAGGCGGCTGGGCACAGGGTGGGGAGCTGAGTGTGCGCCTTCTCACCTCCCCACTGGCTGCGCGAATCCTCGGGGGCCAGACTCTAGGAGCCCAGGTTATATCTGAGTAACTAAGAGTAAAGGGACCAGTGGCTGATTTCAGGCTGTAGCTCTGGGAAGACAGTCAGTCCATGGAACAACTAACTGGTTCAAAACTGGGAAAGGAGTACGACAAGGTTGCATACTGTCTCCCTGCTTATTTAGCTTCGATGCAGAGTCCATCACACGAAATGCTGGGATGAATGAATCACAAGCAGGAACCAAGATGGCTGGGAGGAGCAATACCTGCAAGGAGATCAAACCAGTCCATCTTAAAGGAAATCAACCCTGAATATTCCTTGGAAGGAATGATGCTAAAACTGAAGTGCCAATACTTTGGCCACCTAATTCGAAGAGCCAACTTATTGGAAAAGACCCTGATGCTGGGAACGATTGAAGGCAGGAGGAGAAGGAGGCAGCAGAGGATGAGATCGTTAGCTAGCATCACCGACTCAGAGGACATGAATTTGAGCAAACTCCAGTAGATAGTGGAGGACAAAGGAGCCAGGAGTGCTGCAGTCCATGGGATTGCAAAGAGTAGGATACAATTTAGTGACTGAACAACATAGAGTCCTGGGCAACCCCACAGGGAGGCCCCAGACCCCTCCATGGGAATGCACCCCTAGGTCTTTCTGCAGGGGCAAGGATGATGCAGAGGCCGGGCTAGGGGCTGGAGGGACCTGGTGTGGGTGGCAGGCCAAAGGACAGCATATGAACTGCACAGGGTAGATCAGGATTGAGCCACAGACGCCAACACACCAATCCTGGGAAACTTCCTGGACCCCCAAAGTTAGAATCAGACCCAGAGAGGAGGAGGTTAATGAGGGAAGTCCTGATTGTAATGCAGTTTAATCACAAAACAATTTAGAAACCACTGCAGTGACTAAGTTTATCTGGAAGTTACCAAATTAAATTCTGTGTTCTTTGAGATGATAGAGGGGTGAACGTGGTTTATGACAAAAATCAAGCTTAATAATGAGAAAAAGAAAATGTACATGTTTGCATGTCAGAGGGTAAGGAATGTGGAATCATGTTTCTGGGAAATTGAGTCCAGCTTTCCCCAGGAATTTCTGCCCTGGGGATCCCAGGAGGCTCAGCCTTCCAGTCCGTCCCAGGGTGACCACCTGGGATCTCCACAGATCTCCTGGGGCTGTGTGGGGGGGACAAGCTAAGATTCATCCTCGTGGTGCTTGCCTGCAAGGTGCAGGGGGGCTCTTTCTGGGCAAAGGAGCGAGAGATAAGTCCATGGGGGAATGTATGTCTTCATGGTACCCAGCTCAGGGAAACCGAACACATGTTGAACATCTATTGTGTTTCCGAACCTTGTCAGACACGAACACGTCAACTCAATTCCGCACGAAGAACAGATGTCACGTGCACATAAAAGTGATGAAGCGTAATTGACAGCTGACCACACACGAGCCCACCACGGCTCAAAGACTACACACAGCACTCACTCTTCACCTCCGCCTGTGAGGCAGGATTGTTTCCGGTTCATAGAGGAAGAAAGGAATACCGGTGAGGTCAAGGTCGCCAACACCAGCGAGGTCAAGGTCGTGGAGCTGCTGAGTTAAGCGCTCTCATCCTTTGTAGGGCCGTAGACTCACCCCGCTCCCAGGTGCTGGCCCTCCTTGAATCACAGGGCCTGGTGAGACCTCAGGACCTCGGAGGCTGAGCCGGTTTCCCTCCTGCCCAGCCCCTGGGGAGGCCCTGCAGAGTCGGGGAGCAAGGAGCCGGCACCCCGTCCCTCTGTACCTTCCAGCAGCCAAATGTGAATGTTGTGACCTCTGAGGGCATGACAACACCCATTCTACGGTTGTTTCCAAGAGTCACATGCAAAGCCAGTGGCACTGTCTGATGTCAGGGAGACCAGGGGAGACAGGTGGGAGGGGTCAGAGGTGTAGAGGTCATGACTGAAAGTCAGGGGCCAAGAGTCAGGCCTCATGCAGGAACAGAGAAGTCAAGGCAGGAGGGGAATACAGTTGGGGGGAAGCTCTGCTCAGGGGTTTCTGAGAAGCAGGCAGTGGAGGGTGAAGGAGCATTTGGCGGGGTGCCCTTCCAGGGTTGGCTGTGAGGCCTGTGCTTGACTTTCAGAACTTAAAGGCCCTGCGGGTGTAGGGGGGAACCTCTTACTCTCCAAGGAGATGAGGAGTGAAGACGTGTGTTCTGCAGCTTTGTAGACTTGGGAAACCTGGAGGTGAGTCAGGGTATTTCTGGATTCTTTCAACTTTGTTATTGTTCAGTCGCTCAGTCGTGTCTGACTCTCTGCAATCCCGTGGACTGTAGCCCACCAGGCTCCTCTGTCCGTGGGATTCTCCAGGCAAAAATACTGGAGTGGGTTGCCATTCCCCTCTCCAGGGGATCTTCTCGGCCCAGGGATTGAACCCGGGTCTCCTGCATTGCAGGCAGAGGGTTTACCGTGGAGTCCTTTGGGGAAGGTTCACCTGGCATCTGGGAATTGGTGCTGGCCGTGGTACCGGGGAAGGTGAGGAGGGGAGATAGGCTCCACCACTCTGGGGGCCAAGTGTTCCCACGGGGACTTCAGGAGCCCTTTCCCAGGACAGCCGTGTCCACTTCCAGCTTGCTGACACCCCGAGTCTGAGAACCAGGCCCAGAAGTGCTCCTGGGCCATGGGAATGTGGGGGACGCAGCTTGGACCAGGGCTGGGCAGAGTGACTGCCGTGGAAAAGGGCGATGTTGGCAGTGAGGGCACCCTCTGAGCCAGGCATGGCGACCAGCCCCCCGGGATCCCTAGTGACACCCACAGCGCCCCCGGGAAGGGGGCGACAAGTTCCCCCCTTACAGGTGAGGAAGCAGCAGCTGAGAGATGTCGCCTTCCGCCCAGGCTCCTGTGACCGGCCAGTTGGCAAAGCTGGGCTCTTACTGGGCTCTTACTCCGGAGCTCTGACCAACTTTGTGCCCTCGGCATCCAGCCCAGGAGGGGCCTTCGTGATGCTGGTGGCCCTGGTAGCAAAACCACCCGGGACATGGTTTCGAAACCGGTAAATTCATCGGCCCTTTCGTCCCCTTCCTTAAAGGCTTCCCTTGTAGCTCAGCTGGTAAAGAATCCGCCTGCAATGTGGGAGACATGGGTTCGATCCCTGGGTTGGGAAGATCCCCGAGGAGGGAATGGCAACCCACTCCAGTATTCTGGCCTGGAGAACTCCACGGACTGTACAGTCCACGGGGTCACAGAGAGTCGGGCATGACTGAGCGACTTTCCCTTCACTTCCTCCCCAGCAGAAGCAAGTCTTGCTGCCAG
Source organism: Muntiacus reevesi (assembly GCF_963930625.1). NCBI lineage: Eukaryota > Metazoa > Chordata > Mammalia > Artiodactyla > Cervidae > Muntiacus > Muntiacus reevesi. The sequence goes on along the minus strand of NC_089255.1, from coordinate 84,775,935 downwards.
TTTGACCGAATTCCCTCCCTCGCCCTTTCCTCTGGGGCTTACTTGAGGTTAGCTGGCCACAGCTTTCCGCAGACAGGAAGAAGGGAAATGCTGCCAGGAGTTCGGCTTCTACCAGCCTCCTGGAGAAAATCTGCATCTTTATGGGGAGGGGGTGAGTGATCCTGGGATCCTGGGAGACGCTGGGGAAGGAGCCTGAGGGGTAGGGGGGTAGCTCAGCTCTGACCCTCCGGGCACAGAAGGTTGGGGTGCTGGGTTAGGGCCCGCCTGGGGTTCCTGGCTCCTGCCTGGAGGCCTCTGCCAGGAAGGGCAAGACTCTGCCGGGCTGGCTTCTGAGAACTGGGCCAGGCTCCAGGCTGAGCCTTGGGCAGCTCCCCAAGGCTCAGTCTCGCCTCTTTCCCCACCCCGCGGACTGGGCTGGGCCTCCTCGCCGCCCTCTTTTGTGGAGCCGGGGAACCCAGGGCCAGCTCCCCGCCTGCCAGCTGTGAGCGAGGGGGTGGGAGCAGCCGCTGGCCTCTGGGAAGTGGAGACCAGGAGTCAGGCGGCCCAGGCGGGCGGGTTTAGGCTGGGGCGGTGAGGCCAGCAGGCCCGGGCAGCATTCTGGAGGAATTTCTGAATTACCTCCTGGCTGGAGACCGGAGGCCAGAGCGGGCCCTGGGCTGGTCCTACTGGCTGCGGCCTTCCTGCCTCCGGCCCACGTCTCTGCCTGCCTGCCTGGGCGTCGCAACATCCTCTGATGGACTGGCGAGAACTCAGTTGGAAGTGGGGGTGGGGTGGGGCAGGGCCAAGGGGGAGAGGCGAGCCCTCGCCTGCCCCTGGTGAGCTCAGGGCTGCTCTGCATCTCCCCTGCCCTCCAGAATCACAGGTTCCGCCTGGCCAGAGTCGAGAGGAGGCCTCTGGTCTCTCCATCTTCACTGGAGTGTTTGGGGTGGGGCGGGGTGGTGGTCAGTTGCTCCAGCACCCCCCAATTCTGTCCCCCAGGTGACTCTTGGTGTGCTAATGTCAGGCAGGACCGGCCAGAGTCTGTGTGGCTCTATCTGTTAGAAAATTACTCAGTCTGAAGACAGCGACAGCAGAGCGGGAAACCAAGACCCAGGGCTTCCTAATTATGGACCTCCCACCCCATGTGACTGCACAGGCTGCACCCATAAAACCAGCCCTGCTCCCAGAAAGTCCTGGACCTGCGAGGCCCCACCCCGTCTGTCTCCTGGACCTTGGCTGGAAGGCAGATCTGAGCAGGGCCCCCCAAGACTCCCCCCAGCCCCCGCCTCTGCTCCTTCACGCCTCCTGCTGTCATCAGGGTTATCAGTGATGCCCTGCCCTGACTCCCCCCCCCCCCCCGGGGAAACTGAGGCAGCAGGAAGGGCCTGGGGACTCCCCCACCCCTGAGGATGGGAGGAGGGATGGTGTTGGTGACTGAGCCTGGGGCTCCCCTCAGCGGCCCAGGGCTCTGGGTGGGACTCGGTGGGGGGGGGGCAGTTGCCGCCCTAGCCTGCAGATCTCCATCAGGACCGTCCCCCCTGCATGGGGGGCGCGGGGGCGGTGGGGTCAGGGCGGCTTCACCAGCTGCAGACCCGGGGTCCGCCCGGCCAAGCCCGGTCGCTGTGTTCCTGTCTCCCGCGCACAGCGGCTGGCTTGGCTGCACCCCCTGGCAGGATGACTGCCCCTGGGGGACGGTGGGGCCTGATCCAGGAGTGTACTGACCTGGAAATTGTGCTGGGCTCTGGCAGCGGCGGCTGGCCAAGGTCAGGGAGCAGGCAGGAAGCCGGCCCTCCAGTTGCAGGGTAAGGCCGGGTCCGGAGGGAAGGTGGGCCTGACGGCCACTGCTCTGCCCTGGCCGCCGCTGCCTGGGTGAGCCCCTCCTGCCGGCAGCCGCACCCCAGGCTCCCGCCGGCCTAGGGATGAGAGAGCCCGCCACCCTCCCCTTAGGGTGCACCGAGGACCTGGCCGGGCCCGGGCGGTCTGTGTGCGGGGTCCCGTCGGCTCTCAAAAGCCGTAGGTGGCAGGTCCTGTTATGTCACCGTGAGAGTCAGATCAGCTGGGAAGCTGGCTCCCGGCCACAGGGCTGCCTCGTTGCCACGCTGCCCTTCCCCGCGGCAGTCATCAGAGTGGCCGTGTTGGCGTGCCTGTCTGATCAACGTCCGCTCTCTGATCGGGCTTAAGCCCCGAGTCCCTGAGTGGAGCTGCCCCTTGAATTCACATCTGGCCTGTGGCGACGCTCTAGGCTCTGACCCTGGTGCCACACACAGGGCCTGGCACATGGTAAGACCCCCCGATAAAGAACAAGGGAAGGTGGGAGGGGGATGCGTCAGAGTGCCACGCGGGTTGGCCGGACGCCCAGCCTGCACCCCTACCCCTGGGCTGCACGACCTGCCCCTCACCTGGGCTCCTTGATGTGCTTCTGCCGGACCAGAGTAAGGCCAGTCGGGGCTCTGCATCAGCCAGGGCTGGGAGGGGAGCAGAACTGAGTGTGGGGTCACCCTCTTCACCCCTGCATCAGGGTCCCCACCACTGAGGCTCCTTCATGGGAGCACCCCCCAAACCCCCGAGTTGGCTGGTTCCCGGCTAATTTATTGCCTCCCCTGCTCTGTGAGGCTGGGGTCGCGGCGGTTGGGAGACTCCGTCCCTGTGAGGTTGGGGGGCCAGGGAGTGTGTCACCAGGGGGGCCTCTTCTGGAAGAGACGCCCGTGTGGATTCTTCGCTGTGGATCCGCTCTGGGGATCTCCCGACGAATGTCCAGTCCTCCACTTTCCCGGTGCCCTTGGAGCGTCTGCTTCCACGGTTTGGCCAGAGCCGCAGCTCAGGGCCAGTCGTCCTGCTGTCGGGAGCCTCTGTGGGCGTTCACCTCAAACACGTCTGCAGCAGGCACTGCCAGGGTGCCGGGGGGCATGTCTGCGGGAACAGTTCTCAGGAAACCCCACAGTGGGGCCTCTGAGAGCAGGGACCGCTTCGCTCGTTCTCCCATCTTTGACTGTATCCACTGAGCATCTCTGTGTCCCCCCGTGCCCCAGGAATGGTGCTCAGCGTGGGGATCTATGCATGGACAGTTCAGCCCAGACTCCAGGGGCTCATGGTCTAGTCTGGGATGAGTGTACTATGCCTGACATTATAATTGTAAAAAAAATTTTTTTTAAAGTGCCCCTGGTTTGTAAGCTTGGGCTCCAACAACCATGAGGGGGCAAACAGGGTTCTAACCCAGGCCACCCCTCTGTTGCTGAACCCAGCTGCATTACTGCCTTTTTGCAGGCACCAATAAGAGCTGCATTGCTGCTTTTTTTTCAGGCACCCAGTAAGAATTCCCAGGTGGCTCAGTGGTAAAGAATCTACCTGCAATGCAGGAGACATGGGTTTGACCCCTGGGTCAAAAAGATGCCCTGCAGAAGGAAACAGCAACCCACTCCAGTATTCTTGCCTGCAAAATTCCAAGGACAGGGGAGCCTGGCAGGCTACAGTCGATGGGATCTCAAAAGAGCTGGACCCGACTTAGAGACTAAACAACAGTAAGAATTTGATTTCCCTGAGCCAGTCTAGAATCCTATTTTCTTTTTCTGTGTTTTCCCTCAACCCTGCCTTAGAGCTGAAACCGTGGTCCTGAGTCAGAGGACTTGTGGGATTGGAGCGCCCTCTGCTGGCAAGATTTAGGTACAGCCGAGAGAGTGGCACACCCACCAGGAGAGGCTGCATTCAGACCCCGCTGTTAGGATGCTGGCAGGCGGGTCTGGGGGTTAGTACACAGGCAAGCCTTTCCTGTTGGGCGTGGACACATTCAAGTACACATGCCATGTTCTGTAATTCAGATGCGAGCGTGTCTTTGCGTACACATCTTCCATTTCCACTGCATCTGGGGTGAGCTCGTCTGGGGCCTGCCGCAATGCAGTTAATGGGTTACCGTCAACTCCGCAGGTTAAGCACTGGGTCCCCCACAGATTACCCTCTCTGGGTTTCCAGTCACAAGCGGGGTTCTCCAGGACATCTGCACGCCTGACCAGCCAGAAACAAAGTAGTGAGTTCCCATGACCCTTCAGGTTTGGTAATTCACTACCCTAAACCCTCAGAACTCACGTAAGTGCTGTTCTGTTGATGGCAGTTTCACTTATTTTATAAAGGTTACAACTCAGGAGCAGCCAGATGAAGAGGCCTGCAGAGCAAGACCTGGGGGAGAGGGTGTGGAGTTGGGGCACGTCACCTCCCAGGACGCTTCTCAGAACCCCCGTGTCCAGTGTTTTCATCGGGGTTTCATTACTTCTCATGGCATAGGCAGGCCTGATTGAACACTGCCTAGTTAGTGACTCCGTCTCCAGCTCCCTGTCCTTCTATTGGCTGAATGACCCATCAGCTCACACCTGTGGTCTTTCTAGGACGCTATCTAGGCGGGGCCCACCCTGAGACCCCTCATTAGCATAACAAAGGCGCTCCCAAGGGCTTTCTGAAGCTCGTGCTAGGAACCGGGGAAAAGACCTGTTCTTTTCGGATTATACCCATAGCACATGGGTGCACACTAGTTTCATTCATCCCAGGCACACCCAGCCAGTCAGTCCCACCCCTGCTCATCATAGACTCCTGAGTTCAGTTCAGTCGCTCAGTTGTGTCCGACTCTTTGCGACTCCATGGACGGCAGCACGCCAGGCCTCCCTGTCCATCACCAACTCCCAGAGCTTGCTCAAACTCATGTCCATCGAGTCGGTGATGCCATCCAACTATCTCATCCTCTGTTATCCCCTCCTCCTCCTGCCTATCCAGCATCAGAGTCTTCTAAGGAGTCAGTTCTTCAAATCAGGTGGCCAAAGTATTGGAGCTTCAGCTTCAGTCAACATCAATCTTTTCAATGAATATTTAGGACTGATTTCTTTTAGGATTGACTGGTTTGATCTTCTTTTAGTCCAAGGGTCTCTCTAAGACAGACTTCCTAAGAGGTGGTAAAACAGCAGAGCGGTCTCCCAGGATCACAACACTGTCCCTCCTTAAAAGACCCCGCTGAGTCCCGGAAGCCGCTCCTCCACCCCACCCCATCACCCTCAGTTTCTCTTCTTCTTCTCCAGAATGTCTGCTTCCGGAAGGAGCGCTGTTCCTTTCCTCTAGTTCAAGGTCACCGCTTCCCTCTAGTTCAAGGGCAGTGTTCAGGACACAGGTTTGCCTTGCCAATCACTGTTTTCTTTTGTTTAAAAACTAAACCAAACAAAACCAATCCCAAGCCAGGCCCCCGCTTGGCAGGGCAGCCTGGTCCCCTGAGGACACCGCAGCTAGCCGCCACGGTCACACGGAGGCTGCAGCGGGCACCCCCAACCCGTGGGCGGCACTCTGAACCCTGCCCACCACCCCGTCCCCGCCGCTGCTCAGGGGCTCCATCCAGCCACACAGACACGGATGCCAGAGGGAGGTCTCTGTGGCCTTTGCTTCTTCGGCTGCCGGCTCCTGAATCAAGCCCAGAGTGCGCGTGCCTGTTGTGGGTCCAAGCTACAAGTCCCAGCTGCCCTTCCCAGAGTCTGTAAGTTGGGGCATGCCCAACCCAGGAAGGGGCTTCGGATCTTAGGAACCAAGAAAAAGGCCAGATGTCCACCCCATCCCCTGTGTTGCCCACAGCATGCTCCTGATCCCTGGCCCTCTTGCCTCCCCCCAGTTCTTAAGATTCTGGACATAGTCATTTGATTTCACTCAAGGGTTAAACCAAAGTCGGAGACTGGAATGCCTCCCGCGGTGTTTGAAAGACCCAGTACTTGGGTGTTTCAAAGATGGCTGCTGGGTTTGGCCCCTAAGATGCCCTGCAGGACCTTCAGCTCCCTGCAGCCCTTGCTCGGAGGAGAGGAACTCCGCTGTGATGAGGGCATGCTTATATTAAGGACTTCCTGTGCCAGGCCTGGGGTTCAGCGTTTCACATGCAACTCTATGGGGAAGCAGGTACCATTATCATCCTATTCACAGTAAGGAGATGGAGACTCAGGGAGGTTGAGTGACCAGCTCACGGTTACAGAGCTGACCTGGGTCTGAATCTCAGCCTTGCTTCTTACTAGCAGCAGACTTTGGGTGAGATGCTCAACTTCTCCATGCCTGTATTCCCTCAGTTGTAAAATGGGGGTGACCACAGACCTCACTGCACAGGGCTCCCGAGAGGATGCAAACAGTGCACATATGTCTGGAGAAAGCCATGATTCAAAAGGATGCATGCACCCCAATGTTCACTGCAGGGCTATTTACAATAGCCAAGACATGGAAGCAACTTAAGTGTCCATCGACAGAGGAGTAGTTAAAGAAGATGTGGGACATACACACTGAAATGTTACTCAGCCACAAAAACGGACAAAATAATGCCATTTGCAGCGACATGGAGGGACCTAGAGATGGTCATACTGAGTGAAGGGAGTCAGACAGAGACAGATATCATATGGTATTGCTTACATGTGGAATCTTTAAAAAAGGGAACAAATGAACTCATTTAAAGATAGAAATAGAGTCACAGATGTAGAAAACAAACTTATGGCTACCATGCGGGGAAAAGGGGAAAGAAAAATCGGGAGTTTGGGATCCACATGCACACACAGTTATATATATAATAGATAACTAATAAGGACCTGCGGCTGAGCGCAGGGACCTTCACTCAATGCTCTGTAACGATCCATGTGGGAAAAGAATCTAAAAAAGCGTAGGTATATGTATATGTATGACTCATTCACTTTGCTGTATACTTGAAACTATCTCAGCAGTAAAAATCAACTAAACTCCAACACAAATTAAAACAAAACAAAGAGTTAATGCACAAAGCCAAACTGAGTTGGAGAAATTGGAAAACATAAACTTAATGAAATGGGAGCACTGAATATGAAATAGAAAAAGTGAAACAAACTGGATAAAAGTAAAAGATTCTCTATCTCTTTTTTGGTTGTTGTTCTTTCTCAAGCCTTTATCAAGGATGGTAGAAAAGCGTCTATGTGTATATACATATATAGTGTATATAATGTAAACATATATTTTAGAAAATATATTAATTTTTGCCTAGCTAAAAATTTATAACATTTTGATTCTACTTGTTTGACTTAGTATGAATAGAATGCTAAATTGCTAATTTATATTCACTCAAAACTTTGATACAGTTCCATGTATTTTGGCATCTAGTATTACTGCTGAAAGTCTGGAAAGCTTATTATCTTAAGTGATTTTTTTTAAAAAATTGAATGAAGCTTGAAACTTCTAATCCAATTCTGAGAATATAAACAAATACTATGTTGTAAAAAACCAAACCAAAACAAAAAAACCCCAGGACATTAACATGTGATGGGCTTCCCTGGTGCCTCAGATGGTAAAGAATCTGTCAGCAGTGCGGGAGACCTGGGTTCGATCCCTGGGTCAGTAAGCTCCTTTGGAAAAGGAAACGTCAGTCCACTCCAGTATTCTTGTCTGGAGAATCCCATGGACAGAGCAGCCTGGTGGGCCACAGTCCATGGGGTCCCAAAGAGTCAGACACAACCGAGACACTCACACTCTCACACACACACACAGACACACACAGACACACACAGAGTATTATTAACTAAAGCACATATTTTGTTCAAACTTCACAAAATTTTATGCTGGTGTCCATTATTTGTTTTATGAATCTTGTTCAAGATTCCAAATCGTATTTAGTTGCATTGAGCAGCTTCAGCTGCATGCAACAAATTCTGGTAAATTCTCTTTTCATTTTTACAAATATTTTCTAATTTTCCTTGTTATGGTTTCTAAGATTCATTTAAAAGCTGACATATAATTTTCAAATACACAGTTTTTTAAAATAGTATCTTTGATATTAATTTCTCATTTAGGTGTTTTTCTTCTCTGCAATCACCCTTGGTGGTTTTTCAGTCTTCTGACTTTCTTAAGCTTTCAATGGCTAAGTCAAAGACCTCTCTTGGTAAATGTCACATTGTACTTGAAAATATGTTTGCTATTTTCAAATATCTTTTGATATTGATTTCTAACATAGTTCCACAGTGATAACAGAACAGGCTGTATGATTGGAACACCTTTAGACCATGAAATTTTGCACCTCGTTTCATGTCCCTGGATGTGTCTCTAGTTTATAGTCTATGGAAACTTGAATAGAATTTGTATCCTATTGTTGTGTGAAAATTGTATAAATATTAAGTATGTTGAATTGGTTCATGGTGCTTTTCAGGTCTACTATATCCTACTTTTCTATATATTCATTCTATTAATTTTTGAGAGTTTTATATTGAAATTCCAACTAAAAATCTTTATCCACTTAAAAAATAATTGTAATATATAGTGGAGCTGTATGTAACTTTGTCCTGTATTTTCCAAGTCTCCAGTAAATGTATTATCGTACTTCCATAACAACAACAAAGAATAGCAAAGCTAAGTTGGGCATGGAAGGAGGGCATGCCCTCGGTAGCTGCATTTCAGCTACCCCCTTTGGTGCCTGGCCATCTTTGACCAGACAGCCTCTCCTACTCCTGCCTGGCCCCTCTCCTTCTGCCTTGGTCTTCAGCTTCTGCTGGGGTCCTCCTGCCGGCAGCCTCCTGACAGGGCAAGCTGCTAAAGCGCAAGTCAGCCCATCGCTCCGCTCTGGTCTTACCCAGGTCCAAGGTGGGCTGGCTGGGGGTGGGGTCTGGACGTTTCTGGAGCTTGTACTGAGCACCTGATTTTCTTCCTCACCTCGAGGGTGCAAGGCTTCCCTGTAGCTCAGACGGTAAAGAGTCTGCCTGCGATGCAGGGGACCAGCGTTCAGTCCCTGGGTTGGGAAGTTCCTCTGGAGAAGGGAATGGCAATCCGCTCCAGGATTCTTGCCTGGAGAATTCCACGGACAGAGGAGTCTGGTGAGCTACAGTCCGTGGGGTTGCAAAGAGTCGGACACAGCTGAGTGACTAACACACACAAGGGTGCGAGGTAGATGTGCGTGACTTTGATTCATAATGAGGACAGGTCTGTCCAAGCATCAGGCTGCTGGGTGCTTTGGGGCTCTGACATCATGCCAGGCTCCTGGCGGCAGAAGCTTGGGAAGTCAGAGAAAGGGCATAGCAAGGAGCACAAAGCAAGCTGATCCAGCAGTCCTCAGGCGGACTTTTGGAGCTGACCTGACACCTAGTGGCCACAAGTAGGAACTATGCCACGCCTGGGCAGGTTCCAGGGCTGCTGCAGGCAGGGTTTCCGCTGGGCCTCCGTGATGGGGGTGAGTGTCAAGGGGTGGGCCGGAGAGTCCGGGATGGTGGCTTCTCCATATCTCCATCATCCTCCAAAGTTACACATGCAGAAATAACTTTGATAAGGAAATGTGCTGCCTTTTCTCTTATAGGCAAAAGGTGAATAAAAGCATTTTGAGAAAACTTTGCTGTTTTCGTTGATCCCTTGAGAGTCCCTTAGACAGCAAGGAGATCCAACCAGTCCAACCTAAAGGAAATCAGTCCTGAATGTTCATTGGAAGGACTGATGCTGAAGCTGAAGCTCCAGCACTTAGCTCACCTGATGCGAAGAACTGACTCATTGGAAAAGACCCTGATGCTGGGAAAGATTGAAGGTGAGAAGAGAAGGGGACGACAGAGGATGAGATGGTTGGATGGCATCACCAACTCGATGGACATGGATTTGAGCAAACTCCAGGAGATAATGAAGGACAGGGAAGCCTGGCGGGCTGCTGTCCATGGGGTTGCAAAGAGTCGGACATGATTGAGTGACCAAACAATGAATGAACAACAGCAATCTATGAATGAACAACAGTCTACAGTCCGTAACAAATTTTGGTGTAATAGCCTCATAATCCTCAGGGTTCCACCCAGACACCAGTAATTACTGGATGCTCAGTTATGAGCATGGACTTGATGGAAAATTTCAAAGGTTATAATAGTCTTAAAAGGCAAGCTCCCTGACTTCAAGGGTATCCGATTTATTTGGGGAGTCAAATATATCTACATACCCTGATGGGTGGGGTAGATGTGAGTTTCAGCTCACAAACTCCTTCTATTGTTTTCTTTTCTTTTCATCATCCTAATTTTGACTCTGAGCCCATACAACAGTCTAATTAATAGAAATTCAACTTTAGGCTAAAACTCTGAATGAGGGAAGAGAGGGGGAAATAAGCTGTGGGGAGGGGGACAGAGATTATCTCAGATCATGATTCTACCACACGTGCAGAAAGGGCTTAACATCATCTCCACCCTTGATGAAGAAGTAAAGTGAACCCCGAGGGCTGGTGCCTTGATTCCCAGGTGCCATTCCAGCACTTCCCTGGTGCTCCAAAGTGCTGGTCCCTGGGCACCTGAAACTCTCCCAGCTTTCCCTCACTTGCCCAAAACAATTGCCAAGTGCACGAGCTTTTTCATCTCACACTTGTATTTTTATTGAGCACCTACTATCAGCAGGCACTGTACAGGCACAAAGGAGGAGCACCAGACAGTTACTGCCCTTGTTCGTCCCGAAGGTGGCTGGCGGGTTAATCAAAACCCCTGAAGGTACCCATTCCCCCCACCGGCTCAACATACGCTGTTCTTGGCTACACCTGCTCTTCTTTTGCTAAGCTTCTCACGCCTCCCCAGTTTCCCAAGGAATTTTACAAAGAAATGCAGAATGGCAGATCCCTAGAACCGACAGGGGATCTTTGGTTTCAGCTGTCCCACTTTTCAGGTGGAACCACGAGGCATGAACGTCAGGTGGCCAGGCTGTGCCAGGCTACACTGGATGCCAGCTCGCTCTGTCTCCCGCCCGGACTCTTTCCACGTGACACCCCGGCATGTGTGTCCAGAGGCCCCGTCCTCACTTCCTGAGCACCTGCTCCCTCTGACACTGCCTCCCGAGTCTCAGCCATTCCCCCCCCCCCCCCGACACAGTTTACAAGCACGGTGGCGACTGATTGCGTGCGCTGACCTTTCCCCCACTGCTCTCCTCCTGTCGCCCCTCAACCCCACGCGCTCCCAATCTGTCTCACGGCTCTTGATGAGGCTGCCAAGGATGGGGCCCCTAAAACTGGAGGGTGCTCCCAGGGGAAGGGCAGGTGACCAGCAGCCCGGAGACCCAAGCCAGACTTTATTGGCTGGCTCACAGTCCTGGCCTTGGGGTCTGTCCACCGAGGTTTCAGCCAGCTCTCCGCCTCCTCCCCTGCCACCAGTCGACGTGCCAGGAGTTCTCTGTCGCTGAGACTTCTTTCCAGACCAGACGTGTTGCTATGACCTCGTCATTGTCAAGAAACTGGATTGAAAGGTAAGGGGATAACGCTGAGCATCGATGCGGCCTCGTGGATGATCACCGAGAGTATTTAGACAGGCTCCAACCCCAGTGAGACCATGTGTAAACCCATCTCTCGTCTCGGCAAAGCAATGAGCGAGGTGAGGTTCAGTGTCCGGACAGGGATGAGGGTGGGTTTGCGTTGTCGGCTTTGGCAGCAGATTTAATTTTAGAGTGTGGACGTGCTCATCCTGGGTCTGAGCCACCCAACTCATGTTAGACAAACAGGTGTGCAAAGACGACATATGAAAGAAAGTTGGTGACTATTACTTGAGGCAGCAAAGCACTGGGAATAAACTAAAAGTCGGTAAGAGAGTCTCTTTCTGCACTATGAAATACCATGCTGTGGTTGAAAAGGCTGAGATGGATCTAAACATACTAACGTGGACAGTTCGCCAAAACATACTGGAAGGCAAAGCGAGGTCAGAGGATTGTGACGGTACCGTTCTGTGCATGCATGTTAGTCGCTCAGTCGTGTCTGACTCTGCGACCCCACGGAATGCAGTCCACCAGGCTCCTCTGTCCGTGGGATTCTCCAGGCAAGAACGCTGGAGTGGGTTTTTGTCTCCTTCTTCAGGGGATCTTCCTGACCCAGGGATCGAACCTGGGTCTGCCGCATTGCAGGCGGATTCTTTACCATCTGAGCCAGCAGGGAAGCTCTGCTACGCTTCTATTTATGATAAATAAGAAACTCTCTGTGTGTGTGTGTGTGTGTGTGTGTGTGTGCGTGCGTATGAGGGTCAAATAATGTATAGTAAAATACTCTGAGCCTACCGCATGCCAGGTACTGTTCTACGTGCTTCACTGGCTTTAGCTCATTTAATCCTTGAAAGCTCCCGGCCCTAAATGCAGATGGGGAAACTGAGGCACTGGGAGGCTGGGTAAGCTGCCGAGTTCCACAGGAGTGGAGCTGCGGTTGGAACTAAGGTAGCCCGGTCCCAGAGTCTGTGTTTTTAACACTTGGAGAACACACGCACACACACACACACACACACACACACACACACTTCATTGCAAATACGTGGGAAAAGTTCCAGAAACGTGCACCTGGGATTGTTCACGAGCGCACTCTGGGAGGCAGAGGGGGCTGTGGGGACAGGTGAAAGAGTGCCTTCATTTTCTCCCTACGGCACTTCTGTGGGCCTTGACCTTTTACAAGTAGATATGATTTGTAACGAAAAATGATAATTTCAAGCAACAATAAAAAAGAAAGATGACTCTGCTCTTCAATCAGAACTAACAGAGCTGCAGAGTGTGTGACCTGAGGGGAATTCGAGGTGCCTGCTAGAGCTCCCCACGTGGGTCCCCAGGCCTCAGCTCTGCCTCTCCATGGCCACGTGACCTCAGTTGAAAAGTGGAGGGCTGCTGGACCCCGAGCTGGTCTCTCGCCTTCTGCCTTGGGCTCCTCCCACCAGCGTCCCAGGGACCAGGAGGCAGCACTTTAGAGAGGCGGGGTTGGGGGTGGGGGGAGGCCCAGGACTCAGGCCCAGAGTGGGGGGCCCGCGAGGTGGTGAGCACGCCTGAGCCGCCCTGCTGGGGCGACGCTTGCTGGCTGATGGTGTCGCTCCTGGCCGAGAGCACCACGTGCCAGCCCCTCACGTGCATTGTGTCTACTCCATTCTTATGAAACTCCCTGGGGTGCTGTGGTTGTCACCCCATTCTAAAGCCTTGGAGACTGAGCGCCCTGCGCACAGCCTCACCCTTACTATTAGAGCCGAATTACAGCAGCGGCAGCGGCTCCTCCACGCGTAAGATGGAGGCACGGACAGAGGTCCTGGGAGAGGACGGCGGGGCAGGATCAGACAGGGGCCTCCTCCGACAGTCTCCTCAGGGCTTCCTCAAGACACGCAGCTGCAGGGCCACACGCAGACCAACCTGCAGACCAGCGGGCCCTGCAGCGCCAGCCCGGAGGTCTGGCACAGGGAAGCAGGTGCCCGGACCACGCAGACCTGGGTCCTGAGGCCGCAGCTGCCCTTCTTGCCGCAAGCGCTTGGCTCCGTGCCCGCCTTCACCGAAGCTCCGTTTCATCCCTCACAGGAGGGTGGGGGGCACACTAGTGCCCACTGGGTGCTGTGAGAATCCGGGCGCCTGTCTGCTGACTGGTGGAGTACTTGGCAAGTGGTGAGGGCTCATGGATGCTGGTCACTGTTTATGACCATTGTCAGGGGCCTTTCCCATCTCTTCAGGGAGTTCAGCCTGAGTCCTCAGCTGCCCGGCTGCCTACGCTCCAGCAGAGTTGAATGACCCACAGTTTCCCAGGGCACCTCTGTCCCCACCCCCGCAGGGACGCCCCCTCTTCGGGACTCTGGGGTGCCCGTCCACACCCTCGCTGCCCCTCTCACCACCCCAAGGCCTAACCCTCGACTCTGCGTGTCCCCGTCGCCCCAGCGTGGTCCCTGGAGCCAGGGTGCCTTAGAGAGACCTGGGGGCCTTCCGGGGGCCAGAGGGGCGGCCCAGAGAGGCCCGGGCAGCGGGGCTGGGCTGACCTGAAGTCCACCATGCCTGTCTTCTCGCCCAGCTTCTTTATCAGCTCCCTGACTTGGTACCGGTTTATGGGGACCTTGTTTTGCTGAGGAGGTGGACAGAACAGGCAAGGTCAGTGGAGCTCTCTGCTCCCCACCCCCGACCTCCCCATCACACACACACACACACCACAGTGCCTCACTCACTCCCCTTGCGCCCACAGCTGGCAAATGAGAGCTCCGAGGGAACTGAACCCACACACGCTGCAGGGCAGGCAGAAGCGCCCCCGACACCCGGGCATCACTGCCCAGACTCCAGAGCCCCTCCTTTCAATCTGGGGGGCACTGGGGGAGAAGGAGGTGGGGATCCAGGTGGAGTGGGCGGCGGCGACTTTGCAGCATGGGAAATTCATCCTTACCTCCCTGGTACCGAGTCTAGCCAGCCCTCCTCACCACAGGCCCGGCTCCGAGGGTCCTATCCTGCGCCCCACCTGGACCCCCACAGAGTCCTATTCTTGCAGGGCCCATCCTTCCTAGGGGTGCTCTGGAGACAGACCTGTTCACACTTGCATTTCAGGGGCTCCTCAACACCTCCATCATATCCCGCATGTGAAGGTATGGGATTTTGGGCAAGACGATACGGCCAAAGGTAAAATACTGGGGCACTGGGATGTGGTCTCTTATCCTACTCCTTTGTAAAATCTGCCCAGTAGCCAAACGCAATGGGGAGAAAGATCTTGAAGATGAAGAATGTGTGTCTTCAGGCAGCATGTGTGGTACCCAGCCATGCAGTACAGAGAATGACGTCAGGGGGTGATGGAGGGAGGCTTAGCCATCCTTCTGGGTCTCGATAAAGGAGGTGGATCAGCTGGCTTCTCACAGCCACCGGGGAAGCTCTGTGAAGTGTGCGTGCTGTGTCTCTGCCTGTCACACACACGTGCACACACGCACACCCAGTGCCTGCAGCCACGAGGCATCCACTTACCTGTATCATGGCTTTCCGGAATTCGCCCACAGGCATCATCAACTCTCCACTAGGGTTCAGGCTCCTGAAGAAGTCCAGGATGGAGATTTTGTTTTGGTCTGCGTAGCTCTGGGAGAAGCAGGAGATACCAGGAGCCTTGTAACATCTGTCCCAGCTCCCCCCATCCCCTGCCCCACCTCCGACCCGCACCTGCCCAGACCGAGGTCCGGCAGAACCGCACGTGATGCTTCCTGTGTGTCTGTCCCACCCGCATTGAGCAGGCTGTCCTGCCGGTCCACGTCCCAAGGGCGGATCGGCGCCGAGGCTGTTAAGCTCCCACAGCGTGGAGGGACTAGGGCGGTGATCATATGTACGTGCATTATTTAGTTTTGGGGTCGCCCCTGCTAGGACCAGCAGAGACGGTGCTCTGTGGATGTGAGAGGGCTGTTGTCAGCTCAGAGACCCAAAGACCAAACCAGAACCAAGTAGTGGGATGGGCAGAACAGGCTCCTGGAATCCATAGGATTCTCATTATTTTATCCAAATATCCTCATATGGAGATGTATTGTGTTAAGAGTATTTTAAAATTAATATGTCATTGTTTTCCATTCAAAGATAGTAGTTACTCATATTTTGAAGGTAATTTTAGATTAATAGAAAGAAGAAAATGAAAAATCACCCATAGTCCAATCCCACCACCCGGAGGTAACATCTTGATGTACATTTTTTTCATCTGCCTGCCTATCTATCTAACATCTTTCTACTGTACATACTGTTTAATAAAATGCATTGTATTAATATGTTGTGAACTCACCTATCTATCTATCTAACATCTTTCTACTGTACATACTGTTTAATAAAATGCACTGTATTAATATATTGTGAGCTCCTTTCCAGTATCATTAAAGTGTTCTTTTGGTTCCTTTTCAGTATCTTCTGGGTTCTCTTTCTCTCTGACTCTCAAAAGCCCAAAGGCAAGGCCCAGCTGTGCCGACAGGTATTTCTGCAGACGCCCTTGCTCACAGAGGAATTCCTCGGGGATCACTCCCTTGTCCCTGCTCTCCTCGCCCAGCACCTCCCTCTCTGCTGTACTCTGCTCACCCCACCCCACCCTGGGGTGAATCCCGGACTCCCATGTCCAATTCCACATCCCTTGCAGCCGTTCGCTAGTCTATGCTGAACCCAGTGACACCTCAATCTGACATGTCCGAAGCAAGCCTGAGTCAGCTAGATTCTGTGACCCCTGTTACTGAAGGCTGCAGTAGCTACACCCACTGCAGTTCCTTCTTAGCCACCTCTAATAATGTGTTACAGAGGCTGGAAAACCAAAGACCAGCCTTCCCCAAGCCCTCTCGAAGCTACGGGTCAAAATGAGATGGTTTCACCAAGCTCTTTTGCGAGACGTGTGTGTTACCCGTGTGCTTTGGCAGCTGGGGGTGGGGGTGGCTTCCCGATTCCACAGGCGATTCCTGATTGGGTGGCTTCCTGCCCGAGGCAGAAGGGACAGCCCTCCTGGTAACCCAGTTGGGGTGTCTGGCAACCTTTTCTGGAATCTAAACGTAGAGGCTTTTCTTCAGCCCTCTAATGTCTCTGGGGTCTCTTTCTGGTGATCGATTCCTCTTTGCTTAACCCAGTGGAATGGATTCTGTGGTCTGCAACTAAGAACCTCAACTGGTGGATGGGGCTGTCACTTTGGGAGGTGCTTTTGGCAAGACCCAACATAGCTCCTGCCCTGGAGGAGTTCAGTCTTGTGGTGAAAGGGTGAAGCAGAGGGCTGTGGCAGTGTGTCAAGGGCAGTGACTGTTGACCAGGGAACCTGAGAAGAGTCGCCCGAGGAAGGGACACTCAGGTGCAGACCTAGAGAGTGCAGAGGAGGGGGCGAGTCACAGAGGGCAGGAGGAGCGGTGCTCCAGGCAGAGGGACCCAGACTTTAACGGATGCAAAAAGCAATGGGGAGAAATCCAGTGGGGCTGAAATGGGCGGGTGGGGAGATGGGAGGGATGAAGTCAGAGTGGGAGGAGGGGGCAGGGGGCAGCTTCTTCTCCCCACAGGACTTCCCGATTGCTAGCAATGTTACCATCATTCTTTTAGTCCTTTGGGCTTGAAATTTGGAGTTATCTTCACCTCTTTCCTCTTCCCACAGGTCTCTCTTCTCCCAACACACACACACACACACACACACACACACACACACACAAACACACACACAGACAGACAGACACACACACGCAACCACTCACCAAGTCCTGGAGATGATCCGTAAAGATATCTCCTACATCGGTCCCTCCACTCCCATTGTCATTTTCAGCCAAGTTACCATTCTATATCTAGAATACTACAAGTGTGTCCTCACTGGTTTTCCCATTCTCATATTTACCCCTTTCAGTTCTCTTCTCTCCCTGTTGCCGAAAATACTCTCCCTCAGTCCTGCTGGATTCCTATCACGCCCTCTGCTCAACTCTCCCTGGCTCCCTGCTCCCTGACTCTCCAACCCAGCTCTGAGCCTACAGTCTGAGGACTGCTGCGTCCAGCCCCAGCCCCCTTTTGCAGCCTTGGTTCCCAGGCTTCCCTGTGAGACTGGAGCCAAGTGGTTCTGTTCCCACCCCTCCAGACATACCGCAAGTGACTGCCTCTCTGCTCCTTTGCTGGTGGGAATCCTCCTCCCTCCGTACCTCCCTCGGGCTCACCTGCATCCTTTCTGCTTGTCAGGGCCCTTGCCCTAACCCACCTCTGCCAGGAAGCATCCTTTTCTGTTTGCCCAGTCCTGCGGTGACTTCTAGTTTGGATTGTATTGATACTTGCTACCTTGTCACTTGTTTATTATTTATCATCTGACATTTTCTATTGGAAAGGACTGTGTCTATCCCATCTTCCCAGCCAGATGGTTGGGCCCCTGAGGGGAAGGCCTACGGCTTACATGGTATGTGTGATTGGGTCTCTCCTCTGGGATTCCTTTTCTATACTGTTTTAAAACAAGGAGCAAGGCCCCCACTTGGCACTAGATAACTCCATTCCCACTCTTCTTGCAAAACAAATTTCTCCTCTGACATCACCTCACTCATAAAGATATAAAGATACTTGATACTGCTTTGCTTTCTAGAACTTTTCCTACAATGATAATTTTCATGCAAGAGCTCTCCTATTTGGTTCTGAAAGGAAGGCGGAGCTCCAGGGGCACATGCCATGCGGAATGTGCCTTTGCAGGGCACCCTCCCAGCTCCTGCTGCCCCAAGTGGTAACAGTCCTGCCCCCAGCAGCACGCCCCTCACCGGCATGTCCCGGGCAGAGCTGGCAGTGAAAACCCCAGGCCTGGGCAGTCACTGCTCTGTGAGGTCATTGGACCAGAGGCGTTATAACATCCCTCCCAGTTCTAACATTTTCTGAGTTTTATTTCCACTGTTACATCTTTTTCCTCTGACTGCCAGACACAATTTAAGACTGGAGCCAGGAGCAGGTGACCTCTAGATATAAAAGACTTACGGATTTCTCATTAGTTGAACCACCAAATGCCCACGCTGACCACAGGGTCAGGATGTCTCTGCATCCTTAGCAGCTATTGGAAAGAGCCTCTGTGAATTGTGTGCTAATCACATGCCAGGCATTGTTCTAAGTCCATCAAGTAGAGTATAGAATTTAACCTTCATAGCAGCCCTGCTGGGGTGGGTACTATTATTATGCCCATTTTACAGGTGAAGAGACTGAGGCACAGAGCACTTCAGTGACTTGTCTCTGGTTGCAATGGAGGAGCCTAGCTGGTAGAAATCATCCTGTTCCACACCCCTCCCACTTTAGCCAGTTCCAAGCACTTTCTTTCCTCTGGGAGTCAGGAAGCATTGCTGACGGATCTGAGAGTCAGAGGGGATATCCTGCAGCTGAGAAGTCCCTTGTCAGAGAGGACCGCAAAGATGCTCTGGGGGAGGAGAAATTCTGGGAGCTGAGCCAAAGATTAGCTCTCTCCAGGGACCCCTGGGGGCTCTTAGAGGGAAGCAGGGCTCACCTGGATCAGTTTCACGGGGTTCGTCCACGTGAAGGGGGTTTTCTTGGCCGAGAGGGCTTGCACTGACTTGTATATCACGTCCAGCTGGGGGTGGATGGCGCACACCCCATCCAGTATTTTCACGAACTGCTCGGACACCAGCACATGCTGCAGTGGGGAGAGAGGGATTCGGTCGGGCGGAGCGCGCTGCTGTCGTGCCATCTCCCAGACCGGCAGGCTCCCCCCAGGCAAAGCCGCGTGTTGTCTTTTCTAGTTCGTTCTGCAGTGCCGCTCCTGGACAGGGATGGCTCTCCTTTGCTAGAACTGGTGGTTTGGCTTGTGAGTTTCCCGCGCGGTTTGGGTCAGGTGTCCGAGCTGGGCGCTGGTGGCCTGCCACCTACGGTCACCTCACTCTGCTCTCAGGAGGTGAGCCTACTGTCTGTGTGTGACAGACGGGCACAGCTGTGGGGTTACACGACTGGTCCCCAAGGGCCCTGAAAAGCCCACTTCTACCCCAGTTGTTGGTCTTTGGAGCTGAAGCCCTAGCAGAGAGCCCCTCGTTCCAGCCATCCTGTCGCACACGGGGAGCCCCTGCCTTGTGGAAGGGCCTCCAAGCCCAGTTAGAGGCTGCAGGAGACCACGTGTTCTGTGTGAAGGTGTCTGATCAAACCTGGCCTCCGTGAGTGTGATCCACCTGCTTCATTCCTCAGCTGTGGCTCTCAGTATCTTTTGCCTTTTCAAAGAACTAAACTCATGCTAAGGGGTGAAGACTTACTCCCTCTCCTTTGTAGGTGTTCTAGAGAAAGTTCTAGAAGCATCTACAATGAAGGGATTCCAACGCCACTTAGAGTTATGGTGGCATCATGTGGAGTGGAAAGAGAGACCCCAGCTCAGGGGTTTATATGCCGCCTTGGGGTCTAAACAGCACCACTTCTGACATTCCCTCAGACACCCCAAGGCAGCTCTGGGGTTCACACCTTCCAACCTGCACTGCAGGGGGGTGGGAGGAACAGAACTCTAAAGAACTCTGAACCTGGGGGCTGAGGTCAGAGGCAGCAAAACGGGGTGCAGGTCACAGCTGTAGGATGAGTGGGGAGCAGGCCTCCGAGGAGGAAAACCAGGAGCAGAAGAAGGAGCCAGGGCTGGGGAGGAGGAGTCAAGGGAACAAAGTGAAAAGCACAGCAGGTATGTTTTTATAGCACTTTATAATCTGTGGCAAATATAAACCCCATTTTTACTTATTATTCAGTTCTAAGAAGCTTGGGTTTCAAACACAAAACATCATCACTGATAGACTTGCAAGGGATTAAAATCTTAACAAAACCCGTATTAGTGTGGCATTAGGCAAATGTGAAAGGACTTTGAACACTGTGCCTTTACGGAACTCGAGAGGAGGAGGCAGGAGCCCTGGTCTACTCCTTGCTGTGTTTCACACCTGCTGCGTGGTCCTGGGCCAGTGGCCTAACCTCTCTGTCTCAGTTTCTTTCCATGTAAAATGGGAAAACGAGGACAAGTAACTTGTTATGGGTTCAATCGTATCCCCCCACAAAAAAAGACGTTGAAATCCTAACCCCCAGTACCTGTGAATATGACCTTATTGAGAAATAAGGTCTTTGCAGATGATCAAGTTAAAAATGAGGTCGCTAGGGTGGGCCCTAACCTGATGTGACTGGTGGCCTTATAAAAAGCGGACCCTGGGATACAGAGACAGACGCGCACGCAGGGAGAGCGTGAGATCTGCGGCTGAAGGCAGAGATCCAGGGTGAGGTTTCTACAAGCCAAGGAGCAGCAAAGATTGTCTGCAAATTGCCAGAAGCTAGCAAAGAAGCAGGGAGCAGATTCTTCCTCACAGTCCTCTGGAGGAACCGACCTTACGAACACCTTGACTTTGAACTTCTAGCCTCCAGGACTGTGAGACAATACATTTCTATCACTTGAGTCCCTTGCTTTGTGTACTTTGCCTTGGCAGCCCTATGTCATGAATACATTCTACCACCTCCCAGAGTAGAATTAAACGACTTGGCGCCTATAAAATGGCTTTGGGACTAAAAAAAAAAGAGCATAAACTGGTAGACACGTATAGGATATTGTTGGCAGCAGCTCCCACCTCTAGGATGATTCATGTCAGAGTACCCGCAGAGTGGAGTCACCTCCTCAAGCTTCTCGCCCCCATCAAGGTTTTTTTAATACTCAAATACTACTCTGATTAGAGTAGGCTGAGTCATGAAATGAAAACACAGATTTGGACATGTTTTCATACTCAGATTATAAAAATCCTGTGATTGTGGAAGCATTCTAAGGCCCAGAGCCATCCATCGACAAAGCTGACTGCAGACAGGTCTGATCTGGGGTTCCCCCACCTTTGATTCTGCTGTTCCTCCTCTCTGCCCTCAGGCCCGCTCTTGGGGGTGCAGGTCCTGGGTTCCCAGGATCAGGCAAATGATTTTACACCATGATGTTACTGGCCGACTGGCTACTCCGATGGAAAGCACCCCGGAGGAGGGCAGAGTTGTACCCCAAAAGGAGTGTTTTTTTTTTTTTCCTGGAGCACTTAGGCCCTGAGGGCTAGAGCTGTTGGCATCTGGCCCGGTGGCCATGGTAACTGGCATGCTCCCTTAGTGTGAGCAAACCGTTAGATCACTTACAGAAATGTCAATATCCTCCATCTTGGATTTGGGGTTCCTCTTGATGGACAGGATAAGTAACAGAGCCCCATCCATACTTATGGGGTTCAGGAAAAGCTGTGGGAGAAAGGGCAAGGCAGAAGGAGGCAGAGATGGGGGGGCAGAAAAGGCTGGTTCAGAGCACGGTGTCCATACATTCCCGTCAAAGCACAGTCTATGTCTTCCTTCCAGATTTCTCTGTAAGCACCCATCTCCCTGTCTGTCTGTCTGTCTGTCTGTCACCCACCCACTTGTCCATCTCACTGCTCATCCGTCCAGCCATCCAACAAGCATCGGCTGGGGCCCTGCAACATGCCAGTCACTGGTTAGGCACAGGCAAGCGTGACAAGATCTAAAATGAAAATATTCAGTCATTGTAGGAAAAAAATGTCAAAATCACCTGTATTTCACTAACCAGAAAAAAAAAAAACCTTTGTGGCCATTGTGCTGAGGCAGCTTTTTAGTCTTTGAGAAGTCAGAGTCTCTGAACTTTCCTTGGCATCCTTGGCCCCCAAGGCTGAGTCCTTGGCAGGCTGAGTCCGTCCTTCTTGTCTGAATCACCCCAGTGCCCATCCAGGCAGGCCAGCCTCTCAGCTCCCTCAGTCACCAGGCGGCCTCCTGGAGTGGTCTGCATCACCAAGCTACTTCCACTGGTCAGAGTCTGACTCCCTGCTGTCACCTCAGCGGCTCTAGGGTGACTGCCCTCTCGGATGGTGGCTCGGCTTCACTGATTCCTAACCCCTGTTCTTCCACCAGCACTCCCACGTCTGTGACCCCCCGAGTCACCCCCAGATCTTGCGGGAGTTGGAACTGCAGCAGAAAGCCAGGTAGAGCTGACTCCCCTCTGCCTCTTGCTAGCTGACAAGTCACACAGCCTCAGTCTTCTCAACTGAGCAGTGGGGCTGCTGGAGCTCACTTGGTGGGGCTGGGCCAGGAGTAAGGAGACAGATCACTTGATACGGAACCTGGCTCAAGGGAGCTCCAGAAAGGGGACCTGTTAACTCAAGGCCTCATCTTTCATCAGTTCTCAACTTCCCAGGAGCTTCTATGTTATAAATTAGCATCTATAAGCAAATTAATTAAAAATGAAATAAGCATTCATTTTCTTAATAAATATTCATGGGGCATCCCATGGACAGAGGTGCCTAGTGGGCTACAGTCCATGGGATCACAAGAGTTGAACACGACTTAGTGAGTAAACCACCCAGGACTCTGCAAGTACAGGGGATATAACAATGGGCAAAACCAAATACGTCTGTGTCCTCAGGGAGCTCTCATGCTAGTGGGTGACAGACAAGTCACTCCGAACGAGAATATAAAGAGGAACTCTGGTGAGTTCTGGGAGTACGGGTAAACGGGATCTGAGGGTTCCCCGGGGGTCCCTAGGGAACTGGGGCTCCCACTGTGTTCCGAGGCAGACCAGCAACTGAGGCCAGTCGGGGAAGTGGCGTGGGCAAGGTCCTGCAGGGAGGGAGATGGAAAAAGCCCCTGCGGTCTCCCCTGGTGGCCCAGTGGTTAAGTCGCTCAGGACTCTTAGCAACCCCATGGCCCATACAGTCCGTGGAATTCTCCAGGTCAGACTACTGGAGTGGGTAGCCTTTCCTTTCTCCAGGGGATCTTCCCGACCCAGGGATCGAACCCAGGTCTCCCACATTGCAGGCGGATTCTTTACCAGCTGGGCCACCAGGGAAGCCCAGGAATACAGGAGTGGGTAGCCTATCCTTTCTCCAGGGAATCTTCCCGACCCAGGGATCGAACCAGGGTCTCCTGCATTGCGGGTGGATTCTTTACCAGCTGAGCTACCAGGGAAGCCCATGGTTAAGAAGCAGCCTGCCAAGGCATGGGGTGCGGGTCTGATCCCTGGTCCGGGATGATCCCACATGCCATGGAGCTCCTAGACCCTTGCACCACAACTACTGAAGCAGCCACCACAATGAGAAGCCTGTGCACTGTAATGAAGACCCAGGGCAGCCAAAAAAGTTAAAAAAAAAGACCCTGAGGCATTGGCTGGAGCCTAGGAGTTGGGGGGAGGGTAGACTTGAAGCACCCGGGGGAGTGAACTGGGTTTGAGCGATGGAGGCCCTGGGGAGATGGGGGCTTTAAGCTGTAGAAGAGTAGGTAGGAGTGGGGTTAGAAGCCAGATTTACACTCCAAACTCACACTCTGGCTGCAGTGCAGAGAAAAACTGGAGGGGGGATTCCCTGGCAGTCTAGCGGTTAGGACTTAGCACTTTCACTGACCGGCCCCGGGTTCAATCCCTGGTTGGGGAAGGAAGATCCTGCAAGCCACTTGGTGAAGAAAAAAAACCTGGAGGAGACCCAGATGGGGGAAAGGAAAACCAGTTAAGAGACAAAGTGCTATCTGGTGCCAGGTGAGACTGGAGGGTGTGACATTGAGTTTACAGAATAAAGACAGCCAAGAATGTAGATTTTTCTCTCCAGCAACATCCCAACCCACTCCCGCTCCCCTCACCCCAACACACAGAGATACACACGTGCGTGCACACACACGGACGCAGGGACACAAACACAGATGCACACCCACTGGCGCACACGCATGGGTGCAGAGACACACAGATATGCACGGTTACACACACATGGAGCCTTGCACACACACATGTACACACAAGCTGTCCTGCCCCCAGCCCGGGTGAAGACTACCTTCAGAACTTTGAGGCTTTCATTCAATTCCAGGGCTCTGCTGATTTTGGAGAGCCCGTCGTTGGTGATGTTGTTGCTGCTGAGGTCTAAGTAGGTCAGGTAGCTGTTGAGTCTGAGGACCTCCCCTAGGGCCGCAGCCCCCTCGTTCCCAAAGCTGTTCATGGAGAGATCGAGTTTCTTGAGCGACACGTTAGACTGCAGGGAGAAGGGAAAACAGTGCCAGCATCAAGGCTGCAGGCAACTCACCCAGCCAACGGGCCCCCATTTTTGTCCCCGGCCGGCTTCCAGACAGAGTGCTCAGTGCTCTCCGGGAGAGGGACGGCCAGATCTCTCCAGCTCCCTCCCAGCTGGGCTCAGAGTCTCAGAGCTCATTCTCTTTGGGTGAAGGTCATTCCCTTCGCCCCGAGTTAAACTGCCCCTTTGAAGTTGCCCGCAAAGGTGCATACGAGACCCCAGTAGGGCGAGTTTACTGGGGAGGGATTTGTACTAAAGAGGGACATGTGTTCAGGAGGCAGACTGACTGTGCAGAGCGCCCAAGGAGGTCTCAGTAGACCATCCTCAATGGTGACCGTGGAGAAGGGGTTCAAGATGACGGAGGGCCTGGTCATCCTCACCCGGGCTCAACCCTGGCTCCGCTCCCGCAGGCTTACCCGGAGACCACTGCACAAGGCCACCACTCCCCGGATGCAGAGGTGGTTCCAGCTCAGATCCAGCGACTGGAGCCCTACATTGATGGCTGAGGGAGGGGAGGGTGTCATCTCAGCCTCCCCCACCTCCCAGAGAACCCAGGCTCCGGGTTGGCCTGAGATCCACGAAACTGGGGGTAAGAATGGCTCAGTCCTCATGCAAAGCAGAACGCTGAGGCAATAACTTCTCAGTTATCCATTTGAACCCCAAATTACAAGGTGACTCCCAACGCCACAGCAATCGTATGTTGCAGGTGACAGGATACACTCTGTACTGTCTGGTCACAGACATTTTCCTCCCAAAATCTGTTTACTCCATCTCACGGCAATATCACCCGCGAGACTCTTCCAAAGGAGACTTTTAGTATGTAAGAAGAGTGACACGCTTGCAGATGCTTACCACGGCGTCACTTACAAAAGTAAGGTTTGTGACTCACGGGGAGCGGTAAAGCCTAACACAAATATCCACCTGGTGGGAGATTACACAGTCGTTAACATAGATGGAGACGGCATGGGAAAGAGGGGTTGTGTTTACACAGGGAGACTCTGGTGGGCATGGTGTTCTATCACATGATATCACTTTCATGGAGACCGATGGGAGCAGTGGAAGCCACAGAGTGTCCATCCAGGAGAACTTTACGGATACAGCCAGGTGGAAGGGGGGCGACATCAGGCTTGTCTGGAAGTTGGGTTTGCACCGAAATTGCAATTTTTTTTTAACTTAAAGATGCTTTTGATCACAGGCGACATAGGGCTGGGGATGCATTCGAAACACATCGCCACTGTCATTTTCATCTGGGGAGGGCGGATGTGCTGAGGACGCTATTGGGAAGGGAGACTGAAGTGCTCTTGAAGGAGACTGAGTGGGAGGAGCTGCTTCAGGCCCAGGAAAACGTGTTTTTCTGTTTTATTTTTCATGGACAGAGCGCTCTGTACTGGTCATGTCTTTCCCTTGTGTCAACCACCAGGACAGACTTTCAGGGACGTGCACACCACCTTCTGTCATATTGAGAACACACTTTTCTCCTGCTTTCATTCTCTCCCTACCTGTCTCCCTCAATCTCTTCCTACCCTTCCTTCCTCTGTTGTGCCATGTCCCCCACTTAAGTTATACCTTGCACTCCTGCCCCTCTTAAATGACCACAAAATTATTTAATTCTGTTCTCACCACTTTCTCGCTATGTGACCTTAGACATAAGGCAGAGGTTCGCTCAGTCATGTCTGACTCTTTGCGACCCCACAGACTGTAGCCTGCCAGGCTCCTCTGTCCATGGGATTCTCCAGGCAAGAATACTGGAGTGGGTTGCCATGCCCTTCTCCAGGGGATCTTCCCGACCCAGGGCTCAAACCTGGTTCTCCCACATTGAGGCTGATTCTTTGGCTTACTTATCCTTCCCTTACTTCTGTTTTCTTATCTATAACATGGGAATGTTAACCTTTACAAAGTTTTATTTCT
This sequence comes from Muntiacus reevesi, assembly GCF_963930625.1. Classification (NCBI taxonomy): domain Eukaryota; kingdom Metazoa; phylum Chordata; class Mammalia; order Artiodactyla; family Cervidae; genus Muntiacus; species Muntiacus reevesi. Next base: position 84,749,866 of record NC_089255.1, on the reverse strand, counting down.
TTTTTTGTAAAGATTGATGTAAAGAGCCTAGCGTGATGCTTGTCACATAGTAATCATTTTATATTTGGTAGCTTTAATACACAAAGATTTTTAAAAGCTGCATATATAGTATGGTGACAACGATATTGAAACAGAAGTTAGTCTGTCTCATTTTAAATTTATGTTTCAAATTTTAATTTTAAAGTGTTTGACAATTAATTTTCAAAGGGAGACTCAAACTGCCCAATAGTTCATTTACACGTTGCTCTTCCGTTCCTTCCGCTCTAGCTGAAGATCTTGCCTCATTGCTTTCCTGAGGAAACCGCAGCGGTGGGGTGAGAGAGCTCCCCCCTCCGAAAGTGCTGTCTCCCAGCCCCACTGCCCCCCACACCCACTCTTGGGCTCCCCCTCTTTTCAGTGAATGATGGGTCCCTACTGCTCTCAGGCTATCCCTCCATCTTTGTTATAGATACGATTGCCTCCTGTCTTTTCAAGGACTTCGCTCCTATAATTATCTCCTCCTCCTTCTTCATCATCAGGTTCTATTTCTCTTCTTCCTATCAGCATTTCCCGTCCTTGCAAACCTTCCTGGACCCTATGCCCCCCATCTTTCTGTTCCAGCCGTGTCTCAGTGGAGTGCCTGGGGTTGCTTACATGGCTATTTCCACTTCTTTGCATCTCATTTTTAGCTCAATCCACTCCAGTTGGGTTTGCATATTCCCCCACTAGTTATTTTCATGCTGGCAAGTCCTGTGGTCACTTTTCTGTCTTCTTATTTGACCTCTAAACAGCACTTCACCCAGCTGACCACCTCCCCCTTCTTGAAAATACTTCCCCCACGTGGCTCCTTGGTACCTCACTTTCCCTGCTATTTGACTCATCACTCCCTCTCCAGCTCCTCCTTCTCCTTCTGTGACCCCTTAAAATGTTGGAGTGACCCCGGGGGCCACAGGATGGATGGCCCCCTACTCAACTCTGTCTGCACTCTTCGCCTGGACAACCTCATCTGGACAGGTGGCTTTAAATATATCGCAAATATGTTTCCAGTCCTGACCTGTTCTCCACTCTCTAAACTGACCCAGCAAGCCACCTTCCTGACATCTCCGTGTTGGCATCAAATGGGCATCAAAAGCTCTTCCTGGCCCAAAGCAGAAACCTTGACTCCTAACTCCTGACCCTCCATACTGTGACTCCCTGAGTTTCCCCCACTGAGTAAACACCACCTCCATCTCACCAGGAACTGAAACAGAAGAATCACGAATCTATCGTTCTCTCTCCCTTTCCCTCCCTCTTCCCGTCAGCAAGTCCTTTTGGCTTTACTTCCAGAGCATATTCTGAATCCATCCCCTCCTCGAGCCTCCTCGCTGAGCTCACGGTGTGGTCCTGTCCGGGTCTGGAACACCATGTCTCCCTCCTCCCCTCCTGTCCTCCTCGGATGCAGGTGTCACGAAGCTTCCCTGGGCGGTTTTCTCTCCCCTCCCCATCTAGATTAGCACTCTGTCCCCACTGCTAGGAGTCCTCTCTGATTCTACTCATTTCCCCAGGAGTGAACATTTAAGGTTTTTGTCCCCCCTCTTTTACAACACTTTTGTTATAACTAACCTCCTCGGACAGCTCTCTCTGTATGCATGAGGCCTTCTCTGAGACACCTATAGAGGTGAACTGCGTCACAGAATATATACATTTCCAATATATTACTAAATGTAGCCACACTGTTCTCCAAAGTGCCTTTATCTAGCAGACTTCTGAGTTTCCCTATCTCTTGTTCATTTTCACCGCCATTGGTATTCTCAGACGGGAAATTTTTACAGCTCTGCTAGATGACAAAGGAGATCTGTTTGTGGTTTTCTTTTGTATGTTTTTAATTACTGAAGACTGTGGACACTTGGTTTTCTTTGGTCACTATCCACATGCTTTGGCCAGTTTTTTTTTTACTGGTAGTATTTATCACTGCCTAATTGAGCTAGAGGACGTTTCATCAGTATTCTGAACAGTAATCTTTTATATTTTACAAATGTTCTACATTTCTACTCCCTAACTAGTGCTTATCTTCTATCATTGCCCCACAATTTCTTTTATCATCTAAAAGTTTAAACTTTACTGTTGTCAAATGTATGAATCGTTTTTGTTGCACTTTCTGCCCACTGTTTTGTTACAGTGTCTGCCCATTTCTGTTTAATAATCTTTAGCCTCCCTGAAGTCATCTCTGTATTACTTCTCACAGAAACAAGTTACTTCTATGTTACTCTAATCTAATCGTGTTAAAGTTTTTTTACTTCCCACATTCAGATGTTTGCTCTGTTCAAAATGAATTTGGGGCATCATTTACATTACTTTTTATAATCAGAACTTTCAATAACAATAAAAAAACAGGAGATGAGCTCTGATAAGCCATCCTACCCTATGTCCCTCCCTTTTCCGGGCTCCTCCCCTTCACAGCAGGACTCACCTAGCATCTGCCCCAGGTACTCGCCTGCCTTTTCACAGAATTGGTTGTGACTGAGATCCAGTGATTTAATTCTGTAATTGTTCTAGAGAAAGAAACAGTGCAGAAAAAGGTGATTTTTATCTCCTCTGTCTTCTCTGCAAATGCCTCACTTAGAACACTGGGATGGGCGCCTGCGTATGCTGAAAATTAAGTAGGCTAGTGTTCTTAGATGGAGGACAACTTCTTGTTCATTTCCTGTAGAACTGTTGATGATTGCTAGGAGAATTTAGCACCATCCAAACAGTCCTACCACTTGCTGAGGCTTTGATAGGACTGGAGTCTGAACACTCAGCAGCTCCCTACACCAGGCAAGTGGCCTCACTCCTTCCTGACGCTCAGAGCCACCCATGTCCCAGCGGCATCGCCCATGCGGCTCGCTGCACCCGCACCCCTGGCTTCTTACCGACAAGGCTTGACAGAACAGCTCTGCAGATTCTTCCTTGAAGTTATTTCCTGCAGGGAAAGGGGGCATTAGCAACGTTCTTCAGACGAAGGCTCCCTAACCCTCCATGTCCTAGTCCTGCCAGTTTCTTGCCTTTGGAACAATTGGACATGGGAAAGGCGGCAAGTCCAGCAAGGACGTCCTGTGTGGCACGTGGAACTCCGCTCCGTGTTACGTGGCAGCCTGGATGGGAGCGGGGTTTGGGCAAATGCTTAAAGCAGTGTTTGGCCTCAGAGGAACACACGGGAAGAAAGGCAGCTCATCACCATCTCTTTAATTGCTCCTTCCCTTCTCTCTCTGCCATGATGCTGCAGGGAGTTTCAGAAGTTAGCACACCATGCCCTGTGAATCCACTGATAGCATAAACTCCTGGCCTTGTGCCTAAACTCTGATATTCTAAAAATGCTAATTCAAGTCTAAGCAGCAGAGGTGGGACTGGAGAGATGAATGAAGCACTTACCGTGTGTGCAAAATTGAAGAGGTGCCAAAAATATCGGTAATCGCGATGAGTAACATCTTAATAGTTTAAAATGCAAATCAATGCAAAAACATCTATGATGAACCAAAGTTTAAATAAAAGCAGGATCTGACCCTGTTCTTCACCCAGTCTGTCCCTGTGGGATCCTGTGGTTTAAAGTGTTGATATTTTTCTTCACCATGGATTTATCTTAATTTTGACTTTTAAAAATGTTGCTTTAAGATGTTATTTACTTGGTTACTGAGTTTTTTGTTGACCCTTAAGTTCTGTGGCTGAGGCGAGTGCCTTCCCTGTCTTAGCCTAGCTCTGGTCCTGTTAAGGAATCTATTGATAAAACACTGGTGATTTGGGGGAATAGATGACACAAATTCTTATCCCTAAATTTCTCCTTTGAAAGTTTAATAAACCGTATGTCTCTAGCACTCAAAAAGTGCTTGGCACATAGCAGGTTCTCAGTTAATCCTGAATGAATGAATGAATCCACTGAAACACAAATACTTTCTTGGTTGTTTCTGGCACCAGGGCAATGAAATGAGATGACAATCTAGTCAACATATAAACTTATGTAATCTGTTACTCAAATTGTTGTATTTATACTATTTGTTACCTGTCCTGCATCAGCTGTAAGAAATTATTTGGAAGATAGATGAAAAATACATATTCTTAGCCTTTCCCCCTAAAGATTCTGATTTAGCAGCCTGGGATAGGGTTGGGAAGTTTGTATTTTCGCAGAGAACTTTCTGGATTAATGTTGTATTAGAGGTCTTAGTCAATACAACCAAAAAACTCTCCAGGAGCCATAAATATTGGAAAGAAGAGACAAAAACTTCCATTGTTTGCAGACATGATCACCTACATAAATAATCCAAGAATATTAACAAAGTGTCAGAACTAGTAAGATAATTCAATAAAATGATTGACAATAGGCTCAACGTACAAAAATTGATAGCTCTCATACATACCAGGAATAAGTAATTAGAAAAAGTGGTAGAAAAAGCATTCTATTCTCATAAGAATGAAATGATAAAGACTTAGACATAAAGCTAATATGAAATATGCATGACTAATAATGAAATAAAACTATAACAATTTATTGAAGAACATAAAAAAACCTGATGAAACCAAGTTCTTAAGTGAAGCTGTTCAATATTTTGAATATGTCAGTTCTTTCCTGAATTAACCTAGAATATTAAATATAACTCCAACCAAAATCCCAATAAGTTTTTTTTAATATAACTTGACAAAAAGATTTTAAAATTCACCTGGAGGAGAAACTGTCTAAGAATAACCAAAATTACTTTGAGAAAGGTCAAACTTTGTCCACTCAGATATTAAACACATTATTGTTGTTGTTTAGCCACTAAGTCATGTATGACTCTTTTGCAGTCCCATGGACTGCAGCCTGCCGGGTTCTGTCAATGGGATTTCGCAGGTCGGAATACTGGAATGGGTTGCCATTTCCTTCTCCAGGGTATTTTCTCAATCCAGGATCAGAATCTATGTCTCTTGCATTGCAGGTGGATTCTTGCACTGCAGCGCCACTGGGGAAGCTCAAAACATATTAAGATATCTAATATAAGCATGTAATATAAGTATAAAACTAATATATTGAATATTACATACTTGATGTATTTCACAAATTTCAACTAATTATAACATATTACAATTTTAATATTTTAAACAAATACTAAAACGGTACAGTGTTGACATAGAAATAGATAAATGAAATGGGATAGAGACTCTAGAAAGGAATCTATATTTATATGGCAATTTAATATATGATGGACTTCTCTGGTGGCTCAGATGGTAAAGAATCCACCCATAACGTAGGAGACCCAGGACCGATCCCTGGGTCGGGAAGCTCCCTTGGAGAAGGGAATGGCAGCCCACTCCAGTATCCTTGCCTGGAGAAGCCTGGTGGGCTACAGTCCATGGGGTCGCAAAGAATTGGACATGACTGACTAACACACACTTTAATATATGTTAAAATGGCATTCAAGTTAGTCAGTAAAGGATAAGTTATTCAATTAATGAAGCTGGGCACCTGGCTATGAATTTTATCTAGGTGAAAATAACATGCATGATTTCTACCTAATGCCATGAACAAAAGTAAATTCCAGATATATCGAAGATCTATGCGGGGAAAAAAAATTACAAAAATATTTGAAGAAAATAAAGGAAAATACTTTAAAATCTGAAGCAGAAAACAGTTTTTAAGCAAGACTACAAAAATCAAAACCGTAAAGGAAAAGACTGATGAACCTGACAAGAATAAATATATAAACTTTCATATAAGAAAGCACCATGTGTGAGGGCTAAGTCGCTTCAGTGGGGTCTGACTCTTTGCTACCCCAGGGACTGCAGCCCACCAGGCTCCTCTGTCCATGGACCTCTCCAGGCAAGAACACTGGAGGGGGTTGCCATGTCCTTCTCCAGGGGATCTTCCCACTCCGGGACTGAACCTGTGTCTCCTGCGTCTCCTGTATTGGCAGGCAGATTCTTTACCACTGGCACCACCTGGGAAGCCCTTCATAGGCTCACCTGAAAGCTGAAGACTGAAAAGCGAAGAGGTGTTATTCTGGAGGAACTCGGAGAGGATTCTGGCCCCCTTCAAGCCGAGATCATTGTCGGAAACATTCTAAAAGGCAAGAGAACACTTCTGTATGTAAAAATCTCACCAAAGGGCCCTGGTTAACAAATGATGGGGGGTGGGGGCTCACTTGAGGCCTGTCCTAAGGGCATAAGGTTGGGTAGAGAGGGCAGGTGTTAGGTGAAAGGACTGGAAGGGTTAGGAGGGTTAGGGAGGTTAAAAGGAGGCGGAGGAGGACCGGACCCCTGGTTTTTCTGATGTTTCATGGCGAGGCCCTAGGCTGGTCTCAATTCTTTGAAGCTGACCTCAAAGACTCCCCCCACCTCCCCAGTTTTGCCCTGGTATTTTAGATAAGCACATTGCATGTTTTTTTTTTTTTGGAAACCGAAGGCAACTATTTGGAGGGTTTAGTATGAAACAATTGAAAAACAAATTAAGAGCAAGCAATGATTGTAATTCCCTTCATTGGTTCCTGAAGCATGAATTACTGTCCTCGGAAGCAGTTGGGGTATAAATGGACACAGTCCCTTCGTGGGAGGGACTAGTGGGCTAGTGGGGCTAGACTGAGGGGCTAGGGGGAGGGACTTTATATAACTTCATCTTTTATCATCTTGGTTGTTTCTTCCCCTTCTTTTTTCAAGTTTTAAAATTGTGGTAAAATAGACGTAACCCAACATTTGCCATCCTAGCCATTTTGAAGGGCTCAGCTCAGCAGGCTGAAGTACATTCATGCTGGTGTCCAAGCATCACCATCACCTATCTATGGACACACTGCATTTTATGAAACTATCTCACGACTTAATTTTCTTTAAGAAAGTTCACGTTAAGGTAACTCTAAAGAAGTCTGTCCATTTAGGGACTTGTGAGGTCAGATGGAAGTAGTTTCTCAGGGTTTCCTGTGCCCACGGGGAATGCAGAGTCCCTGGTCAGCCTCTTAGGTGTGGAACCTCCTCTGAGAAGTCACTTTTAGTGGGGGGGAGCCCCCTGATTGACAGCAGAAAGCCTGGAGGCGGGGCTCGGGGAGGGGTCTCTGGATTCTGAGACCCTAAGTGTGGAGGCAGGAGCCGCAGAGCAGGGCACGGTACTATCTCCTGCAGGTAGTAGTTTTCCTGCAGCATCTCCACCAGGCTCAGGATGCCCTCCGGCATGATGCAGTTGTCCGCCAGCTCCAGCGTGAGGACAGTCGTGTTGGACTTCAGCCGCCACAAGGGAAGGGGGAGAGGGAGAAAGACGGATGGTGAGAGAGTCAGTTCCCTGCCTTTGCCCAGAACCCGTCACCCCTCTTGACCATCCCGGCCATGTCAGAGGGTATGGAGGTGCAGGCTAGCAGCTCTGGAGCAGCAGCTAGCAACAGGAGAATAAGGCAGGGGACTGAGCTTTGTTTTGTTGTAACTGTTGCTTCGTCACTAAGTCATGTCCGACTCTTTGAGACCCCCGGTGGACCACAGCCCGCCAGGCTCCTCTGTCCATGGGATTTCCCAGGCAAGAGTACTGGAGTGGGTGGCCATTCTCCTACTCCAGGGGCTCTTCTCAACCCAGGGATAGAACCCATGTCTCCTGCATTGACAGGTGGATTCTTCACCACTGAACCACCAGGGAAGTTTTGCTAGGACATGCTTCTTCTGGGCACCTCTCTCCTCAAAAAGGGATTCCCAGGGGGGATTTAGAAGAGGGACATGACACCAGAGTCCTGCAAAGGGGAAGGCATAAGGGTGAGGGGAACAGATTTTAACCATTTAGCTTCGAGGAGAGAGGCCTCTGACCTCCTCCAGGATTAAGGAGAACGTGGTACATTTCAGTTCAGTTCTGTCACTCAGTCGTGTCCGACTCTTTGTGACCCCAAGGACCGTAGCACGCCAGGCCTCCCTGATACATTTAAGAAGGGTATTTAAGCCTAACGCATCTCCTGTGCCATCTTGCTCAGAGGCCTCTCTTCTAGTTTAGGCTTAAGGCTTTTCTGGCCTCTCTGACAGTCAGGCTGTTTGGAGGGAAGTGGAGCTTAAATCTTGTTCGAATTAGTTTTTTTTTTTTCATTTAGTTTTAATAGTTGGAGGCTAATTACTTTACAACATTGTAGTGGGTTTTGTCATACATTGACATGAATCAGCCATGCAGTTTTTATTGGCGTCTAACTGCTTTCCAATGTTGTGTTAGCTCGTGGGGTACAGCAAAGTGAATCAGCTCCACCCCCTCTTTTTTGGAGTTCCTTTCCATTCAGGTCGCTACAGAGCAGTCAGCAGAGTCCCCTGTGCTTCAGGGCAGTCTCATTAGTATCTATTTTATACACAGTATCAACAGTGTGTACATTGCACACTGTACATTGCAGTGCCAGCCTCCCAATTCTTCCCCACACCCTTCCCCATCGGCACTGGTACGTATTAGAACCTAACTCTTAAATATCTACATCCAAGCTAGTCCGCATTCCCACAGGGAGCAAGGCAAGTGGAAATGACTAGCACTGCAGCAAGAGGGACTGGGGTTCGCTCTAACCAGAACTTCCGTCCTTCCCGTCCCCACCTCGTTCCCCGTGCAGAAAGGCAGAGAGAACAGACTCATCTTCGGACCTGAGCATCTTCGAAGTGCACAAAGCCGTGGGAGAAGTAGAATGTGGTAGGAGCTCTCGTCCTAAGCCAAGGGAGAGTGTCATAGGGTGAATTACAGCCACGCAGGGAGGTCCCTCGGGGCCTTCAGGAAGTGTCTTTGGGCCTCAGCTCTCTGCGGGGAAGGGGTGGTGGTGGCAAAATTCAGCTGGGCTCAAAGGCAAGTGAGCTGGCTCAGGGGGCCTCCCAGTCTAGGCATCACTTGGCAGAAACTGGGACAGAAGGACCACTTTCAGAGTCGTTCTGGGGGCCAGCACAGTGCGTGGTGTGGCGGGTGGGCCCGACCGCCAAGTCCATCTACATTCATTTCACAGGGGTGAGTATCTATTTGTCACCCTCTGTGCCAGTTGCCAGGGAAACAGGGATAATCAGAAACCGTCCCTCCTCTGCAGGGGGCCCACAACCCACTAAGTGCAGGGGCATGGAGATGGGCGGAGGAGGGATAGACCCAGAGACGTATGAAAATGACCCCTGCTGTTGGAGTGCTCTTCATCTAAGCCGGGGGAGAGCACGACATGTCAGAAGTTCAACTGTACCGGAGATATCAGTAATAATTAAAAGTTCAGTCCATGGGAATGTCACAATGATTAATTGTCAAATGGGTGATACAGAGGATCAGAGAAGAAAAATTCCCCCTAAACAGAAATTGCTGTTCCTGAGAGCCAAGTGGCCTAAGTCCTGAGTGGATTTCATTATATTCCATTTTTTTTTCCCCATGAAGCTCATGATGTAATGGTGCATTCCTAACACTTCATTAATCAGTCTTTCAACGCTCCATGAATTTCAGGATGGCTTTGTTCTTTCTCTGCTCTTCCCTCCCTTCCCTCCTCCTCCCCAGGGTCACGTCCAGTGACTTCTCAATGAGCAAGCACTAAGTGCAAATGCCGTTATAGATCCAAAAATGAGTGCTTTAAAAAAAAAACAAACTTTTTCTTTACTGTCCTAAGTGAACAAACAGTGTTGTGCTGACACTGTTATGACACCTGTTACATTGTCTTTTTTCCTGAGATGGAGTCAGTTTTGCATATCATCAATTATAAATACGGAACGCTATATAGTAAGTTCAAGGTCAAGTCCTTGTTCACTCATGCCAAGCTGAGCGAGAACATTTTTCTTGTGGGAAAACAGGATTCACTCTGCAGTGTGATCTTGAAGAATTACATCTAATATTGCAAAAGGCAGACATGGAATGGAATGGTTCGGTAGTGAACTCATTTATCGCAAAGGTGAGCTTTGGAACGGAGACCCGGCTGATATTTCGTCTTGTGTTTTTGCACTAGCATATGGGCCCTAGCCCAGATCAGTTGCTTTTTCAGTGTCCACAGCCTTGTGCCTTTGCTTCCTGGATATGAAAGAACACAGACTTTCAAGGTCCGGGTCTCTAGTAACATCCTTCCTAGGAGCTAATGGGCATCTGTGCCTATTGGGGAAATAGCTGATAGTCATGCAGAGTCTGGGATTCCATGTGGCTCAGTAGTAAACAGGAGAAGGCAATGGCACCCCACTCCAGTACTCTCGCCTGGAAAATCCCATGGACAGAGGAGACTTGTAGTCTGCAGTCCATGGGGTCACAAATGAGTTGGACATGACTAAGCAACTAAACAATAACATGCAGAACCTAGGGCAAGGTGGGCAAAGAGGTTGCAACTCAGGTCCCACAGTAGGGCTCTCTGACTCTTGGGCCCACCACCCTGTCAAGCCCCCACCTCTGCCAGGCTTCACGTGCCCCCACTGGCAGCATGCTCACCACCAGGGCTATAGCAATAGCCTTGGTTCCGTTGGGGCCCAGCCCATGGTGGTTGAGGTTCACGTAGGACTCCTCCATGTTCCGGATGAAGTAGGAGACGGGCACTACTCCCACCAGTTTGCAGGCCTCCAGGTACAGCTCCTTTTGTCCAGTGGTGAAAAATTTCTCGGTATCTGCAAAAATAAGATGCAAGAGGAAGAAGCAGAGTTTCTCTTCTTCCTTTGCCTTATCTTCCTGCTAACCCAGACCACATCCGATTCTGACTGGTGTCCTCTCTGCTTGAGGGTCCTCTACTTGAGGAGTTCTAGCTCCAATTGGAAGGTCAGCCCGTGGTGGGAGACTCTGACTCCAGAAAACCCCATGGGGACATTCCCTTTGGGTAAGAGAGAAGGTCCCTGGTTTTAGACTCCAAGCTACCTGGAAGGAACAATGTGCTTCACTCCCACCTTCCTGGGTTGACTGCGTAAGGGTGTGTGAGGATGACCTTAAGGATGTGTGAGCCCATCTATGCCCACCTTGGGACGCCTTTGAAAGGTCAGCTAGACAAAAAGCCGGTGGTTTGTTGACAGTTGAGGGAGTTTCCACTGCAGTTTTAGTTTCACTGTGCTCACTCGTGTTCGGCTCTCCTGTGATCCCATGGACTGTAGCCCACCGAGGTCCTCTGTCCGTGGCATTTCCCAGGCAAGAACACTGGAGTGGGTTGCCATTTCCTCCTCCAGGGGACTGTCCTGACCCAGGGATTGAACCCGCATCTCTGTGTCTCCTGCATCGGCAGGTGGATTCTTTACCACTCGTGCCGCCTGGGAAGACTTTAGTTTCATTACCACTGTTAAAATATGAGCCACAAAGTTTTATGAAATATTTAGAGAGTTCCCAACTAGAAAAAGTCCAAGTAGGATGCAGTGGGCTTTTGTATGTGCAAGAATGGAGACCCCCAAATCCATTGGAAACAAATAAACTTGGGTGCTGGGGGCTGAGTTCCTTGGACTTTAGACCAGCCTGGCTAGTGGGCAGCGGGCAGTGGGCCTCCCTGGATTCTGGATGCCCCATGGCCCTGTCCTCACTGAACAAACTCCACTGATGCAGAGCTTCCCAGGGCCAGCTGAGGTCTGAGCCAGCATCTGTTTCCCCTTCACATCCCTGGGCCTTTGGCCAACTCACCCTAAACATTTCTAAGATGGACAATGAAAGCTTTGTTGGTGGAAGGACAACGTCTTTGCAAGCAAGTTGATTTTATCGGCACAGCTACAAATTGGCCTTCTTTTCTGGGTGATTGTAAACCAGGGGGTTTTTCGAGCTTCAGCATTATGGACATTTTGAATTGGATCATTCTCTTCTGTGAGGGACTGTTATATGCAGTGTAAAATATTTAGTAGGATGTTTTTCTTCACACATTTTTTTGGGCTATGCCGTGCAACTTGCAGGATCTTTCCCAACCAGAGGTTGAACCCTGGTGCTCCCTGCAGTGGGAGCACGGAGTCTTAACCACTGGACCACCAGGGAAGCCCCTGAGCAAGATTCTTGGTCTCTACCCGTGAGATTCGAGTAGCATCTGCCCCCTCACCCCACCTCCAGTTTGCCAGCTGGCACTCGGGGTGCAAAACAGCCTGTTGTACATGAAGAGCAGAAGTAACGTCCCTCTTCTCTCCCTCTTCTGTAGCCTCTCCACCGGCTTGCTATTCCTGCCCAGGCTCCCGTCTCGGGCCATTGCGGGAGACTCTTCCTACCCCATCCTCAGCATCTCAGCGCCAGCTGTGGGGGCACTAGAAACTGAAGGAGCTGAGCCCTGAGTTTCTGTCCAACACAGAACTGTGGGGCCCAGATTCAGTCCTTAGAGGTTCCTGTTTGCCCAAACAGCATAGGTAACCCCCAGCTTTGTCCTTGGGACTCACTCTCCTCTGTTGCAGTCCTCTGACCACTTCTAGCTGTATTCACTACAGTTATATTTTAGAGGCCATTTGCAACAGTATTATCACTTGCCGGCCATGGGTGTGGGGAGGGGGAAAGAGATAGAAGCCGGAAACTGGGACACAAGGTCCATTGTTTCTATCTGACACCCCTCTGACCTTGTAAAACTGGGTGTTGCAATCAGCATCAGCAGCAACCTTGAAGTGGAAAAGAAGTTAGAAAGGGAAAAACAGGATTCCCCGGGGGGTGGCAGGAGGAGGTTTGTGTGGAGGGTGAGGCTGTAAGTTGACTATGGCGGGGAGGTGACCATTGGTGGGGTGACGACCATTGGCGGGGAGGTGACCGTGTAGAGGAGCCATGCAGCTGAATTCGGCAGAACAGCCTTGCCTGCATATCTGCAGCCACTGATCACAGTGCATCCCCCCAGCTTCGAAACACAGGAGAGGAAGAGGTTCAGTCTGGGAAGTCTGAGGCCAGCCTATCAGGCGGGGGACCAGCATTGTTCTGGCTCTGCTTCCTGTGTCCTTTCCGCTCCTCCTTCCTTGGGGTAACCGGGAGGGAGGAGAGGGTGGAAGTGATGTTTGCAACAGCCCTCAGCCAGAGCCCCCTCCCCTTACCCAGACACGCTTGGATTTGTTGAAGGAAAACATAGGGCCCTCGACCGGGGGGTAACAAGAACTCTCCTCTGGGAAGAGGAAAGTCGCCAGCATGCCAGACGGGCCCCAAATCCTCCAGGGGCCCCTGGGATAGGGCATATGGAGGGCCGATGGACCAGTGGGGTGAACATCGGGTCAGCAGACGCTGGCAGACTTCTCGGCCGCTCGCACAGTCTTTCTAAACCTCAGTTTCCTCCCCTGTAAAAAACAGGTAAATAATGCCTACCTCCTGGAACTGGTGCAAAGGTGACATAGAGGCCACTTGTGGAAACATTCAGAAAACCAGAAGCCCCTGCCCTTTTATTGGTCCAGCTTTCGACAAGCTGATGCCATGGGCACGGGATAGCTGCGACCACCACCCCCGGACCGGTCTCAAGGAGGACGAGGCATAACGCCGAGCATAGCCATGTTCCCGCCGTAGCACGTCCCTCCGGGTAGAGCCTGGCTTGACGGCGGGGACTGATTTCTGCAGCTTCTGAGCAGGCCGGCGAGCCACCCCTCGCCCCTCAAAGGCCCACGCTCACCTTCGATCTCAAGATCTGTCTCTGAGCTCTCCTGGGCTGGTTTCTCTTTTTCAACAGCCACGGGGGCTTCAGCCTCACAGTAGAGTGTTTCATCACTGCTCTGCGGCGCGGACACACTGTCCCTTTTATCTGGAAGAAAAACTCAGCTCCTTGATTCTGGAAACAAAAGCCATCAATCTGCCTTTCCCGTGGAGGCCAGCTCTGGCCTTCTTGCCCCTCTGTTTTGCTCGTTGATGACCTGGGTCTTGGCTGCAGCCACTGACCCCAGCCTTATATGGCTCAAGCGTGCCCTCAGCCCTGTTGGGGGGCCCTCACCCTACGAGCCCTCCCTTCGCTGACACCGAGCAGCCTCCTGTGCTAACTGCCCTTCGTGTTTCCCTGAGGCTTGCCCCTGTCCCAGCCCCTGGGTTGGGCCAGCCTTGGACACTACTTGCTCCCTCTCTTCCTTCCTCCTGGCTTGGGTGGGGTTCAGGGTCTGCTTCACTCTTTCAGAGAAAGGACGTGTGCGGACGCGGAGGCTTCCTCATTGGCAGGCACAGAGAACAAGGGCCAGGGCAGGTGACTTGGGTCAAATGTAAAATAGAACAGAACAGAAGCAGCCTCAGGGAACCGGAGGGCTAACTTGATTCTTAAGGATTTGACCTAGCTTCTCTTCCTTCCAATCCAAATTTATGACCACGCAGAAGGAAGAGCTTGCCAATCTCCCTGGGGTTGAGAGGTTGAGACTAATTGTTATGGTTAAATACAAGAGTCTTGGGATTTCCTCACACCAGTCCCCTGCACTTGCTAGCTGGGACTTTTCTGTCACTGCGCCTCTGATCTGGAACCAGTCCTGGGCTCCTTCCTACAAGCCACACACAAAGGCAGGGCTAGTCATGCCATGTCAGCAGGATGCAGAGGTCTGGGGAAGCCAGGTTGCACAACCAGGTGGCCTGTCAGAACTCAACCAATCTACTCTTTTAGGTGGGCTGAGCATTCACGGCAGGGGTCACAAGTTTTGACCACCCAGGTTCTAAGAGAGTGGGGTTCCAAATGAGCTCATGGAGATCTGTGTCTTTCTCAGCCCTTGCCCATAGACCCAAGCTCCAACATTCATTTCCCAGTCTGTAAGTCAAGGTCTGTGTGACAAGGGGTGGAAATATTAATAGCAGTGGTCTGACACTTAGAAGACATACAGCAGCTTAGCCATCAAACATAGCCATCGAAAAGTGATGGTGTCTTAATTTCTTCATTACACAATGTTGGAATTCCATCCAACCAGTGGAATGTTGCTAACTGTTGAACTGGCTCTCCAGAACAATGAAAAAAAAAATCCTGATTTGTTAGCCAGTGTAGTGATGTAAATATTCCAAACATGGTGGATTCCCAACTACCAACATGATATTAACCAGCTCACAGAATGAAAATTAAAGTCATCCAGAGCTGGTATGAACCGGTTCTAGCCCAGCATTGTATGCAACTGTCTCGCTCCGTTTGGCCAGCCCTGCAGTCATCACACATTATCCCAAATCTATAGGGTCCCAGGAGAAGAGGGAAGAGGGCTTCTGGGTCTGCACAGTCATTAGGCATTACACTTGAGGCAGCCAGAAGGGCCTGAGTGGTGAGACATGGGATGCATTTTCACCTTTTGTCTCAGGCTCAAGAGGTTCGTCATTGTCCATGGTGCCAGGGCCCTCTTCGGGGCTGCTGCCAGCTTCTTGCCACCCTTCTTCTGCTTCCCTAAGAAGCTACCAGTCCATTCACCTCTGTCTCAAAATTTATGTACCCTGCCCTCACCCAGACATATCTTAGGCAGGGAGCCTGTAGTTATCTTTCCATCCCAGCAAGCCCTGGGGAGAGTGAGGTTTGGTGGGATGTGCCTGGATTTGACCCCAACTCTGTCTGGGAGAGGGAGCCACTTCCTAGGATCATCAGGGAGAAAGGTATAGCTCTATTCCTGGGAGCCCTGTTGAAAGGATGCCCACCCACCTGCAACTTTATGACTTAGGACCCACTTTCATCTCATCTTCAGCATTCCATGACCTCATGCAGTCATTGTGATCCATGAGGGTAGACCTGGCAACAGCGAGCCTCCCACCCTCTTGGTGACCCTGGCGTCATCTTTTCTCTTGTGTCCACTGGGACCAAGCCCTGGCTTGGTTGTGAGTGTGCAGGTGTTGTTGGGAGGTGCCTCTCAGTGGAGTTGTATTTCCCTCTGAGTCAGGACCAAACCCAAGCCCCTTAAAAAGGTGACCGTGAAGAGCCACCGCCATGTTCTTCTCTCAAGGTGGTTGTGCTTCAGGTACGAAATATTTCAGTGATGGGTGAGGTCAGTTTTCTTCTTCCCAGTTCTTTCTGCTTTTTTCTTTCCCCCTTGGGAGAGTATTCTCAACCTTGGAGCAGAAGATCAAAAGCAAAGCACGACAAACATATGTTCTATCATTACAACTGGTTGCAGCAAAAGCATTGTTCAAACTACTGGGCTGCCTAACTTGAAACCATTCAACCATCATTCCCACGCTTGGCTGTTTTCACATGCCTTGGAGCTGAAGCTCACTTGCATTTTACTGTCAAGAGAATCTGGAGAATACTGTTCCTTCTTGATAAACTATCAGCGCATCAACGGGCAGGTCAGTGACTGGAGGGCTTGGGGACATGAGAATCCCTCTTTGCCACTCAGAAGAATGATGAAGATCTGGGGATGCATGTAGGGAAAACATAGTTAGAACCTTGAATCAAAAGAAATATGTAAATCTGAGACATGACTCATTCCTCCAGGCATTCATTCTGAAAATTTATGGAGCATGTGTTACATACAAGGCACTAAGATAAGCACCACAATGGGGAGGGGAATGCAGACATGATTAAGACTTGGATCTTCCAGTGTGTGTATAATACAAGATAGAAATTGACAGGGCCACTCCTAGGTTGTGAGAGTCCTGCGAAAATACTTTTGGCAGAGCTTCTGTTCAAATAAACAATTTGTCATTCCTAAATCAGCATGACAACATTTCCAGTGGTCCAATCTCCTGTGGTTCTGTGAAAGAAACACTGAACAGGCCAGAGGAAACGATCACCTCCTAGGATAACTTTGTAGGTATGAGTCCTGAAGACTCTAGGGATATCTGGTCAACCCCACACTGGTGCAGAGGATAAGAAAGTGCAGCATTTTTCTCTTAAAGGAGAAAAATGGTGACCAGAAAGTATTTAGATCCTGGTCTAAGTTTTGGGTGCTCTGCCTGAACAGTACCATGTGGTCTAAGGTACCACGGACGGATTAGAAAATTTGGAGGAAGGCATCACAAATAGCTACTGAACAGAAACACTGCTTACCTGGGCCTCAAGGTGGTACTGACAATTGATAAAGGTTGCGCTGGGGGGCATTCACGGCCTCACAAAGAGTGATGCTGGAATGGAGTCAAAGCTTTACAGTGGATTCAGGGGTTTTGCCTAATATATGTCCATGGATAGATGGGTATAGAGGTAAATATAGACATGTGTTATGCAGAGATTATTATACATACATATATTTTCTAACTTTACCCGCTGAAAGGGCCCAGAAGCAGAGACAACTTAGTGGTGATGAGCATGCCAGTGCCCAGATCTAGGTTTCTATTTTCCTTGGAAAGATGGTTAATTCCTGTGGTGCCAGCAAAGAAGGAAGGGATCAAAAACAAAAATAATAAAGAGGGGCATGTAGAAAGGGCACAGGAGCCAACCTGAATGAGCTCCCAAAGCCAGAATTGGAATTTGAAGAGCAAAATAAATGATGGTATTGTATGGTAACCCGAAGAATAAAATAAACATCTATAAGCCCACATTATTCAATGGGCTCTGGACAAATATAGTGTGGGGAAAAGGCATTGGGTGAATCAAGCCATCATTCAAAGCAGCTGTATCATTTTGAATTCCCACAAGGAATATATGAGCATCAGTTGCTTCAAATTCTCACCAATATTTGATATTGCCAGTTTTGTTTTTGATTGGCATACTAATAAGTGTGTAGTGGTATTTCATAGTGGTGTTAATTTGCATTTCCTTAATGACTAATGATGTTGAGCATCCTTTCATATGTTTATTGGCCATTCCTGTATCTTCTTGCTATTTGTTCAGATCTTTCGCCCATTTTAGATTGGACTGTTTATTTTCTCATTGGGTCTCAATGTGTTCTAGATGTAAGTGCTTTGTCAGAAAGGTGATTTGCAAATATTTTCTCTCAGTCTGTGGTTTAGTTTCTCACTCTTAACAGTGTCTTTCATAGAGTACAAACTTTAATTTTTATGAAGTCAAATCGTATCAAAATTGTCAATTTTTTTCTTTTATGGATCATGCTTTCAGTGTCATATCTAAACTCCCTACCTAGCTCAAGGTCAAGTAGATTTTCTCCTGTTTAATGTTAAAAGTGTTATAGTTTTAGCTTTTACATTTGGGCCTATAATTCATTAATTTTTTATCATGATAAAATATATTAACATAAAATTTGTCATTTTAACCCTTTTAAATGTATAATCCAGTGGCATTAATTTTACTTACAATGTTTCATAACCATCACCACTATCCATTTCCAGAACTTTTTCTATGATCCATTTTGAGTTAATCTTAGCACTATTTGTTGAAAAGACTGTCCTTTCTCCATTTATTGGAGATTTTTTTTTTAACCAAAAAAAACCTTTTTTATTTTGTATTGGAGTATAGCCAATTAACAATGTTGTGATTGTTTCAGACGGACAGCAAAGGGACTCAGTCATGCATGTACATGTATCCATTCTCCCCCATGCTCCCTCCCATCGAGGATTCCACATAACACTGAGCAGAGTTCCACCCGCTATACAGTAGGTCCTTGTTGGTTATCCATTTTAAATACAGCCGTGTGTACATGCCCACCCCAAACTCGCTAACTCTTCCTCCCCTCCATCCTTCCCCCCAGCAAGGAGTGATTGTCTTTTCACCACTGTCAAAAATCAATTGACAAACCAAAACCACATAATCAGCATCTGACCAAAATGTACTTTAAGCTACTAGTTTGTGAGATGAGCCGCTATAGTGCTGGGAGGTGGGCCTAAGGCACTTAGTGGGTAGGAGGCAACCTGGCTCTACAGTCAATCCACAGAGTGGGGCAAGAGCGACAGTGTCTGGGGGGAGGGAGCTGTGATTTTGATCGAAAATGAGCCAACGAGAAAGCAACGCAAAGCTAGGTATGGCTAAATACTAAGAGAATGACTATTTTCTTCTTTATTGCCAAAATTCATGTTACAGTCTATCTGTTAGTGGGGGTCACGGCAGAGGGACCTTTTACTATCCTATGACCATTTATACCGCCCTTATAAACGCTGGTATTGTTCTATGGTCCTTACATGTATTCAATTTTTCACTCAGTTATGTCTGACTATTTGCGACTCCATGCACTATACAGTCCATGGAATTCTCCAGGCCAGAATACTAGAGTGGGTAGCCTCCCTTCTCCAGGGGATCTTCCCAACCCAGGGATTGAACTCAGGTCTCCCGGACTCCAGGCAGATTCTTTACCAGCTGAGCCACAAGGAAAGCCAAAGAATACTGCAGTGGGTAGCCTATCACTTCTCCAGCGGGTCTTCCTGACCCAGGAATTGAACCGAGGTCTCCTGCATTGCAGTGGATCCTTTACCAACCAATCTATGAGGGAAGCCCCCTTACATGTATAAACACATTCAAATTGTCTAACAGCTATTACGAGATGCTATTTTTATTCCCATTTTATAGGTGAGGAAACTGAGCACAGAGAGGTTAAGTTACTGGCTCAAGGTCAGACAGCTAGAGCCAGGATATAAGTGAATTCAGTCTGGCTGCTGCCTCTCCACACTGACCCCCTTGCCATCCCATGATCATGACAAGGTTGTCCCCCACTCAAGACAGCTGCTGTTCATGGTTCAGAGGAGGGTCTGTGCTGAGGTTATGTATTTCAGGAGTTGGAGAATTAAAGTCTGAGGACCAAGTCTGATCCATTGTTTCTTTCTGTAATAAAGTTCTGTTGAAGCACAGTCGTGATCACTCATTTAGGTATTTCTGTGCCTGCTTTCACGCTACAGTGGTGAAGTCTAGCAGCTGCTTACAGAGATCCACGGCCAGCAAAACCAAAAACATTTTCTATCTGGTCCTTTAGGAAAAAGTTTGCTGTTGTATTTGATGACCATTAGCATGGGATACGGAGAAGGCAATGGCAGCCCACTCCAGTACTCTTGCCTGGAAAATCCCATGGACGGAGGAGCCTGGTCGGCTGCAGTCCATGGGGTCGCAAAGAGTCGGACACGACTGAGCGACTTCGCTTTCACTTTTCACTTTTATGCATTGGAGAAGGAAATGGCCACCCACTCCAGTGTTCTTGCCTGGAGAATCCCAGGGATGGGGTCGCACAGAGTCGGACACGACTGAAGTGACAGTAGCAGCAGTAGCATGGGATAACTACCGCAGGTCCTAATATTCCTTGGGAAGGAATGGAGAGCAAAGGGTCAAGGATAGCTGGCAGAAATCATGCGAGGAGGCGGGAGGAGGAAGCAGAAGCACTGAAAGAAACAGAGCCTTCATTTTTATGTGTAACAATATCCAATTTTATGTAAGGGCTGGTTTCCTTTAAATTGCAACTGTAAGTCAAATTGGATTTCTAGTATATGGGAGATACTTTCAGAATTCTTTTTTAAAGCAAATAAACCTTTGCAAAATACAGAGGAGTTCCCTATTACGTTGTCCACTTCTGCAAGTTTGGGTTTTATTATGGCTTGGTTTCCTTAGGAACAGGAGCTCTTCAGAAAGAAGGATTTCTCACTAATTAATTACTAATGAATGAATGCGTTGAATATCCTGGCACTGAATATCTGTCTGTCTTCATTGGAGAAATGTCTGTTTAGGTTTTTTTTCCCATTTTTTGATTGGGTTGTCTGTTTTTTTTGGTATTGAGTTGTATGAGCTGCTCGTATATTTTGGAAATTAATCCTTTGTCAGCTGTTTCATTTGCTATTATTTTCTCCCATTCTGAGGGTTGTCTTTTTACCTTGCTTATGGTTTCATTTGCTGTGCAGTCTTTTTGTTTGTTTGTTTTTTACCATGTTAGGCTTTTAAAAAAATATTTATTTTTCATTGAGGGATAATTGCTGGGTGATGGAGATAGAGTGGGGAACCTCGTGAGGTATACAGTATACTGAGAGATACTGATGAGTAAACAGACAGTGACAGTATTGAACCCAGAGTAAGTGAGGATGTTTCAGAAACAAATAAGGAGGGCTGTGGTCCAGATGTGGGCAGTCATGTGTCTGTAGATGAGTGGGTGTTAGAGACCTGGAAATGCTTTCTTGAGGAAGGAAGGTCTAGGCTGAAACCTGAAGGTCTGTTAGGCAGTAATTAGGTGAAGGCAGATGGGTGGGGTAGGTCCGGTAGGGAAGGAGAGGTATATGAGGCTGAGAAAAAAAGCATGTAAAAATCTCGACAGCAAGTTAGAGTCTCTGGCAATTTAGCAAGGCTGGAGTGTGATTCTCCCTGCAGAGAGAGTTGTGTTGGGAAGGAAGAGCTGAGAGATGTGATGGGAGGTGAGTGGAGGGCATAATGAAAGGCCTTTAGTGCTATGCTATGGAGTTTGACTGTATTTTGAGGATAGTGAGCATTTGCAAAAGAATTTTTGTTTTTGGACATGCTGGGTGGCATGTGACATCTAAGTTGCCAGACCAGGGATTGAACTTGTACCCCCTGCATTGTAAGCACAGAGTCTTAACCACTGGACCACCAGAGAGATCCTTCAAAGAGGGTTTTTTAAAAAAAATTCTTTATTTGGCTGAGTCGGGTCTTAGTCGCAGCCATGAGATCTTTGTTGCAGCACTCAGGATCTTTCACTGCAGTGCACAGACTCCCTAGTTGTGGTCTGAGCTCTCCAGAGGGCATGGGTTCAGTAGTTGCAGCACGTGGACTTTTGTTTTTCCCACTTATTTTTATTAGTTGGAAGCTAATAACTTTACAATTTGTAGTGGTTTTTGCCATACATTTACATGAATCAGCCATGGATTGACATGTGTTCCCCATTCCAATCCCCCCTCCTGCTTCCCTCCCCATCCCATCCCTCTGGGTCTTCCCAGGGCACCAGCCCTGACCACTTGTCTCATGCATCCAACCTGGGCTGGCGATCTGTTTCACACTTGATAATATATATGTTTCAAAGCTATTCTCTCAGATCATCCCACCCTCGCCTTCTCCCATAGAGTCCAAAAGTCTGTTCTATACACCTGTGTCTGTTTTTCTGTCTTGCATATAGGGTTATCGTTACCATCTTTTTGAATTCCATATATATGTGTTAGTATACTGTATTGGTGTTTATCTTTCTGGCTTCCTTCACTCTGTATAATGGGCTCCAGTTTCATCCATCTCATTAGAACTGATTCAAATGTATTCTTTTTAATGGCTGAGTAATATTCCATTGTGTATATGTACCATAGCTTTCTTATCCATTCGTCTGCTGATGGGCATCTAGGTTGCATCCATGTCCTGGCAATTATAAACAGTGCTGCGATGAACATTGGGGTGCACGTGTCTCTTTCAGATCTGGTTCTTTGGTGTGTATGCCCAGGAGTGGGATTGCTGGGTCCTATGGCAGTTCTATTTCCAGTTTTTTAAGGAATCTCCACACTGTTCTCCATAGTGGCTGTACTAGTTTGCATTCCCACCAACAGTGTAAGAGGGTTCCCTTTTCTCCACACCCTCTCCAGCATTTATTGCTTGTAGACTTTTGGATAGCAACCATTCTGACTGGCGTGTAGTGGTACCTCATTGTGGTTTTGATTTGCATTTCTCTGATAATGAGGCAGTATGTGGACTTAGTAGCTCCATGGCAGGTGGGATCCTAGTTCCCCAACCAGGGATCGAACCCAGTCCCAGCATTGGAATTGCGGGGCCTTTTTGTTTGTTTGTTTATTTTACCATGTTAGACTTAAGAAAATATTTATTTTTTAATTGAAGGATCACTGCTTTACAGAATTTTGTTTTCTGTCAAACATCAAAATGAATCAGCCATAGATATACATATGTCCCCTCCCTCTTGAACCTTCCTCCCATCTCCCTCCCCATTCCACCCCTCTAGGTTGATACAGAATCCCTGTTTAAGTTCCCTGAGACATACAAGCAAATTCCCATTGGCTATCTATTCTACATATGGTAATGTACATTTCCATGTTACTCTCCATACATCTCAACCGCTCCTCTCCTCTCCCCGTGTCCATAAGTTTGTTCTCTATGTCTGCCCCTCCATTCAGTTCAGTTGCTCAGTCGTGTCCAACTCTTTGCGACCCCATGGACTGCAGCACGCCAGGCTTCCCTGTCGATCACAACTTCCAGAGCCTGCTCAAACTCAAGTCCATCAAGTCAGTGATGCCATCTCACCATCTCATCCTCTGTCATCCCCTTCTTCTCCTGGCTTCAATCTTTCCCAGCATCAGGGTCTTTTCCAGTGAGTCAATTCTTCACATCAGGTAGCCAAAGTAATGGAGCTACAGCTTCAGCATCAGTCCTTCCAATGAATATTCAGGACTGATTTCCTTTAGGATGGACTGGTTGTATCTCCTTGGAGTCCAAGGGACTCTCAAGAGTCTTCTCCAACACCACAGTTCATCTGTCGATGGTTATTAATCTGTCGATCGACATTAGGTTGCTTCCATGTTCTAGTTATTGTAAATAGTGCTGCAATGAACACTGGGGTACATGTGTCTTTTTCAATTTTGGTTTTCTCAGGGTATATGCCTAAGAAAGGGATTTCTGGGTCATATAGTGGTTTTATTCCTAGTTTTTAAAGGAATCTCCATGTCATCTTCCACACTGGCTATATCAATTTACATTGCCACGAACAGGGCAAGAGAGTTCCTTTTTCTCCACACTCTCTCCAGCATTTATTATTTGTAGGCTTTTTGATGATGGTCATTCTGACCAGTGTGAGG
This sequence comes from Muntiacus reevesi, assembly GCF_963930625.1. Taxonomy (NCBI): domain Eukaryota; kingdom Metazoa; phylum Chordata; class Mammalia; order Artiodactyla; family Cervidae; genus Muntiacus; species Muntiacus reevesi. The sequence goes on along the minus strand of NC_089255.1, from coordinate 84,726,531 downwards.
TGATATCTCATTGTCCTTTTGATTTGCATTTCTCTAATAATGAGTGATGTTGAGCATCTTCTCATATGTTTGTTACCCATCCGTATGTCTTCTTTGAAAAAATGTCTGTTTAGGACTTTCCCCCACTTTTTGATTGGGTTGTTTGTTTTTCTAGCATTGAGTTGTATGAGCTGCTTGTATATTTTGGAAATTAATCCTTTGTCAGCTGTTTCATTTGCTATTATTTTCTCCCATTCTGAGGGTTGTTTTTTCACCTTGTTTATAGTTTCCTTTGCTGTGCAGAAACTTTTAAGTTTAATCAGATCCTACTTATTTACTTTTGTTTTTATTTCCATTACTCTAGGATGTGGGTCATAGAGGATCTTTGCTTTGATTTATGTCATTGAGTGTTCTGCCTATGTTTTCCTCTAAGAGTGTTATAGTTTCTGGTCTTACATTTAGATCTTTAATCCATTTTGAGTTTATCTTTGTGTATGGTGCTAGAAATTGTTCTAATTTAATTCTTTTACACACAGCTGTCCAGTTTTCCCAGCGCCACTTATTGAAGAGGCTGTCTTTGCCTCCCTGTATATTCTTGCTTCCTTTGTAAAAAATAAAGTACCCATAGGTGTGTGGGCTTATTTCTGGGTTTTCTATCTTGTTCTATTGGTCTATATTCCTGTTTTTGGGTCAGTACCATACTGTCTTGATGACTGTAGCTTTGTAGTATAGTCTGAAGTCAGGAAGGTTGATTTCTCCAGCTCCATTCTTCTTACTCCAGACTCCTTTGGGGAAGCTTGGAGTCTTACTCACTGGACTGCCAGGGAAGTCCTGTAAAGAGGTTGTTGTTGTTTTTTTTTAAAATCAATTTGTTATTTAATTGAAGGATAATTGCTTTACAGAATTTTGCTGTTTCCTGTCAAACCTAGCAGGGTGACCTGACAAGATTCGCATGGGGAGGAAGACTGTTCCAGTCACAGTGTGGAAAGTGGATGGAGGGCAGGAGAAGGGCCCACAGCAGTTAGGAGTGACTGCAGGGATGGAGAGGACTGACTAAATAAATGTAAAGAAGGCCAAGCCACCTGGGCTTGGGGACAGAACAGATATGAACGAGAGTAAGAGAGGGGAAGAAAAAGCAGGAGGCCAGGATAACTTGATAAATGACTGTGTCAGTCACAAAGCAGAGGAGGAAGAGCTAGGGCAGTGAAGCTGGAGGATGGTGGGGAAGGCAACAAGCGCAACTTCGTGTGTGGTGGGTCTTTGAGGTGCATCTGGGACTTCCATTGGAGAAGTCTACAGGAGCAGGATTTAGGAGTCTATGGCCCAAGAAAAGGGTTAAAATGTAGATATGTGGGTTATCTGATACTATCTGAAGCTGCTGGAGTGATGAAAATTTCACAGAGGCATTTTATTTTTTTATTTTTTTATTTTTTTAAATATTATTTTATTAGTTGGAGGCCAATCACTTTACAACATTTCAGTGGGTTTTGTCATACATTGACATGAATCAGCCATACAGTTACACGTATTCCCCATCCTGATCCCCCCTCCCACCTCCCTCTCCACCCGACTCCTCAGGGTCCTCCCAGTGCACCAGGCCCGAGCACCTGACTCATGTATCCCACCTGGGCTGGTGGTCCGTTTCACCATAGATAATATACATGCTGTTCTTTCAAAACATCCCACCCTCACGTTCTCCCCCAGAGTTCAAAAGTCTGTTCTGTACTTCTGTGTCACTTTTTCAGTTTTGCATATAGGGTTATCGCCACCATCTATCTAAATTCTGTATATATGTGTTAGTATACTGTAATGTTCTTTATCTTTCTGGCTTACTTCACTCTGTATAATGGGCTCCAGTTTCATCCATCTCATTAGAACTGATTCAAATGAATTCTTTTTAACGGCTGAGTAATATTCCATGGTGTATATGTACCACAGCTTCCTTATCCATTCATCTGCTGATGGGCATCTGGGTTGCTTCCATGTCCTGGCTATTATAAACAGTGCTGCAATGAACATTGGGGTGCACGTGTCTCTTTCAGATCTGGATTCCTCAGTGTGTATGCCTAGAAGTGGTATTGCTGGGTCATATGGCAGTTCTATTTCCAGTTTTTTAAGAAATCTCCACACTGTTTTCCATAGTGGCTGTACTAGTTTGCATTCCCACCAACAGTGTAAGAGGGTTCCCTTTCACAGAGGCATTTTAAAGAAGAGAGACGCCAAGGATAAAATCCTAGAAACACCATCATTGAAAGGTGGGTGTTCAGAGGAACAGAAATAAGAGGTGCTAGGACAAAACGTCCACAGAGTTGGAAGGAAAATAAGAATGTCGCAGAAACCCGAGGAAAGAGACTCTTGTAAGTAGGGGAAGTTATGCAAATTTATAGAGTTTTCAAGAAATAACGACTTATGAAGGGTGTCCTTTGAATTTATCCATGAGGAATACATTGGGGACTTTGGTGGGGAGTCAGTGGGGTGCTGAGGGTGGAAGCTACAGCTCAGAGAAACGAAGATGAATGAGGGGTGAGGAAGGAGACAGGAGCAGGCAAGTACTTTCAAGAAGCTTGACTGTGAAGGAGATGTAGGGAGATGGGGGAATGGCTGGAGGGGGACATGGGCTGAGGGAATGTCTCATAATATAGGAGTTATCTGAGCATGATTACATATTGATGGGGCTTCCCTGGTGGCTCAGACGGTAACGAGTCTGCCTGCAGTGTGGGAGACCCAGGGTCGATCCCTGGGTCAGGAAGATCCCCTGGAGAAGGAAATGGCAACCCACTCCAGTATTCTTGCCTGGAAAATGCCATGGATGGAGGTGCCTGGCAGGCTAGAGTCCATGGGGTCACAAAGAGTCAGACACGACTGAGCGACTTGACTTCACATGTTGATGGGCAAGAGTTGGGGAAGGAAAGGAGAGGGATGAGCAGAAGGAGCACAGTCTCTGAGGAAGCAAGAGTTGGGGGGCAGTGGTGGGAGCCCAAGACGGTGGAGTGGTCAGCACTGTGCTAGGAGGGAAAGGGGAAAAGGTAGCGATTGACGCTGGCCAGCGTGTTGGTGCAGCAACTGGGAACAGAGAGTGTTCACTGAGTGGTTCCGATTTTTCCTCTCAAGTTGGTAGGGAGATGATCTTCAAAGCAGGAAGGGAAGCAACTGAACAGCAAGTCTGTAAAGAATGGGCATTGTGGAAACAGAGAGAGCGCTAAGGAAGAACACAGGATGGCTGGGGGAAGGTTAAGGGCTGAAGTGAGGCTGTAGACCAGCATACCAACAGCTCCGCTCTGTGTGGCTGGTAATTTTATTCACTGGCACTCGGCAGCCCAGGGGTAAGAGCCAAGAAGGAGAACATGGTTTAACTGACCTAGGCAGGTGTCATCAAAGAACAGAGGGTAAGACAGCGGACAGCAGGAATAGAGTGACTTTTAAAATGGCTCACGGGTTCGATGGAGTTAAAGAACAGATGATGCGGGGGTGAAAGTGAGAGAGGCAGAAAGCCGTGAGGTGATTCACGGAAGCGGGGGGTGTGAATTTATGATTTCAGAGGTGGAGCAGTATCCAATGATGGCACACCAAGGATGTTTGGAGTATGGTGGGAAGGAGGTCACGAGGAGGTGGTGACAGTGGGCTTTTGGGATTTGGGGTGGCTTATCCACATTGATGATAGGTAGGGCAGACTGTGAGTCCAGGGCTAGAGTTTTCAGTGAAAGAGGAGAAGTGGGCCTGAGGTCAAGAAATGACTTGGGTGCAGCTGGAGTACACGTTGATGAGTGCTTGATATATCGCTGATGAATATATCGAGTGCACCAATCAGGGAAAGCATGAATGAATGGAAGCATCAACTCAGACTGATCTGAGAATGTTACTAGGAATATATGGTTACTAGGGGCTTCTGCATCTTTGAAACCACTCAGTGGCTAAGACAGATGTCTATCATTGCCCACACTGTAATCACAGTTCGGAATGAATTGTCCCTCATTCAGAATATTTCTGACATGAAGAGGCTGCAAATGGTGTAGATGATACTTGTAATTTCCCTTTGACCGGGGAGGCCTGAGGCTGCACTTTTCCCGATCAAGTCTCCTTGAATCTGCACTTATGGCTTGCTTAGCAATGCCACATTACAGTTTGGAAGGCCCTCATTTCTGCCCAGAATTGTGGAAGATGACACTAATGACAGCAGTAGCCATAGCTGTTTTGGGCTTAAATTAAAAAAAAAAGAAACAAATATACATATAATAATAAACACGGAGAACTTACCCTGTGTTGGAAAATGTGAGGAAACTGAGGGTCCAAGAAGTTAGGTAATTCCTCAAGCAGAGAGAGTCAGAGCCACGATCTGAACCGAGGTGGTAGAACTCCAAAGCTTGTGATCCTTTCCAACATAGCTGATTATGGATCAGGAAACAAAAGAAGCCAGCGTTACTTAATTGACCTCAGGAAAAGTCTCTGAAAGAACATGGCATCAGTTGGCCTGACACATTTTGCCCACAGGTATACTGAATAGCCCAGCTGAGGGTAGGTCCTTTAGCAGAGAATGTGTGTTAGGATAACTTGGTGAGTGTTTAAGGGCCTCGTATCTGACCTGTTAAATCAGAGCACTGGAATAAGGGCTTTAGGAAGTTGTATTTTAAAAACATTTGCAAAGGAACCATAACTCTACAAAACTTAGTCTTCAGATAGGGCTTCTCAAGTGGCTCAGTGGTAAAGAAACTGCCTGCAATGCAGGAGACCCAGGTTCCACCTGTGGGTCGGGAAGACTCCCTGGAGAAGGGAATGGCAACCCACTTAAAAAGTATTCTTGCGTGGAGAATTCCACGGAGAGAGGAGCCTAGTGGGCTCTAGTCCATGGGGTTGCAAAAAGTCGGACACAACCGAGCCACTAAATACACACACACACACACACACACACACAGAGTCTCCAGATAAGTGCCGTGATTTAGGATCTGATTTGGAACTTCAACTTTAGGTAATTATTAGGACAAAATGGAAGGATATGCAAGGAAGGTTTATTTAAGTACCTATTAAGGAAGTCAATCTGATTTGGGAGGCTCCTTAGGTAGTTATGTTCTAGTTCCTAAGAGGCTTCCCAATCTTCAGATTATCCCAGTGGCCTCTGCTTCATCTCTGGGAAAGGTAAGAGTGCCACTGCAGGAAGGGACATGCTTCCTCTAGCGCTAAGGGGCCAGGGTGGGAAGGTCACTGAACTGACTCCTCCTTCCTCCTTCCAGTCTTGCAGTGTTATGATGTACCCAGCTGGTCCTGGATCTGGTGACTCTCCAGAGGGCTTCCCGGAACAACCGAGACATCAGTCCCAAATCGGAAATTGCACGACTCAGACACGGGGTACTGAAACTGGGGGTACTGAACGGTCACTCCTTCTTTACAGTGTGGTCGGGCAGGAGATGGAGAGTGGGAAAGGGGAAGACAGGATTGAAGAGGTCTGGGTAGCACAGAGCTGGTGGAAGAACTGGCCTTCTTTTAGTGACATGTATTTTGTTCTGTCAACAAGGTTTATCTGGCCCCTACTATGTGCCTGGCACTGTCATAGACACCCGGAGGAAAATGAACCAACCAACCAGACTTGGTCCAGTTGCCTTTGTGGAGGGTTCACCGCCTCCTTTTTTGGCTCCCTTACCAGTGGGACACCCCCTTTCTTCCAAATTAGGGGGAAAGGGCCCCTTTGGAACAGGATGAGGCAGGAGACAATATCGTATGTGCTGAAGCAAGGAATGGACTCGATGTGTCACCTAAATCTGAGCTGGGGAAGAGAGTTAAGGAGAAAAATGAGGAAGAGTTTTCTGTCTCCAATGTAAGCTGAGAAGGGCAAGATCACAGAAGTCATGCTGGATGAGGCCTTAAAGAGACAAAGTCTAGCCCCTCATTTTACAGACGTGGTAACCGATGGAAGGAATGGTTAGGTGGTGCACCCAAGGTGGACACCCAGTCAGGCGGCAGAAGTGGGCATAAAATCGTGGATTAGTAATAACACTACGGGGCCTGCAAGGAGGGGTTTAATGTCAAATCCTGGAGCACCTGCTGCCGCTGCCGCTGCCGCCTGGAGCCAGGCCCTGCCGGTTCCGCTCGGTTGCCTTGGGAACTGGCTCCCAATCTTGGCCCTGCGCACCCAATAAAGTTGTTGTTGAAGCGCAGCGGGGTCACGTGAGCAAGGCCGGGTAGGCGGGCGGAGCCGGGGAGGCGGGCGGAGCCGGAGAGGCGGGGCGGAGCCGGGGAGGCGGGGCGGAGCCGGGGGCGGGGCCTAGCAGAGGGAGACCGGCTCGCCGCGGCGGAGAGAAGGGGCGGCGGGCGCGGGTGGCCGGCCATGATCGCGTCGTGTCTGTGTTACCTGCTGCTGCCGGCCGCGCGCCTTTTCCGCGCCCTCTCAGGTACCGGCCCCGCGTCCTGAAGGGCGGGTGCCAAGCCCCCGGGCCTGCCTTGGCGGGGCCCCCGTGGGGTCTGGGGCGGCGTGCGTTGCGCGGCCGGCCTCACCACCGGCTTATCCTGGACTCCGTGAGGCCCAGGCCTGGCCGGCGACCCTCGTGGGCGGCACCCCTCACCCACCTTCTCCTCACGCCGGTGGCCTGGAGGCGTCGGGCCACAGTTACAACGTGGAGGCGGCCGGGGGAGGGGCGGGAGCCCCCGTCTCCCCCACTTTCTGGTCCCGCGGGCGCGGAGAGGCTTCGGGGTCCCGCTGAGTCACTTCTCGGGGGGTCAGGGAGGGTTGGCCCCCTTGGGGGCCGCGGCGAGTGCCCGAATTCTCCGTGGACAGGGGCCCTTCGGCGCTTTAAAGGTCTGTGGACTGAAGACCTGGACTTGCCTTGTTTTGCCCTGGGTCGACTCCACAGTCGCCTTTCCCAGCCGCCTCTTTGCGGAGTCTTTGGTTGAAAAAAAAACAAAAACAACCAACAACAGAATCCAGAGACGCGTTGAAACCTCATCTTTGAAGCAAGTGTTCCGTGCGCGTAGAGATGTCGTGGGTGGAGGCAGTGCTCAGCAGCGGCCTGGAGAAGAGTTACTGTTTAACTTTGCCGGGGTTTGCCCGCGCACCCCACTCCTGGCCTTGACTTTTTCGAGGTTCTTAAGAGACCATCCGTTCCTCTCGGAGATCCCACAGAACTCCTGGACTTCTCTCTGGCCTTTTAGGGGACAGGACTGACTAAGAAGGAATTTTAGAATAGAATAGAATAATTTCTATTTCTTAGAAATAGGTCCAGCTGTGTGCATTCTGTGCTTTTCCTTTTTGGAATTTTACATCGTGTGTGTGTAAAATTTCTGTTACTTTGTATTTCATATAAAACACTTAAAAGTATGTGCATGTATGTTTGTATCTGCCTACTAGAATGCAAGCTCCAGGAAGGCAGGGCTGTCTGTTCTGCTCACTGTATCTACTGCTAACATACTACCCAGGCAATAGTAGGCACTCAGTTCAGGAATCCGAGAATGTCTTGTGTATACATACTCCTTAGAAATGAGGAACTCCACAGAAGCCATTGCTTTCCGAGGACCATCGCATATTCCTCTAACCATGTTGTTGCCATTTCTGGAGCTTTGCCTGCTTTCATAATGGCAGCCTTAGTGACCTATGCTTAGTGACCTATACTTAGTGACCTATACTTAGTGACCTCTAGTCCAGAGGTTTCTTGACCAGTAGCCAGAGTTTTGGCCGCCCTCTCACCCATAGGTGTGGGCCTCCCTCCACCCATAGGTACATACCTATTAAAGTAGTCCCATTTGTATTTGTGCATTTGATTTCTACAAATTTTCTGTTTTTAATAAAAGAATTCTTCTGCTGAAAAACACAAACCACCACCAATCAAAACCTGCTAAATTTGAAAACTAGTAACCTCACACATATAAATCACAGAACTTCTGCCATTTGGTATAAATTGAGGATGTTTCAAAGGGCTGTGAATTAGGGAGCCCCTGAGACTAAAACCAGCAGCCTAGCACGTGGGTTTAAAGCAGACTTCCCCACTCTCAGTACTATGGACATTTGGGGCTGACAGTTCTTTGTGGAGCTGTCTCTCTCACTGCAGGATGCTCACAATCTCTTTATCCTATAACCACTAGATGCCAGTGGAGTCCCCACAGTTGGGACGACCACTGTTTCTCCAGACAATGTGGAAATGTATTTGGAGGGCGGAATTACCCCTGGTTGAAAACCACTTTGAGGTTTGAGGAACCTGAATCCACACAGGCCATAAATAAGAGTGTCTTTCAACATTTGAGCCATTTTGAAGTTTTTCTTGCCTTAAAAAAAAAAAAAAGGAACTTATGAAATGCGTCTCCAGTGATGGAGGGACATCATCCATGTCACTTGATGATATAAACATGTCACGGAGTGTGTGTTGGTTGGGGGACATTTTGTTTGTACCACAGTACTGTGCTTGGATTTTGGGGGCCTCTAATTTTAGAGTTTCTCCCACCTACTTTCTCTTGCCTGTTGGTTGTCATTGTGGCTGCTGTGGCAGAGAGATGGCAGCTGTCTCTTGCTGTGAGTTGTTGGCACCTTCTGATTTGCAGCCTCTAGAGAGCTATGGAATGGGAAAGCTGACAATGATATTTGTGAAGATTTATGAGTAGAATAAACAGCTTTGAGAAGAGGCCTTTGCTAAAAGGTAGCTTGTCCAGATTTTAAGACACCCTTTTTGTCTGCTTTCTGTTGGAATGCATTCATAGACTGGGAAATTTATAGAACTAGAAAAGCTCTTGGGGATTATCCAATTCACAGTTCCCTCGTCCTCATTTTAAAGTCAAGAGTAAGTCAATCTCACTAGGGGCATTGTCCGAGTTTTATTCATTTCAGTGCTGGGCCATAACCCCCAGTTGTTATGGTGGAGTGCTGGTTCAAGTGTCATGTGGCTCTTAGAACCAGAGAGTTGAAGTTATTAGGATTCTTAACCTCCAGACAAAAGGAGTGTGGTTATATGTGATCACCTCTGTTCTCGATTATATGGGATAGCCATTCTCTCATTCACGCACAGAGTATTTATCAGATCCCTACCGTGTGAACTAGTTAATACTTTGTGAAGTACTTAGAACAGTGCCTGACAATATAGTAAGCACTTGGCTCTGGTGATGGTGATGTTCCAGACCCTAAAAAGGGCAGGTTCAGTGATGATACAACAATGAGCACGGTGGATATGATTCTTGCTTGTATGAGACTTACTGGCTGTCCCGTGGCTCAGTGGTAAAGAATCTGCCTGTGCAGGAGACCCAGGTTCTATCCCTGGATCAGGAAGATCCCCAGGAGGAGGGCGTGGCAACCCACTCCAGTATTCTTGCCTGGAGAACCCCATGGTTGGAGGAGACTGGCGGGCTACAGTCCATAGGGTCACAAAGAGTCGGACACGACTGAAGCGACTGAGCACGCACGCGCATGGGGCTTATATCAGAAGTTGAGAGAGGAGTGTGAGTTGAATGATGCCATCATCTTACAACATGGTATTTTGGCTTTCTTTTTAGATGCTTTCTTCACATGTCGAAAAAATGCCCTCCTGTCAAAGAGCTCGTCCTCCCAGGTAGAAGGGGACTTTGCCATGGCCCCTCGGGGCCCCGACCAGGAGGAGTGTGAGGGCCTGCTGCAGCAGTGGCGGGAAGAAGGGTCGAGCCAGCTGCTCTCAACTGTGAGCGACGGTCCCCTTGTAGATAAGGGGCTCGCTGAGAGCAGTCTGGCCCTCCTGATGGATGATCCCGGAGAACAGGATGCTGCTCCGGAGGACAAGTGGTCCAGCAGGCAGCTGAGTGACCTGCGGGCAGCAGAGAACCTGGAGGAGCCTTTCCCTGAGGCGCTAGGAGAGGAGGCACCACTGTCGGAGGTCGAGGGGCCAATGTGGGCAGCGGTGCCCGTGCAGACTGGCCCCCAGTACACAGACTGTGCTGTCCTCCCCATGGGTGCGCTGGCCACAGAGCAGTGGGATGAGGACCCCGCGGTGGTGGCCTGGAGCATCGCACCGGAGCCTGTGTCCCAGGAAGAGGCCCCTGTCTGGCCCTTTGCGGGTCTGGAGCAGCTGCAGCCTCCCCCAGTGGAAATCCCGTATCACGGTGAGTCTTGACAGCCGACTGAGCGAGCCGGGGCAGTGGTCGTCTTGGAGGTGGGCAGAGCCGTTGCTAAAGAGAAGGCCCTTTTGTGTGGAGCTCTGCCACTGCATTCTGGTTTTCTGAGACTTGCAGCGGCAAATCCAGAGGGGCCTTAGAGGTCATTTCATCCAGCCCCGTGGCGTTTTGAGATGAAGTCATCACGGCTCAGAGAGGTGGCAGGATATGCCGAAAAGTCACAAATCTAGGTAGTGGTAGAACTGAAAGCAGACCCTAGTTCTCATTCTCTACCTTATTGATTCTCTGGAGGTGACCTGGGGTGAGGGTGGAGAGCTCTCACAGCCTCCGCTGTCTCTGCCCCGACCAGGATAACTCCATTTTTATCTGTGTTACGTATTGCGCTTCTATTAAAATTTGGAGAATTGAGGGCTATGCCTCACATAGGTTTGCAATCCACTCTACAGCTAGCTCCCTGCTCGAGGGGACATGGGGGACACATAGTTTCTGGTTCTGTAGGACCTTCTAGGTGTAGAGGTCAGAAAACAGCCAAGGCTGAGATTACTCTAGAAATGTCTTTAACCTCAGATGACCGTTAAGTACATTCATCTGAGTGATTCCCTGGAGACCCATGGCTTTATCAAAAATGAGGAATTGCTGGCCATGTTTAGTGAACTTCAGGGTACTAAGTACCAGGTACTATGCTAGGTACTAGGGCTACAGTGGTGAACAGGTCAAAATTGCCCCTGCCTTCGTGGAGCTTACTCCCTGGCCTGAGGCTGTCCTTAGAGTGTTGTTCAGATCACCCCAGAAAGGGATGGATGACAGGGAAAATGAGAAGGGGAACTTTGTCACAGTATCACTGGGCCAGGAGTAGCGATGGCGGGCCCTGTGAATGGCATGGACTCAACCACGGACCTCTTCTTCCCACCACTTTGCAGAAATCTTATGGCGAGAATGGGAGGATTTCTCTACTCAGCCAGATGCTCAGGGCCTGGAGGCGGGGGATGGCCCTCAATTCCAGTTCACTCTGATGTCCTATAATATCCTGGCCCAGGACCTGATGCAGCAGAGCTCCGAGCTCTATCTGCACTGCCACCCCGACATCCTCAACTGGAGCTATCGTTTTGCGAATCTCATGCAGGAATTCCAGCACTGGGACCCGGACGTAAGCGAAGGCGGGTGGGGAGGGTGGGATGGATGGGGGTGTGCTATCTTGCATTTGCTGTGGACCCTGGCAGTTTCCCCGTGCCCTTAGAAAAATGAGTTCACCCACAGTTGTTCATGTGATTGGAGTCCTGCTTAGGTTGGGAGCTTGCTGCCCGGTGTAAATGAGTTTTGGGCAGATACTAAGAAGCCTCCCCGTCGGTGACACCTCACTAGCTCCTTTTTGCAGGGAGGGAGACTTGAGGGATTCAGAGCAGGAAAATCCAGCTTCACTCAGGGCCTGTTCTTGGCTGGAGTGGCAATCGGGGAAGAGTCAGCCCCCAGGAGAAGTGTCAGTGCGGCCCAGCCCGAGACCCACAGCAGCTTCCCACGTGGCTTCAGCGTCTGCTCCTGGGGTGGGAGTTGCGCTGCGGTGCCCTCCGTTACCTTGGAGTGACTGGTCTCTGTGTCGCTTCCCCAGATCTTGTGTCTCCAGGAAGTCCAGGAAGATCATTACTGGGAGCAGCTGGAGCCCTCTCTGAGAATGATGGGTAATGCCGCTCCCTGGCTCGTGTGCCAGTCTTTCTTCCTCCCGCCCCGTCTACCCTCTCCTGAACGCACCATCTCTTCTTTCCTCTCAGTAAACCGTGTCTCACCTGTGAGCTAGCTCCCTCGTGTAGAGTAAGAAGAAAAACAAGAGTCCTGAAGTTTTAAAGTGGTTCTGACATACATTGTCATTTATTTACATCTATTTACCAACTCTCTGAGGCTGAAATTATTATACCCATTTTATAGGGAGGAGACTGAGGTTCAGAAAATTTGAGTGACTAGCTCAAAGGTCACAAAGCTATAAGTAAAAATCTCATCCTTGTGGAGCCTGGACTCCAACTTGTCTTACCCTGGAGTCCATGCTTTTCCGATCACACCCTTTGGTCCCTCCTTCGACTTCTAGCTATGCAGCCCTCTGGTTACCGCGGTAAGGGGGCCTCTGCAGACCCCGGGCACGGCTCAGGGCGAGGACTCCCCCATGTTGGATGCCCGCACTGGGCACACACACCTGGGCTCCTGCCGTCGGTGGGAGGGATGCAGGGTTCATGGACTCTGACCCGTCTCCTTGGCGGGGTGTTCCTTGCAGGCTTTACCTGTTTCTACAAGAGGAGGACCGGGTGTAAGACCGATGGCTGTGCTGTCTGCTACAAGCCCACGAGATTCCGTCTGCTCTGCGCCAGCCCCGTGGAGTACTTTCGGCCTGGCTTGGAGCTCCTCAATCGGGACAACGTGGGCTTAGTGTTGCTGCTCCAGCCACTGGTCCCAGAAGGCCTGGGGCAAGTCTCGGTGGCCCCCTTATGTGTGGCAAATACCCACGTCCTGTACAACCCACGGCGGGGCGATGTCAAGCTGGCCCAGATGGCCATTCTCCTGGCCGAAGTGGACAAGGTGGCCCGGCTGTCGGACGGCAGCCACTGCCCCGTTGTCCTGTGTGGGGACCTGAACTCTGTGCCTGACTCGCCTCTCTACAACTTCATCAGGGACGGCGAGCTCCAGTACCACGGGATGCCAGCCTGGAAGGTGAGATGGGAGCGGCCTCTGCGGGTTGGGCTTGGAGGGTATCGGGGTGTTGGCGTGCAGGGCTGCTTCTGTGGCAGGGACCTCAGGGACACCTGAGGGAGGGACACCTCCCTCCTGCTTTATCTTGTCCTGTTGATAGCTCTGGTACCCACGCCTGGATGTTAGGAGCTCGTGAGTGCCTTTGGTATACTGGAATCCTTTCGGTTTTTATCATTAATTTATGTTTAGTTTACGAGTACATAAGTAAATGCATAGATGTACACAAGTACATCTCTATAAGGATTCAAGCATTATTACATGACTCTAAGGGGAGACGTGGGAAATGCAGGTAATAAAGCGGGCTTAAGATCAAAGCCTGCTTTATTACCTGCATTTCCTATGCCTCCCCTTAGAGTCACGTAATAACTGTTCAGAATTTGGTGGTGTTCTTCCAGGTCATTTTCTGTGCATTTGCAGTGCTCCTAAACTGCTGTGGTGATGTAACTATCATTGTCTCCATTTACTAAGTACTTATTCTGTGCCAGATGCTATTTTAAGCACTTTACGTACATTAACTCATTAATTTTCACAAGTTCGATCATTGCTTCTATTTTATAAGTGAGAAACCTAAGGCATAGAGACAGTGAGGCCATTTACTCTCTCTAGTTTGTGCAGGTTGTTAGTGGTGGAGCCAGAATTTATAATCAGGTGGTCTGGCCCCAAGGCTCTTGCCCTCTAATACTATGCTGATTGCTTCTAACGGCTGCTATCTAATCTATTGTATGTGTTTATAAACATGACGTACTACTGTATATTTCATTTTCTAGCTTTTTTTTTTACTCAACAAATGTACATACATGTCTATCTCATTCCTATTGACTGCTGAGTCTTTGTAACATAGCTGTATTACAGTTTTATTGTGGTTCATTTAGCCCTGCTGAGGAGCATTCAGCTTGTGCTGATTCCTTTATGTGTCACTTAATCTCCTTGTTTCTCTCTTTTGCCCCTGCTGATCCAATTTGTTCCTTAACTTTTGGCAAGGCGCAGTGGAGAAAGGATGTAAGAAGACTGAATTATTGTCGAGCCCTTTGGGCTTTTATTTTAATGAGGTTACTCAAGTGTCAGCGAAGTCCTGGTTGCCACATGCGCAGAGGAAGGCATTATCCTGCCAGGAAGCTGCTGTTGTTACCAAGGGGCTCAGGGGATGAGAAGTAGACTTGAGAAGTGCCTCCCACGTGACAGCTGCCATTAAGCAGAGTGATTCAGAGCACTCATTTGGAAGCGAGACAGTCCTGCATTCAGATCCCTGCTCTGCCACCTTGGGCAAGTTACTTCCCTTCCGTGAGCCCCATTGGCCTCATCATACCCTGGGGAATATAATGAGAGCTACTTCTGAGGGTCTTCTTTGGTGGATTCATTAAAATAATGCACGCAAAGTGTTTTCCAGTTCCTGCTTCAAAGGGAGCAGTCCATAATTGGTAGTGGTTATTGTCAAGATTCTTAGTTGTCTGTGGTATTATTATCCCATTCAATAGGAGAGGATATTGAACCCAAGAGGTGTTAACTGACTTGCCCAAAGTGACACAGCCAGTAAGCGGCCATTCAGTTGAAGGTGTGCTTTCCTTCTGAAGGCGTACGGAAAATGTTTGTCCTTTGTGGGCAGAGAGATTATCTCCCCAGCACATAGCTAGTGTCTTGCACATAGTTGGCATTCAAATATTTGTTGTTTGTAAATGAAATAAAGGGGATTTTGCTACACACGTTGGAGATGTGCAGATGACTGATGCTGCCGAATGTTCCCCTACTACGTTCTGTCCGCTCCCAGGCTGCTCATGGGCTTTGACCGAGGATGGTGTCGTAGATATGGTAAAGTGCTTTGGTGCATTTCCCATTTGGTTTGACCCTGTGATTTCCCAGTAGTGGGCTTTAGATGCTAGACTTCGGTCCAGAAGATCCAAAGATCCAAATAAACCTTTTCCCATGCAAATTAAAGCCCTTGAAAGCGGATACTCCCTGGCAGAGTAGTGCAGATTTTTCCGAGGTGAAATTTAGGGAACCCTATGTTCACATGGTTCTATTCTCTTTGTTTCACATACTTTATTCTCTTTCCCCTTGTCCCTGTGGACATTTCAGTGTTTCTAATTAACAAAAAATAGTTTTAATTAGTTCCTTATTTTTAACTTTCCCCTGAGACTGACATGTTTTGTATGTACTTTGTGACTCTGTGTGTGTGTATGTTTGTCCGCATGTCCCCAGACAGGGGCTTTTCTCTTTTTCCGTCTCAGATTCCTTATTCCCGTCTGCTCCTTGCTCGTAGGTATCTGGACAGGAAGACTTCTCCCATCAGCTTTATCAGAGAAAGCTGCAGGCCCCACTGTGGCCCAGCTCCCTGGGTATCACTGACTGCTGTCAGTACGTCACCTCCTGTCATCCCACAAGCTCAGGTGAGCACGTGCCGTAGTCTCGGCTGGTTGTCCCTCCCTGCCCCTTTCGGGAGAAAGCTGGCACCTCATTGGCAAGAGGAAGCGTAATTCCCTCAGTTCTCTTAGCACATTCCTTTATATTTTTCATCGTCCTCCTCGTGGTCCCCGGTGAAATGGACAGCTTTCAGTCGTAGCCTTTGGAAAGTCTCCTCGTCTTCAGGGCCAGACTTCCTCTGTGTCCTGCACTGGAAGCTTCTTGGGGTTAAGGAAGTCTCAGCACGTGGCTGCTCTTCCTTTCTTTCACTGTATGACTTTTCCTGGTTTACAGAGAGACGTAAGTACAGCCGAGACTTCCTGCTACGTTTCCGCTTCTGCAACATCGCCTGCCAGAGACCTGTAGGACTGGTTCTTATGGAAGGAGTGACAGATGCTAAGCCAGGTAATGGGAACTAAGCTTGTCCCCTACCTTGTCCAGCTAAGCTTGGTCTTCTTTCCTCTTCATTTCTGATGCTTGTCAGTTATGTGGTTTTTTAGTCTTATAGATATAATTCTTAGATATCAGCTTCTGGTAAAAAATACACTTACGGGGAAGGTCGGTGAAGTTCACTGGCCATGCGCAATGTGTTGAGAATATGAACTAGGAGTCAAGAGACCTGGGCTCTAACCAGCTTTGAGACCTTGAGTAAGCCATAAGCTTTTAAAACTAAAGTTGCTAATACCTAGCATGCGTACGGCATGTATAAGAGAGAAAACAGACGTGAAAATTATAAGGTGACAGTACTTCTGGTTGTAATAAAAAGTTACTCCTACTGAGAAAAGTTCCACATGGTACATAGCAGAGTATACTTGACATTCTCCACTTCTTGTCTTTGAAACTACTCCAAGGCAACAAGGAGAATGAAAAAAAAAAAAAATCAAACACCATCTTTGAGAACGCTAGGAGACCTGAAGCTATCTGAAATTGGGAAGCACAACACAGGTGGAATGGCTGCAAGAAGCACTGGCGATCCAGCAGGGGTGCTGGAGGAGGTATGGAGGGACTCATCTGTGGGGCCGTGGATGAATCTCAGAAAGAGCCTGCAGGGTGCATTTCTTTATGGTGAGGTGCAAACCTTGAGGCACAAAGTCAGAATCCCTTGTTTCATCAATAGGAATAGGATGGCACAGGTGTGAAATGAAATTGCCTGAATCCTTTTGGTCCAGAGAGGCACTGGAGGAAAGACTGATCAAGGAATCAAGCCATCTTTGCATGAGGCAGTCTGTTTAAGTGGCAGTGGGGAGACGAAATGCTTACGGAGCTGCACATTTCTTTTGGGTGGAAGACGTAAAGGTTAAAAGGACTCATACAGAACCCTGTGTTGTAAGGAAAATGCCCATTACTTGGAATGCAGACCCAGAAGATGAAATGTAAGCTGCCGAGCTCAGGAAAGAAGTGGAATAAAAAGTGAAGAAAATCACTTAAAATGAAGGCAAAATTAGATGCAGCATAAGAGAGAAGAGGCATTGCTGAAAACAAGAGGTAGAGGCCGGGAAAGAAAGTACCAGAGAGAATATGACAGTAGGGGAAGTTAAGGAGATCCAACATATACATAGTTGGTGTTTACAAAGAAGAAAGCCAATATCGTGGCACAAAAGGAATATTTAATGGTAGGATATAAGGAAGATTTTCCCAAGATGAAGAGAACTGAATCTTTGGATTGAGAAGGATATACCATGTCTCAGGGAAAACTGACATAGGTGAATCGGCAGTAAGACCTCCTAATGAAGTTAACAAGTCAAAGATAGAATCTTTTAGACAATTGAACCAAGAAGAGTGGGATGCCTTTTTTTAAAAAAGAATCAGTTTACTTTTAAAGGTAAAAATAATTAGGTAGGCTTCAGGTTTCTTAAAATTAACATTCAATTCTAGAACACTGGAGAGCAAAGTTTCAGGAAAGAAGGTATGTCTCAAGAATTTTATACTCAACCCAAAGTCTTGAAGAAAATGCTAGAGGAATAACTTAAGACGACCAAGCAGTGAGTGACAAAGCTGTAGTATTAATGAAAGGACTGGTGGTAAGCAATGAATTCATTGTTTTTTTGAAGGAATTTAACTTGCATTGTCATTTTACACAAAGAAGTGAGCATTTCAATGGCTTGGGTTTTTTTTTTTTTAATTGCAAAGCTAATGTATTATTACAGCTGTGGTGAGCGACTGGTATGTGCCAGGAACTGGGGTTAGTGCCTGTGTCAGTTGGACTCAGGCAGGGAAACTGTGGATGAGTGTTTTAAAGAATTCAGAATCCTCAAGTTAAACAGTAGTAGGATCCCTCTTAGGTAATTCCATGGTAAGAATAGATTGTTTGTAAAAAATCAGTACTGTACTTGAAACATTAAAATAAGCATTTTGATTTAATAACCAAATAAGAACTTTAAAATACATACTGACAGTCACTTTGTAAGTAGAATCATTATGTAGGGGAAATATCCAGTTCACTAACAGTGCCCAATAATAGTAGTATTTTCAAAATTGAGATTAAATTTGAGTAAACACACACATCCTCCACAAACTGTGAACGTGCTTTTCTGTTTGTTCAGTACCCCCATCCAGGGCTGAACAGGCTCCTGATGAATCTTTTTTAAAGACTCCAAGTCTGAAAAGCCACCATCACTTTTAGACCGTGGGTCGAAAGGCGAGTTTAGTACGAGGATATCATAGTGTGTCATCTGTTTTTCTGGAGGGTTTGTTTAGATGTGCTATCAAATAACATTTCTAGTCTGGTGCCAGAGTCGTCCAGCCCAACGGTGCACAGTAATACTTGCCAACTTGACTGTGATACTGACTTGAAAGGGGAGCATCTGAGTCGCGAGAGGAGCTCGGCGCTGGGGAGCGCTGGTCTGACTTTCCCACAAGTTGGCCTTGCCCTCTGCGCATGTGTTCTACAGCACAGGTGCGGTGTGAAAAAAAAGGAAGGGACATTGTGATTCCCACTCTTCCCTCATTCTTTTTTTTTTTTTCTTTTTTTTTTAATTTAATTTTATTTTTTTTAATTAGTTGGAGGCTAATTACTTCACAACATTTCAGTGGGTTTTGTCATACATTGACATAAATCAGCCCCCTCATTCTCTTTTTGAGGGAATACTTCATAAGATGGGAATCTAAATTTTAAGTCCCCCTCTTGTAAATATTTTTAATTATCAGTGGTTTGTTCTTTCTGGTATGGTTCTTAAAGACACAGAAAGGGGTTACTACATTTTCTTTTTCATGAGCACTTGCATATTTCCATTTATTTCCAGAGCTTTGGGTCTTTTAACATGTATGAATAAACCATGAGCCTAGTTAAGTGCATTCTAGGAGAAAAAAAACAAAACAACTGTTTTCTGTAAGACAGTGGACTAACTACTATTTACAAACTGGCCAGATGGCCACAGAGCAAAGGCTATCTGATCAGGTTTTGGACCAGGAAAGTTCAGAATCCAGCTTCTGCACTTGCCTATTTCCTCACAACTTACTGTCCTTTTCCCAGGTATTTGCAGACCTTACTTTCTCGGCTGCTACCAGTGCTGGATGGTCCAGGAAGCTGTCTGGGCTCAGATGGGGGCAGCTGGGGCCTCTGTGCTCACGCGGCCTGGTGGGCAGGCAGAGGCCTGGGCCCCGTGTGACTGCCAGAGCAGCGCTGTTCGCTGGTCCTACACAGGGCTGCAGGGGGGGAACTTGCTGCTGAGGGAACCAGTTTTCCTTTCTCATTGGTTTTTCTTTTCACGTGCTAACAAAAACAAAAACACCTGATTTCTTTTTTCTTTTCTTTTGTTCTCACACTGATATGAGGTTTGGTAAGGGTAAAGGTCTAGTTTGGAAATTGATTTAGTGCGTTGTCTTGCAGGCTCCAGTATTGCTGATGAGATGTCTGCTTCTGTTTTGATTCTTGATCCTTTCTTTGTATGTCATGTATTTTGCCTCCCTGAGACTCTGGTTATTCTCTCTAATCCCTTGATTTCTGAAATTTCATGATGGTTTGCTGGTAATATTTCTTCAATAATTTCCTACTTTTTGCTTCCTCTTTTTGGAATTCCTTTTAATTGGTTATGGGCTTCCCTCGTCGCTCAGCTGGTAAAGAATCCACCTGCAATGCAGGAGACCCAGGTTCGATTCCTGGGTTTGGAAGATCCGCTGGAGAAGGGACAGGCTACTCACTCCACTGTTCTTGGGCTTCCTTTGTGGCTCAACTGGTAAGGAATCTGCCTGCGATGTGGGAGACCTGGGTTTGATCCCTGGGTTGGGAAGATCCCCTGGAGAAAGGAAAGGCTACCCACTCCAGTATTCTGGCCTGGAGAATTCCATGGACTGAATAGCCCATGGGGTCTTAAAGAGTTGGACACGACCGAGCGACTTTCACTTAATTGGATATGGTTGTTTAGTCACTAACTTGTGTTCAACTCTTTGCAACCCCATGGAATGTAGGACACCAGGCTTTCCTGTCCTTTGTTCTCTCTCAGAGTTTGCTCAAACTCACGTCCATTGAGTGAGTGATGTTATCTAACCATCTCATCCTCTGTTGGCCTCTTCTCCTCCTGCCCTCAGTCTTTTCCAGCATCAGGCTCTTTTCCAGTGAATCTACGCTTTGCATCAGGTAGCCAAAGTGTTGGAGCTTCAGCTTTAGTCCTTCCAATGAATAGTCAGGGTTGATTTCCTTTAGGGTTGACTGGTTTGATCTCCTTGCAGTCCAAAGGACTCTCAAGAGTCTTTTCCAGCACCACAATTCAAAATCATCAATTCTTCAGTGCTCAGCCTTCTTTGTGGTCCAACTTCACATCCATACATGACTACTGGAAAAACCATAGCCTTGGCTATAGGGACCTTTGTCAGTAAAGTGATGTCTCTGCTTTTTAATACAGTGTCTAGGTTTCTCATAGCTTTCCTTCCAAAGAACAAGTGTCTTTTAAATCTCATGACTGCACTTAATGTCCACAGTGATTTTGGAGCCTAAGAAAATAAAATCTGTCACTGCTTCCATTTTTTCCTCTTCTCTTTGTCATGAATCAGATACCATGATTTTAGTTTTTTGAATGTTGAGTTTTAAATCAGTTTTTTCACTCTCTTCCTTCACCCTCATCAAGAAGCTCTTAGGTTCCTCTTTACTTTCTGCCATTAGAGTAGTATCATCTGCATATCTGAGGTTATTGATATTTCTCCTGGCAACCTTAATTCTAGCTTGTGATTCATCCAGCCTGGCATTTCACATAAGGTACTCTGCATAGAAGTTAAACAAGCAGGGTGAACAGTATACAGCCTTGTACTCCTTTCCCAATTTTGAACTAGTCCATTGTTCCATGTCTGGTTCTAACTGTTGCTTTTTGGCCCACATACAGGTTTCTCAGGAGACAAGTAAGGTGGTCTGGTATTCCCATCTCTTTTAAGAATTTTCCACAGTTCGTTGTGATCCACACAGTCAGAGGTTTTCCTGTAGTCAATGAAACAGAAGTAGATGTTTTTCTGAAATTCTCTAGCTTTTTCTGTGATCCAACAAATGTTGGCAATTTGATCTCTGGTTCCTCTGCCTTTTCTAAATCAAGTTTGTACATTTGGAAGTTCTTGGTTCATGTACTGTTGAAGCCTAACTTGAAGGATTTTGAGCATTACCTTGCTAGCATGTGAAATGAGTGCAGATGTTAAGAAGAGGTGGCAAGAATACACGGAAGAGCTATACAAAAAAGACCCAGATAACCACGATGGTGTGATCACTCACCTAGAACCAGACATCTTGGAATGCGAAGTCAAGTGGGCCTTAAGAAGCATCACTATGAGCAAAGCTAGTGGAGGTGAGGGAATTCCAGTTGAGCTATTTCAAATCCTAAAAGATAATGCTGTGAAAGTGCTGCACTCAATATGCCAGCAAATTTGGAAAACTCAGCAGTGGCCACAGGACTGGAAAAGGTCTGTTTTCATTCCAATCCCAAAGAAAGGCAATGCCAAAGAATGTTCAAACTACTGCACAATTGCACTTATTTCACTTGCTAGCAAAGTAATGCTCAAAATTCTCTAAGCCAGGCTTCAACAGTATGTGAACTGTGAACTTCCAGATGTTCAAGCTGGATTTAGAAAAGGCAGAGATCAAATTGCTCCGTTGGATCATTGTAAAAGCAAGAGTTTCAGGAAAACATTTACTTCTGCTTTATAGACTATGCCAAAACCTTTGACTGTGTGGATCACAATAAACTGTGGAAAATTCTTCAAGAGATAGGAATACCAGACCACCTGACCTGCCTCCTGAGAAATATGTATTCAGGTCAAGAAGCAACAGTTAGAACTGGACATGGAAAAACAGACTGGTTCCAAATTGGGAAAGAAGTATGTCAAGGCTGTATGTTGTCACCCTGCTTATTTAACTTCTATGCAGAGTATATCATGCAAAATGCCAGGCTGGATGAAGCACAAGCTGGAATCAAGATTGCTGGGAGAAATATCAGTAACCTCAGATATGCATATGACAGCACCTTTATGGCAGAAAACGAAGAAGTACTAAAGAGCCTCTTGATGAAAGTGAAGGAGGAGAGTGAAAAAATTGGCTTAAAACTCAACATTCAGGAAACCAAGATCATGGCATCTGGTCCCATCACTTCATGGAAAATAGATGGGGAAACAATGGAAACAGTGAGAGACTTTATTTTCTTGGGCTCCAAAATCACTGCAGATGGTGATTGCAGCCATGAAATTAAAAGACGCTTACTCCTTGGAAGGAAAGCTATGACCAACCTAGACAGCATACTAAAAAGCAGAGACATTACTTTGCCGACAAAGGTCCATCTAGTCAAAGCTATGGTTTTTCCAGTAGTCATAGATGAATGTGAGAGTTGGACTATAATGAAAGTTGAGTGCCAAAGAATTGATGCTTTTGAACTGTGGTGTTGGAGACTCTTGAGAGTCCCTTGGACTGCAAGGAGATCCAACTAGTCCATCCTAAAGAAAAGCATTCCTGAATATTCATTGGAAGGACTGATGCTGAAACTGAATCCAGTACTTTGGCCACCTGATGTGAAGAACCAACTCATTGGAAAAGACCCTGATGCTGGTTTTGAAAGATTGAAGGTGGGAGGAGAAGGGGACAGCAGACGATGAGATGGTTGGATGGCATCACCGACTTGATGGACATGAGTTTGAGTAAACTCTGGGAGTCGGCGATAGATAGGGAAGCCTGACATGCTACAGTCCATGGGGTGGCAAAGAGTTAGACATGACTGAGCAACTGAACTGAACTGAAGTAACATGTTTTATGGTAAATCTCGTTGATACATATTAAACTCTGAACTTTAAAGGCAGAGCAAAGACAGTTTTTAAAATATTCACAGGAAATTCCTGAGACTTGGCCACATATCAGACTACCAATAGTTGTGACACATGGGCTTAGTTGCTCCCGGCCCAGGGATTGAACCCATGTCTCCAGCATTGGCAGGCGCACTCTTTACTACTGAGCCACTAGGGAAGCCCTATTCCTAGTATCCTTTTTTTTAGCATTGTGAGTTTTGTTTTGCTTTTAGTTTCGGTTTTTTATTTCTTTTTTGGTCATAAAGGAGTGTTGAATTTTGTCGGAGGTTTTTTCTGTTTATTCAGATGATCATGGTTTTTGTTTTTCAGTATTCTATTAATAATTTTCAGATGTTAAACCAACCTTACTTTCTAGGATAAAAATACTTGGTCATAGTATATAACAATTGCTAATTCAGATTTTCTTCTTTTTCTTGAATGAGTTTATGTAGTTTTTGTCTTTCTAGGGATTTTTCCATTTTACCTAAGTCATCTAGATTGTTGGTATACAGTTTTTAACTGTATCCTTATAATTTTTTAATTTCTATAAGGTTGGTAGTGATGGCCCTCTCTTTTAATCCTGGTTTTAGTAATTTAAGTCTTCTCTTTTTTTCTTGGTTGGTATGTCTTAAGTGTTTGTCAATTTTGTTGATCCTTGTTATTCTATTTTCTTAGTTTGGGTTGTTATAACAAAATACTGTAGATGAGTGGTTTATGAACAACAGAACTTTATTTTTCACTGTTCAGGAGATTGGAAGTTCAAGGTCCAGATGTCAGCATGGTCTGGTTCTGGTGAGGACTTTCCTCTGCTTGCTAACTGCCAACTTGTTGCATCCGCACACAGCAGAAAGAGGATGAGACAATTCTCTGGGATCCCTTTTAAAAGGGCATCAATCCTATTCATGAAGGCTTCACCCTCAATGCCAGATTACCTCCTGAAGGCCCCACTTCCTAAATGCTATCCCATTGAGGGTTAGGATTTCAACATATTTTGAAGAGATAGAAACATGCAGTCCATAACACTTACCAGTGTCAGTTGTTGTTTACTCGCTAAGGCACGTCCGACTCTTTATGACCCCAGGAACTGCAGCACGCCCAGTAGGGCCTGTAATGATATTCCCTTTCTCTCCTGATATTGTGTCTTTTTTCTTTGAGTATGTGTGTGTATATATATAGGCGTGTGTAAGTATGGATGCATATATGTGTGTAAGGGTATGCATACATATGTATATGCATACATATATGCTGCTGCTGCTGCTAAGTCACTTCAGTCGTGTCCGACTCTGTGCGACCCCATAGACGGCAGCCCACCAGGCTCCGCCGTCCCTGGGATTCTCCAGGCAAGAACACTGGAGTGGATTGCCATTTCCTTCTCCAGCATACATATATAGATATGTGTAAATACACAATGGATTGTGTGGGATAAAAGATTCTAGAGGAGTACACCAGGGATTTGATAACGTTGGTTGCCCCTGGGTGGGAAGGGCCCCCTAGTAGGAGGGAGACTTTTCACTGAGGTTTTTCTCTACATTTTGGTTTTTGTAACCATGTGACTGTTATTACCTATTCTAAAACTTTAAAGTGTAAATTTTTTAAAAAGTTGCTGAACCAGGGCAGAGATGTCTGTGTTAGAGGCTTCTGTCTGTCTGCTCCCTGAGGTTCCTGACTCTGGTCCGTTGTCTGCTTCCCCCCTTCACGTTTTCTCTTTCCCTTTTCCCTTCTGGAACGATCCAGTCAAAGATCTGACTGCTGTTTCAGGGTGCAAGGTTCTGATCCTCCTTCCATGTCTGTGAGTGATAAAACTCCTCTCTCCGGTCTTCTACAGAGCGACCTGCTGACTGGGCTGAGTCTGTCATTGAGGAAGACACATCTGAGTCTGAGCTGGACGTCCCCAGGTAATTTTCTTCCACTTCTCTCTTCTTGCATCCCAGCTCCATTGAGATGTATTAGAGAGGCTCCTTTTGGCTTTCCTGGACCTGATTTAGGGGAACGCTTTGCTGAGCTTTCTCTTCCCCCTAATACATGATAAGGTTATGGAGGGGCATACAGGTGTGCAGAGGCCAGAGGCAACCCACCCAGTTTCTTAAAGATGAAAACCCTGTGCACATTTCCTTAGGGAGTAAGGCCTCACAGAAGAGCCTGCTGACCCACAGGCAAGGGTACATGAGGTATATACTTCACCAGGTAGCAAGAGGAGGGTGGGGGGTAAGGAATGTCAACAGGGCTGGGTACAAATAAGTCTGTTTCTAGGCTGATTTTAGCTAAGACTCTCCATCTCTGATTAGCACGAGAAGGAACTTGCTGAGCTTGAACTATTTGGGCTCACCCATGAAAAAGCTTTGTAGAATCCACAGAGAAGTGACCTTGGGGAAGGTCAGTGGCGCTTGCTGACTGGTGTCCCTGCCGCCCCTGTAGGACCGTGGGCACCATCCGGCACCGCCTGCGCCTGGCCTCGGTGTACACTCACTTCCTGCCCCAGCACGGCCGCCCAGAGGTCACCACGATGCCCCTGGGGCTGGGAGCGACAGTAGACTACATCTTCTTCTCAGCCGAGTCCTGCGAGCATGGGGACAGAACTGGTAAGCCTGGTGGGTCCTGGATTCCCAGACGCCACCCCCCAGAGTCTCTGGGAGCTGAAGGTAGGGCAGGCATCTGCTCACATGACTTGGGCTGCTGGGACCTGCCTGGCAAAGGAGCAGATCTCACACCTGCCTGACGCTGGTCATCCTTATTGTACTTCCCTTAGGCCCTTTGCCTGGCTTCTCTTTTTATCTTTGTAGCAGAACAAGCCATCCCTCCTTTCTCAAGATGAAAATAGACCACCCGGAGGTGACTGGGTTTGTTCAGTGGCAGCTGGCTAGTGAGGGTCTTGGTGAGGTTAGAAATAGAAACCCAGTTTCTTGTCTTCTTGCCCCTCGCTATAGTCACAGCGTGGTAGTCTGTCAGCCCCACGCCTATTTTGTTTAAAGAATGTCTTTTACAGTGTTCGGATTTTATGTTTAAAAATCAGATTTTACATAGAAACTCTGGGTTTCCGACTTCTCTCAGAAAATCGGAAGATCTTGTAATGCTGGGCTTGGAGGTGCATTCTCTAGTTTGCCACAGCCCCCGAACCCACTCACTCCATTCACTGACATATCATGGAGCGTCCAAGAGACCGCAGGAGGTGAGAGGGAGGGTGGGCGGCCCAGAAGATGCAGCGTCTTGAAGGTGAAGCTCCCGCAGGCCCCCTCCCACCCCGGGCCGCGTGGCGGGGGCCGCATCGCCCACCGGCCTCCGCTCTGTGCTCCAGATCGCAGGCTGTATCGGGACGGAACTCTCAAGCTCCTGGGCCGGCTCTCGCTCCTCTCTGAAGAGATCCTCTGGGCTGCCAACGGCTTACCCAACCCCTTCTGCTCTTCAGACCACCTCTGCCTACTGGCCAGCTTCGGGATGGAAGTCGCCGCCCCATGATGGGCTCCCAGGAGAAGAGCGCTTCTTCTCTTCCAGAAGAGCTCACTGGATCAGAGACTGTGGGAATATCCCATGCTTCTGGAAACTTAGATCCAAGAAACTTAACGACCCCTCCCCGCCCCATCCTCGTTCCCTTCTCCCCCACGGTTAGATTTTCTCCAGGCCTGTCCACACTCTGCCTGTGGTCCTTGCCCCGCCCTAGCCTCTTCCTAACCCTGTGCCACATGAGGGGGTGGCCCCGGGAGAGGCACAAGCGGGGGGCACCCCCTTCCTTCCATGTATCCAGCGCTCCCCACTGATTTTTAATTACCAGGGTTGCGGGAGCTACTGATCTCCTTGGTTATTTGTTTTCAGGCCATTTCTTGGTGGTGCCTTCTGACCTGACCTTCTCCCTGCCTGAGACCCGTGGGCCTAGCCTTCCTGCAGACATACACATGTTGAGATGCGCTGCTCTGCGCGGTCACGCCTGTCTCTGAGCAGCCCGCTTTCCACGCTGAGACCGTGGGTCACGGGCCCTGCTCTCCCTTTATCCTCTGTTTCATTAGGCATTCATCTGGCCAACCAGGGGGTCCTCTCCATCGGGGCTCTGGAACAAGTGGGCCCCGCAGACTTGGGGCACTTCTGGTCTTTGCAGCCTCTGAGCCTCCTGCCCAGCGTGCCCCACTGGCCTGCGTGTTTCCCCCAGGGCTCGTCCCTTTCCCCAGGCTGCCCTGTGGCGGGTGGTGGGTCAGTGGGCAGAGATAGTGGTTCGAGGTTCAGAGCTCATCAAGGCTGAGGAGGAAGAACTGTCAGGAAACTCTGGTCTTCCTGGAGGACCGAGGCGAGGGTGGGAGTCCGGGGCAGGAGAGCAGGCAGCGGACTAGAGACCTCAGGGACTTGCCCCCTTTCCTCACATACCTCAGCTGCAGCTCTCTGTTCCTCTCCTCCAATTGCGTTTTACTTTTTGCTGCCTCCCTCATTCCCTTCCCTTTTTTTGCCCCTAGAAAAGCCCAAGATTGAGCTCAGGCCAAACCTTCTCAGTAGAAAGGTGGCCTTGGGCACAAGTGGCCCGAGCCCCGGACGTGGCGGTGCTTGAGGGTTTGCTCCAGCCAGCCTGCCCTCTGCTGCTCGTTGTCTCTGCTTTCCCTCTCCTGGCGCGGCAGGTACTCTGACTCGTTCAGGGGGCTCCCTCACCCACGTGAGTTACCTGTAGGCCTTAATCTTTCATTGCTGGGTATGGCATGGGGTATTCCTGGCCAGCTCCTCCTCACACCTCCCATCACTCGTAGCTGCTGCTGGCTCTGCAGATGTGGCCCCCATAGTGGGACTGGAGGATATAGCTGAGAGAGGCTAAAGTCAGGGACAGTTAGCTGCGGTTCACGTTGTCTCCTTTTTTTTTTTTGAGCACCAAAGACCCAGCTTGGATTCTGCTGCTGCATTCATGGTTATAAGCTTTCCATGCCTCCGTTCTGGGGACTTTATCTCTGCATGTATATTTTTAAACATTGTTTCCTTGGTACTGGGCATGTGCCTGTCTGAGCCCCAGGCCCATCTGTCCACACCCCACCATCCATTCTGTTTGTCTCTTCCTGGACATCTCCTGAGGTGGTCTCCTTGGTTCCTAGAACCAGGGCCCATCCGCTCTTCTCTTCTGCCAGGCAGTGTAGTTTAAAAATGGCTAACGATGGCAGAGGGCAGGAGCGTGATAGATAATCTTTTCCTTGTTTTCTTGTTTCTGTTTTGGAGATGAAAGGGGGGTTTAAATGGTCATTTGAATTCTCTTTTCCAAATAAAGGTTTATCTTTCCCCCCCAATTGTTGGTTATTTTATTAAGGTCCCGAAGGGCATGGGGGAAGGGAAGGCCTGGAGAATGAGAGGTGGGCAGAGAGCAAGACTGACCTGGGGTGGACCTTTAACCCTAGATCTAGACCAGAGAAAAGGGGTGGCATCTCCCTTAGGTGACTGAGCAGATGCCCACTGCTCTGAGGCCCGTGGGAAGAACAGGGCCTGGCCTGCGTGCAGCCGCCTGCCCCGACCTTCACTCTCTAGGAGAGTGGTCCATTCAGCTGCTTTCATTCTTATTCCATCTGCTGCCCCTGTCCCTCCGCCTAGTCCGAGCAGAGGGGGTCTGTGGTAAAAAGCAGGACTAGAGAAGCGTTTTCCCTGGTCAAATCTGTGGCAGCTGCATGAGGCGTGATGCGCATGGCCGATGCTTCTCGCGGCGTTTCTATTTCTGATCATCATCTCTTATGTATTCTGGAGCTAGGCCTGAGCTGTGGGCCATCTGTTGCTGGAAAGCTGTCCCTCCTTTCCCGGGCCTTACTCCGCTGGGGCTTCTGTCTTCCCCCGGCCTCCTCACGCAGCCCTTGTGCCTGTGGGGAGAAGCCCTGAGGCCAGGTGGGGTTTAACGCCTCACCTGAACAGAAGCCCAGACTCCACACTTTTGAATCAGTACCTGAGAATCCGTGTGACTTAAAGCTCCCCAGGCACCAGTGGAACCACCTGGGTTACGACTCAGCAGAAAGAGCACTTAGCCAGGGATTAGGAGCATCGCCTGTTGTCTTGGCCTGGCTCTCGGTGTCTGGGTAAGTTAACCCCTCCCTGTGTTTCACATATCTTGGTGAAATGGAAATTAAAGTAGTATTCTTTTCCACTCATCAGGAATTTTCAGATCTGAAATTACATTGTTTGAAGGGATGCTAGGAATCCCAGTGTATTATTGGTAATTACATAATTGGTAATTATCAGTAACAATTGGGAATTAAGGATGGCCAGTTTCCCCTAGGCAGTCTGGACAGTTCACGGGCTCAGAATTATTTTATAGCTCCTAAGCTCTGAGGTGTGTCCCCAGAGACTCCTTTCCCGGCCTGAAGGGCTCCCCCGTGGTGACCTGAATTTACGCAGCATCTGCATGGCCCGTTGATTCATGGCTTTCAGGGTGCTTCCCTTTCCACAATCAGTAGACGGCATTACAAGGTGGCAGTTCAGGTGCGCATGGCTTACCTTTACATCTGAGGAAGCAGAGATCGCAAAGGAGACTGAGACTGTCCTTTGCTCGATTTCTTGCCACCCGGCTCCTCAGAACACGGCCTTTTCTGGGAGTAGGAGAGCCAGGTTGTCTCGTAAAGCAGACACGGGGCTGGACCTCGGAGAAGGGAGACGACCAACCAGTCCGCGGCTGGCTTGTCTCTTCTCTCTCATTCTTCCCCAGGTGTAGCTACTCACCAGAGGGTTGTTTCTTGATTGATTACTTAAGGCAAAGCGTGGCTTCCCTTCTCCTGGGGGGGAGCAGGTGGGGGCCTACCTCCTCTAGTACCCCCCACCCCTCCCTATGTTTAGGGAGAGAGATGCCCCGAGGTCCCACACTTCCACACTCTTCCCCCGCACCTCTCCCATCATCTCTCCCCCCAACAAACGGGCCTGGTTGGGTGATGCCTCCTGGGTTAGGAGGCTATGACCTTAAGGTACATCAAAGGGAAAACTGCCTTCTGCCCCACCCTCATCAGTTACCATGCCCATGAGGCCGGAGTCCTCACACAGCTAGCGTGGAATCTCCACACTTAACATTCTTCCAGGTCTTGTCCTTCCCGTGACCAAGTCCTTTCTGGCTGGGGACTGGAAGGACCGTACATTCCCACATGCGCTGCTCAGGGTGCGGTCCCTCTGGCCACCTGAGGTGGCGCGTCCCCACCACCTGCCGGGCCTCAGCAGGCCCCTCGCACCCTTGGCAAACACTGTAAGGGTTGCCCGGCAGCCCGCACATGGCCGGTCCACTGGGTCTCTCGTATGACCAGCACCCTGTCACCACTGCCCTGCACAGTCACGGTCAGGATCCGTGCAGATCTTGGCAGATGGGGGTCCAGGGCTCTGAGAAGTGCCACCCGCATTCAGAGGTCCAACCCGCGATCGTCACGTGCCTGAATTAGGCAGGCACGTGCTGCAAGCTTGAAGCAAAGGGAGGTGCAGGAAATGCGGTCATCCTCCCAGTAAGCTGGCTTCTGGTCCTCTCTGGAGTCCGCGACGGCACTCAGCTCTGCCTCATTTCTAAGAAAGCGGCTGCGCGGTCAGTACCCATGGTGAGCCTGGCTGACTCACGACCGACTCAGTCCAGCACTTAACCCAGCCCCCGTTCGTACGAGAGCCCCCGTTCATACACCCAGCTCATACATGGGTGTATGAGCCCATGTCACTGAAACCCACCCACAAGGCCCTTTACCAGCTGGACTCGAATATGTACATTTCATACACTGCCTTTTGTGTGAAGGGGGTATAAGCCAAGTTATTCACAAACTCTGGCTACCTTTATTGAATCAGGCTCTTTTTTTTGGTATCGTTTAAGCTGGATTTAAATGATCCTGTAAATAGCGTAACTGCCTCTTTTTAATGGTGTACAGTCCAAGACCATGGATTCCAGCAGCCCACCTCTCCTCCTCCCAGTGGCCACACCTCACTACAACGCTCCTGAAAGTGAGGGACTCCTGCTGTGCTAGACGACACGTCTCTTAGGGTTTTTTTGGGATTGGCTGGAATAAGAAGTAGGAAATATGCTCCCTCCTCCTAAGTCTAGGGTTTCTTCTTAAGCTGAACGAAAGGAGAGCAGAGAAGTAGGGAGCAAGGGTTATAGGTGAAAGGGTGCCTCTGTGCAGGTCAGGTTGCAATTGTTTGGACTTGCCTTAAAGCATGGGAAGAGGTCCAGGGCTGGACGGACAATGCAGAGGAAGAAGTGGGTAACAGGTAGAACCAGGGGTGTTTTCCAAAGCTGTGTCTTTAACCACCATCGGTTCTGTACTGGCGACCGTAATGAGAAGGGACTTGAGATCCCTGTTGCTATGGTTTTCTGAAATAGCCTCCTCTCCCAGGAGAACACCCAGCCTTCCTCCTCTTTCCTTCCTGGTGGACGGCTGGGGACTAGGAGAGGAAGAGCCGGGCTCTGGAATGTGCCCGGGGGCCTCCCGGGGGGCTGAACTGGCTGTGTGAAGGAGAAAGGGCTTCTTTTACAGTCAGCGGGAAAGATCTTCCAAATGAGGAGTATAAAGGGCCGAGTGGCTTCAGCAGGCTGAGGGGTGTGACCGTCTGGGACCCCAGAAGTTGCATCATGGCTGCCGGGGCTGTGAGGTGTCCTGATGACTGGTTTGGGGCTCCCCCCAACCTCCGGTCAGGTTCCCCTCCCACCCTCCTACCCGCCGGAGCTGCCGCAGCTGACACTGGCAGGTGGGGCGGCTGCAGCCCCAGCTCCCGGAGGGAAGACGACAAGGCTTACAGGCTGTGGTCTCTGCCCAGCCCACACAGCCGAGCTGGGGGGAGACTTTATTCTTTTCAAGGAAAAAGTGAGAACAGGAATGAGACGAAGTGTAAAAGGAAAAGGTGGGGGGCAATACTGATATGAGAAGAACAACAAATTCCAGTACAACACGGCAGCCAACACCATCACCAAGCCCCAGGCCAAGCACACCCGATCTCTCCTCTCATCAGACTTGGGAGAAAAAGGGAAACTTGGGACTCTGGAGCACCAAGATGGGGTGAGGGGGGTGGTCAATACTGGCAGACTTGCAGCTAGCACCCCGCCAGCCCTGCCTGGTCGGGGTCAGACCCCCCCGCCCACCCCACGCACCCCTCTTTCAGAGCACCTCCCTGCCCTTCCCTGGTTTCTCAGTGGGGCGAGGGAGGTGGGGAGTTCAACACAGCGGGGCTCTGGCCCTCAGAACACAGTCCATAGGCTAGGCCCCCAGCTCACACTTTCCTTGTACTTCGAGGCCAGAGGGTGGGCCTGGGGGAAGCCAACAAAGCTAAGCTGAAAACCACCCAGGCAGGAACCCAGGCCCACAGGCCTCTGGGCACGCTTCTGGTCAGTAGGAGACCCGGTCCCTGGGCCAGAAGTCAAGTCCAAGTTGGAAGCGGCAGGGGGATGGTGTGAGATGACCCAGGGCCAGAAACCAGAGGTGGCCAAACTCGGGCTCTCCCTGCAGCTCAGAACCTGGCCCTAGGCTTCATCTTGGCACCTAGGGGTGGGAGGTGCACCTCTCCGTATCTGGCCAGGCTCAGGAAGGATGGGGTGGCTGCTGAGAGGGGCCAGGGGATGGTGACTCTGCTGAGGCCATGGGAGGGAGAGGAGCAGCAGGTTTGAGTGGGTGGGACACGGCTGGAAACCCAGGTTCCTAGTGTTCTGACCCGGCAGCCCGCACAGAGCACAGGCAGCCCGGCCTTGGGGAGCAGTCCCTATCCCGCCATGCCGGCCCACCTTCCATCACACAGCTTTCTCTGACCTCCCGACCCCTCCCCAGCCAGGAGCCCCGAGCCCCAGGGACGGAGGAGCCTACACAGTGCTGGGAGGCAGCCCTGAGTCTGGAGGAGCCGGGCCTGGTCCCTCACGGGAAGTGAGATGAGGTGATGCTGACAATGGTGACTAAGGCCCCAAGTCCCTGCCCCCTGCCTCCCCAGAAACTCTGCAGCCAGGCCGGCCCCGCGTGGGGAGCAGAGCCTGTGTAAACACGCCCAGGAGGGGAGGAGGGCTTGCTACATTTATGTGAAATGTGTTAAAAAATAAATTAAAAAAGCACCGCTGTATCCCGTGGGTGTCCACAGGCCCGAGGTCTCAGCGAGGAAAGGGGGAGGGAGTGTTAGGGGCTTCTCGGTGGGGGTGTTGGCTTCTCCCCTGGCAGACAGCAGCTGCATTCTGGGGCTGCATTCTGCTTCCTTCTCCCCAAGGGCACCCCACTGGGTTCCCGTGCCAGGAGCAGCTCTCCCCGACGTCTCCCTGACCCCAGCGCCCCCCATCATGTCTCACCCTCAAGCCCTGTGGTCCACTTGCCGGGAGGACATCACAAGGCACCTGCCTCCACACCCACAAAAGGCCCCATTTTCAGCCTCATGCCTCCCAAATGGATCCATCTCTGCCCCAGGTGAAGGTGTGAACATGGGGGCCCACCACCCCCACCTCCTGAAAACTAGGATGGGACGGGAGGCTGAGTTGGGGCTCACAGTGGCCCCCGGACTGCTCTGGCTGTGATGTAGCCCAGCAGGCAGCTTAGGCACCTCGCCAAGGGCCCATGGAGCCAGGAGGAACCCAAGGGAGTGAGCAGCCGGCTTCTCTGCCTGGCCTGACTCTGGGCCAAGAGCTGCTGGTCTGAAGAGCTGCCAGCCCAGTGCCTTCCCTGGCAGGCACCCGCGTCAGCAGACGCATCCTGTCTCCATCTCTCCCTCTCTTGGCTCCTCAGGCCTCATCCATCTCCCCAGCAGACTGAGAACAGCACTGTTTCTATTCCACTCCACCCCCCTCTCCCTGGTGGCTCAGATGGTAAAGTGTCTGCCTGCAATGCGGGAGACCCGGGTTCGATCCCTGGGTTGGGAAGACCTCCTGGAGAAGGCTAATGGCCTCCCACTCCAGTATTCTTGCCTGGAAAATCCCATGGACAGAGGAGCCTGGTAGGCTACAGTCCATGGGGTCGCAAAGAGTCGGACACGACTGAGTGTCTCTGGACTGCAGGGAGAGTTGAGTAGGAAGGAGGCAGCTGCCCATTTGGGAGCAGCCGCCATGGCAAGGACACTGCCCTGGTCCAGCCTGCTCTGGGACGCCTAGAACTTCCATCCCTTCCATCTCCACGCCATCTCAGTGCATCCATCTCCCCAGTTCAAGTCCTTGCTACTCTCTTAAGATTACAGACTGTCATTCTTTTTCGTGTTGGGCTTTTAAATTTTCTGAGTTGATTGCCAACATTTAAAAATATGCATGTTTCACGTAAAAATTCAGAATTCTGCAATGAAAAAACATCTGGCCATCTGGTACGCAGGGCCTGCCTTTAGACCCGCAGACCAGCAGCCGCTGAGGCTGCGCCTTCCTTCGTTGGCCACAGTCCCCACCCTCCTTTCAATCAGCTGCTCGGCCCTGGGGGAATCTGAGTTCACAACTCTGGGCTCTGTGCTCTTTCCTCTTTTAGGCCCTCAGTCCCTAGCCTCTCAGTATTAAGAAATCTTAACGGTCATCTCCTTCAGTTATCCTTCTGTAACCTAAATCCGATCTATAGCTTTCTAGATGACAAGCAACCATCTGATCTTTGCTTGAACACCTCCAGCAGTGGCGAACTCACTACTCCCCAAGGCCGCCTGGTTCTAAACTTTCTCTCACCTTCTTTTCTCACTTACACTCCCCAGTTCTTGGGCTTTGCCTCTCCCCAGTGGCCACCCTGCACCGTTTGCCTTCCACCTCTTCGGTTGCTTGAGCCTCCAGAACCTTCCTCCGGTTCTGCCAACCTCTCTCCACAACCTCTCTCCACAACCTCTCCCTTGCCCTCCAGACAGGCGGTGCAGACTCCAGCAGCTCAGGCCCTTCCCTAACGAGGTGCCTCATGCCCCAGGCCCAATCATCGCTGGGCCTTCCACACCTAAGCCAGGCTGCTGAACAGGAGAGTGGGGGCTGGGATACAAGCCTCCGTGGCCTGGTCTTCATTTCCCCAGCAGGGGCTGAGGTAACAGGAAGGGGGAGCAGTCCCTGGGGGCCTCCCGACCCAGGCCTGAGGGTCCCACCCCGTCCTCCGCCATGGTTCCTGGACCCACCAGGTCTGTTGGTTCCCCACAGTCACGCCGAGCCCAATGCCTCTCTGGGCCCCCGGCCAAGACCGGCCCCTCTGCAGGGAGGCCCCAGCTGCAGCAACAGGCAGAGCTGGGCTGAGCAAGGGGACCAGAGAGGGGTCTGGGAACTCTTTCCCCCAGCGGCTCCCTCCTGGGCTCTCGTCCAGTGCATCCCAGCTCTGGGCAGTGTCCACCCACACAGTGCTGTCCCTGGGGCTCCAAGGGCATGGGGGCCCTCCTGGGCCACACACTCTGGCTCTTGTGGCACACGGGGCCTGTGCTAAGCTCCCAATATGGACCACGCAGACCTTTCTCGGGGTGCTTCCTACCCTGCTCTCCTTTCCCTGGGTTACAACGCTGCCAGGGCAGACAGGACTGCAGAAACATCGCTCCCCCATCCCGCCACGGCCCAGGCAGAGCTGGAAGGTTTCCCATGGGGAGGATGGACCCAAACCCCAGACATGCGGGCGGGGTACCAGCCAGAGCCAGCAATCCCCCCTCACCCAGCCCCGCGACACTTAGAATCTTCTAAGCACTGGCCTCTGGTCACTGGCCAGATCCACTAGTTTTTAAGTTTTTCTTTTTCCCAATACTTTAAATTTCAGGTTATCAAGTTAAAACCTCAGAATTCAACTCTTCACTGCCTCCTGGTCCACAGTTAAGAGGGCCTGGCCCAGCGGAGGGACAGCAGCTTGGGAGGCTGAGCTGCAACACGCTCGCCCCGTCATCAGCCCCACGTTCCCCAGGAGCGAGGCTGGTCTGGATGGAGGATGCTGGTCCCCCCCGAAGTGGGTGAGGCAGGGGGTGCTGCCACCCGCCTCATACCCGGATCTGGTACCCATTGAGGTCTGGCATGGCTTTGGGCTCTGAAGGCTTCTTCTCACCAGAAGGCCTGCAGGGAGGAGAGAACAGAGGAGGGGGAAGGGGTGAGCGGTCCCTCCGGGAGGTGGGAGAGGAGGGATCCAGGGGTGGCTGTCCCCCGCCACCGCTGGCTCCCCCCCTCCATTCTCCAAGGTGTCCCAAATGCAGCAGGAAGGGTTCTCGTGGAAGTGCGTTTCTGGAAAGCCCCGACCCCCCTTGCAGGCCTGAGTGTGGGCCCCGCACTCTCTCACGGGCTACTGCTCTTCACTCTGGCTGCAGGTTAAGTAATGAAGTAACAGTGAATCCCTATGAGGGACCCTGTGTTCTCTCTGAGAGCCTCCCAGGTCAGAGTGAAGGAGGCTGGCTATGGGAGGCAGCGAGGTGCCCCTTACACCAGAGAGGTGTCTCCAGAAAAGTGAAAAAGTAAAGTCGCTCAGCCGTGTCCGACTCTTTGCGACCCCATGGACTGTGGTCTGCCAGGCTCCTCCATGCATGGGATGTTCCAGGCACGATTACTGGAGTGGATTGCCACCTCCTTCTCCAGGGGATCTTCCCGACCCAGGGATCAAACCCGGGTCTCCTGCACTGCAGGCAGATGCTTTACCATCTGAGCCGCCAGGGAAGCCCATATAACCTGGAGGGGTCTCCAGAATGACCTTTAAAGCAAGAGCCTGACTGACAGGAGGAGACAAATCTGATGAGGCCGCCGGGCGTTTTATCAGGATGCTTCTGCCATCTGGTTACAGGCAAAACCCGCTGACGCTCGCAGGGGCAAAGGTTACGCTCAGAGCCACCCACCGGCTGCCGCCTGAGGCTAAACCTTTCCCGGCAATATTCTTGGAAGAGCTCCCTGTTGGCTGGGCCCCCGCCTTCCACCCTCCCTCCCCCAGAGCCCATTCTGCAGCTCTGCGGTTGTGGCCTCAGACCTTCCCCCGTGGGCCTTCTGCTGGGCACCAGGGTGCCCACACAGGTGGGCCAGGGATGTCCTCTCCCTGGAGAAATGGGACTTCATCGCGGCTGTATCAACATATGAACAAACCCACCCTCCCAGGTTCCCTCCAGTGGGGAAGACAAAGAGAAGGGTGGGAATGTGACGAGCCTGCTGGGAGATCAGAGGGAGGGGAAGATGAGCAGAAAGGATGAAGCCCTTTTGTGCACCTACCCTCTCCCTGTCCCCCCCGGCCAGGCAAGGGGAAACCCAGGGCTCACCGCCTTTCGCTGCGGCTGTTCCTGCGGTGGGGGCTGGACTGGCCCCGCTGTGGGGAGGACACATCCTTCTTCCGGTCCTTGGTGGGAGACGGAGGGCCGGTCCCTTTGCCGATCTGGGTGGGGAGGAAGGCACACAGACTCACTCCAGTACTGCCCCAGATCCTGTCCTGTCCTGACGGAGTCACCAGCCCCAAAGCTGCTCTGGACAGGGCCCAGGAAGCCTCAAGCCCTGCTCTGCCCTCTCTCGGGGTCTTCCTGAACCCATTTCCCTGGTGCTAAAGCGGCCAGCGCCTCGGGGGTTCCACAGCAGGGCGGCCCAAACCCCATCAGCCCCTGAAACAGCATGGACGTGGGCAGCAGTGACTGGGGCGGGTTCATGGTGGCCCCCGAGAAAAGGAGCGTTTTCCCAGGCCGGGCAGAGGGGCCAGCTGGAGAAGCAGCCTGTGTCTGAGCTTGGGGCTGGGAGCCCAAAGACCCACAGGTGACACAGGCTATCTCCAGTTAATCAGAAGAAGCTCAGACCAGTGGCTACATCTCTGATGAAGGGGGATAAAGGAAGTGGGGGGAGCAAGTGAACTTAGGCGACACAGTTCCTTTGAGCTGAATTTTCAAAACGTGGGGTATACAGGATGGGTGCTGGAGGAGTGGTGGTGCAAATAACATGGGAGGTCTTAAGCAGGTAGGTAATGAAGTTAGGTAATACTGGCTCCAGCTCTAGATCCAGCCTGCTCCCCTGAAGGTGCGGTGATACTCGGGCAGCTGGGCACCCAGACCTCCACAGGGGAGGACCAGAAGGGAGGACCAGCTAGAGGGTGGAGGAGGGCAGCTCCTGAAAGCAGCGAAGTCACCTGCAGCCTGCTGCTGCCCTGGGGAACGAAGGCACCGTCACTATCACCCCTGGTCTTGGTCTGGGGGCTGGCAGGGCAGGGTGGCCGGGATTCCTGAAAGCAACTGTGACGTGCCTAGGTTCCCTATCCGGAGACTGAGCCCCAGGCCCATCTACCGCCCACAGGCTGCAAGCAAGTCTCTGGGCTCCCTGCACCTCAGTGTCCTCCTCTGCCCGCTGCGGCCCTCCTGGGGTCCTGGGGAGCCGCAGTGGACATGAAACTGCCAGGATCACGGCTGTGGCCCCAGGCTGCCAGGAGAGGCAAAGCGCAGAGCTGCAGAGGCTGGGCAAAGGGGAGGGGCCAGTAGGCCCCACGGAAGGCCCCCCGCAAGTCCAGAGGGACCCAGGGAGAGGCCAAGCTTTGGGTCACTTTGAAAGGCTCCGGGGGCAAGCATCTCAGCAGCTCAGCTCACTACTCTGGGTCAGCAGCACCCCCGCCCCCCCACCATGACCCCTGCTCACTGCGGCTGGCCAAGAGGGAGAAGGAGCCGTCCCTCCTTGTCTCCCCACTGTCTGACCCGCTTCCCTTTTCTGACTTCCCCCCTGGGGCCGGGGGTCAAGAGTCGGGATGACAGGGGTGATGGAAGCTGCCGCCCGGCCCACACGATATCACTCCCTCCAGACAGGCCATGACTCCCCACCAGCCTTGACTTGCAGTCCCTCCACCAGGATGGCAACACCCCTGCCTAGGCCCAAACCCAGCTCCCCTGTGGCCCGACCAGAGCCTCCCCGGGGCTGCCCACCTGAGGCGGCTGTTTCATCAGCAATGACCTTTGAGCGAAACCCAGAAACTTCCTACCCTCACCTCCCCGATGCCTGGTTCCACCTCTCCCGAGAAGGTGGGATGGGGATGGTTGGGATGGTGGGTTGGGAAGATGGGGGAGCAAGGGGGGACTTCCTTGGAAGAGCGAGCCTCTAGGATGTGGCAGCTCCACCCCTGCCCTTTCACCCCACCCCTACATTTCCATTGCCCCCCACCCCTTCCATCCCCACCCCTGCCCTTCCACCTCTCACCTCTGCCCTTCCAGCCCCACCCTTCCCCTCCACCCCTGCCCAGGCCCTGGATGCCCCGGGCAGGGCGGCGCGCACGCACCTTGAGCCGCATGTCGCGGGCGTGCCGCTCCAGCTCCTTGCGGAAGTCCTCGCGGCCCAGCCTCTCCACGTCCAGGACCGAGTGCTTCCACTCGATCTGCTCCACGCTGTGCGGGTCGTGGGACACGCACTGGCCCAGCTTCACCTTCTTCAGCACGTGCCAGCAGCGGCCGTAGGCGGCCTCGTAGTCCAGCACGAGCTCGCTGAGCGTGCGGAAGGCCGGCGGCTTGTACATCAGGTCCTCGCGCCGGCTCATGCCCAGCGCCCCGTAGCGACCCCCGAAGTTCACCCCCAGCACGATGTGGCGGAAGTAGTTCCCTGAGAAGTAGGTCTTGAAGCTGATGGGGAAGCGTTCCAGGGTGGGCATGCTGTTCGTGAGGTAACTGGCCGGGCCAGCGCAGCTAAGGAAAGGCGAGAAGCAGGGGCGGCCCGCCCGCGCACCCCACCCAGGAGGGGCTGTGTGAGCCGCCCCGGACCCAGCTCCCCAGTGCGGACGGCGGGGCTTGCTCATCCACATCCTGTCGTCAGGCTTGGGCCCAGCATACAGTAGGCGCGGATTACCGGCTGCTGCCACGACGTGGAGCAGAGCTCACCGAGTAACAGTGAGCAGGGCACCCTCAACTGCCCGGCCTTCCAGAGTGATGGGGTGAGGGAAGTGTGAGGCCCTCCGTCCACCAGCCTGTCTGTCTGTCTCCCCCTCACCTCCCTCCTCCCCTGTGTTGCACACACAGCCCTCCTCACCCCTGCCCTTCCTCTCACACCTGCTGATACACACGTGTGCATCACAGATGCACAGACAACCCTGTTCCTTTTCTCTCACCGCCCCCACCCCTCTATGCATAGATATCGTGCCCACTGCTCTTCCGACAAAACCAAGGTTGCCGGTGGCCTGGGAGGCAGTCAGCTGCCCACTCCAACCTCCACGGAGGACCGTCTACACCAGCTCTTCTCTCTGGCGGCTCCTTGGGCTCTGCTGGCTCCTTCTCAGGCCTCAGGCTTGGCTGGGACCGCTGACCTCCCTTCCTAAAGCAAATCTGCTGTCCTTATGTTCCCCGTGGCACATCACCACAGTCTGGGATTATTTTTCTTATTTCCTGGTTTACTTGCTTACTTTTTGTCTCCCTGGCTAGAATGTAAACTTTTAAGAATGGGGACCACCTTGTCTGTCTTTTTTTTTTTTTTCCCTGCTATATCTCTGGGGCCCAGCACAGACATGGCCCGTGACAGGCACTCAAAACTCTTTTTTGAACAAATGGGTAGAATGAGATGAACAGGATAAAAGCTTGGCGTACAGACCAGGTAGACACTGCATCCAGTGTCCAACGTGCACCTGGCTGTTTAACTGTATTAACAAACTTGTAGGATGGGATTGCCATTGTTCCCTTCTGCAGAAGAGGACTCAGAGGCCCAGAGATGCTAAGGAGCTTGCTTGAGGCCACAGTGAGGATGCAGCAGAGCTAGGATTCAGGTCCAGGTTGGCCTGATCCTGCAGTCTCTGCACAGTCACTGCGATGCTGACCAGGCCTGACTCCTTGCAAGCAAATGACTGGGAACACAGATGAGCCAGGTGCAGGCCCTGAGTGCAGTGAGACCGGGAAAAGACCTAGTACAGAGCGTGCCACGTGTTTGGAAGGGAGCTGTGGCAGTTCCATAGGGACAGCAGGGAGACGTCCCGTTCAGATGGGGAGCTACTCCTATTTTCTTCCTGCCCACAAGTCAGCAGGTAACCCCTGGAAGGCCTCTGGGACCATGTGATCCTGTCTGGACCAGATCTCTATGTGCTCACGGGGAGGGGAGCAGGGTGTCCCTCCTACAAGGGGGTGGGAACCTCCACTTTGGAGCATGGTCCTGAAGGAGAAGCAAACGTGGGGTGGTGAAGGAGGCGCTGGCAGCGGCCTGGAGTCCCTGGGCTGGCCTCACACTCGTCCCAGCAGAGAACCCTTTGGACAAGGCAATGCTGGTGGGTCCCTTTGGGCAGCAAAGGACTGCCACAGTGGGATTAGCCCTCAGGGAGGAGGGCTGGGGGGTCACCCCTGCAGTCTCTGTGTACAGTTTAAGGCAGGTATGTCTATGGGGGTGGGGATCTGATCCCCCTCAGAGAAGCTGCGTTCCTGGCCTATGAGCGTTGTCGTCTTCTCCCTGACCTGTCTGAATGAGCGACTCCTCCCTGTTCCATTAGGTACCTGCCCCCTCACCCTGCCAGGCACAGAGCCCAGTGCCTACTCCAGGAGTGGGAGATGGAATATTTAAAAGCCTTGGTAGGTACAGGGAAGAGTGCGGGGTAGGCAGAGATGAGTCAAGACTGGCCTTGAATTGGTAAAACTGAGTGATGGGCACATGGGCTGCACTATGTTAATTTATGCATATATGAGGTTAAAATTTTCTGTAATAAACACGGTAGGATTCAAGCAGGAACCACTTATGGCAGAGAAATGGCCATATACCAGTCTCCTAAATTTGCTTTAACTGGGGATATTGGGTGCCCCCTCTAGGGGCATTGTTTGTGCTACCTAACTACTCTGGTGATCTAGCTATAGGTTCTAGTTCTGCCCTTTGGGTGGGGAAGAGACTGAGAAATCTTGATTTTTTTTAAATATGCAGTTTTACATTTAAAGATCAGGGGGTGTGCATCATCTCCACACATCCACATGTCCTGGAAATGCCAACAGTTGGGCATCCAACCTGCTTCTCCCAGGCTCTTTGGTTCTTGGAAATAGCACAGCAGCTTTATGAGACGATGAGCCCCGATTTGTGGTTTGGAGAACAGGGTCACTGTGTCCACTGCTCAAAAAAAAAAAAAAAAAAACTGCCCAGTAAGCCTTGGAAGTTACCAACTGAGGTGCAAGAGACTGATCCCCCCTCAGACTCCTTCACGTTGGGGCCAAGTTTGTGACTTCTGGGAAAGGGAGCTGGGAAGCCCCTTCCAGAGGAGGAAGATGGCCCTGGAGGTGTGAGTAACTGGCTGCCCCCTCTCAGGCCTCTCAGAGGAAGGATACATTCCCAGGATCACCGCTTCCAGGCATTTGATTGGCAGAGCCTCTTTGGTCATTTCCTTGGCCAGGTCCATCAGCCTGGGGGGGAGGAAGGCAGAGTCATGAGGAAAAAGGCTCCAGTCCCTTCTGGTGAAGGAGCATCG
This sequence comes from Muntiacus reevesi, assembly GCF_963930625.1. Taxonomy (NCBI): domain Eukaryota; kingdom Metazoa; phylum Chordata; class Mammalia; order Artiodactyla; family Cervidae; genus Muntiacus; species Muntiacus reevesi. The sequence continues at coordinate 84,684,943 of NC_089255.1, read as the reverse complement.
GGAGGTAGACTAGATGGACAAAGACTCCCCTGCCTTCCAAGCTGCCTCAGCTCAGGCCCGGCACCTCCCCCTCACATCCTTCCTGAGCCTAAGGGGTGGGAGAAGAGACAACCACGGAAAGTAAGCAAAGAGGCCCCTTCCCCTTCTTTCCCTGCATTTCCTTCATCCCTCAGAGTCCTGTTCCAGAGTCCTCTGGAGGGGAGGGTGGTTGGGGGCTGGCGTGCAGTGGTAGGTAGGTCTTTGAAAGCCACTGGGCTGGGGGCCTCCTGCAAAGATGGTGTTTGGGGAGTGCATGGGATAGCATGCCAAAGATGCCGGAGACCTTGGCACTGATCTTGTTTCTTCTGGAGCACAGTGGACATCCCTGACCCAGCTATGACTTCTCTGAAGAACCTTTAATTGTTGTAACTGCTCCCCCATGGCTGGCCAGCTCCCTGGAGCCTGGACACGGGATCTCAGGCAGTTAGCTGCCCAGTGACTCATCTGCCTGGTCTTGAACTTGGAATTCAGGCCACTTTAAAACAGACTATCTCTGAAGCCTGGTTCCTCCCCCTTACCCAATGCTGCCCCCTGGGTCTGGGAATGCATCCTGGCCACTGGCTTTGCAGGGGAGGGTGTCAGACTCCTCCATCCCATGAGGCTGGAGCTGGTCCCGCACACACAGCAGGCACAGGACAACCAGAGCAGAGCTTTGGGGTGAGGGAGGCTGCACTCCCCCCGAGGGCTCAGAGAAGGGGTGATTAAGTAATTTAGTTAATAAACCATTTAAAACATTTTTCATAAGGAAGTGATCATGGGTTGATTATACGTGGAGCGTGATGTAAAATTCACATTCCTCATAAAAGCACAGGGTTTTAAGCCTGTAGACAGCTTTGGGCTGAGCCCCCAGACCCACTTGTGCTATTCACTCTCTACTCTACTCTGCCCTAAGGGTTTCCATGGGGTGAATCCAGCCAGGGGTCTACACTTGGGGGGCAGAATGAAAAGTGAGATATTCAGTGTTCTCCCCAGTAGGGTCCCTCCCGCTCAAACACTGGGCCTTGTACCAAATGACCAGAAGCGAGTCCAGTAAGGTAACTGGGGTGATGCCAGGGAACAGAGAGAAGGGGGAGGACTCTCCTGTGAGGCCACCTCTCCTAAAAGGAAGATGAGGCTCACACACAGGCATCCACCTGAGACCATCCTGTCATCACCAAGGGTGGGCTGCCATCACCCTCTTGGCTCAGCATGGATACTGGGGTTCCCTCTCTTGGCTCAGCATGGATATTGGGGTTCTTTTTCCTCAAGGGAGCCCTGGCTGCCCATATTGGCCAGAGTCCCCTCTTTAGGACGTCCTAAGGAGGGTCCCACGGTGGTACCTGCCTTGCTGGCGGGCTCCCCTGGGAAGAGTCCCTGCCTGCCTGAAAAGCTTCCACCCACAGGTGACCGAGGGGCTCCAACCAGACCAGGCCCCGTGACCTGGTGCAGAGGGGCCTGTGCTCCCCACACTTACCCTGTCAGAGGTCTGCTCTTCTTAATTTCAAAGAACTGTGTCCCTGTGTGATTGTACCTGTGGGTGCTGGTTAAGGGCTCTCTGGTTTACCTGGAAGAGGCATGTCCCTCTGCCCCCATCCAGACCCTGGGGGTGCAGGCCGGGTAAGCACCCCCCAGAGTGCTTCTAGCGAGTACCCGGGAGGATGCTCAGGGCGTGATCGTCTGAGCGGAGAGGAGGGCACAGCACCCCGCTGGCTCCTTCCCCCACAGGGCCCCCCTCTGTCCTCACTCATCCTCTGTTCCCAGCTTTCCTCTCCCAGGAAGGGAGCTGAGCAGCAGGCAGCCAGGTTGGCCAGGGCCGGGAGAGACGCCTGAGCCCTGGACAGCTCTCGGCAGTACTGCATGTTCCAGTTGGTGAGAAACAGCACAAACGGATGGGAGAAGGCTGGAGTGGGATTCCTACACGGCTCTGTTGCTGGGTGCTGCTCCCAAGCCAACCGGTCCCTCTCCGGGCCACCAGCCCCATCTCTGCCCCCTGCCCTCTGCCCCCCATATTGGGTTGGACCCAATTTTCAGTAACCAGCTTGACTTTTCTTCTGCTCAGGACCCATGCCTGGCCCTTAGGGGTCCTGCTATCTAGGACCGAATCAGCAGCTAGGAGGGTCAGAGGGAGCCCAGGTGGAAGAGTTCCAGGCAGGGCCCAGGGCTGGAAGAGGCTCAGCTCAGGGACACAGGGGAATCCCGGGCTTGGGGGTGTCCCAAGGCTCTCCCCATGCTGGGCAGCTGGCCTCCTGCCAGGGAGGAAAAAGGTGAAGAAGTAGGGGATGCGTCCAAGATGTGGAAGCTGTCTCCTGGAGCATAAAACTCCTTTTTCTCCTCCATCTACCCGCTATCTCCCCTCAACACACACCCTTTCCCCCAACACACACCTCTTTTAGGCCAGTTTTTAAACAGCCCCAAGGGAGCTTCCCCCGCCTCTGGGTCAGCAGAGGAAGTCTGGGCCGGCGGACCTGGACTAGGCTTCCACCAGTGGATCAGTCAGGAGACACTGACCCCATCACACAGAGGAGGAAGGGGGCGGCCGGGAGGCCAGAGCAGGTGTGGCGTTCATCAGACAAACCCGCTCCGATACCCGGGAGGACACGGGCGGTGTGCACACGATTCCGGGGGTTCAGAGATGCCGTGTGAGTGGCACCCTCTGGAGTCGGGGGGTGCGGCTGCTCGGCCCAGTGCCCTCTGGCCCTGTCTGGAAACAAGCCCCAACTGGCTCTGGACCAGCCGGACGGCGGCCGCGACCCCGGCCACGGAGGATACTGCAGCTCCCGGATGTAGCGCTGAATGGCTTCCAGGCGCTCGGGGACGGGCGTGGAGGGCTGGAACGTAGGCACACTCGGTATGGGGATCTGGGTACGGAGAGAGAAGGCTCTGGTCACAGAGGGAGGCTCACCCTGGAGCTTCCAGCCCATCGGACACCCAGATGAGCCCCCAGAGAAGCCACGTCCCGTGGAGGAGCTCCCCGCTACTCCTTCCTTCTCTGAGCTGCTCTCCTCTGCAGCCCCTCCCCTAACACCCCCCAGCCCCCCACTGGCCACTCCTCACCCTCCTAGCCCTTGACAGCATTTCTGATCTGGAGCTTATGCTGATATTCCAATTTTATGCTTCTTTCATAATTTTAGAAAAAAACACAGCCTGACTGTCTGGAATTTTACATTTCATGAACTTCAAGGCGTCCCCAGGAATGTCAAGGTTGAAGTTAAGTTCATCGGGGCTTGGGGTTCAACTCTGTGTTCAAAATCAAGTTGACCAGGTGTTCCTGTCCCTAGTGAACACACCCTTGGCAGGGGGTGTCACCCCACCCCACCCCCATATCACAGTACAGTGACCAGGCCTTCCTGCTCCCCTGGGAAGGAGGAGGAAGTGCAGGGGGGACGTGGTTTGGGACAGGGCTTGCTGTGGACTAGGCATTTTGGAAGGGTTCCATGGAGGCAGCAGGAGCCCCGGCTCTCCTTCAACACCTGTCTGTCCTGCCAGCGCCACGCCTACACCAACACGGCTAACTGGGCATCTGGACAGTCCTCCTCAACGGAAGAGACTCTCCAGAGTCCGGCCAGACATGGGGAGAAGGGGGTGTCGTGGGGAGAGTGGGGGTGTGGTGGGAAGGGGTGGGTGTCGGGCAGGTGGCCGACACCCTGAGAACTGGGAACCCCCAGCCTGGGCTGCCCAGGTGTGGCAGTCAGGCTAGGCTCCGTGGCCCCCTGGAGTGGTCCCTCGGCAACCCAGCAGTTGTCAGAAAAGCAGCCATACCCGGGTGTGCGCCCCCGGGCCACACGCTCCGGCCTGGGGAGCCTGAAGGCTGGCAGTTTGGCCGCAACAAGTCAAGTGAGGCTCAGGAGCCAAGGGAAGCACCCACCAGGTCCTTGGGGTTACGGGTCGGGCTTTCCTGGGTAGAGAGGAACCAGCCTTCCAGGTGCAAGGCCCACCCCCCTGGGGTCCCCCTTGGCTCCCAGCGCTGGCAGCTCCGAGGTGGCCTCAGGGCTCCTCACACGGCGTGATGAGGCCCCACCCTGCTGCCCCTCGGCCTCGGCCTACCCCCCGGCAGCTGGGGGTTGCTGAGCGCGTCCATCTGTACAGGCAGGGAAGGGCAGGGTGCATGCGGGGGGCTGGGCTGAGGGCACAGCCGGGGTGGCTGGGGCTCTGACACGAAGGGAAGTGAAACACCAGTGACTCCTGACGGCACCACAGCCTCTGCCAGGCATCGACTTGACCCAAAGCGCTGAGGCGCAAGGGAGAAAACCCTGCCCAGGAGAGGACTCTGCGTGAACTTCCTCCCCGGCCCCGCTGGCCCCCTCCTTCCGGTCTGGGCAGTCCCTAGCCGCTGACACCTCAGTCTGGAGGCAGCTACTTCCCCTTTCACACCCCGCCAGTTCAGTTCAGTTCAGTCGCTCAGTCGTGTCCGGCTCTTTCTGACCCCACAGACTGCAGCATGCCAGGCCTCCCTGTCCATCACCAACTCCAACAACTCAAACTCATGCCTGTTGTGTCCGTGATGCCATCCAACCATCCCATTCTCTGTCATCCCCTTCTCCTCTCACCTTCAATCTTTCCCAGCATCAGGGTCTTTTCCAATGAGTCAGCTCTTGGCATCAGGTGGCCAAAGTATTTGAGTTTCAGCTTCAGCATCAGTCCTTACAATGAATATTCAGGACTGATTCCTTTAGGATGGACGGGTTAGATCTCCCTGCAATCCAAGGCACTCTCAGGAGTTTTCTCCAACACCACAGTTCAAAAGCATCAATTCTTCGGTGCTCAGCTTTCTTTATAGTCCAACTCTCACATCCATACATGACTACTGGAAAAACCACAGCCTTGACTAGATAGCTGTTTAACTTATATGCAGAGTACAGTATGAGAAACGCTGGGCTGGAGGAACCACAAGCTGGAATCAAGATTACCGGGAGAAATATCAATAACCTCAGATATGCAGATGTCACCACCCTTATGGCAGAAAATGAAGAAGAACTAAAGAGCCTCTTGATGAAAGTGAAAGAGGAGAGTGAAAAAGTTGGCTTAAAAATCAACATTCAGAAAACTAAGATCACGGCCTCTGGTCCCATCACTTCATGGCAAATAGACGGGGAAACAGTGGCTGACTTTTATTTTTTGGGGCTCCAAGATCACTGCAGATGGTGATTGCAGCCATGAAATTAAAAGACGCTTACTCCTTGGAAGGAAAGCTATGACCAACCTAGACAGCATATTAAAAAGCAGAGACAGTACTTTGCCAACAAAGGTCTGTCTAGTCAAGGCTACGGTTTTTCCAGCAGTCATGTATGGATGTGAGAGTTGGACTGTAAAAAAAGCTGAGCGCTGAAGAATTGATGTTTTTGAGCTGTGATGTTGGAGAAGACTCTTAAGAGTCCCTTGGACTGCAAGGAGATCTATCCAGTCCATCATAAAGGAGATCAGTCCTGGGTGTTCACTGGAAGGACTGATGTTAAAGCTGAAACTCCAATACCTTGGCCACCTGATGCGAAGAGCTGACTCATTGGAAAAGACCCTGATGCTGGGAAAGATTGAGGGAAGGAGGAGAAGGGGACGACAGAGGATGAGATGGTTGGATGGAATCACTGACTCAACGGACATGGGTTTGGTTGGACTCCAGGTGTTGGTGATGGACAGGGATGCCTGGCGTGCTGTGGTTCATGGGGTCGCAAAAAGTCACATACGACTAAGTGACTGAACTGAACTGAACTGACTAGATGGACCTTTGTTGGCAAAGTAATGCTGCTGCTGCCCGAACTGTGGCCACCGCTTAAAATCAGCAGGGGGATAACCACCCCAAACGGAGAGTGCTCTGTCTTCCTGCCTGGCCACCCTGTACAAGACAGGCTCCAGAACTCTCTGAGGGCCTGGCTGGCCTCCTTGGGTCAAGGGTGTGGGCTGAGAGAGGAATCAGAGGAATGATATCACTATTTACTATAAACAGCACGGCACCTGGCTTTTTCAGGTGGAAGGTCCCAGGCAAGTCATCGCCACTTTCCGTGAGGGCATCTAGTGACTTCTAGGAGCTTGGGTAGAGACTGTAAGTATACCCTCCCCTGAGACATTTCAAACAAGGAGGGCTCTGTAGTCCAAGAGTCCTTTGAGCAAGCTTGCACAAGTCAGCCCTGGGCCAGGGCCGGGTGGTACCCAGGAGGGAATCACCTGCCATCTAGACACAGGACCCAGGAACTGGAGGCTCTGTAAGAACTAAAGGGCTCCAGAAAAAGTGTAAAAAGATCCTGGATTCACGAGTAGGGCCTTAAAGGACACCACCACTGAGGCACAGCTGGAGGGAGCTGTCTGACAGCTGTGACATGTTAACTCATGTCAACCAGCGGGCCAGTATCTTTCTTCTGAATGTTCACACAAACAAAACAAACAGGCAAGAGTCTGTATATCCAAATAACCAGACCTGCTGGAGGGGTGGCCGCCCCTCAACCCCCACCCCAAACCAGGAGCCCAGAAATGCTCCCTTGCTGCAGAGCGGTAGGGTGAAGTGGGGTACAGTGGAGGAAGGTGATATTGGCCCAGATCCATCCAGGAATGACTCCTCCTCTGCCACCAAGGCCAAGGGTTACGTTTGCTTCAGGAACCACCTGATGTCCTGAGTTCTATTAACGCGTTCTTCCTGGTGGAGTCCATCTCAGTCTAGAACAGAAAGGAGGCTTGCAGGAGGTTGCGCAGCCTGCAGCTGAGTGGGTGGCTAAGAAGCAAGAAACCCTAGAGGCTGACAGACCTGGACCTAGAACCAGTCCATCGCTGTCTAAATCCCAGCCCCGCCGTTTACTGTCTGGCAGCAAGATCCTTACCATCTCTATGCCTCAGACACCTCACCTGTCAAGTGGGTGCCAAAACAGAACCAAGCTCAGAGCCTAGATGAAACACTGCGAGGCCAGGTCTAAGGACAGGGACTGGCACACAGCAGAGACCTGGGCTCTGCCTACTGTCGCTGTTATTCCTGGACGTGTCAAAGACACTGGTCAGCCCATGAGGACGCCGGCAATGCTGCCTTTTGGAGGGGAGATGTCCAAATTCACCTTCTGCAGGAGCTCAGTGTCTGGAGCCGCAGTCAGAAGAACTTGGGCCACTGGGTCTGGATGTGTGGCCACTGAGCTTTTAAAAAGTGGTAGCAGGGGACCTCCCTGGTGGTCCAGTGGTTAAGAATCCACCTACCAATGCAGGGGATGTGGGTTCGATCCCTGCTCCGGCAACTAAGATCCCACATGCCGTGGGGCAACTAAGCCCGCATGCTGCAACTACTGAAGCCCCTGAGCGCTTTAGAGCACCTGCTCCAAAACAAGAGAAGCCACTGCAATGGGAAGCCCATGTGCCGTAACAGAGAGTAGTCCCCATGTGGCACAACCAGGGAAAAGCCACGTGCCTCAGTGAAGACCCAGCACAGCCAAAAATAAATAATCAATAAATAATAATTAAAACAAACAAACAAACTAGGGGCAGCTTGAGACATACAGTCTTACAAAGGAACACAAGCGGCTCCTGGATCTGCGATCCTGCTAGAACTGTCGCCTGTTAACATACTGGTGTCATCCTTTTAGAGGACATCTCCCCAAAGTGCCTGTGGGGTGGTCTCCTGGACCCTCATCTCCAGGCGCTATTTGCTGAGTACACGTTACAGCTCACCCACTTCACAGGCTTTACTTCATCAATTTCTCCCAGTGACCCCCTCAGAAGTGGGCATTGTGCTTATGCCCACTTTATAGCTGAGCAAACTGAGGTGCAAGGAGGTTGGGTCCCTTCCTGGAGACCCAGGATTTGAACATGGTGGATGCGACGTTTTATCACACTACACCGCGGGGACCCCAGACTCAACCACCTGCAGGGGCCGCACAGGTCACATAAACAAGGAAGGCAGACTGAGAGAGCAGGTGGGGGTCTGCGGGCACCTGCGGGAGGGGAACCAGCCCTCAGCTCCGGCTGCCTGCTGCCATGTGGGGTCACAGATTCTCAGATCGTCTCATTTTCTGGAAAGATGCCAAAAATCTGGATTCTGATGTGAAATCTCCCCATTTTGACTTTTGGCTCGCCTGGTCTTTTTAAAACATTATGCTGTCCCCCAAACTCTTGGCGGACTTCCCAGGTGGCGCTAGTGGTAAAGAACCTGCCTACCAGTGCAGGAGACATAAGAGATGGGGGTTTGATCCCTGGGTTGGGAAGATCCTCTGGAGGAGGATGTGGCAACCCACTCCAGTATTCTTGCTTGGAGAATGCCATGGACACAGAAGCCTGGAGGACTACTGTCCAGAGGATCACAAAGAGTTGGATATGACTGAAGTGGCTTAGCACAAACTCCTGGTCCCACTACAGTGTAACCTCTGTTGCCTCTGTGTCAGCTCCAGGGACAGGGCCACTCAGGGGGTGGGGGGTGGGGCAGCCCAGTGCTGGGTCCACGCTGCTGGCACTCTGGGATTGGACCCTGATGCCTCCTGGACATCTCCACTCTGCCCAGACTCTGGGGCCAAGACTCCTGCTCTGGGCCAAGGTGGAGGAGAACCCCCCGCCCCCCCCCGCAACTTTTCCTGTGGTTTGAGGAGGGGGAGATTTGATTTAGGTCATACCTGAATGGTCTAGTGGTTTCCCCTACTTTTTAAATTTAAGTCTGAATTTGGCAATAAGGAGTTCATGATGTGAGCCACAGTCAGCTCCTGGTCTTGTTTTTGCTGACTGTATAGAGGTTCTCCAGATGACACCACCCTTATGGCAGAAAGCAAAGAACTAAAGAGCCTCTTGATAAAAGTGAAAGAGGAGAGTGAAAAAAGTTGGCTTAAAGCTCTACATTCAGAAAATTAAGATCATGGCATCCAGTCCCATCACTTCATGGCAAACAGATGGGGAAACAATGGAAACAGTGAGAGATTTTATTTTCTTGGGCTCCAAAATCACTGCAGATGGTGACTGCAGCCATGAAATTAAAAGACACTTGCTCCTTGGAAGAAAAGCTATGACCAACCTAGACAGCATATTAAAAAGCAGAGACATTACTTTACCAACAAAGGTCCATCTAGTCAAGGCTATGGTTTTTCCAGTAGTCATGTATGGATGTGAGAGTTGGACTATAAAGAAAGCTGCGTGCCGAAGAATTGATGCTTTTGAACTGTGGTGTTGGAGAAGACTCTTGAGAGTCCCTTGGACTGTAAGGAGATCTAACCAGTTCATCCTAAAGGAAATCAGTCCTGAATATTCATTGGAAGGACTGATGCTGAAGCTGCAATTCCAATACTTTGGCTACCTGATGCGAAGAACTGACTCACTGGAAAAGACGCTGATGCTTGGAGGAGAAGGGGATGACAGAGTTTGAGATGGTTGGATGGCATCACCTACTCAATGGGCATGAGTTTGAGTAGGCTCTGGGAGTTGGTGATGGACAGGGAGGCCTGGCTTGCTGCATTTCATGGGGTCGCAGAGAGTCAGACACGACTGAGAGACTGAACTGATTAAGAAGTGGGAGTTTCAATTCTCCCAGTCCTCTCACAAAATCCCTTCAGGACCACCACACATGTCAGTCATGAAACTTGCCACAGACAATAGTGTTATTCCCTCACTAGTTTCTTTTCTAAGCATGAAGGTTGAAGATGACAAGATGACATTACAAGACCAGTTGCTAATGAGCTCGTCAATTTTGTTGTTAGTCCCTTGAAGTGGTGACAGTTCTACAGAGGACCATTCACACTCTCCTAGAGCCTGATTTAGACATCAGCAGGATGGCTAGAGGGCCATCTGCTAGTCTCCGACTTGCTCATGTGGGAGAAGCGTGTGGCTCTGGCTTCACTGGGACAAATGCTGAGTGAGACCTAGCTGCCCCCTGATGAAGGTCAGGGACAGAGGGAATGAACACCCAGTAATCAGCACCAGCCTGAGGCATTATAGTTTCTTAAATGCTTTAACACAGGGATTCCCTGGTGGTTTAGTGGTTAAGACTCTGTGCTCGTAATGCAAGGGGCCTGGGTTTGATGCCTGGTCAGGGAACTAGATCCCACATGCAGCAATTCAGAGTTTGCACAACACACTAAAAAGATCCTGCATGTGCAACTGAGACCCGGAACAAAATTTAAAGAAAAAATGCTTTAACACATTTGTCTCATTTAACTTCACTACAGTCAACGCCACTCTCAACTTCAGATGAGAAAACTGTGGCTCAAACAGGGGTCTGCTTGAGTTTACAATAGGTGGGTGATTGGAACAGATGTCCATATCCTCTGATGCCATATTTCAGGAAATAATCAGAGCTGCTGCTGCTGCTAAGTCGTTTCAGGTGTGTCCGACTCTGTGAGACCCCATGGACAGCAGCCCACCCAGGCTCCTCTGTCCATGGGATTCTCTAGGCAAGAGTACTGGAGTGGGTTGCCATTTCCTTCTGCAATAATCAGAGGTGGGTCCCCAAATGTATGTTGTAGAATGAGCACCAAGGTGCTCATTTTAAGAAAAAATTATTGGAAACAATGGCCAACCACAGGGAATTAGTTAATTCTGAATTAGCTCAGAAGGTGATTATGTAGCCATTCAAAATCAAACCACATTCAATTTCCCTTGAAAATATAAGGCAGTAACTCAACCCTCAACCTGGAGGTTGACTGAATTCAGCTTGTCCCAGAAGACAGTCTCTGATGGTTCTACCAATAACTTAGTAAAAAGAGAACAAAACAGGCCACCTGTTTCCCTGTCTAATCCACCTTAACTGCCACTCTCTCTGGTCCCTTCCTTCTTACCTGGACAAGTACGCATAAGCATGGGGCTCCGACCTCTGGCCAACTGACTTTTCTTAAGGAATTTCAGGTCTCTGCATTTGAGAGAGTATTTCCCTAGTCTTGAACCATAACTTTGGGGAGAAAAAATCAGGCGTGTTTTTCCACCAAGTACTATAGGGCACAGAACGTTTCAAATACTCTTTCATTCAGCAAATGCTTACAAGTGCCGGTTCTGTGCCAGGCACACAGGAGGCCTTGGGAAGACAAAGATGAATGAGACAGCCTCGGCCCTCATGGTGACACAACTGAAGGCCAGCCGTCGTGAAAAATGACTGCACTTTGTTTTTGCAATGCACAGAAAAATGCCTGAACTTTGCCCCTCTCCACGGCCCTCTCCTAACTGCCCTGGAACCTCATGTCCTACAGAGCAGAGGCCCTGGAACCGGAAGACCTGTGGTGTGGCGGGTAGAGACCCAGCCCTGCCACTTACTGGCTATGGAGCCCTGAGTTCCTACTTGAGTTTTCAGCTTCCTTGTCTGTAAATATGGGTCCTCAAACTGCACTTCATGCACAAGGCTCTTGGAGAATTCAGCAAAACACATGAAAATATTTACTCAACATCTGAAACCCTGGATCCCCCTCAGTCATTCATTCTCTCTGCCCACTGCTCTCCGGCTTAGCAAATAAGATCTCAAGCCACCCGTTAGCGTTATTAAGTTTATCTGCTGCTCTGCCCACAACACATGGGCATTTTAGGAGATGGAGGAGGGCAATCCTAGAAACAAAGGCATGTGGACCTCACAAAAAAGCCTCAATGGTAATTGAGTAAAAGTTCTGGACAGGTTCAACCTATCTGTATTTTTAACACTTTACCATGCCAGTAGCTCCGAATGCCAACAGGAAAAGTGGCACTTTGCTCTGGAAGCCCCCAGGTCACTAAAACCTTAACTCTCCTCCACCCGGCAAGCCCCACGCAAACCCCTCACCTTGGGCAGGTCCGTGGCCCCACGGATCCGCTGAGCCACCTTCTCTCCATCGGGGTGGATCTTGGCCACGTGTTTCCACATCCTTTCCCAGGTGGGCTCATCCACAGGCAGCCCACCCCGGTTAACAAAGAAGGGGATGCCTCCATCTCGTAGGTCCTCTTCCCCTTCTTCTTCTGGCTCATCATCTCTCTGGGCTGAGGCTCCTTCGCTGGTCTCCAAACGCCGGACCCCAGAAGGGACAGCCGCGGCGGTGGGGGCAGCGCCGGTACTGCCGCCCCCGACAACCTTCTTTCCCCCTGGCATCCCCAAATCCTTGACGGGTGGGTGGGAGGACGTAGCAGCAGGCAGGGGTAAAGAAAAAAAAAAAAAGGTGGCTCACAGGAGGCCTCCCACACACCAGCTGCAGGGATAACACATGGCCAAACAGAGCGCGGGGCACCTTTAAGAAACCAGGGCGTGGCTCCGTACAATAAAACACTACTTGATGGGAGGGTGAAAAAAATCAGTGCCTCAAAGTGAAGTGCTGGGCAGAGGGGCTTGGTTGTCCCGGGTGAACCTTAGAAGCCTGGTTCTTTTTGAAAAACGGGATGTAGAGACTTCATCTCAACTTGACAGCTTTCACCAAATCACCCCCCTTTTGAGAGCGAGAACAATACCGGACAGCAGCCTCGGCTGCCCGAGGAGAAAAGTCGGAGGGAAACTGAGGCCAGGCAGCTCAGATCTGCGGCCACCAAAGGGTAGAGGCACGAGTGCCCACGCCGACCGGGCGCCCCAGGTCCCAGTTTTTTTGAAGAGCAACAAATTCCTCTACAAAATACCGCACGCTCACACCTGTGCGCGTTCCGAGGTGGGGGGCCGAGGAGACTCCAGGCCGGGAGTCGGCTCCGAGGTCGCGACCCCCCGGATCGGAGGGCGGCGATGGGGCTCGATTTCTCGGACGCGACGAGTCTAGGACCCGAGACGCGCAGCTGGCAGGGGCGCGGGGAGGGGGCGCGCGCCGACGCGCACATTCCACGCCCGCCGCCAACTCCCCGCACAAAGTGGGCTTTGTCTCGGTCTCCTGTCCCCTCGCACCCCCGCCCCGGGCAGGAGCAGTGGAGCCCCCCCGGGAAGGGCGCGGCGGGGAGGCGAAGCGGGGAGCGCCCAGGCCCCACCGGTCCCCAGCCCGGCGCGTCTCAGCGGGCGGATGCCGGGCACCCGGCGCCGCGCTGCGCCAGCCGAGCCATCGCGGGGCGCGGGTCCCGCTCTCGGGCCCGGGGCTCAGCTGGGAACGCTCGGGCGGTGCGTAGGGTCACCGAGCGGCGGGCTGCGGCCGCAGGGTCGCCGCCCTGGACCGGCTGCAGCATGGGCGGTGGCGCGGCCGCGACGGGCAAAGGATGCTCAGCGGCTGTTCGCTCGGCCTCCCGCGGCACCCCCGCCTCCCCCGGCTAAGGGCTGGAGGCAGGACCGCGGGGCGGGGAGAACAAGCCTGGAGGTTCGCGCAGCCACGGCCGCGGAGGAAGCCGGAGCCGAGGGGCAAAGCCTCGGCGAGGACGGGCTGGGCTAGTGAGCCGAGAGTAGCCTGCCGCGCGCGCTCGGGTCCCCGCGCAGGTCTCGGCTCCGGCGAAGCTTAGGCCAACCGAGAGGCCGGCAGCAGGGTCCCCGGCCGGCCTGCCGCCCACCCGGCTCGACTCTGGCCCGCGGCGCGCATGCGCTCCGTCCCCCCCTTAAAGGGCCAGCGCGTCCCCGCCGGGGCCTCCGCCTCCCGCAGCCATTCTTCACCCCCAAGTCATCACCCGGACGCCGGTGGGCGTGCGCTCTCCTCTTATCCCCTCTCTGGGAGCCGCGAAGCCGGAGCAGGGCTCCTGGGGGGTGGGGGCGTGGGAAATGTTCGCAGCTTGCCAAAGCGAGCGCAAACTCCACGGAGATTCCGGGCTCGGAAGGCTGGCTGCTGGCTACTTCCTAGGGAGACTGCCTGGCTGGGGCGCTCAGGGTCTAGAAACTAGACTATGGCCTGGAAGTTCAGGGTTCTAGACCGGATTCAGTGGTCTGTTTTCCCGCGGGGACGTCCAACAGATCCCTGTCCTCTGTGGACCTCGATTTTCCCCATCTATCAGCCGAGGTCTTCCCACTGGGTGAGCAGAGACCTCCCGGCGCGCGTGTTCCTTAGAGGAGGCTATCCAAAGGTCAGGATCACGACCTCTGCAAGTGAAGGCTTAAAAACCCATCCGCTTCCACCCGGTAACCTGCACCGTTGATAGCGGGGTGCACCGGCTTCGCCCCTTGTGGTCCTCCCTGGACTCGGCTCTGGGAACCCTGGCGCACACGACTGGCCGGGAGTGGGGGGTGCTGCGCCCGGGTCTTAGGACCGTGACCCATGAGGGTCAGCCGGCCCAGAGAAAAGGCGAAAGTACGGGTCACTGTTGTGTGCAGGGCGGGGTGGGGGTGGGGGTGCAGGACTGCGGAAACCCAGGACACCCTCCCTCCTCCTAATCCTTCCACAAAGTGGTGGCACGAACCAGGAACAAAATCAAGGAACTTGACTAAAATACTAAAATGAGACAGTTAGGGTTAGGGTACACGCTTTGAGACTCCTCCCCTTGCTCCTCCACCAGCGGTTACTGTGAAAAAGTAAATGCAACTTCCTGGGCCCCCGGCAGGCAGATTCAGCTTCCTTAGGCTGTGATCGCTGCCGATTGTTTCTCAACGTCCCCAGGGCTGGGACCGAAAAGGCCTTGGAGAATCCTGAGGTCCTCAGTGGTTTAACATCTGTTTCTTAGAGTTGCCCCTGGTGCATGAATCCTGGGGCCCTTAGATCCAGGAGCAACCTCTTGCTGCCTCCAGTGTCAGAAACCAGGAGTGATCAGAAATGGGAAGAGTGAGTGGACTTCAAGAAAGCTAGTTAAAGGACTTGTCTGGTGGTCCAGTGGATAAGACCCTTCCCTTCCAATACAGGGGACATGGTTCAATCCCTGGTCAGGAACTTACGATCCCACATGCCATGTGATGCTGCCAATAATAATAATAACAACAACAACAATAATAATGAAGGCTAGTTAAGAGGGGATGCTTTTAAGATCTTGAGGCAAGAAGTATTGAAGGCGGGAGAAGAAGGGGACGACAGAGGATGAGATGGTTGAATGGCATCATCGACTCAATGCACATGAGTTTGAGTAAACTCCGGGAGTTGGTGATGGACAGGGAGGGCTGGCGCGCTGCAGTCCATGGGGTCGAGAAGAGTGGGACATGACTGAGAGACTGAACTGAACTGAACTGAGGCAAGAAGACACCAAGCTGGTAGATACCACCAGGGAACAATAATTGCAATCTATTCATTGTTTTGACAGGGAAACCCAGCCTCAGAGAATCATTTCCTCAGGTTCACACAGCTAATCATTTGAACTGAATTCTTGCTTCTGCAGACACTTAGCTTTCATCAGGCATCTTGCCTCCTGTGCTAACTAAGTGGTTGTGGTTGTTTTAAAGTAGATGTGCCAGTTCTTTACCACTTCTCTCAGAAGATGGAGTCTAATTCCCTTCTCATTAATGTGGGCTGGACGTAGTGACAGGCTTTTCATGGATAGAAGGTGGTGGAAGTGATGGGATGAACCCTGAAGCCTAGATCATTAAAAGGAGACATTTCCTCTGTCTCTTTCCTTAAAGGAGGCTCTCTTCTACTCTCTTAGGACGCCCACCCTGGGAACCCAGCCACCATGTTGTGAGGAAGCACAAGCCGCACGGCGGAGGTGACATGAGGTGACCTGGCCGGTGTCTTTAGCTCAGCTCAGCTTGGCTCTTGGGTAACAGCCGGCCTCAACCACCAGACAGTGGTGAACTGAGCCAATTCCGGCCCCAGCCTTTGAGTCTTCCAACCAAGGTCCCAGATGTGGAGCAGAGACAAGCCATCCTCACTGTGCCCCGTCTGAATTTCTCTCCCATGAAAACTGGAAGATAAGAAGTGATCATTGGTGTTTTAAGCCAGTAAGTTTTGAGATACTTTATTATATTGAGACTTATTATTGAGATACTTTATTATTATACAGCATTAAGTAACAAATACTGTGGGTTTCCTGAAATGATAACTAGTAAAATAGATTTGGGGTATTTATTCAAACAGTAATACCTATCGAGCACCTTCTATGTGCCTGACTCTGTACTAGGCACTGGGGATACAGTGGTGAATAAGAGGGACATGGTCTTTGTCTTGGCAGGCCTATGGTCTACCAGTGGAGATGTTTCAGCACAATTTCAGTAGAGTGCTTTGCTAGATGCTTTAATACGCGGTATAGGAGTGCTTACCCCAGACAACTTTCTGGTCAGGTGGGTTGTTGGGGAAAGAAGAAATGAGTTGGCCACAAGGCCAGCATGGTCTTGGCTAGAGACTTCTCTGTAGTGTATTCTTAGAAGTTGTGAGGGATGGGTGTCAGGCAAGGAGGGTGGGGCATGCAAGTAAGTTAGAAAATGGAGAAACTGGAAAAGGATGTATCTAACGCTGTCTCATTTTAGCTGAAAGCCCAGAAATGACTAGTGTCTTGCCTGGTGTCACACAGTTTCTGAACTGGGCCCAGATAATGTGTCTTGCCTCAAATCTTTTCATGAATCCCCTACACCAATGCGCAGAGAGCAATACCACTAAACAACACTTGAGTAACTCATTATTTGGCTCAAAGCTTTATGAACGTTGTCTGTCTTCACAAAAACGCAGGAAGAGGTTAGGACGAGTTAATTCCCATTTTACAGATGAAGAAAGGATGCACAGCGAAGCTAGGTAACCTAAGTACTTAGTTCAGGAGCTGGCACATCAGTGACTTTGATGATGACAAGAATGATGGTGATAATGATGCCTCGCTCACATCATGTATCACTGTTGTGATCATCACACTCCAGACTAATGTTCTGGAAACTAATACACAGATGCCTAGCTCACATCATATATCACTGTGGTGAAACTCTGGACTAATGTCCTGGAAACCGATACACAGTGTTGTTATACCAACACCAACACTGATATTAATCTACTCCAACTCATTTTCTATTCTTGTGACACTGAAGCTAGAGCAAAATTCCTGGAGAGGAGAATCTGGTTGAGGTAGCTTGTGTCTTGGGCTCAACCCTTAGTGGGAGGAGGCCAAGGCAACTTCATTACTGTCCTGAAATGACTGCAGGTGGTGGTGAAAGAGGGGCTGCCTTAAATGAAAATGGGATCCTGTCAGTAAAAGAAGGACATGGAAGTACACGGTTGTAGATGTGTTTATTAAGGATAGCTACTCTACATTTGCACTAGCCAATATGGTAGCCAGAGTCATGTGACTATTTGAATTTAATTAACGTTAGATAAAATTTAAAATTCAATTCCTGAGTCACACTGACCACATTTTAAGGATTCAGTAGCCACATCCCATTTACGGTTACTGTTCTGAGCAGCACAGATTATAGAACATTTCTACCATTGCTGAAATTTCTACTAGACAGTACTGCTTTGGGATTGTTACTAGGAATCTGGCTCTTTCTGCTCTTCTTTTATTCCATACATTGTGAATATGGAAATAGCCAAAAAGACGAGTCAGACTCTTCATTCATTTATTTAGCAAATGCATATTAAGTGTTTACTCAATATTGTAAAGTAATTAGCCTCTAACTAATCAAAGTAAATGAAAAAAAAAATAAGTGTTTACTCTGAATCATACATTATTTTAGGCTCTAGGATGCCTGGGAGGGATCATGGAGCTATTTGGTCCAGTGGATCTCACATGAGAATCATCTGGGGAGCTCTTTAGATTATTGATACCCTGCCTTTCCCTGGTGGCTCAGATGGTAAATAATCTGCATGCAATTCAGGAGAACCGAGTTTGACCCCTGGGTCACGAAGATCCCCTGGAGAAGGGAATGGCAACCCACTCCAGTATTCTTGCCTGGAGAATTTCATGGACAGTGGAACCTGGTAGGCTGTAGTCCATGGGGTCACAAAGACATGACTGAGACACTCACACACACACATACATGCACACCCCGCCCTACCCAGCAGAGATTCTGGTGAAATTGGGATGGGGCATGCACACCCATAGGGTGGAACAGCTCCCTGACTGATGCTAATGTGTATCTGGGCTTGAGAACCACTGCAAGCTGGTCTGACCAGTGAAGTGAGCTGCTTCAGATAACCTGAAAACCTGAGTCAGCATGGGTCTGACCTCCATCCTGGGCTTCTTACAACAGAATCAGAGTTCTCCCTGCGTTTGGCATCTGTCTGAATCAAATGCACAGTTCTCAGAGAAGAATGAGTCTGCTCTTCTTTAGTCCAAAAGGCATCCAGTTCGCTTCCGATAGAGTGCCGATAGAACTCTGGTTTTAAAATGCTTCTGTTTCGAGTTGTTTGCGTGTTTTTTGCCTGGAGCTGTGTTACTCAGCCAAGTTGGTGAAAAACCTATAAAGGCAGTACCCTTTCCTGAGCTGTTAGTATAGGTCTGTTCATTAATCCCCAGGACATTTGGAAGGTAGGTTTTGCTAATACCAGTCTATAGATGAGCAAACAAAGATGCAAAAAGATTGAGGATCATAACTCGTCTGATTTGGTACAGCTGGGATTCCAATCCCGAAGTTGGTACTCTGTCCTTCGCCACCCTGAGACTACCCCATAGTTGAGAGTGCGGGGCAGCTGGTAGACAGTGGTGTTCTGCTCTGGATCTGCGTGGAAAAGAGAGCTTTGTGCAGGTGAGATGCGGTCCTTTGTGTGTCAGGGGGAGCGCCAGAGCTGATGCGACCCAGACAGTGAGCTCAGAGCTCCTGGGAGCCTGGAGGGAAGAAAATTCAAAGATAAGACAGGAGAGGGGATTTGGAATGGAGTTCTCTTTTTTGCTGATGGTTGTGCCTGGATTTCTTTTATTAAGGGAATTAAAGGGATTTGGAGAAAGCAGCTAAGAGCAGTGTTGTACCTGGAGCGATTAGCCCTTGGACACCTAGAAATTATGGTGTATGTTTGGTGTGGTGGTGGGTTTAGTCGCTAAGTCATGTCTGACTCTTGTGGCCCCATGGACTGTTGCCTGCCAGCCTCCTCTGTCCATGGAATTCTCCAGGCAAGAGTACTGGAGTGGGTTGCCATTTCCTTCTCCGGGAGATCTTCTTGATCCAGGAATCGAACCCAGGTCTCCTGCATTGCAGGCGGATTTTTTCCCCTGACCAAGCTAAGAGAGAAGCCCATGTTTGGTGCAAGCATTAGCTATTCTTGGCTTGGATTCCTGGGGGCTGGCAGAGTGTCTGTGTAACCATGTATGTTTGCAATCTGAGTCCCTGTCTGATACTTCCTGGGCAGCCTGGCCTGGCCTCGGGGGGCTGCGAAGGGGCAGGACTGTTGTGCTTATTCCAAAGAACTTTAACAGTGAGGGAGGGAGACCGTGAGCCTCTGCCATTCTCTGGGGCCACCTAGTAAAGTAATAGACGATCCAGACCGCGGAGAGCAGCAAGGGCTGGACTCGGAATGGATCGAGGTTTGTGTGCATGGCATTCAGCAGGTCTATGTGGGAGTGAAGCCACGACTGGCCATAGAAAGAGCAAACGATATCACAGCCAGAAGGACCCTGCTCGTCCAGGTTTCATTTCAGAGTTGGGAAACTGAGGCTCAGAGAGGTGACGAGCCTTGCTGAAAACTGCACAGCCTGTTATTGGCAGGGATCACACTTGCATTCTGCCTCCCTCCTCATCCAATATGCCTTCCCTGATGTCTTTTTAAAAAAATTATTTACTTTTGGCTCTGCTGGGTCTTTGTTGCCGCGCGGGCTTTTCTGTCTGTGGTGAGAGAGAGATACTCTCTAGTTGCAGTACGTGGGTTTCTCATTGCAGTGGCTTCTCCTGTTGTGGAGTGTGGGTTCTAGGGTGCATGGACTCAGTAGTTGTGGCATGTGGGCTCAGAAGCTGAGGCTCCCGGGCTCTTGAGCACAAGCTCAGTAGTCGTGGCACATGCACTTAGGCATGTTGCTCTGAGGCATGTGGGATCTGCCCAGACCAGGAGTTGAACCTGTGTCTCCTGCATTGGCAGATGGATCCCGTGTTGCTGAGCCTCCAGGGAAGCCCCCTTGATGTCTTTGGTATCAGGGAAGAAGCCAGCAATAGATGGAGCGCTTGAGAGCTTTACAGTGCAAAGGGATAGAGTTGGTCTTACACTTGTTCCACGATGTGGCCAGGCTGGGGGTATCTGTGGGTAGACGTGGACGGGTGTGTGTTTAGGAAGGCTCTGTTCAATCTGGAGGACGGGGTGATGGCCCCTCCCACTTTCTAAGCAAATCACACTTATCCAGACTTGCATCCCTCCTTTGTTAGGAAATTGGCGTTTCCTTTGACTTTGTTCTCCACATTCCTGCGGCATGGAGGTGTTTGGCTACTGGCTGGTTATCAAGTTGGTCAGCTGCGTGGGAATGGCTGGATGGTGGTAGCTGCTCCCAAGCAGCAGCCAAGGCTCTGACTGTAACAGAAAGAATCAAAGGTCAAGTTCAACCTCCCTGCTCACTGGAAGGACCCAAGACTTGGTGGCAACGAGAAGCAGATCCTGTTCTGAAGTAGTGGTGCCTCCTAAGGACTAAAGCAAAACCATTTACAGGTTGTTGGACTATAGGTCCATGAGGCAGGTTAGGCTTATTTCTTGAGCCTTGGCTTCCAGGCAAGATTTAGTTCTACCATTTTGGAGCACCTGCTTTGTGCATGGCATAGCCTAAGATTCCATAGGTGATGTAAAGATACGTAAGACATTACTGTGGCCCTCTGGGTTGTGTCTAGGAAGACAAGACCCTATAACTTGCTGAGCACTTATCACATGCCAAGTGCTCTCTACAGAGTTTTTTACACCATCTTTGCCATGACCTTGCAAATTAGGATTCCAAGTTCCATTGTCAGATGAGGAAATGGCCTCAGAGAAGCTAAAGGACTGTTTCTGGGGCCTTGCCAGTGGGTGACTGAGAGCCAGTTTTCAGAGGCTGTGCCCTTTCTGCTACCCCAGGAGGCCACCAGCTAACCACAACACCTGGCAGAGTCAGGCCAGTGCCCCGACACAGGCTCAGACGGGGTGTTTGAAGAGCATTGAGGAGGGAGAGATTCACACTAATCCAGGCAACGGTGCTTGGTTTTAGGCACTGCTGGTGGTCGGGGCTGCACGGTTCTTGATTGTGATGAGCTGACCTGTGCGTTTTGGGATGTTTGCAACATCCGAGGCCTTTACCTGCTAGAAGCCAGAAGCAAGTCCCCACTTGTGACAGTCACTCCTGTTGGCAACTGCTGGTTTTAGGTAAGCAGAACCCTTCTAGCTGGGCCTAGGAGGATCTCGTTGATAAGACAAGGGTTTTGGCGATAAATAAAGGAGGGGAAAAAATCATTTGATTAGCATGTTCCTGCTTAACAAAGAGTGTCCGCTCAGATTTTCCAGTTTGGCCTTCCCACTGGCCCTATGACTCGCTCTTGTCACTTATAAAGCAAAGGACAGTTTGCAACTCACATGAGTTGCCTCAGGACCTCAGTGCCAGCTGGGGGCTTCTCCTGGATGGAGCAGGTCTTCCATAGCCAGCTCCTTCCTGGCCTCAGTTAGTTCAGCCTGCACTTAATGCCCATTTTTTAACCTATGGCTCCTACTCTCCTTCCAGGGAACTTTTAGGAAATTTATTTCATCATCAACCCCCCACCCCATACCCAGCCAACACCACCACCGAGCACCAACACCTGCACTTATTCGGGGAGTGACTCTGTGTTAAGGGATTTATAGTCATCACCAGCACCCCTTGAGGAAAGCGTTCTTATCATCGGCATTCTGAGGCTAGAAGTGGGGAAGCAACATGTCCAAGTTCACGCCTCTGCTAAGCGGCAGGACTCGGGCCGCCGTCATAAGGAGTGGCTGGAGTGCCCTTCCCACCCCATCCATTGTGCAGAGGAAGAGGAGGCCATGTTTCTGGTGGATCCCCCCTCTGCCCCGTGAAAAGCAGTTATCAGGCTTGTGTGGCATTCGGCTGTCAGGGAGGGCTTCCTGTGAACAGGGCAGAGCGCCCAGGCGGGCTGCAAGACAAATGGGTGGCATATGTGCCCCAGATCAGCAGCGCACAATGGGCTTGTTATCTCGCCTCTGCCAGCAATGAAATAACAGTCTATTATTATTGCAGGAGGCAGAGAATAAATAAACACATTTGGGGCTGGGTTCTGAGATCATTTTCCCTTTCATGCTGATCCCTTCTCTTTGGGATCTTGGTCCCCTTGGGACCATTAGATCCCAGACTTGAGGGTTTCAGTCCCAGAGTCAGACCAGCAGGTGCCAATAAGTCCAAAATTATTCCTCGCAAGGAATCTTGAATTTTATGTTATGTCCGGCTCCTTCTCTTGGTGCTGCAGGGAGATGGGGAGTGAGTGATGGGACAGCTGAGGCATCCCTGGAGATGAGAGAAAAGGGTACCCTGGCCTGTTCTCAGCTGACACAGGCAGAGCTATGTTTGAGACAACACAGACTGTCAAGTTCCAAGGTTTCATGGCCTCTTGCCTCTCTCTGCCTGAGATACCAGGGAGTGAAGATCCTAGGAGTGGGCCTTGCCTGGTGGTCCAAAGGTTAAAACTGTGCTGCTAACGCGGGGGTTCAATCACTGGACGGGAACTAAGAACTTGTATGCTGCTCGTCCAGAAGATTAAAAGAGTGACCCTTGACTAATCAAGGGTGAGAGTTGGTTAATAAGCCCCTGAGCCTTCTTGCTCCACAGTGGGGTAATTTTAGGCACATTTTATATAATCTCCGTGAGGGGCCCCCAGGACTGAGCCTCAGTTGCTCGCAGTTTCACCCCTCTCATTAACAAACCATGACGTTCCTCCTGTCCTGTCACTTCCCCATTTGCTCGCCAATGCCTCAAGGGATCACTTCCTCCATAAGCAACCTGATTGCACTAAAGGCATCTTGTGTGCATCAGAACCTGGGGGCTCCTAACGGCATGAACGGCTGGGCCCCACCCCCAGAATTTCTGCTTTAGCAGGTCTGGATGAGATCTGAGGACCTGCATCATTAACAAGTTCCCAGGTGATGCTATGGCTGGTCCAGAGCTTCACTTTGAGAATTACGGGCTAAAGCATACTTTTCAAAAAGATAAAAACAGCTGTCATACGTGTATAAAATGAATATGTGTTAACGATTTATTTGTTATATAACGAGAGAACTAGGAAGTTGTTAAAACCAGTTAGGGGGAAAATTTGAACAGACTTATATAATCAGTAATATTGAAATGAATTTGCCAATGGATGTAAAGCTACTTAATATAGAGCAGTGAACTGGGATGGGGTTAGTTTTTCTGAAGACTAGTGTATCTATATAGGAGAAATTAATTTTCACTTTCATGGCTAAGAAACATTTACATTGCTTTCAGTTTTTCTACAGCTTAACTTCCCTCCTTACAGGGTTGTAAACTAGCTAAGTCTGTAAAAGGACAACCATAAACCTGCACCTTGGTGGAATCAGACAATCTCCAGAGAGCCCCTGGATCATTTGGAAGGCTTGTAGAAACAGCTTGCTGGAGCCACCCCCAGAGTTACTGCCAGGATTGAGGAGATTTGGAGCTCTGACTTCTTAAAAAGACTTCCAGCCAGTCTTCTCGTTTTTTGCCCCATCTTCAGCCTCACTTCCAGAGATTTCTGGCACCTGATGTTTGGGGCAAGCTATGTTCCCTGTTTCCCTAGCACTATTTAACTTTCTCTACTAGCTAAGCTGTTAGCTAATTGGCCATTTACTTTCCAGCGTCCAACATTTTGTTGCTGTCATTTCCTCTCCTGTTGCTCTGTCATTGTGAGTTTATGAGTCCCTCCTTTAAAAATCCACATCCCTTTGTTGCCATTTATGTAGAGTTTCAGAAGGAAGCGGCACCCACTGAATCCATTCTCTTGCCTCATGAGCCCCGTCACAGCACTATGAGACGTGCTGTGGCCTGATTATCACTGTGCCTGTTTTAAAAGTGAGGAACCGGACTCAGAATTTACTTGACCATGAATCGACTTTTTCAGATCCCATTCCATTCCAGGCTTTTTCCACAAGAAAGATAGTTCTAGCGTGTTCTGGTGTTCCAAGGCCCTTTCACAGCATTTCTCTCATTGGCTCCTCGTTACAGTCCAGTGAGGCAAGCAAGGCAGATGTGAGTCTCCTTTTTATAACTGTGAAGACTGAGATCTGAAAGCGGAAGGGACTTGCCCAACATCATACAGCTTAATGTGCTTTAAGCCTACTATTTCCAAATTCAAGTTCAGGGCCCTTTCTGCTGATGACTGTCAGTTCAGTTCAGTTGCTCAGTCGTGTCCGACTCTTTGCAACCCCATGGACTGCAGCATGCCAGGCCTCCCTGTCCATCACCAACTCCCGGAGCTTACTCAAACTCATACTCATGTCCATTGAGTCAGTGATGCCATCCAACTATCTCATCCTCTGTCATCCCCTTCTCCTCCCACCTTCAATTTTTCCCAGCATCAGGGTCTTTTCCAATGAGTCAGTTCTTCGAATCAGGTGGCCACAGTATTGGCGTTTCAGCTTCAGTATCAGTCCTATATTCAGGACTGATCTCCTTTAGGATGGACTGGTTGGATCTCCTTGCTGTCCAAGGGACTCTCAAGAGTCTTCTCCAACACCACAGTTCAAAAGCATCAATTCTTTGGCGCTCAGTCTGATGACTCTAGGGCAGCTTTAATAAAACATCTGTGTGTGTGTGGTGTGTGTGTGTATGTTTGTCGCTCAGTTGTGTCAGACTCTTTGCAACCCCATGGACTGTAACCCACCAGGCTCCTCTATCCCTGGGATTCTCCAGGCAAGAATACGGAGTGGGTAGCCATTCCCTTCTCCAGGAGATCTTCCAGGAGTGGAACCTGGCTCTCCGCAGTGCAGGCAAACTCTTTACCGTCGGAGCCACCCGAGAAGCCCTGAAACATCCAGTTACTCTACATATATTTACGGAGTGCCAGCTGTGCACCTGAGGCCACAGTGGGTGCTGGGCTTCTAAGGAAACGAGATGACTGGGAGTAGCAGATGCCGCTGGTGCTACCCACACCCATGTCTCCCATCTCAGAGGTCACCTGCAGACAGCTTCTGCCTGTGCTCGTGGGCTCCTGCCTCTGCCTGAGATATTAGGGAGTGAAGATCCTGGGAGTGACCCTCGACTGATCAGGGGTGGGAGGTGGTGGATAAGCCTCTGAGCTTCTTTGCTCCACGTGGGATACTTTTAGGCACATTTTATACAGTCTCTGTGAGGGACCCCCAGGACTGAGCCTCAGTTGCCCACAGTTTTATTACATCCCCCCACCCCATTAACATGCCATGGCTTCCTCTTTTCCTGTCACTTCCCCATTTGCTCATGTCTGCCTTCTGGGATCGCTTCCTCAATAAGCGACCTGCTCTCAAATCCTTATCTTAGGGTCTGCTTTTGCTGGGGGGGAACCCACGCTAAGATCCTGG
The DNA here is from genome assembly GCF_963930625.1 of Muntiacus reevesi. Taxonomy (NCBI): domain Eukaryota; kingdom Metazoa; phylum Chordata; class Mammalia; order Artiodactyla; family Cervidae; genus Muntiacus; species Muntiacus reevesi. The sequence continues at coordinate 84,659,825 of NC_089255.1, read as the reverse complement.
GCTTCTAAAATCCTATTCCCTGTCCTTTACCTTCTGCCCTGAGGACACAGTCACCTCTCCCCTCAATGGTATAAGCTGCAGGAAGGAAGGGACAGTGCTCTTCATGCTGTATCTCTGGTGCTTAAAATACTGCTTGGTATATGGCGCATGCTCAAAAAAATATTTGTTGATTCCATGAATAATGAGTATTGTTACACTGATCATAAGAGAGAGGAGTCCAAGAGACTGCCATGGAATGATGTGGGGGTAAAAAAGCAACAAGTCTGCCTCGTTTTTGTGTTTTAGAAGAACTGTTAATATCCTGAAGATTTCATTCTTGGCCATTGTCTCCCCCAGACCGGCAGAAAGAGGAAGGAGGTGGGAGCCCGAGCTGTGGTCTGGGGCAGGCGGCAGGCAGCGCTTGCCAGGAGGGGAGGGTGCCTGTGAGGCTGGGCTCAGGGAAGCGGCTGTGAGTCACTAGCTCAGACTCAGAGGCAGCTGCCGTGAGACCATCAGCACCGCCAGGGACTGTTCCAGGAAGAAGCCGGCTCTGACCTTAGCGTGCTCTCTGCTGGGGAATTCCTGTGAAGGTGGCCGCGGGGCAGAGGAGCTGAAGCAGAGCCTTAGCGCACGCTGAGGGCTGGTCTACACTGATTTTCAGCAGTAGTTTCAGGGGCTCGTAGATTGGATGACATCTTGCATCAAGCATCTCAAGTCCCTGAGTTTTGATCGAAGGATGTGAGTTCTTTTTCCTTCTGAGGCCATCTAGTGGCTATTGGGTAAAATTCAATCTCAGACTGAGAAGCTGTTTTTTTTTTTCCCAAGAGTTTATTCCAGACCAGTAGTTCTCTTCTTGGCCTCTGATGTCCCCCCCTCCTCTTTTTTTTTGGCTGTTCTTGGTTCTATAGTCTCAGCATCTTGGTTAATCAATAGCTAATCAATAGCTGGGAAAGATGCCTTACGGGTGTGTAGAAACCTGGCTTTCCAAAGTGATGTGTTGTAGTGTTGGTGAGAAAGAATATATCAGATTTGCATAAAGTTTCATATTTTGCAAACTTTCCCCAGACATTATTTCCTGTAATTAGTATCTCTAACATTTGCCCGATACAATTGCCTAAAACATCACTTGTCGCCTCTGTCACTTGACAAAATACATGTAAGACTTGTTCACTAGAAGCAGCATATCATTGAAAGAAATTCAAGAAACCCTAAATAAATGGAGGGCTAGACCATTTTCATAGATCGGAAGACATAATATCATAAACATGTCAGTTCTCTCCAAATTCATCTTTCAATTCAATGTAATTCCGATCAAAATACTGGCAGGTTTTATTTTGTGGAAATGGACAGGCTGATTCTAAAAGTCATATGGAAATTCAACAGCCGAGAAGAGTCAAGATAATTTTGAAGAAGAAAAATAAAGCTGGAAGACCTCTGCCAGCAAGATCAAGATGTAGTAATATTATAAATCTGGAGTACTCAGGACTGTGGTACTGCCACTTCTCCTCCATTTTGCTTTGAAGTTTCCTTGTTTGTATGATTCTGAAGCCTGGGATGGAGAGTGTGGGAGGCATAGAGGTCCCAGTGTACACCTCTGCCTTCTTTCAGATGTCTAAACCAGGCTAGAGTAAGCCTTACCATAGGGTTTACGCTACACAAGAACCCTTACCGGTGACTCAGGGCTGCTACTGGAGATTCAGGCAATCCTTTCTCCACTGGAGTAAAGCACCCCTTTGTTTAAAACTCTGTGATGATTTCCCATTGGAGTAAGGACAGTCTCAGTTCCTTCAGTTCAGTTCAGTTGCTCAGTCATGTCTGACTCTGCGACCCCTGAATCACAGCACGCCAGGCCTCCCTGTCCATCACCAAGTCCCTGAGTTTACTCAAACTCTTGTCCATCGAGTCGGTGATGCCATCCAGTCATGTCATCCTTTGTCCTCCCCTTTTCCTCCTGCCCCCAATCCCTCCCAGCATCAGGGTCTTTTCCAGTGAGTCAACTCTTCGCATGAGGTGGCCAAAGTATTGGAGTTTCAGCTTCAGCATCAGTCCTTCCAATGAACACCCAGGACTGATCTCCTTTAGGATGGACTGGTTGGATCTCCTTGCAGTCCAAGGGACTCTCAAGAGTCTTCTCCAACACCACAGTTCAAAAGCATCAATTTTTCAGTGCTCAGCTTCCTTCACAGTCCAACTTTCACATCCATACATGACTACTGGAAAAACCATAGCCTTGACTAGACGGTCAGCTCCTTAATTGGACATAAATAATCCTTCTGGCCCCTGCCTACCTTTCCAGCCTGACTTTCTTCTACACTCACCAACCCTTTTGGACGCCTTCAGTTCCTTAGCTACTCAGAGACTCCAGTCCTGGGTTCTGGGATTAGTAAGTACATCTCTTGCCTGGTGCATTCTTCTTCCTCCTGATCCTCCGCCTGCCCTCTTTGGTCCACCCTTAGTGGCCTCCCATGCTTAGGTTTAAACTTTCCTTCCTTGGGGAGGGTGGATTCTCGCCTCCTTAGGTTGGACACAGTCCCCTTGTCACATGCACGATGCACCCATTGCTTCTCCCTCTTTAAAGCACTCTGCACCCTTGTTCAGTGTCTCTCCTTCCAGCAACATGAGAACAGGAACGTATCAGTCTTGCTCACCACCTGTTCACACGTCTCCTGTACCTAGAACAATGCCTGGCACAGAGGAGATGCTTAATCAATCTTTGTCAAACACAGGAATAAATACATGGATGTAGAAATTTTTAAAAAATGAAGCTGCCTGCAGTGCAGGAGACATGGGTTTGATCCCTGTGTTGCAAAGATCCCTGGGAGAAGGGAATGGCTGCCCACTCCTGGAGAATTCCATGGAGGGAGGAGCCTGGTGGGCTACAGTCCATGGGGCCACAGAGTCGGACACTGACTGAGCGACTTAACACTTTCACTTCTTTTATAAATTAAAAATTCATACCTGAAAGGCTGACTTTGTACAATCAAACCTCTTAAGTCTCGACAGACTTCACAGTTGGGCAAATTCACCAGCTGATGACACATTGGTGCCACGAGTGACACTCTAGAAGCGCTGCTTAGGGCCTTTCCACGGGTACCAGTCTATGCTTGTCAGGCTGGGTCAGAGGCCAGCTGGAACATAGCTAACCATCTCCACCCCTGGAGAAGGAAAGCCAGTGTGGGCTCACTGTGTCATCTTTGTGTGTGGAGGACAGAGTGTGCACCCATTCACTTTGGTAAGCAGGAGAGAGACTTTGTTCTGAGAAATCAGACGTTTTTGTCTCGTGGTGAGTTATAGCAGGAAGTGATGTGATGGGCTAGACCAGGCTGTGTCCATCACTTAGTGTCCCTGGAAGGCGTTGCCTCTGGAGACTACATTTGCTGTGTTGTGTGTTGGCATTGCATAAAATAAGCCATGTGTTTATGTTTACCAATTTCTTTGTTCACATGGTTTTTCATTATGATGAAAGAGTAAATCTTCAGTATGAAAAATTTAGGAAATGCAGTCAGACAAAAAGAAGGAAATAAAAATCAAGTAATTCCATATCAAATAGCTCTGGGAAGTATAAAGCCTAGGTCCTGCAAATGTTTTAATTTCAATTTCTCTTAACATAAGAAAAAAATAAGAACATATAGCAATGAATCTAGCGTGGATTCTGTTCATCTTTTTGGGCCATCAAAAATATAATTTTCAGGGCTTCCCTGGTAGTCCAGTGGTTAAGAATCCACCTGCCAATGCAAGGGAAACAGGTTCCATCCTCGGTCGGGGGGATCCCACATTCTGAGTCTGAGACACCAAAGCTTCAAGCCTGCTCAAGAGTCCTTTGCCCCAAATGTGGCATAGACACAGTGGGATCTAATAGAAATGTAATAGAGACACTGGAGTCTCAGAGGGGCAACCAAGCTGGTGCCCACAACTCCTGAAGCCCACACTCTAGGGCCCGTGAGTCGCACCTACTGAAGCCCTTGCTCCCGAGACCTTGCAGTCCGCAACGAGAGACGCCACCTCAATGAGAAGCCCACGCACTGCAACTAGACAAAGCCCATGCGTAGCCAAAAAGACCCAGAACAGCCAAAAATAAATAAGTAGCTAAATAAGATAACATTCTCATTAAAAAATACGTATAATTTTCAACATTATTTTTGGTGAAGGAAGACATCCATGAAAGCAAGATTTCCTAAGGCCCACAAATGTCATGATGTGATGGTGGTAGAAATAATCACTTTTAATATTTTGTTGTTACCTTCCAGTGCACCTGTATCCTAATCATGCAACACGTGTTTACATAGATGTATATTTATATTGATTTTACAAAAAATTTTTTAAATGCAAAATTAATGAGTGCGTTATTTTAATCAGAATAGCTGAACAGAGTCTTTTGAGGAAGTTTTGAAACATACAGTTGGTCAGTAAGTTCAGTCACTCAGTCATGTCTGACTCTTTGAAAATTTTTAAAAATACATTTACTCAGATTTATATATATATTTAACAACAATGTATTGTTGTTTAACATGCCTTTCGACATTATCAAATGCTCTTCTAAATTGTTTTTCTTAAATTCAAATAAATTTTTAATTATAGATATAACACTTTCAACATCCTTCTTCATGCCTGCATAGTATTCCAATGAGTGGAACCTATTTTTGTTGTTTCCAGGCTTTTGTTATCATAAATGACAGTAAGATAATCATTCTTACAGCAAAATCATTGAGTTTATCCACGATTATTTCCTTGGAGCATATTCCTACATGTATCATTTTGAAACTTCGTACACTGTATATATATTAACAGTGGATAAATCTGAGTGTAACTTGGATCTTTTATGACAACTGCTATGGGACCCCCCAGGGCTTTGTCTTCCCTGAGGTGATGCTGCAGCAGCCTCTTCTTGCTTTCGGATGGACATGTGTGAGTGTGTGATCACGGGAGCCTGGGGAACCACTGTGTCCTGACGTCCCATCTCAGTGTGCGATGGTAACTCAGCAACTGTTAGTCAAATGAACCAGTGGATGAATGTGTAGTTGGTGTGAATGTCCGTTCACAAACTCAGATATTCAAGAACATTAAATTCTTTGTGTTAAGTCAGCTTGGGTTTATCCCATGTGTTGAACTGGTGAGAAGTTAAATTTCAGTGATTATTGAGTCTCCCCCACAGCACCCATCTTTTCCAGGTTTTACGAAGATCTTGAAACCTTAAGCTCTAAAACCTAATCTGAGATACTCTGCTTGTCCTGAGTCCCACTGGCTGCTCTGAGACCCTGGTGTCTGTCTTGCATGTTCCTTTAGACCCTCGCTATGTCTATGCCACATTTGGGGTGAAAGACTCTTGAGGAGACTTGAAACTTTGGTGTCTGGGGCTCAGCACCCCTAGGTATACCAGTTAGCCGTCCGTCCCTTCAGGTCTTGCTGGAAAGAGATGCAAGGCTGTACACTGCAGACAGGAAGATCCTCTCTTGCTACTCTTACTATGAGGACATACCTCTTCACTGCATTTTCTTAGTTCTTATATCTCTCCTCTTCAACCTTTCCACCCCCCAAAAAGCAAAGGAGGCATTGATTTGCAGCTCTCTTACTTTCTTGCAAAATCCAGAAGGTAAGCAATTTCAAAGGGCCTGACTTCTGGCTTGAAATCAGAGGAAAGACGAATACAGTGGAGAGCAAACCCAAGCTAGAATCTGCTGTAGATAGAATCATGAAATGTTGATGTTAACAGCGATACCTTAAAAAAAGAGACTCCTTGTTATAGTCATGGAATTGCCTTTGGGACAAGCTCAGTAGTACTCATCTCAGTACTGGAGAAAAGTGGGAACTCTGATGTCATTTAAGTAACTTCTGTGTTTTGATAGTAAGTACAAACCCCACAGATGTGTACTTGAGCAAAAAAAAGGTGTTTTTTCTTGTTCACATTTTTTGATCCCCCCTCACCCCCATTTTGGGATTGATGTCCTCCTATGCAAAGCAGATCAATGACCTGTATTCTTGCAGAATTCCCTTGGCATTGAGTTATGTGGGAGTGAGACAGTGGGAAACTGTATGATTTTGAGAGGAAGTTGGCTTTTTTGAAGGCTTTGTTTGGAGTGTGCCATAACTGCACCTGCATTTCTTGCAGTTTCTTACAAAGAAACTTCCTTTTGAGAGTCAAAATGTTTCAACTGAAGTTGTTTTCAACCAGAGGGAAATGTTTGAGAGCTCAGCATTTGTTAGCTCAAGAGCATTGTTTCATCCATGGTGATTGAAATAGTAATTTCCTTTGGGAAGCCTTTGTCATTGAAACAAACTTTGATTTCAGAAGCAAATGTTTTGACTTTAAAGATGGCGTCCAAGAGTTACAGCTTCTTCTAATAGCTCCCCAGCCGCTTGTTGTAGTGCTGTGGTGGTAAGATTCTTGGGTTTGAACAAGGAAACCTGCTCACTGATGTTGAGAGCCGGTGTAGTTCAGCAGTGGGGAGCAGATCCCTTACAGCTGGCTGCCGGGCTTTGCAGTCCTCACTGTGCCGCTTCCAAGCTGGAATCTTGGGCAAGTGATGTAATTGTTCTGAATCTCAGTTTTCGCATCTATAAAAGGTGGGTGATGATAGTATGCACTCCCCAAGATCGGTGTAATTGCTAAATTATTAATGTAATCAAAAGCCCTTAGAGAAATCTAATAAGGGCCATAGCTTAGTATTGTATCCATATTAATTTCCCAGCTTTGACTGTACTGTGACTACATAGGGTACTATTATTGAAGCAAGCTGAGCAAAGGATACATGGGAATTCTTTAGTATTTCTTTGTGAATCTAAATCTATTTCAGAGTAAGAAGAAAAAGCACCTCGAGGGGCACTTCCCAGGTGGTCCAGGAATTAAGACTGTACCTTCCAACGCAAGGGGTGCGGGTTCAATCCCTGGTTGGGGAACTAAGATCCCACTTGCCTGGAGGCCAAAAAAGCAAAATATAAAACAGAAGCAATATTGTAACAAATTCAATAACGACTTTAAAAAATGGTCCACATAAAAATATCTTTTCAAAAAAAGCACTTAGAAGCACTATATTTGATTGTGTGATTCTTTGAATAAAGTTTGTCTTTGACATGAGGCTGTAAGTTCTCTGAAGTTAGGGCCCATGACTGCCCATCCCCTAGCACCTAGCCCAGTGCCTGGCCCAAAGAAGGCTTTCAGTAAATATTTGAATGAATAAAGAAGTTGAGATACTGAAGGCCCTGGCCAGTAAGTGCCTAAACAACCAAAGAGAGACAAATCACTTCCTGTATCTGGGGAGTGGGAGCAAAGAGGCAAGAGGGCCATGCACTGATTTTTAGCGGAGCCTTCAAGTCACACTCATGCACACACACATATACACTGCAAATTGGAAAAGTAGTTTGAGTCCATGGGGAAGGGGATATTTCTCCTCTACCCTTCTTGAGTTCTTTGGGCTGGTCAAATAATTAAATTGACACAAAGCAGATGAGCAGGAGAAATAAAAAAAAAATTTAATTTGTATGCATGGAGGTTTCATAGAAATAGGGTCCCTGGAATGACCAAAGCAGACTGTGTTTATATCATTTTTTGACAAGGAAATAATTTTTTGTGAAGATTGAATAAGGGGCCTTGTGCTTTGGATAGCAGATCAATGAAGAAGTGACAAAATTTGTTTATACTGTTTTCTTAGCCTTGAATTCCCTAACTCTGGTGATAAGGAAACTTGCTATGCTCCTGACATAGGGAGGATACTTTCCCATGGGAGATTTATTTCCTACTTTCAGGGGGGAAAGAGAGGGTGTTGTAGTGTTTCTTTTTATATTATTTTTTTTTCTCACTGGCTGTTTCCTAGGCAACTTTAATTCAAAATAAGCACTGTGGCAAAACTTGAGGCAGCCTGCTCTGAGTCCCAGCAAGTCCAATGCAGGAATCGATGGTATGCAGGGCAATGGCATGCCGTCAGGACCGCCAGGTGATTCCTACAGTCAGGTGATGCAGTGGAAGTCCCTTAGAGCTCCAGGTGACCACAGGAACGTGGGATGGACCAACATTATCCAAATCCTGGGTGGCTTGGCTTGGCAAGCCAAGATTATTGTAGGGGAAGCATAACTTTATCTCTACCCTTTTAGGGTCTCTGCTGGCCCTGAGAATTAAACTGACATAAGAGAAGCACAAGCTAGAATCAAGATTGCAGGGAGAAATATCGATAACCTCAGATATGCAAGTAACACCACCCTTATGGCAGAAAGCAAAGAACTAAAGAGCCTCTTGATGAAAGTGAAAGAGGAAAGTGAAAAAGTTGGCTTAAAAATCAGCATTCAGAAAGCTAAGATCATGGTATCTGGTTCCATCACTTCATGGAAAATAGATGGGGAAACAGTGGAAACAGTGAGAGACTTTATATATTTGGGCTCCAAAATCACTGCAGATGGTGGCTGCAGCCATGAAATTAAAAGACGCTTGCTCCTTGGAAGAAAAGCTATGTCCGACCTAGACAGCATATTAAAAAGCAGAGACATTACTTTGCCAACAAAGGTCCATCTAGTCAAAGCTGTGGTTTTTCCAGTAGTCATGTATGGATGTGAGAGTTGGACTATAAAGAAACCTGAGCACTGAAGAATTGATGCTTTTGAGCAGTGGTGTTGGAGACGACTCTCGAGAGTCCCTTGGACTGCAAGGAGATCCAGCCAGTCAATCCTAAAGGAGATTAGTCCTGACTATTCATTGGAAGGACTGATGCTGAAGCTGAGGCTCCAATACCTTGGCCACCTGATGCTGACTCATTGGAAAAGACCCTGATGCTGGGAAGGATTGACGGTGGGGGGAGAAGGGGATGGCAGAGGATGAGATGGTTGGATGACATCACTGACTCAATGGACATGAGTTTGAATAAGCTCCGGGAGTTGGTGCTGGACAGGGAAGCCTGGCGTGCTACAGTCCATGGGGTCGCAAAGAGTCAGACGTGACTGAGTGACTGAACTGAACTGACTGAAGACAGATTGATAGGAGAAAAGCATACAGATTTTCCAGAGGACAAAGAAGACGTCCAGGAGGTTCTTTCCTCCTGTTACCGGGAGCATTACTGAGTCCAGTCACATGGCTTTCGGCCCAACAGGCCAATAAATCGAGAGACGAGTTGCTGGGGTGAGGAATAGTGACTTTATTTGGAAAGCCAGCAAGACTGAGATGGTGGACTAGTGTCCCAAAGAACTTGTCTTACCTGAGTTAGAATTCAGTCTTCTTTTATAAGAAGAGAAGTGGAGGGGAGGGAAAGGTGGCTGATTGCTGCAAACTTTTGGTGCTGGTATTCTTTGTTCTTGCAGAAATCCATGTAGGTCTGGTCACAAAGTTCCTATAAACCTCCAGTGAGACAAATAGTATTCTCTGTTCTGCAACATTTTTTTTTTTCATCTCTATGTGAATGGAAAATTGTTATACCTTTAAAGGTCAGAGCCTTGAGAATGGGCCATCCTGTGTATTTCAGGCTACAGACAACATCCTTTTACAAAAGGTGTAGCGCCAGCATGACTCAGCACAGACAACAGAACAGACAGGTTAGAGCTAAAGGAATAGATCCAGTGTGGAGGCAGGTTCACTCTTCTCTGTTAGAGGAGGGGTCTTTCCCACAGAAGTATTCATTCCTGCCTTCAGGGGGGAAAGGAAAGGTCAGAATGACATTCTTGCATTTGCTATTCTTTAGCTAAAAATAGCCCTTATGCCAACGTGGCATTTAAATTTTTTTTTTTTGGCCATGCCACTTGGCACGTGGGATCTCAGTTCCTCTACCAGGGATCGAACCCATGCCCCCCACGTGGACGTGCAGAGCCTGAACCACTGGACCACCAAGGAAGTCCCCAGGGTGGCATATGTTGAGGTAACACATTCTGCCACCCCTCATCATCTTTTTTCTGTACTCAAATGCTAAATGCAATCACAGTTATTTTAATGCTCTTCTATTCTAAGGAGTGATGGAATGCTATTTTGCTCGAATTTCCTGGGAAACAGGGAAAGAGGGTCAAGCTCAAGAATTACGCTGTGCCACTGGCAGCATCAAAGAGTCACACCAAGTGAGCAATAAGCCTACCAGGGTATCATGGAGTTCAAACTGATAGCACTATTTATGATTTGAAAGTGTGTTAGAAATTGAAAGCCCCTTTGATGTATCTGTGCCTCTAAGAAATACAAAGGGTTTTGGTGAGAGTTGGGTTTCTCTATTATAGACTGTTGAATCAGACTTTTCAAACAATTCCTAGGCAAAACTTACAGAATCCGAAAGCATTTCCTAGATGTTAATCACAATGCCTGAATTACGTTCTCTGTCTATACAAAGAGTTTTATTTAGAGTTATTTTCCATAATTCCAAATATTTACAATCTAGTGTTTTCCTCTGATATGCATCCTACCGCTGGGGAGGGTGAGATATGTGATGAATACTCTATAGTTCATAGAACTGGACAGAACCACTTCAGAACCTGTCTATGAAACCAAATACAATCCCTTGTCCCTGTCTTATAGAGTAAAAGGCTTCAGTCTCCCAGGCCTCCCATGAGTCTCAAAAGGCTGGTTCAAGAGCTAATGACTAGGAAATGTGAAGATGTATGAAAAAGAATAAATCTTGGGCTGGGAAACCGGTGACACTTTAGACTATAAATCTGTCACACAGCAGAATCACTGAATTCCCAGTTCCCTGGAAGATAAAGGCTTGACATACATTCCTAAGTTGTTTTTACAGTAAGCAGATTCCCCACCAGGTGAAAACTGGTGACCAGAAACACGTAGACCCTAGACCAGTTGAAACCAAAAGGTTGATGATACTTGAAACCACTTCAGTGCCAACCAAGCTGAGAGTTGTTCATGAGCTGATTGCAAGCCTGCAGCCCCTCCCTCACACTGCCTTTAAATACCTTCCCTGAAAGCAATTGGGGAGTTCAGGTCCTTTGAGCATGAGCTGCCCCATCTTCTTTTTTGGAGCCCTGCAATAAATGCTCTTGAACACTAGTTTACTTAGGGCTTCCCTGGTGGCCCAGGTGGTGAAGAATCTGCCTGCAATGTAGGGGACCTGGGTTCGATCTCTGGGTTGGGAAGATCCCCTGGAGGAGGGCCTGGCAACCCACTCCAGTGTTCTTGCCTAGAGAATCCCACGGATAGAGGAGCCTGGCAGGCTACAGTCCATGGGGCCGAAATGAGTCGGACACGACCGAACGACTAAACATAACACACATAATAAATGCTCTGGACTTTACAGGTGGCTCAGTGATAGAGAATCCAGCAGCCAAATGGGAAACACAGGTTCAATCCCTGGGTGGAGAAGACTCTCTGAAGAAGCAAATGGCAACCCACTCCAGTATTCTTGCCTGGGAAATCCCATGGACAGAGAAGCCTGGTGGACTACAATCCATGGGGTTGCAAAAAAGTTGGACACGACTTAGCGACTAAACAACCACAATAGTAAATACTCTACTTTTCTTTACCACTACCTGGTGTCAGTAGACTGGCTTTACTGCACGTGAGTGAGAGGATCCAGATTTGGATCCTTAGTGCCCCCAAATAGGGACCTAGTTCCTAAAGCTGTGAACTGTGTCTGTGACTGTGGATCATCTTTGGTGTTCTCCACCACCCTCCTCATATACCATATTGTTCTGCAAATTGTTGGTAGTTTATTTTTGGCCACACTGCACAGCATGTGGCTTCTTCGTTCTCTGACTAGCGATTGAAACTATGTCCCCTGCATTGGGAGCATGGCATCTTAACCAGTGGACCCCCAGGGAAGTCTCATTGACAGATTTTGTAAAGCTCTCCACTGTGTTTTATTAGCATATATAGACTTACTATATATATTTATTATATTACTATTAATATTACTAGTAGTAATATTGCTATTACTAATAGACTTACTGGAGAAGGGAAAGGCTACCCATTCCAGTATTCTGGCCTAGAGAAGTCCATGGACTGTATAGTCCATGGGGTCACAAAGAGTTGGACACTACTGAGAGACTTTCACTTCCCTCACTTCCACTTCTTTCACAATAGTCTTACTATTTTATATATATATAATCAGTTGCATTTCTAAAAATTCTTAATGGCTTTATTATAAAATAAGTATGTTTCTTGAAACAAATGTAAAAGGTACAGAAAGGTGTAAAGAAAATAAAATCAATCATAATTGCACCATATAACAAGCATGGTTCACAGCTTCACATTTAACTTAGACTCAGAGATATTTTTCTGCACAAGAGTGGATTTACTAATGCACAGTTAATAACTTGTTTTTTTTCTCCACCCAACTATTATCTAGAGAATTCCTGTCATTAAGTATAGATCAACATCATCATCTTTAATGATATTATGTATGGGCTGTAATTTCAATCCCTAATATTGAACATTTAGGGTATGGCCACATTTTCTCTATTACATGTTAGAGTTTAATGGATATCTTTGCATATACTTGTAGGGGAAAGATTGCTGGGAGTGGAATTATTGTGACTACAGTTTAAAACTTGATTATATCCTAAATTATTTAATGTTTAAGGACATTGAACACACAGGCATATGTCTAGTTTCCCCACCTTGACCATAACTTCTAGAATAGAAGGCTTGTATGCATGGGTGCTTGTATGCCTTTACAAATCCTAGCACAGCCCTGGGGGGCTGGCAGTGCTTTTGGCTGCAAGTTATAGAAACCAGCATAAGAGTAGTTTAAATCAAAAAGCTGCTTAGTTATCTCACACAATTAAGAAGTCTGGATGTAGACAGCTAGGGATTGCTGTAGCAGCTCGGTAGTGTCCCCAGGGACCCAGGCTTCTTTCCCCCTCCATTTCAGTGCACTCCAAGGACACTGTGTCCTTGGGTTTGCATCTGACCATGGAGGATGCCTGCCTCGTCACCAGGCATGCTATCTTCCCACCTCTTGTCCAGAGAGGAAAATATTTCCCAAAAGCCACTCAAGGAGAATTCCCCTTCTCCCTTTTGGCCCAGAACTGGGTCACAAAGTTTCCTCCAGCTGCCAAGGAGACTGGAGAGGTGAGTCTTCGGCGTTTCCAGCTCCTCCCGTGAGAGGAGGAAGTCAGGAAAAGGCTGTTGGGTGGGTCACCAACAAGCAGAGCCCAGTGCCAGGGCTCACATCTCCCCTGCTGGTATCTAGATCATCTCCTTCTCCCCTCCTCGTAGTCTCTCATGAAGAACTAATTCGCGTGGTGTCACAGGAGCTGTGGCACCCTCTGGGACAGAGTGCCTGGGACTGACAAAGACTCTGAGTCAGGCTCCTCTGAGCCCACTTCATGACTGTGCCCTGACCTCAGCCTGTCCTTGCTGGGCTTGCATCAGCCCAGTTGCAGTAGCAAGAATCCTGCTAAGTCAGTTTAGGGAGACTCCCCCACCCCTGATAGCTGATCACCCTGGCTGCCTTGAACAAGAATCCTGTTGATTTAGCAAGAATGCCCCACTCATGATGTCTCTTCTTAATGATTCCCCATCCACTGAGGGATGGATGGGGAATCCCATCCCTCTCCTGGCTCCTTGGCTATAAATCCTCACTTGTTCTTGTGTTGGGAGTTGGACCTGATATCTCTACCCTACTGCAATAGTCTTGACACCTATTGTAATGGTCCTAAATAAAACCTTCCTTCCCATTTCAACAAGCGTCAGAGTAATTTTTTCTTTAACAGCTGTGGTACCCTGACTTCTTCCCACCTAAGCATTTGGTGGGGCTTTTCCCTTGTTCTTGTGGGGGTCCTCCAGGTGAAACTCAGGCCCCAGAAAGGCCTGGGGCTGTGGATGGTGGCACCGTGGACTCACAGGGATGGAGAGAGACTTGGATCACTTCCAGCTTTAAAGGCTCCCTGTGAATTAAAATACAAAGAGCAGAACCCTAACAACATTATAAAATTTGATTTATTTTAAATGTTTGGCTTCAACAGATTCGTCCATGAAATACAGAGGAAACACTGCAGTGGAACTGGATGATCATTGAATTGGTGAACAATACTGACTCATGGCGCGCTGCCTCTGGGGTGATCAGGATGAAGACAAGCTTCAGGGTGAAGATTGAGCATCATCTCCTTAAAACGCAGGTCTGTACTTCTCAGTATTTCATTTGGAGGTCTTTGCGAATCTAAATTTGAGCAACTACACGTGTGAGAGACCCGGGAAACAGCCCTCCAGAGCACCCTGTGATCCCCCAAAAGGGCGCCGCGAGGCCTTAGATGCCACAATTTCACGATTAGCCCCTCGTTTCATTTCTTCCTGTCTGATTTCTCCTTCCCCTCCAGTCCCTGCGTTCCCACCTCTCCCAAACCCTCCATTCTCTTATGATCCGTTCTTCCCCTCCCCTTCCTTCCTTCCTTCCTCCTTTTGAAAGCTTGATCCTCTTGGGCATTAGAAAGGACTGGAATCTGGGATCTGACTAGAGGCTGGCAAGGAAGAGGGGCGCGTGCACCTGTGGGGTCACACAGGGGTCGCATCCGCTCCTGCCTGGGAAGGCGGAACTGAGGCTTCCCTGCCCAGGGGGCTGGGGGGGCAGGCCTCCCCCCATCCCCTCTGTTCCCAGTTCCTGGACGTGGTTGCTGTTGTTGTTGTTCAGTTGCTGAGTCTTGTCTGACTCTTTGCAACCCCGTGGACTGCAGCCTGCCAGGCTCCCCTGTCCTTCGCTATCTCTGGAGTTTGCTCAGACTCATGTCCACTGAGTCAGTGATGCTGTTCTAGCTGGATGTGGTAACACCCAGCAAACACTGACATGATAAAAGCACCAACAGTGTCCACTATCCCAGCGTCATTGTCCAGGATCGCTCTTTGTCGAGGAGTTCTTTAACTACCTCCACGCGGGAAGCATCTTTTTCCTTTTCCTATGACCAGAGTGTATTGGAGGATGGGTGGCCTCTGTTTCTGGAGTGGCCACCACCCCCAGTGCTGATCAGGAGTTTGGTTAGTCGAGGCCGAGAGCAGAGACAGTGTCTTCTTGTCCCCGATTTGGGGTGAAATCCTGGAACTCCTTGGCTCTGAGTGTCTGTCCCTCTGTCTGCAGCACCAACTCTCTGTACCCCCATTTAAAAAAAATCCCAGAGTCTTATGGAAGCAAGACCCTAATAGTGCCAGGGCATCTGGTCCTCGGTATTGGTCCCCCCGGCCCTCCTGAGCTGCCGTCAGTCTGGTCCACATGACCCTGGAGAGGAGGGGATTCTCTGCTGCTTTCTATCTCAAAGCCCCCGGGGCCCTGTCCACCCAGGTACTCCCTCCCGGGCTCTGCTGTGGGCATCCCGGGGGCTTTGCCCCACACCAGGGCACAGACACCCCCTTGCTTTCTCCTCCGACCCCAGCCCAGGCAGCGCCTTTCCTGGAGTTTTCAGTCATTGCCTACAGGCTTCTGTTTTTCCCGTGTTTAGACTTGGGGGGGTTGGAAGGGGAAGTGCTTACAGGCAGGTCTTAACTTCTTCCCCGTCACTCCTCTCTTGAAAAGAAAAGAACGCAGCGTTCAGGATTTGCCTAAAAGAGGAAGTGGGCGAAGGGAATAAATATCTCAAAAATGTGACCCCGCTTCTGAGCACTCCTCACACATGACAGAGCCCAGCCTGCAGGAGGTGGTTGTTGAAAAACGAACGAGTGAGAGAATGAATGAACGCTGGGCGCCTGGCCTAGAGCTGCAGCTTCAAATGCACACCCCAGCCCCTGGCTGACCTGTGTCTGTGTGTCCCAGCGACCTCATCCAAAAGGAAGGACGGGATTAGATCATCTCCTGGATTCCTTCCAGCCCTCTAAACTCTAGATTTGGTGTCTACATAAGAAAAAAAAAATGCCATCGTCCCCCTGAGCTTGACCAGGGCAGAAAGTTTCCTGAGTAATTCAGGCTCATGCACACAGTTGCCTCCAAATATTTTCCCCTTCTCTCAAATGCCATCCCCTGAAATCATCAAAACAAGCTGTTGAGAGGGCAACATTGTAAGTTTGTTGTTTACAGTGATGGGGAGAACCACACCCAGAGCAGGAGGACGAGTTGTGGGATTTACTGAGACTTTGAAGACTGGCTTTAGGTGACTCTTTCAATGTAGAGGGCCCCTGTTTGATCAGGATTGCTAAGAACTGTGATTTAATATTTGTGCCGACTGAAAAAGATGCACAACATGAGAGCTGCAGGTTAAGTTTTATGTGGAGCGATTTCTCAGAGCTGTCAATATGGTAATTTTCAAACCAAGCTAAAAACCATGACTCTCATACAAATACAAATGAATGTATGTTAATAATAATAAATATAAATGAATATATGAATGTATGTCTTTAACTCATTATTAATGAGAGCTGGTGAAATGTCACAACCTGTTCAAATGAGAAGTCAAACACAAATATGTATGGAGTAAAGGAATGTTGAAATATGTTTACAAATAGATGGAAATTGGCTTTTTTTCCTCTGGGGAATTGAGAGGGAAGTCAATTGAGCTTCCATAGGGCAGATTTTATTTGTATGTCCATAAACAAGAGTTATTTGCATTGCTGTCACTTATCTCCAATTTACAGAGCTATAAAATAGCTCAGAGGCCGTGAAAGGGCCCATAGCCTCACAGTCAGGTAACCTGGAAGAGGGTGCTCTAAACGATACATAGTTTTCCACTGAAGCACATCTTTTTTTTTCCCCCCTATACAATATTTATAAAGCACTTGTTATTTGCAAGAAATGATTGAATACATTGGAATGGATAGTCTACTTAGGGATTTAAGGCACAAAACCCTGAGCTGTATCTTTTCATCGTTCTGATCTGTGACATGTTGACTATAGTTCCTCCAAGTGACACACAATATTTACAAATTGGGCTCATCATGAAGTTTTCCCCTGGGGGAAAACAAAAGCTTCCGCGGCTCTAAAAAAAAAAAGTTTGAAAACACGGACCCTTGTCCAACGACTGCACTTTTATCAAAGAGAAAGTTAAGGTTCAGAGAACGGAAGTGACCTGCTCTAGGGCACAGAACTTGCTAACAGACCTTCGGTTGGAAGATGGGGGGGGGGTTTGAGGATCAAGAAGTGTTCCTTTTGGCATTAGTCGGGGACACAGAGAACTCTCCTGGAAGGAAGGACTTAGGAAGTGGGCTGTGACAGATGGTTTTCATCTCCTGTGCTCTGGGAAATCTGCTACCATCCATCTAATTGGATGTTGGGAGCTTCAAGCAGACTTGCAACCTGTGTTATATCATTGTTTCGAATCCCTAATTATACCTTGGAATTTGGCTTAAGTGCAGCTTAGAGGATGTTCATTAACAGTGTCGACAGGGATACTCAGCATTTGTAAAATTCTTTACAGTAATCAACGTTGTTCTGGTGCCTTAAGGAAGCATGTTCGCTCCCAGCTGAAAGATGACTTAAGTTCAGAGGATGGAGACTGGCTGACCCCAAGTTGTTTTTCTAACGTTCCCACTTTGAATTCAGAGCTTTACAATCATTGCTTTCATGAGCCCAAGGAAGCTCCTTGCTGAATTACATCCAGGGCTGAATTCGCCAAAGTTGGAGTGATCTGCCCTTGGCATTTTCTAACTAATCTCAGTTTCTTCTCTCTTGGCCATCGTGTTGTCAAAAAACCTCATATTCTTGTTTGCCCGACCAGTTTATAGAGGAGCTTTGTCTCCACACAGACCGTGGTTCCATCTGGCCCTGCCACTGAGAGCCTTGTGATTCCAGATGGAAAAATCCCCATCCATCCCCCAGTTTCCAAAGTGGCCCCCCCTCCCCCGGATTGTTTTATCTACAGCCAGCAGCACAGAGCCTCCACAAACAGTCTCTGCAGGGGTGGAAAGAGCCACTAATGAGGAAAACAGCTCTCTTCCATCCTCAAACCCTGTGAATGGAAAAATTCACACAGCTGGCTGCATTGGTTGACATGAAGTGCTTTAGGACAAAGAAGCTGGGGAGGGCTTGCCTTTATCAAAGTTGTTAGGAAAAGGTCTACTGGTAAGAATAGCAGTAATGCCAAGGAAAATTATAACTTTTCATCGTGACCGTAGCTATTCAACCATGTGAACTCTTTTTTTTCCCCCTCTCTTCAAAAGATATCTTTAAGGAACCCTAAGCATTTAGCTGGAGTCTTTTGGTGGTGATCAGTTTTCTCCATGTGTGTGTGTTTGGGAGAATAAAAAAGAAATGACCCGGTTTTCTTTTGACACCCTTCTCTCTCATCCACCAACCAAGAAAGAAAGAGGGAGAGAGGAGGAGGGCAGAGGGGAAGCGATCTGAATTTGAGGACCAAAATTCCAGCCACCCAGAGAATGTTGGGGTTCTCCCCTTCTCCTTTCCTTCCTTCTCTGTCTCACCACCTCCCCTGGAGGCATCTGGGACCTCACTCTCACCACTTATTTCCTCCCCTCTCTGCTGCAAGGGAGTCCAGATCTTTGGTAATCTGTTGATCATGTTGCAGTTTATCTGAGCCCTGCCAGAGGGCTGGAGAGCTAGGACAGTAGAGAAATTGCCAAGGATAACCCTGCCTTCACAGATTCAGCCTATTTCCATCCCACCCTTCAGATGAGACCCACCCCACTCCAGATGAGATCCATCCTACCCTTCAGATGAGACCTGTTGTCCACTGTCCTCCCCACTCTCTCGCCTTTATAAAACCCCAGGCCCTTCTGCCTTTTCTCTGCGATGTCCTTCTGCCTTCATGAATGACCTCCCTCTTGTAAGAGCCTGAATAAGATCACCTCCTTCATTATCCCGTGCATTTCTTTCAGACTGTGCTGCCCATCCTGGGAGTCTAAAATAGAACCATAAGCACATTTGGAGTTAAGAAGGGGAGTGACCCTAGCTGGTCCTGGGAAAGACATGAACATCACCCAGTTAATGGACTGGAGGTAAGGGTTCCTTGAAGCATGCATCCTCCTTCTGGCCGTGTTTTTCGCTTCAGCATCTCAGAAGCAGCTGCCTTAAGAGGGAGTTTATAAATATGCCGATGAAACAAAACAAATTCACACTGAGGGGGAGTGGTGTAGGAGAGGAGGGGTGCTGGAGACCCTGTAGGTGCAGGCAGGCGCAGTTTTGCCCCCTTTGCAAAGATGGGGGGTTGCTCGATGACCCACTGACCGCCGGACTCTTTCCCATTCAGTACTGGTTCTCTTAAGCGTTGCTACTGCCTGGGGGGTTGTGTGTTTGTACAGGTTTGCCATTTGTCAGAGATTGTTCCCAGAGGCCCGTGAGACAGAGCCTTTTATTGGGGTCTGTTGGAGGAAGTTGGCTTTTCAAAATCAGGAAGCTTTTTGGCTTGTTAAATAGAAAAAGGCAATAGCCTCTTTGACCCTGGTGGGAGAGACCTGGGAAAGCCAGGTCTTAAAATGTGCACTTACTGCTAATATCTGGTAGTTTAATTAAAGAAAAACACTACCCATAATCTCAGTATCCAAACATAATATAATATGTGTTTAGTGTTTTCATTTTATGTATTAGATTTCAATCTCACATTTTTACAGTTAATGGCAGAACCAATTTATGTCTTTACACTATCAACATTATGTTATGTAATAATTTTATTATTATCTAATACTATATGATATATTCCATTGGGTTAATGCAGCATATTTTATCATTATTAAACTTTTCTCCTGATATTAGACATTCGGCTTGTTTTTTTTTCTTTTTCTTTCCTGATGTTGATAATACTGAAATTAACATTGTTGTATATATAACTTTGTGCTTTTGAAGAATGAAAGATAAATAACAGAGAGCTGATAAAAGGATTAATTAAGCTCCTATAATATTGGCATCACCGACTCAGTGGGCTTGAGTTTGAGTAAACTCTGGGAGTTGGTGATGGACAGGGAGGCCTGGCATGCTGCAGTCCATGGGGTTGCAAAGAGTTGAACACGACTGAGTAATTGAGCTGAACTCAATATTGGTTCTCAAAACTTTTGGTCTCAGGACCCTTTTATGTTCTTAAAAGCAATTGAGAACCCCCCAAAATTTCATTTATATATTTGATATTTCCTTTACTATATTTGACTGTGTGGATCAATAAACTGTGGAAAATTCTGAAAGAGATGGGAATACCAGACCACCTGACCCGCCTCTTGAAAAACCTGTATGCAGGTCAGGAAGCAACAGTTAGAACTGGACATGGAACAACAGACTGGTTCCAAATAGGAAAAGGAGTACGTCAAGGCTGTATATTGTCACCCTGCTTATTTAACTTATATGCAGAGTACATCATGAGAAACGCTGGGCTGGATGAAGTACAAGCTGGAACCAGGATTGCCAGGAGAAATATCAATAACCTCAGATATGCAGATGACACCACCCTTATGGCAGAAAGCAAAGAAGAGCTAAACAGCCTCTTGATGAAAGTGAAAGAGGAGAGTTAAGAAGTTGGCTTACAGTTCAACATTCAGAAAACTAAGATCTTGTTATCAGGTCCTATCACTTCACGGCGATTAGATGGGAAACAGTGGAAACAATGGCTGACTCTATTTTTTTGAGCTCCAAAATCACTGCAGATGGTGATTGCAGCCATAAAATTAAAAGACACTTACTCCTTAGAAGGAGTTATGACCAACCTAGACAACATATTAAAAGGCAGAGACATTACTTTGCCAACAAAGTTCTGTCTAGTCAAGGCTATGGTTTTTCCAGTAGTCATGTATCGATGTGAGAGTTGGACTATAAAGAAAGCCGAGTGCTGAAGTATTGATGCTTTTGAACTGTGGTGTTGGAGAAGGCTCTTGAGAGTCCCTTGGACTGCAAGGAGATCCAACCAGTCCATCCTAAAGGAGATCAGTCCTGGGTATTCATTGGAAGGACTGATGTTGAAGCTGAAACTCCACTACTTTGGCCACCTGATGTGAAGAGCTGACTCATTGGAAAAGACCCTGATGCTGGGAAAGATTGAGGGCAGGAGGAAAAGGGGATGACAGAGGATGAGATGGTTGGATGGCATCACCGACTCAATGGATATGAGTTTGGGTGGGCTCTGGGAGTTGGTGATGGACAGGGAGGCCTGGCGTGCTACAGTTCCTGGGGTTGCAAAGAGTTGGACACGACTGAGCGACTGAACTGAATACTAATATTATTAAGTATAATAGAAAAAGCTAAATACTTATTAATATATTTAAAAAACAATAAAATTCCATTGCATGTTAACATAAATTACATGTTTTTATGAACTGTAACTAATACTTTTCCAAAGTAATTTATGAAAATAGCATTGTTTTTTCAAATCTCTTTAATATTTAGTTTATACATTCTCATATCCACTTATGCTTTGAATCTCTTGTGATATACTGTTTTGATGGACGTATGCAAAGAAAGCTGCCTTCCCACAGATATGGTATTGGAAAAGGAAGGGGAATCCTTAGGAGTCCTTGGACCATACTTTGAGAAACATTTTCCTACCATAATTGTAGCACTCTGCTAGGTATTTCTCTGATGTATTTGTACTCAGAGATTAGCTGATAGTGTAATTCAATATTGCATTTTTTTGAAATTGAGGTTCTGAGGAGCAAGTCCTAGAAGTCCTAAGACTTCTTAGTCCCAGAAGGCTAAGGTCACTCAGCTGGTTGCAGTCACTTTAATTTACTCCAATCGACTTGGATGCCTCATCAGTTGTTGCAGAATGCTTGTGGGTGCAGAGAGCTGCATAAAAGATCCCAGACTTCAAGTTGCTCAGCAGCCAAGGGCTCACCAAGCTCACAAATAAACAAAACCAAATCTAGGCACACATCCCACTCCATCTGTGTAAGAGTTATTCTCTAGCTCTCCCTCTCTCTCTGTCAGTATTACATATGCAGAAAAAAGTGCACACATCATTACACAGCTCTACACATTTTTCAGAAACTGAGGACACCCATATCGTTATCTCTTTTTAAGTCAATTTTTGGATGACTTCTGTCAAGAGGCAGGGTGGAATAATACAAAAGTAAGTTGTCCTGGGAGAATTTGTAAACCTGAGGTCTACTGATTTCTTGGGCTCTCTCTTTCTTCTTTTTTTTTTTTCATCTCTCTTTCTTCTTATGTAAATAATGTTTGGCCAAAAATATCTCACCAAATTTTTGTCCATCCTTAACCTTCTATGAGTCTGCATGGGGATATTTTGGAGGACTGGTTTGTGGGCAAGCTGCTTGGGGATCATTTCTCTACCTCAAATTGGACTAACTGGGGGAATAAAGCAGGAAGCCTTCCATCTAGTGGTGAAAATGTATATTGCGCTTTTGCTCAACTTCTAGGCTGAGCTTTCAGAACCAGAGTCCTTTTCTTCTCACCCCACCTTCGTTAATTACATGAGTTTTAATTGTGCCACAGTCACAATACTTAATTGTCTTAGCTACAATATAATGAGTGAAAGGAATACACTTGTGATTTGGCTGACCATGTGAGAAGGGGTGCCTGTTGGGTTCATAGTTAATTGTTCTGAAACACTGCCTGCAGACTCTGCCATGCCCTCGATGCACACTTTGGGCAGACCAGTAGGAAGGCTGAAACTATAAGTATCCAAGGGATCCTATCTCTGCCTGAAGACTTCAGCCTCCAAGAAGGGGCATCAGCTGGAGTTCTTTTCTAGCACATATCTTTAAAAGGGGGATTGTTGGGACTCTCCCATATTTTAATTGATTCTGGTGTTTACCCATGAGATGGGCTATTATAAAGAACGAAATTCTGGGCAGAGGCAGGGAGAAGTCTGAGTTGGGTAGCAGCCTGAAGGCTGGGTTTCAGTGGAAGAAGAAGCCAGGTGCTGGAGGTGATTAGGAATTATACCTCCTTCACTTATCCCCACTCAGAGCCTTGTTGCGGTGAAACAGGCAGGGATGAAATCTCAACAGATAATCCATTTCTGACTGGTAAAGAAACTGCATGGCATGACCAAGGTCTGGCAGGGGACACAAAAGTTGTGACACCCAGTCTTGAGACTACAAAGAAACTAGCCTACAGTAGCTTCATGTGCCTGGCCAAACAGAATTTCAAAAATAAGAATAAAAGATGTTTTTATGTCTACCTACCTCCTAGGGGGACAAAAGAGGCGTTGATGGTTTAGGAAAGACAGATACCCACTAGTTTATTCATTTAAAATAATTATTGGACATTTCCTAGGAAGCCAGGCTCTGTATTGGGTGCTGGAGTTAAGCGTGGCAGAAATGCACAGTCCCTATCCTGGTAGAATTTATAGCCTAGAGATGAAAATTGAATGAATAATTATATAGTATACACCTGGGGAGTTATTGACACTGGTGATATGAGTGAGTTAGGGAGGGGGTATGTGTGTGTGTGTGTGTGTTGTGTGTGTGAGGCAGTAATAAAGCAGGTGCAAGATGGTGAGAAAGGAAGGGGTAGGGTGCTTTCGGGGAACTGAAAGACAGTGGGTTCTTGAGAAAATAGGGAGGTGGAGGAGATGAAGCTGGAGAGTGGGGGTGGGAGGACTCCTCATGGGTTTGTACCACGTTTATCCCCAGAAGAGTGGGATAAAGAAGAGGGGCATGGTCAGAGTTGCATTTTTTTTAAAATGTATTTATTTGGCTGAGCTGGAGCAGCATCTGGGATCTTTCTTGTGGTGTGCAGGATCTTTTTAATTGTGCTGTGTGAGATCTAGTCCCCTGACCAGGGATCAAACCTAGGCCCCTTGCATTGGGAACACAGAGCCTTAGCCAGTGGACCACCAAGGAAGCCCCAGATTTGTATTTTTGCAAGCTCACACTGACTGCCCGGTGCTGGATAGATGGCATGAGCACACAGGAGGGGCTGGGAGGAGAAGAGAAGCCAGTTGGGAGGCCACCGTAATAGCTGAGGAGCAAGGTGATGGGGGTGTGAGCTAGGGACATAGAAGAGAAAGGAGTGAAGGGAGGCCTGGGGTTGCCAGGCCTCCCCGGGGGCCACAGCTCCAGGCTATTGTAGGCTCCTGGAGTGAAGGGTTGTGATGGTTAGTGTTACCGAGTCCAAGCTTGTACTTCTAACTGCACAACAGGCCAATAAATTGAGAGATGAGTTGTTGGGGCAAGGAATGGTGAGTTTATCTGGAAAGCTAGCAGACTGAGAAGATGGCAGACTAGGGTCCCGAAGAATAGTCTTCCCTAAGTTAAGAATTCAGTCTTCTTTTATGCTCAAAGGGGAGGGAGCGTGGTTGGCTGCTGCACACCTCTTGGTGCTGGAAAACTTTGTTCCTGCTGCTCCCCACATAGGTCTGGTCACAGTGTTTTATAAACCTCCAAGACAAATATTTTTCTCTGTTCTGTAACTTTTTATCTCTATGTGCATGGAAAAGTGTTATCCTTTTGAAGTTCAGAGAATGAGCTATCCAGTGTATTTCAGCTTATAGGCAACATTCTTAACTTGAATCAAGAGTAGTAGAATACAAAGGTTAAAGCAAAAGAAACAGATACAATATAGAGTCAGATTTGAATTGTGTTCCCTATTGTATCAGGACCTTGGTAACCTCCTGGGTAGGATAGGCTACCCACTCCAGTATTCTTGGGCTTCCCTTGTGGCTCAGCTGGTAAAGAATCCACCTGCAATGCAGGAGACCTGGGTTTGATCCCTGGGTTGGGGAGATCCCCTGAAGGGAAAAGCTACCCACTCTAGTATTCTGGCCTGGAGAATTCCATGGACTGTGTAGTCCATGGGGTCACAAAGAGTCGAACAGGACTGAACGACTTTCACTTTCAGTTCATTGTATCAGGACCTTGGTAACCTCCTGGGTAGGTGGCTATAGGACACAGGCTCCTTTTGATTCTGAGCAGTGCCTGAGAGTGAGTCGTCCATGCAATATCAATAACAGGACAAGGTTGTCTTGTCATTGTTAATGAGGAATAATTTTAGAGATTTTCACTAATGAAATAAGAAAAGAAATGAAGTAGTCCATATGAATGTTATTAAATTATCTTTCTGTCAGGCTGGATTGCAAACCTAGTCTCATAACAAATGATTAAAATTAATAACTATTTCTAAAGACTATTATTTAATTTATTTATTATTAATTTATCTGCACTGGGTCTTAATTGTAGCACGTGGGATCTTCCATCTTTAATGTGGCATGTAGGATCATTAGTGATAGCACGTGAACTCTTAGTTGTGGCATGTAGCATCTAGTTCCCTGACCAGGGGTCGAACCCAGGCCTCCTGTATTGGGAGCATGCAGTCTCAGCCACTGGACCACTAGGAAAGTCCCCTAAAATTAATAACTATTAAAATTACTGATAGAATTTTGAAAGGCAGTGGTGTACAAGCTAAAGATAAAAAAATCAATAGCTTTTCTCTTTATTAACAAATGGAGAGATTTACTTCATACTCATAGATGAAACAACTTATATAACTTCCTCTAAAATTAATATATAAGTTCAATGCCCTTCTAATCAGAATCCAAATATATGTGTGTGCATGTGTATGTGTGCTTAAATCAGGATTAAGTGATTTTAAAGGCTTACCTTGTTGATTCGGTTGCTTAGATTTCTACGTCTTTGCTCAATTTTTGCCCATTTGATCTTATACTGAGAATGGTGTGTTAAATTTTCCCTGTAGTGGATTTCTTTCTGTTTTTCTTTGCTTTTCAGCTTTATATAGAAGGAACATTCACTATCCCCATCCAAGAATAACCACTGTCTTTGTTCTGACATGATGTGTGTGTGTGTGTGTGTGTGTGTGCACGTGCTCGCAAAATCACTCCAATTGTATCCAACTCTTTGCAACCCCATGGACTGTAGCCCGCCAGGCTGCTCTGTCCATGGGATTCTCCAGGCAGGAATACTGGAGTGGGTTGCCATGCCCTCCTCCAGGGGATCTTCCCCACCCAGGGATCGAACCTGCACCTCTTATGTCTCCTGCATTAGCAGGCAGATTCTTTACCAGCATTGCCACCTGGGGAGCCCCAATAAGGCCACTTACTTATAAATTACTGTTGCATCATATATGTACTGACTGTATATGTGTGCGTAACTGTTCATATTTTAAATTAGCATTATCCTTGAGAACAATTTAACAATATTTAGCACATGCTCTAAGACCATTAACAGACTGTGATCTGTATTTTATTTTTTTTTTTAATTTGTGTGAATTTAGAGGAACAAACAAGCAAAAGCAAAAATATAATTTAATAGCTGTCTCTCTTACCAACACTGAGTCTCTCGGTCCTGGGAGTGGGGGTGGGGGTGGGAGGCATTCTTCCAGTTTCTGTTGCAGTTGAGTTTGTTCATTTTGGAGTTCCAAGACAGGCTTGCTATCAGAGGATTCTGGTGCTTCTTGCCTCTGAATGACAGACAGCTCTGGAATCTGAGGGTCTGGGCAGAGGAAGCCAGAACCCTCTCTGCTATTCCATTTCATATCATTCTAAGAAGTCCTGGTCTTGATGCACTAAACTGATCTCAACTGATTTGAGAGTGCCGCACCATGTGAGGAAGATTGTACCGTCCCATTCAGAGGCCAAGAGTCTTGTCATAAATTGTTCAGAGTCACATCCTCACAAATGGCAGAGCTGGGTCTAGAACCCTAGTCACCAGGATTAAAGGCCAGGGTGCCTTCCCTGCATCATCCCGGGAGGCCCCTAGGTGCATCTTGTGGGTGTGACATAACCTCTTCTTGGGAGGTGACTGGGTCAGAGTGCATAGGGCAGAGGCCAGGTCTCCGCAGAAACAAGCAGTGTACAAAGGGCCCCCATTACCGCACTGGAGGCCTCACAGGGGCACCTGCTGCTTCCCCCCAGCGCTTTGCTCAGAGTCAGGCTCAGATGCTATAGCACCAGCAGCTCTGCAGCCTGGAGTTCACAGCAGGGAGGGCATCTGGCTTCATTTCAAGCTCGTTCACATGCTTAGTTAGGCTAGCGATATTTTGCACATATTGAACAATTATTTTCTCATCACTTTCCAGCTGTTAGAGAAACGTGCATCAGACCCATTGTTTGACTAAGGTGCCTGAGTCAGCGGAGCCCAATCCCAGGCCGTTACCTGGGAGCTATGAACCTCATGGATTCACGTGCTTAGTCGCTCAGTCGTGTCTGACTCTGGGACCCCGTGGACTGTAGTCTGCCAGGCTCCTCTGTCCCTAGGGTTTCCCAGGCAAGAATATTGGAGTGGGTGCGGCCATTTCCTTCTCCAGGGGATCTTCCCAACCCAGGGATCAAACTAGTGTCTCCTGCATTGCAGGCATATTCTTTACCCCCTGAGCCATCAGGGAAGCCCTGATGGATTCATACACTGTCATTTTTGCCATCCTTCTCCTCTCCTCCATCCTTCAAAGTCCTGGTGAAGCCCCACTTTTGCCATAATTTCTTCCCTGTCCATTCTGGCCTCACAAATCCTTCTCTTCTCTGAAGAACTCATTGTCACTATTTTGCAAAGGTTATGCTTCAGAAACTGTCTTGTTTCTTTTTTTTTTCATTTATTTTTATTAGTTGGAGGATAATTATTTTACAATATTGTCGTGGTTTTTGCCATACATTGACATGAACCAGCCATGGATTTACATGTGTTCCCCATCCCGGTCCCCCCTCCCGCCTCCCTCCCCATCCCATCCCTCTGGGTCTTCCCAGGGCACCAGCCCTGAGCACTTGTCTCATGCATCCAACCTGGGCTGGTGATCTGCAGAAACTGCCTTGTTTCATATTGCATTTTATTTCATGAAGGTCGAGACTTGGGCTTGTATACTGGATCCACCACTGTCTGTCTTAACAAGTCGTTTAACCTCTCCCCATCATAAATTGCCACATTTTAGGGCTTTTATGAGAACTGCAGGAACTAGTATCTGTAAGGGCCCAACATGTTGTATGATCTTCATTATT
The DNA here is from genome assembly GCF_963930625.1 of Muntiacus reevesi. Taxonomy (NCBI): domain Eukaryota; kingdom Metazoa; phylum Chordata; class Mammalia; order Artiodactyla; family Cervidae; genus Muntiacus; species Muntiacus reevesi. The sequence continues at coordinate 84,632,183 of NC_089255.1, read as the reverse complement.
TATCTAACAAACGTTTGTCAAGTCCTTACTATGTGCAGATATTCTGCTTTCCTAATTAAAAAAACTGGTAGCATTAAGGACTGTGGAAACCCAGTGACAGAAATCCTGGTCTCTGTTCCCCTGGGGTTTATAATCGAGTTGATGTCACTGAGCTTTGCACTGCTTGTCTCACGACAGACAGGCTGATCAATCGAGAGGTGAGTTGTTGAGGGCAAGGAGTAGAGACTTTATTCAGAAAGGCAGCGAACCAAGAAGATGGTGGACTCATGCCCCAAAGGACCGTCTTGCCTGAGTTCGAATCCAGGCTTCTTCTGTACTAAAAGGAAAGGGAGTAAAGTCAGACGTTCCCTGGTTCCGGTCAGCCTCCAGAGGCCATGTGTTGATTTCTTCCTCTGTGCAGTCATCCACAGGGGGGATATCCTGGTCAGGATCTTTTCTGTGAGCTAAACAAAGGTATTGCAGCTTAATGCTCATTACCTGAAAGTCAGGGCTCTCAGAGATGGGTCATTATGTATAATTTAAGCAACATCCCTTTAGTGATTAACTGGTAATAGAATACAAAAGATTCTCCCCTATGACGTTGGTCAAACTCACATGACAGGCGATGTGTGATTATGTGCAGAATGCAGCCCTGTCTGTAACAGATGCTAGAGAAGGTCAGAGCTCTACATGCGTGGGAAGGAGAGGAAATGCCAAGAAAACTGGGATTTTGCTGCATTCAATGCTGTCCCTGGTGCCTGGAGCCATGCCTGATGCCTGTGGGTGCTCAATAAGTAAAAGTGAATACATGAATAGCTTGGAGAGGCCTTCAATATGTCTGGGCTGTGCTCGTCATTTTACAGGTCAGGAAACTCAGTCCTGAGGGGAGGGATGGGGCTGACCCCCATAAGGTCCCAGGGAATCCGGACAGCTGGGGTGGGAACCTCCTGGTCATTTTCTTCAGGACCCTCTCCCCTTTGCCGTAGGCTGGGGTGGTTGGGTCAAGCCGGATGTGCCCTGGAATTGTAGTATTAATACATGGGTTCTATGAATTTGTGATAACTTAGGTAAGGGTTAAGCTGCTTTTCCTTTTAAACTATCAAAGGAGTTCCCTAAATGATAAGAAATATGAACAGAATTATATGGAAAATGCTTAGTCCATTTGAAAGTAGTTCAAGAATTTTAGAAGCACTCTTTTCGAAACAATCAACTTGCTATTTTACCACCATTAATTAATTAGCAGCTACAATAGCCCAGAAAGTTCCACACGACTTTCTCTATAAACACATCGAATACTCACCTTCAAGATTTTAAAAATAGTCTATTTCATACTGGTCTTTTCCTGAACTGGGAATTTGAGAAGGACACCTTCTGTTCAATCCTGTCCACCCAGCACACACAGAGAAAATTTAGAAAATGTAAACAAAAAACAAAAAACAAAAAAAACCAGCCCAAATTCTGCATCCCCACATTCTCCACAATCTCATTTTCCTGCAACTACTATTGTTAACTTTTTGGCTTAATTCCTTGTAGTCTTTCCTTTTCTTATGCTTTTCCCCACTAGTTTAGTTGAGTTCACTGTGCATATTTAATTTTGTTGCCTGTTTCTTTAACTAACATTAAAGCATAAGGTTTTCTCCTTTCATGTTGAGCTCTTTCTAAGTCTCATGCTAAATGGCAGCACAATACATCACATGCAGCCCATCTAGGGATTTCAAAGCCTTGTGAAGACGTTCTCCTCTTTGCTAGAGAGATGGCTTCTCTTACATTGTGGGTAGGGGCCCAGAAGAATTTGGAGGATGCTTCCCTTGGTCTGTGGGGGAAGCTGGTCCCGGGAGGTGGCTCTCCAGAACCCTTTTGGGGAACTGGCTGGCTCTTCTCCACCCAAAGCCTGGAAGGAAAATGCAGCAACTAGAATGAAACCAACAGGGCTAGCTTGGGAACAGAGAAGAGCCTGTGAGCAGAGTATAAAACAAGCCCTCAAAATATACTTGAACAAGGACACAGCTGCCCATTAGACTCAATACTCAGAAAGCCCAGGAAGCCAGCACTTCCTGTTTCTATGACAACTTGGATGGACTTGGGAAAATCACTTCATCCTGTCTGTTTGGGCTTTCGTCTGTCTCCTCTGCCAAGTGATTGTCATTTCTCAAGCTGGGGAGCCTGGGGGTATGCCAAGGGAGCCATAAGGTCACAGCACATACATGGCCAACCTCTTGGAGCATTCATTTTATTTGATTATTTCCGAATATCAGTTAAAACATAAAACCAAATGTGGCTACCTCAGGGAATAGAATGCAAAATGTGCTTTTGTTGTAAACCTAAAGCACAAGTCTTCAAAAAGGTTTTGTGCCAGACAAACCACAATGATTGGTCACCCTGCTCTTAAGCCTGACTGAGCACCTGTACCACCTGGATGGCTTTATAAAAATGACAGGCTCCTGGGCTCTACCCCAGGACACTCAGATTCAGTAGGCTAGGAGTAAGTTATGCTAAGGATAGACACACAGTTAAAATACAAGGTAGGGAGTGCTTCGAGAAGACACATGAGGTGATGCTTAAGAGGCCAGGGCTTAGATGTCAGATCTGCTCATACTCTCTTGGGCAAGACAGGTAACCTCTCTGAACAGGTTACCTGAACAGGTAAGCTTCCATGTCCTCATCCGTGAATGAGCAGGCTCTGTGAGCTAACACAGTGAAGTATCTAGCAGAAGTCCTGACGTGTCGTAGGTACTTAGAGACTTAACTTGTTTTTGCAAGAACCCGTGTAAGTTTAGGTGCTTCCCTGGTGGCTCAGATGGTAAAGTGTCTGCCTGCAATGCGGGAGACCCGGATTCGATCCCTGGGTCAGGAAGATCCCCTGGAGAAGGAAATGGCAACCCACTCCAGTACTCTTGCCTGGAGAATCCCATGGACGGAGGAGCCTGGTGGGCCACAGTCCATGGGGTTGCAAAGAGTCAGACACAACTGAGTGAGTTCACTTTCACCATGTGAGTTTAATGTGCTTTGGGAGCCCAGAGAAAGGAGTGCATGAGTCTGTTGGGGAGACCTGGGAGTCAGGATGGCATTCCAGGTGGGGAAGGGCATGTGTCAGAGTGCAGAGACTGGAGCACGGGTGCCTGGTGAGGCAGTGGCTCTGCGTGCAGGAAAGAAGGGACGAGGATGGGAACTTGGACGGGGCCATGCCTCCAGCCTCTGTGCGCACAGGAGAGGGCTGGCAAGTGGGAGCCATCAAAGGTTATGATCCAGGAGAAATGCACCAGGCTTGTGACTTAGACCAGACCGGTTGCTGAGGGTAGGACAGGTGAGAGGCTGCTGGGGAGTTCCAGGTGAGAAGTGATGAGGGCATGAGTTTACTCTGGTCAGGGTAGCTGAGAGACACACAGGTGCCATCCTGTTAACTCAGCCCAGCGTGGGCCGGTAAGCCAGGGTGCTGCCTTCCCCTCGGTCACACGGCCGGGAGTGACCTTCCCTCTGCCAGCGAGGGCCCCAGGCCTCTGTCATCTGGCTTGGCTGGCTCTCTCCTTCCAGCCTGCAACTCCAGACTGTTCTCACCATCTCATTTCTTGTCTGATGGCTCCATTCCATGTGCACCTGTGGAGCTTGTATATTTCCCTGAAGTTTTCATCAGGAGATGAAAAAGGAAGCTTGCATCACATTCCTTGTGATCAAACTCATGAAATTCTCCTTTAAACATCTCCACTCCTTCCTTAGTTTCTTTCCAGCTGCCAGGCATCTGGTTCCTCTATTTCTGCTTTGATGGCCTCTAAAACCGCACTCCTCCAGTGGCTCAGTAGTAAAGAATCTGCCTGCTATACGGGAGACCTAGGCTCAATCTCTGGACCAGGAAGATCCCCTGGAAAAGGGAATGGTAACCCTCTCCAGTATTCTTGCCTGGAGAATTTCATGGACGGAGGAGCCTGATGGGCTACAAGTCCATGGGGTCACAAAGAGTCGGACATGACTGAGCAACTAACATTTTCACATTCTTCTTACTCTGAGCCTTTGAACTCTGGCCCTCAGCTTGGGTACCCAGCTTGTTAAAACAAAAGCCTGAATGTTAGCTGGCCTGACCACTTTCCAGTACAGTTAGGCACTGTCGTTGTATACTCAGTCATGTGTCATATTAGGTGGTTTCCAAAACGCACAGAAAGCAGATGAACAATGATAGTCACAATGAAACCCTGGTGCTCTTCCAGGGGTGGGGTTGGAGAGGAGCGACATCCTGTCCTATATCTATGCATGCTCCCAGCTGGGCCTTGCATTCCAGCTTGCAAGATCTTTCTTTCCACATGGGGTAGATTTGTCAGAAGCGTGTCAGCTTAGTGGAGAACTTACTGTGTTAATAGGATTAAAAAAAAAAGTGTTTTTTAGGACTTGTAAATCCTGAGAGTGAACCATATATGTACCAAAAAAATGGTAAATCATAAAATGAAGGTGAAGGCCAGTCTAAAGAACAATTTGCATTTCTTCCCCAAAGAGCATTGTCACATTTCAGTTTTTGTGAGGCTGAATCAGGACCTCTGGGGTGCTGACCCTCTCCTTACAATAAGCCCACTGTCAGATGCTGAAGTAACTCCAGAGGCAGAGCCAGAACTCTTTCAGCTAAAAAGTTCACATCTGGGGAGTGTTCATTGCCAATGGCCATTGTAACAAATTACCACAAACTCGGTGACGTCCCATATTTCTGGGTGCCGTTAAGTCTGAAATTCGTATCACAAACAGAATACAAAGGCAGATGACCAAACAGGAAAAACTATTTGCCATGGACATTGCCAATTCATAGGAAAAAAAGCTAATAATTTAATAGCAAAAATGGCAAGGGACATAAAAAATTCATAGAAGAAAGTTGATTGCTGAGATTAAAAAAAAATTCATTCTTTCTACTAATCAGAAAATACATACTGAAAAAAAGATATAATTTTTAACCCATCCACTTGACAGAAATTTAAAATAAAATGTAGGGGAAGGCACTGTGAAGCAGTTTTGTAGGAATGTGACCTGGTGTTCTTTCTGGATAGACTCCTGGCGGTATTCATCCAGAATCATTCAGAAGAGTTTCTAACCTCGTAACTCTCTCCACTTCTCAGAACCTTTTCTATGGAAGCAATTACCTACTCAGGTAAGATGTCCATTATATTGTTCGTGATAAACAGTATTAGCGAATGGCTAAACACACCATGGACTTTCCTGGTGGCTCAGTGATAAAGATTCCGCTGCCAACGTAGAAGATGCAGGTTCGATCCTTGGGTTGGGAAGATCCCCTGAAGAAGGAAATGACAATGCACTCCAGAATTCTTGCCTGGGAAATCCCATGGACAGAGGAGCCTGGTGAGCTACAGTCCATGGGGTCGAAAAAGAGTCGGACACAACTGAGCGACTCAACAACAGCAAAGCGTGACATAGCTCATCCAGATAAAGGCATATTTCCAATATAAAAATCTTGCTTTAGAAGAACTTTTAATGGTGTGGGCAATGCTAATTATATAAAATCAGGTGAAGAAAGTGAGATAATAAGACTGCATATATCAATAGCAAAAATGTACATAAGGAATAATGGAAGACAATAAAGCATTAGCATAGTTTCCCTCAGAGCAGTTTATATGTGCTTGTTTCATTGTTTTCTTTTTTTTTCTTTCATCAGACTATGAGGCCTCAGCAACTAGAGATTAGGTCAGTTTTATTCTGGATTGTTAATCAGCTTCTTGTTCTATGTTAGGCATTCTTTAAGTTGAATGATTGAATGAGGTGGGATTTTATTAATATTTTCGTCTTTGTTTCTGGTATTTCCCTAATTTTGCGCAATAAATATTATGTTACAACTCTCTCTGCAGCAAATAATAGAAATGGAATTCAAGCTGGTTTACACTTCATAATGGGCAGAACAGTGACCTCTCAAAGATGTCAGGTCCTAATTTCTGGAACCTGTAGGCATTTTTTATTTGGGAAAAAGGCCTTTGTAGATATGGTTATCCTGGATTATCCAAGTGAGCCCTAAATACCATCACAAGTGTCCTTCTAAGAGGTGGGCAGAGGGAGATTGGATACAGCCTGAAGAGGGGCGATGTGAGCACAGAGGCTGAGGTGGGAGTGACGTCACCACTAGCCAAGGAATGAACTAGAAGTAGTATGGAGAAGTCTCCTCTGGAGCGAGCACTGCCCGACTGACAGCCTGATTTTGGTCTAGTGATACTGACTTCAGGCTCAGGACTTCTGAACTATAAGAGAATAAATTTCTGTTATCTTAGGTCATCAAGTCTGTGGCGATTTGCTATAGCAACCACAGGAAGCCGATACCCCCATATATGTAGAATTTGGGGGTTCCCATGCTAAGAAGCTTTGAGTGGAGCTGACTCTGAGGTTGTCAAGCAGTGTGGTTCCAACCCCGGGACTGAGTTCATTTTTTTTCTCCCTGTATCCACACACAAACATTCAGGGAAAGATTCTGATTGGTCATCTTGAGTCATGTGCCCAACTGCTGGGCCAATCACTTAGGCCAAGGGTAGGGTCAATACTGTGATTGGCGGCTCTGTCAGAATCCATGGAATGTGGGAAGGCTAGTGCATCAAAGGAAAGACAGGGAGGTGGGAGCAAGGTGCTAAACTCAGGACGGAAGGGGTATTGGGTTAGAAATTCATAGAAACATATGTGTTCTGAAAATGAAAAACTATAGTCTTTCTCAGGCTTCTCGAGCTTTCCTAGAAGCCCTCTATGAATTTCTGAAACCTAGCCAAGCTCATAGTCTTTGAATATGAAGCAATGGCAAAGATCGTCTGGACCCATCTCCTCATTTCACTGGGAAGCTGAGGCCCAGAGCTGGAGATTAACTTTCTTATGGTCACCCAGCTAGTAGGCTGCAGAACTGAGGCAGGACCTGGAGCTGATTCCCAGTACAATTTTGGCTTCTGTATCTCTGACAGCAGTTGGCATACCTCCTACCTCTAGTACCTGCTACCCTGAATCTGGTCTAGGGTCTAGGCTCTGGTTCTTCCAGGGTCTTTGTCTCTCTCCTCATCTCCCCACCTAGGAAGGTAACTCTGAGAAAGATGCATTAAGACCATGCCATTCCTATCACGTGACTTTTGGACCCAGTTTATTCACCTGCAGATTATAACGGATAACAATTCTTAGGGGAAACATTGTGAATGAATATGTCTGTAATCACCAGCACTGCAAACATAATAATAATCATTCACACGTGTTTGTTGAGCTTGCATTTGTGGGCAATAACTTCACTTAGTTTCCTAATATTCACATCTATAGGACCTCAGCTCATTCAAATGAATTTTCTTAGCTTCTGACCTAGTTTCAAGCTGTCCTCAACTTTGTCCTTTCTTTCTCCAAGACTCTGTGTTAACTAGACTTTTCTGCACTTTATCATTTTTTTTTTGATATGGATCAAGCTCGAACCAGATCAACATGTTATGTTGTATTTTTTCCTATCATCTGCTACTCATTCCTCTCTGTTCCCATCTAATAAAGAAGCAAAACATTTTCCTTTATTCTCTTTTGTGCAGTATCTTTGAAGACTGTTTTTCTTTGCCTTTTATGTGCTCAAGTTCATATATCACTTGTCATTTTTTGCTTTGTTTTTCTGGATTTTGTCTTCCAAAGCCATCATCTATGTACCTTTTCTTTTCTTCTGAAAAAGGTTACACTTGAAAAAATTATTTCTAGGGTAGTGCATTGCCTACAACAATGTGCGCTTCATGAAAAAACAACCACTAATTGGTGCTGATGGTAGTTAATTTAGAGTTTTTGGCTCTCACGAATTCACATTTGGCTCTCACTTAGCTTTGAATTTACACTGAGGTTCTGTTAGTCTGATTCAGGGAAGGAACGTATTCTCTCTCAGCTGAGGTTTTAGTTGAAAGCTACAAAAGTGACTCTTTGGGAAGGGATATTGGGAAGCCCCTGGCTGTCCGGTAAGGCTGGGTGGTCAGTTGGGGCAGATATGGGAATGGGTACCCAGAGGTACAGAGATAGCACCATGGACCAGCTCAGTGATGACAGAGCTGTCACCACCACTGTTCAACACTGGACACCCCGTTTGCCTGGCCTTACTGCTAGGGCTCTGGGCATGGCCACCTGCCGGCCCTGGAAACTGGATGTTGCCACGAAGGCAGGATCTCCATGGTTCCCACTTCTCTGTGTCTTCATGGGTCCTGAGATTAGGTCACTTGTCCTTGTTCCAGCTTCCATGGTGGGAAGAGAGCCCTGTTTCATCCAAGAATAACTATCAGATACCCACAGGAGATGGAGAAGGGCATGGCAACCCATCTGAGCTACCAGGGAAGCCCACTTCTCTCAGAAGTGCCAATTAAAACTTTCTGCTCCAGGGACTTTCCTGGTGGTCCAGTGGTTGAGAATGTATCCCTGATCCAGGAAGATCCCACATGCCATGGAGCAGCTAATCCCATGCACCACTACAAAACTGAGCCCTCCCTGTAGAGCCCATGCTCCTCAACAAAACAAGCCACTGCAACAAGAAGCCCAAGCACTGTAAGGAAGAGTAGCCCCTACTGGCCATAACCGCATGCAGAGAAAGCCTGCATGTAGCAGAGAAGACTCAGTGCAGCCATAAATACAGAAATATATAAATAAACTTTCTGCTCTGTTACTGAGGGGGTGGCTCAATGGAAACATTATCACAAATGTCACTTAGTTAGAAACACATCTTCCAACATTTTTTTTAGGTTTTGAAATTGGAAAGTTGACCTCTAAAATTTGCTAGCAGTCTTCTGTTGCTGGAAGGCAGCTGTCAGTTCAGCCTGGGATTTTTTTCCAGTTAGGTTATTCTGGAAAAAATCTTACTTAAATTCTTAGGATGCGCAAATGGCACAACTAATAAGTCTGTGTGTTGCAGCTAAGACCCAGTGTAGCCAAAGAAATAAAAGTAAAAGAAAAATGTTGTTTAAAACATAAAAAAAAACCAAGCTACAGACTGGGAAAAAATAGTTGCAAACTGCATGTCTGACAAAGGACTGTATGTTTCGTGTATATATGAAACATATTTATATATGATGTATATATACATATATATGTATTTTACTCAACAGTAAAAAAGCCAACAGTTCAATTAGAAAATGGACAAAAGACATAAAGAGACATTTTACTGAAAATTATATACCCATGGAAAATAAGTACATGAAAAGATATTCAATGCTAGGCACAAGGAACTATAAATTAAAACCATAGTAAGAAACTTCTGCACATGTATCAGAACAGCTAAGATACAAATTAGTAACAGTATCAAATGTTACTGATGATGCAGAGAAACTGGACTTTGATAAGACGATTTCCAGGCAGAATGTGGAAAGTCTCAGTTGTTTCTTTTGGCTGCCTATGATAAAGTATGGGAAGAGAGGGATGAGCCAAACAAAGAATTATTCAGTTTGCAAGACGACTTTAGCGTGACTTTAGAAAAGCCAAGACTCAATGGGTTGGAAACCAAAACTACAGCCAGTAAATTATTTTCAAAGTAATGGCTTCAGAGTAAAGACTGAGTCAAGAGTGTGGCTATCAGACCCGTAGATAAGACTTCTGAAATTTATAGTGATTTTATTAGATCTACTCAGCTAGACAAAAGGGTTCTAATTTTTCAAAAGCAGGGAAACCCCTATCTAAAAAAGAATTGTGAATGTGGCTGTATGGCATTTAGCAAATCAGAATCAGATAAATTGGAAACCCACAAGATCTTTGTGAAAGTTGTATTGGCAAAAGCACTGCCAGCTAGGACTAAAAGGCACTAAGTTCAAAACACTTTGTTCAGTCACTCAGTTATATCCGACTCTTTGTGACCCTGTGGACCACAGCGTGCCAGGCACCCTGTCCTTTACTACCTCCTGGAGATTGCCCAAACTCATGTCCACCGGGTCAGTGGTGCCTCCAACCATCTCATCCCCTGTCATCCTCCTCTGCTGCCTTCAATCTTCCCCAGTATCAGGGTCTTTTCCAGTGAGTGTGCTCTTCACATCCGGTGGCCAAAGTAATGGAGCTGCAGCTTCAGTCCTTCCAATGAATATTCAGGACTGATTTCCTTTAGGATGGACTGGTTGGATCTCCTTGCAGTCCAAGGGACTCTCAAGAGTCTTCTCCAACACCACAGTTCAAAAGCATCAGTTCTTCAGCACTCAGCTTTCTTTATAGTCCAACTCTCACATCCATACATGACTATTGGGAAATCCATAGCTTTGACTGTATGGACCTTTGTCGGCAAAGTGATGTCTCTACATTGATAAAAACTAATTAACTGTAGCTGCATACATTAACATAGATAATGTGTTATCTGTGTTATCTAATATTGGGTTTTTCTTATGAATATAAGGTTGGTTAAATGTTAGACAACTGAGTAAGGTAGTTCACCATATTAACAGATTCAAGTTGAAAAAATCATATAACTTTTTTTTAAGCAGAAGAACTTTAACAAAATAAAGAATTCAATTATGATTAAAAAATCTTAGCAAATTTTGAATAGAAAGAATCTTCTTTAACCTAATAAAGGAATGTTAATAATATGTTAACAATATCAAAACTAATTGTAAAAAAGTTGAAAGCATTCTCTTTAAAATCAGGAGCTAGACATAGATGTCAGCTTGCATCCCTTCCATATATCATATTGGAGGTCTTAACAAGTGTAATATAAGAAAAACAAAAAAATATATATATAAGGATTTGAAAGAAAGTAACAAACTTACTATTTTTCAGACTATATGGTTGTCTATAAAAAATACCAAACAATTTACATGTAAAATTTTTGAACTAATGAGACAATTTAGCAAAGTTTCTGGATACAAAATCAATGTTTAAGCCAATTACATTCCTGCATGCCAGTGACAACCCCATAGTTCCTCTTGTAGGGGACATATATACCAGGAGACTTATAAAAGAATGTTCAGTGTCCCTGTTTATAATAGCAAAAAATTGGAAACAACTAAATAGTTATCAGTGGGGAAATGGATCAATAAAATAGGATGTGATCATACAGCAGCTTACTATACATCAATTAGCACTAACTGTAGTTACATATATGAATATAGATAATTCTCAACAAACCCCACAAAATGTTGAGAAAAAAAACACACCTCAGAATAATAATACTGCATTAAATCACTTACATAAAATTCAAAACCAAGCAAACATTGTTGACATTACTTTGTCAACAAAGGTCCGTCTAGTCAAGGCTATGGTTTCCCAGTACTCATGTATGGATGTGAGAGTTGGACTATAAAGAAAGCTGAGTGCTGAAGAATTGATGCTTTTGAACTGTGATGTTGGAGAAGATTCTTGAGAGTCCCTTGGACTGCAAGGAGATCCAACCAGTCCATCCTAAAGGAGATCAGTCCTGGGTGTTCATTGGAAGGACTGATGTTGAAGCTGAAACTCCAATACTTTGGCCACCTGATGTGAAGAGCTGACTCATTGGAAAAGACCTTGATGCTGGGAAAGATTGAGGGGCAGGAGGAAAAGGGGATGACAGAGGATGAGATGGCTGGATGGCATCACCGACTCAATGGACATGGGTTAGGGTGGACTGCAGGAGTTGGTGACGGACAGGGAGGCCTGGTATGCTGTGGTTCATGGGGTCGCAAAGAGTCGGCTGAGCGACTGAACTGAACTGAGAATCTGGTGGTTTTCTTTTGTTTTCTGTTTAAATATTTATTTATCTGGCTGCTTCGGGCCTTAGTTGCGACACTCAGGATCTTCGCTGTGGCTCCTCGAGTTGTGGCCTGAGGCTCAGCAGTTGCCGTGCAGGCCTAGTTGCCCTGCGGCATGTGAGATCCTAGTTCCCAGATCAGGGATTGAACCCTCATCCCTTGCGCTGGAAGGTGGATTCTTAACCACTGGACCACCAGGGTGAGTCCCTGGTTTTTCAAATCTTGTTTTCATCCCAATTCTTTCTTTTTTTTTTTTTTTAAATTCAAAACTCTAGAAGCTTTGAGATGTATGTGTGTTTGTCTTGGGGGAGGAGATTGGACAAGGTTGGGAAGTGAGAAGAGACAGGGAGGAAAAGGAGAAGGTGTAGATATTCAAAAGTAGATCATCCCCTCTTTGAGACTAAGGGCCAGTTTCAGCAAAGCTAGGGTGTGCCTAATATCAACCAGACTCTCAGGATCCCCCACTTTGTCTTTTAGTCCTGTCCTTCCCCTCCCTCACTCTATCCTTGCTCCCAACTGCCCATCCCTGCCGCCCCCCACCCCCGCCACCCCCCCACACCGCCGTCCCCACTCCCACCCCAAGTTCAATCTCACGCTCAAAATCCTGACTTGTAAATCTCTTTCTAGATGTTGGTTGGGACCAAATGCTCTCATGAACATTTGTGTTTCAATAGGGAACCACTTATGGCAACCCCCCTGCAAGAACCCTCAAAAGGCACCTCCAAAGTGCTCTTTTAGGCACCATGACAGACAGACACAGGTTTAAAGCAAGGAACAATTTCACCTAAGGGCATCTTCCTTTCTAATCTGCCTGCCTTCCTCCAAGGCTCCAAGGATAAAGTTCTGAGGAAGTGCATCCAGGGAGCTTTAAGCTCTGCAAGAAATTCTTATTGTCTCCTAAGGGGACTTTAGTTATGTTTGTCTGTTTGTTTCTAATCTTCAGTGATTCAATAGTTGCTGTAGACTGTGTTGGAAGGGATGGTAACATATTGCTTATTGAAGTGATGGTGAGGGTAAGGGTGTTGATGACGATGAGAGGTCTATCCAGTGCTGGACTCTGGGATGGGCACTTAAGATTTATTTATTTAGATTTATTTATTTTTTGGCTGCACTGGGCCTTCGTGCCTTCATGCAGCCATCTCCAGTTGCAGTGCTTGGCCTTCTCATGGCAGTTGGCATCTCTTGTTTTGGAGCACAGGCTCTAGGTGTTTGGGCTTCAATAGTTGCAGGGTGTGGGATCAGTAGTTGTAGCTTGCAGGCTCTAGAGCCCTGGCTCCGTAGTTGTGGCGCATGGGCTAAGTCGCATGTGGGATCTTCCCAAACCAGGAATTGAACCGGCGTGCCTTGCATTGCAAGGAGGATTCTTAACCACTGGATCATCAGAGAAGCCTTGGGCTGGGTGCTTTAAATGCTTGATCTCTAATCATTAGAACAACTTACAAGGTAGGTGGAATTGTTACCATTTTACAGACGAGAAAATCGAGGATTTAGGAGGTTAAGGACTTGCCAACAGTTCCACACTTTGGTGGTCTCCAGGCGTTTATGGTTGCACACCCTCACAGTAAGAATGTTTTTGAACTTGCATGCACCTCCGTTAATGTCTATTTATTTATCCATAAAGCATAAATTAATCCCATTATGGAACTAATTAGTTGCTATCTCAAGGCACCGAATGTGCCTAGGGCAAAGTTTACTGTGAATAATAGTAGATGTAGATCCACATTTCAAATACTCTTCCTGATAATTTTTCATACTTTTTTTTTTGGTCAATTGCTTGTCAGATGTGATTAGAGCAACATTATTTTTACCTCCTAATATGGTTGACAAAGAGCTTGTACCAGGACCCAGAGAAGTTTCAGCTATGTCATTTTTCATGTCATCTTGCGGTTTTAAGCTTCAGTTTCTAATTGTGGTTTTTGTGAGAGTAATTCAGTTAAACCTGCATAATATTACCCATAAATTCACTTAACAAGGCAAAGATAAACAGCGGGACAACATACAGGGAGCCAAGTGGACGCTGCTACTGACTCGCTCCCTCACCCTTGACCCTGAGTCACAGGGGCCCTGGGCATGCAGGCTGAGGCAGAGAGAAGGCATGAGACCTTTCGTTACACATTAGCAAAGCTTAATTTACTCTTTTTTTTTGTTTAGACTTTTAGAAGTGTGTAAATAATTGTAAAAGATTTCAATACTTCCGTGCTTCATCCTGTGGACCCCATGGTGAAAGCTGGCTAAGCAGGGGTGCTAGGACATAAACATGGTTCTCTTTCTCTCACCCATTCTCCTTCCTTGGAAGACCACCTGGTGTCAGTTTTGCTTTTCATTTGATTGGAGAGCAAAACTTTCTCTCCACCCGTCAAGGCCCGTCTGAGATATCGGTCTTTTTCCGTCCCGTATTTTGTTTCCTGCCCAAACAAAAACGATGGGCTTGAACTTGAGAGGAAAGCCCCTCAGTGGGATGGAGAATGAAAAGTGTTTAAGCCTTTTTTTTTTTTTTTCTAGAAAGTATCTGTGTCTCGCTTGATTTCATAACAAACTATTTCCCTGATTTGGAGGGGCTCAGTAACTGTTGAATAAATGAAGGGAGGAAGGAAGAAATGAATGATTGGGGTTGTCTGAGATGGTTGGAGGAAGGGGGCAGGTTGGGAAACGATTGGGTGGCAGGAGTTGGGGACCTCAGAAGTCCTCGGACACCTGCCTTTGAGAATTAAATGACATCTAACCTTGGTCAGCATTTGGAAGGACACTTTTTGTTCAAAAAAGAAAAACGTTACAGTACACTGTGATAAGACCATTTCCTTTCGCACAGCGTCTCCTTTAATGTCAGGTCTGAAATATGAAGTCATTAGGGGATATTAAAACAGTGCTGACAAACTAATTAACAAAAGACATTACGCCGGATGGGCTCAATTTATCCTTTTTAATGGTTCTTATAAATGGGTGCCGCCAATTAAAATTAATAAAGATTTACCAGCGATTGCCCGGTGTACATTGCTAAGAAGCGCCGCTGAAGGTCGGCTTAAAGTCAGCTTTGTCGGAGCTGCAAGTTTGGCTCTGGAGTGGCCAGTCCCATGGAGTCTCCCTGCTTTTTTGTTTCTCCCTGGTTGTTCCTCCTCTGGCCTTTCTACCTTTGGCTCCGAGCCTATAAGTCCATCTCCCAGCACCCCTGCTCAGCTCCAGCTGATCCAGCACTGCCCAAGATGCTCCAAAATTAAATACATAAAGGGAAGAATAATATGCTGTGCCCAGTCTTAACGTTCACTGGTCTGACTTTTCACAATTTGCATTGTGGCATTTCTGCCGCCACTTTCGGAAAGTGCCTTCTAGGTTTGTTTAGCAGACCTTGTGTCTTGAAATCCAGCCAGGCTGGTTTGCCCTGAAACTTTCTGGGTGTCTTCGAATTCCCGGGAGGGTGTGGGTGCACCGATGCCATAGGCGTGGTCTGGAGACAAGGCCAATGGAACTGACCCCAAACTCAACTTTTCTTTCTCTGGAAGTGGGTCTGTAAAGAGTGTGGTGGTTGCTCCTCAGAGAAACCCTATGGTTACTCTTTCTTCTTTTTTAAAATTTTCTTTTATCAAGGGTAGTTTCCTTTCATGATGCACACGACGGCCCCTAATTGATCTCGCTGAAAGCAAGAGATACCTGCAATGTCCAGGGGGACCTTGCCTCCACTGTAAACACCCACCCCCTCCTCTGACCACTTCTCCAGCCCTGGGCCTGAGCATCTGCTTAGCTGGAACTCTATATTCCCAGATCCAAGCCTCTGTTTTCTGGCAACTGGGCTGGACTCAGCTCCACTCAGTGTCGGCCCTCCTCAGGGATGGGCTCCCTTTGCAACGATGGGATCCCTTCCCAAGCATTCAAGGATGGGAGCCAGATGAGCTCCTTGAGACCTTCAAAGAGACCTTCCTTGGCTGGGAGGATAGGAGATGGGCAGGGCCGAGTCTGCACCCTTTCCCCCAGGTCTGGATGTAGTTGGGAGTAGCAAGGGCTGGGGATGAGAGAGGAGGGACGTTCAAAGATGTGGTAGCATCTTGGAGGTGACTGCCCCCGCACCCTGCAGAGCTGTCGCTGGCTGTCAGAGGGGATGACCTCAGCACCCTGTTCGGTCAGGGGAGCCTGGGTCAGAGGCCTAGAGACTGGAAGGGAGTTCCTTAGGGCATAAGCTGATGGGTGGGAGTCACAGGAGCCCGAAATGGGGTTCCCTGAGCTGCTGGAATGTGATGTGATGGGTGCCAAACAGCCTCTTCTTATTGGCTGGTCTCCATCCCGCTTAGCTTGAAGTTCCCAGGCTTGGAGTCAGTGAGAGGGTGCCTGCTAGCTGCCAATCTCAGCTCCGGAAGACCCCAGTTAATGCTGCTTCCCTGGCTCACCTCCTGACATCCAGGAACGCAGGTAAGTTTATCAGATGGACCAGGTGGTACATGGTGCTCTGAAGATCAGGACAGGTGTGTCAACAGGGTACACGTGAGGCAGGAGGGAGCCGGAGACAAACCAGGCTCGAGAGAGCAAAGGAGCTCGTACCCAGCTTTCTACTTCACACTTAACTCAGTACCTGCTTTTTCCTTATGTGCCCTTGACACATAAGGGATTCTGTGCGTGGACTCCTCCAAGAGTGAGGTCAAGGATACCCTGGCAGGTGCTTGGATGCAGCTTCTTGAGTAAGATCTAGATTTCTGATGACTGTCCCAGCAAGGCTGTGTCACCCGTTCCTACTGCCCACGGCACTGTTGGGCTTTCTCTTGATGAGTCTCCCGAGAAAAGGCCACATTTAGGATCATTTCAGGGCAGGTACTGTGGGAAGAAAACTGCGGTAGAGTCAGCTAGATGTGGGCTCCACCACTTCTGGCTGGGTGAGGTTGGAGATAGCTGTGTAAACTCCCAGCAGTTGATGATATGGCTCCCTTCATTGTAGCTTTTTCCTGGGTCCCTGCCACTCCCATCTGTTACAGAAGGAGGGGTTAACAGCTGGTAAAGAATCCGCGTGCAATGAGGGAGACCTGGGTTCAATCCCTGGGTTAGGAAGATCCCCTGGAGAAGGGAAAGGCGATTCCAGTATTCTGGCCTGGAGAATTCCATGGACTATATAGTCCGTGGGGTCGAAAAAAGGTGGACACAACTGAGCGACTTTATAAAAAAATAAATAATGCCTTAAGATCTGGGACTGTGTGGTTGGAGGAAGCGACATGCTTGTCAAGTCAACTATGTTTTTTGAAAGAGTCCAAGGAAGACCCAAATCCTTTAATCTCTCCTAAAAGGAAAAAACCAGGAAGACATAGAAAATTAGAGGAATAATACCGCAGTGGGATCTATTTATTCCGGGTCATAAGAGCCAGAGCTAGATAGACTCTTGAAAGCAAGGGCTGAACGCCAGAATGAGGCGCGACAGCCCCACGGGAAGGGTGAGGCAGGTCCGTTCTCCCCTTGGAGGGTCACTGGGTGGCACGGGCTCTGCTACCTTCTCTATTGCCCCCTCCCCACTTTCCACCTCACCCCCAGCTCCACAGGGAAAAGAGGGAAAAGGGCAAGAGAGGTACCCCACAGCAGAGCCCCTCTGAAGGCCATGGGGAAACCGTCATGGACGATGAATTCACGGGGAAATGTGACCTCCAGAGAGCCCGACTCCCTGGGAGGCATTAGCCACGCTCTTAATCGTGCATTTTATTGTTTCTAGCATCGCGCAGCAAGTCACTATGTGACAGTACATTAGAGGCGGCAGAGCGAGTTAGGATAAATAGACTCTGTCCCCTCACAGAGCCTCCTCTCTCGGAAACCAGGATGCAAATGCCTTCTGAAGGCCAGAGGGGTGAAGAGTCCATGAAACAGCCTTGAAGAGAAGATTCCCAGGGAGTTTCCAGGAATGCCTTCAGCCAAGTCAGTGTTAAACAGCAAGATATAAATAGGAGTTGAAAATTCGAATGCTCCAGTTATAATTTACTAACAAATTATAAGTGGATTATAACAAATTATAACTGGATTCTTCACTGGTTGAGCCATTGGGGAAGCCTGGAACACATGTGAAGAACCAACTTAATTTTAGCTGTAACCCCTCTCTACTCCCAAATTACGGCAAAGGCTATTTTAGGGTTTAATGTGACAGCGCCCTCTGCTGGGGAAGGCAGTGGAGACTAGTTAAAAGGCCATTGAACTTGGAGCCCTAAGTGAAGTGCAGTGAGTTGCTCAGTCATGTTCTACTCTTTGTGACCCCATGGACTATACAGTCCATGGAATTCTGCAGGCCAGTACACTGGAGTGGATAGCCTTTCTCTTCTTCAGGGGATCTTCCCAACCCAGGGATCGAACCCAGGTTTCCTACATTGCAGGCGAATTCTTTACCAGCTGAGCCACAAGGGAAGCCCTTGGAGCCCAAAACTGCTCTTGAAATCTGTGACTCTTTGCTTATTGCCAGGGTGACCTTGAATAAGTGACTTAACTTCTCTGCATTCTGATTGGCTCAATTATCTGCCAATTGGGAATTATAAACCCCAACCTTACAAGAGTCACAAACTGTTGTGGGACTCAAATAAGACCATGTACCTGAAAGTGCTGTGTTCATAAATTTGAGAGGTAATTAGATCCCCCTTAAGGATTTCATGGGCTTCCTGGGTGGCACTAGTGGTAAAGAACCCGCCTGCTAATGCAGGAGATGTAAGAGACCTGGGTTCAGCCCCTGGGTTGGAAAGGTCCCCTGGAGGAGAGCGTGGCAGTTCACTCCATTTTTCTTGCCTGGAGAATCCTATGGGCAGAGGAACCTGGTGGGCTACAGTTCATAGGGTTGCACAGAGTCGGACATGATTGAAGCGACTTAGCACACAGGTGAGGATTTCAGATCAGGTAGGAAGTGGGGACTGGAGGTTTACTAGCATTAACTGCTAGCATTAACCAGCATTAACTGCTAGCATTAACCAGCATTAAACTGGAGACATTAACTAGCATTTATCATACTTGAGTAGTTAACACTCTTCTGGGTTGGGCGCTTATACCCTCTTTTAATAAATGAGAAAAATCAAGGTTCAGTAAAGGTATAAGTCCCATGTGGTCATACAACCAGGACTATCAGCAGTTAGACTCGGACACAGTTATTCTATTAATAACTCTCTAGCTCACACCGTTTCTGTTATATCAAACTGGCTTTGCTCTGTGTTCCAGAATCCTCTGGCCAGCGCTCCAGGGCTCAGTGATTCTTCCTAAGAACCACGGTAAGGACACAGTGGCAACGGACCAAGTTAGACCCCAGTTTCTGTTATCCGTCCACAGTTTTGTGGCCTTATATGGGGGAAATGGTCATTTACTTGGTCCATCTTGGTTCACTTGGATGGATCCATCCATACTTTCATCCATGTGCCTACCCATCCTTCCAGGAAACTTTAGGGTGATAGAAAAAGGACAGAATTTAGAGTCGGAAGAAGTGGGTTCCAATTTCTAAGGCAGAATTTCTTTCACCTGCTAATCTGTATGTTTAATAAGCTCTCTGGGTGACTGATGCACATGTCGGTTTGGGAATTGCTGCTCTACAGGTTCGAAATCTGGGTCGGGAAGGTCCCTTGGAGAAGGAAATGGCAACCCACTGTAGTATTCTTGCCTGGGAAATCCCATGGACGGAGGAGCCTGGTGGGCTACAGTCCATGGGGTCACAGAGTTGGACACGGCTGAGTACACAGACACAAACTGCATTATCTTAACTTCCAGTGCATTCCAAGCTGCTCAAAGAATAAAAAAATCAAACATTACTCTGGTTTAGAGCTGGGACTACCCTGTGGACTCTGTCTTGGAGGGCGGGCTGTCTCTGACTTCCTGTGAAGTGGGGACGCTCTGCTATACCCTCCTTTTTCATCCCTGTCCCCTCAGTCATTTCTTTTCCCCTCAGCAAAGGGACGGTCTTCTCTGATTTATGTCGCTCAGAGTTGCCCCTGCTCTGGGTTCCTCTTCTCTCCCTTCTTACACTGACCTCGGGCACATTCTGGAATCCTAACAGAGGAGGAGAAGCCTTGGAAATACAAACCTGGCTCTCCTGACAGTAGAGTTTATGCTCTTTCTGCCTCAAAAAAGCTTCCTTGCATACCATTGGAGCTTAATAATGAGTCAGTTACTGAATGTTTCTCCTAAGGTATTCTTGGCCCAAAAGATTTGCCTAGGACAAGCTCCTTATGGTCACTGGGAAACCAGACCTCTGTAATGGGCATTATAATAATTCTTATTGCTTATAACAGTAACTACTGCGTCCAGCAAAATTTATTGAGCACAGAAGTGCCAGGCGCTGTCTTAGATCCTTTACATACATTATCTCAAAAACAGTCTGGGAAAGTCTGTGTTGTTATTTTCATTGTACAAATGGAAGAAACTGAGGCTCAGAGGAAGTGAGCTGACTTGTTCAAGGTCACAGCTAGGAAGTGGCAGAATCAGGATTTAAAGCCGTATCTGTTAGTCTCAGAAGCCCATATTCTTTGCAATATTCCCTCTTTATGACTTAATAAATGTTAATCTGGCAGATCTCCCAGGAATTGTGTGAACAGCTTGACTTCCCCTCACATTGAGGCTGCCTGGTCTTAGTAGTCCACATGGGACCAGGAGAAACAGTGACCAGGACAGTGTCCAAGGAGTTGCAGCTATGGATGCAGCTGCCATCCTTTCAGTGGGACTGAGCTCCATCCTCACGTGAGAAGGGAAACAGATGGGAGTCCTCTTGACCTGTAGACTATTGGAGTTACTTGAAAAAATGCATGCAGTGGGAATAAATGGAATGTTACATTTATCTGGCATCTCATGACTCAGTGGTAAAGAATCGCCTACCGTACGGTGCAGGAGACTCAGGAGATGTGGGTTCGATCTCTGGGTCAGGAAGATCCCCTGAAGGAGGAGATGGCAACCCACTGCAGTATTCTTGCCTAGAGAATCCCGTGAACAGAGGACTGTGTCGGCTATAGTCCATAGGGTTGCTAAGAGTCAGACACAACTGAGTGACTGAAATGCACACCACACAATATGTTACAAATCACTTCAATATTCAGTATATGCTCCAATAATCCTCACAGGAGATGGAGAGGGGTGTTATAATTGTTTTTAGTTCTTTAGATGAAGATGCTGAAGCTCAGATATGATAAGTAAATTTTGCAAGGTGATGCAGCTAGTAAGTGGCTGAACTGGGATGCAGCTGGCATGCAAATCCCGTTATTCAGACCCCAACCCCACCACTGTATCTATTCGAGCCATGTTTCTCAAAATTTTCCATTGTGAATGAATCGCCTGGGCATCTTGTTAAAAATGCAGGTTCTGGGACTTCCCCAGTGGTACAATGGATAAGAATGTGCCTACTGATGCAGGGGACATAGGTTTGATCCCTGGCCTGGGAAGATTCCACATGTGGTGGAGCAACTAAGCCCACGCACCACAATTACTGAGGCCTGTGCTGTAGAGCCTGGGAGCCACAAGTACTGAGCCCATGTGCTGAGACTGCAGAAGCCTGTGTGTCTAGAGCCGCGGCTCTGCCACAAGAGAAGCCACTACGGTGAGAATCCTGTGCATCGCACCAAAGAGTAGCCGCCGCTCGCTTCAACTAGAGAAAACCTGCACAGCAGTGAAGACCCAGCACAGCCAAAAAAAAAAAAAAAAAAAACACACAGCAGATTCTGATTCAGTAGATTTGGAATGGGGTCTGAAATTTTGCATTGCTAATGATCTTTCAGATGATGCCCATGCTGTTGGGAATGGGGTCTCCATGGCCGCAGGGCATGGTGGGTTTATGGAGGAAACCACTGGATGGTCTTCGTGTATCCTTGGGGACATGAGAGCGTCACTCTGTGTATGGCCAGATGGGCAGGTGCACGTCTTTGGGAGCTACGGACCCTGGAACTTGGGCTTGAGGATTTTCACCTGAGGCTGGTGGACCAGCAGGAGGCATGAAACCTTGGCCCTGGGGCATTTCTTGTGCTGAATGGCCCCTGGCCGCATTTGGAGGCTCAGTGCTCTGTTTCTGCCAAGAGGCTGTGACGTCTTCCTAGTGCTGGGGCTGGTGGGCGACAGAGGGGGTAGAGGTGTGGCCTGGGGAGCCCTGCCTAGCACAGCCACCTTGATGACCTCAGGAAACGGGGCGGTAGGGAGCCTGGTGGGGCAGGAGCTAAAGCAAACATTTGTAATTGGGGGATCCAGAATCTTATAAGGCTTGTGAAACAGGTGAAATTCACTCTTATGATGTATTTTATTTAACTTAATATATAAAAATACTATTCAACTTATAATAAAATTATTAATGAGATAACTTCCTGTTTTTCATCCTAAGTCTTTGAAAGTCAGTATGCATTTTATACTTTGTGTTTTGCATCCTGTGTTGCTCCATCATGTCTTACTCTTTGCAACCCCATGGACTGTAGTCCTCCAGGCTCCTCAGTCCATGGGAGTTTTTTCTAGACAAGGATACTGGATTGGGTTGTCCTTTCCCCCTCCGGGTGATCTTCATATACTTTGGTATATCTCAGTCCCAACCAGCTACGTTTCAAGGGCTCCGTGTCCATGTGCGGCTTGTGCCTACCATCCTGGATGATGCAGTTCTAGAGCATTCATGGATAAGCTTTAGGGAGGTTGTGAATCCCTTGAAATCGGTTGCACATGCTTGTTTCTGCATACATTGTGTATTTTTTATGAGGGGGTGTGTAGCTTTATCAGATTTTCAGGAGCATTAGTGACCACCCCAGGATGAAGACCCACCAATCCTAAAAATTTCTCAATCTTGTGATATCTGAAACTTGGCATTGCAGTGCTGGGTGGGGTACCCTGCCTGCCCTGCCCATGGACTTCCAACACCTCTGGCTGCCTCTGATTTTGAATAGTTTACCCCAGTGTATGTGGGTCAGAAAATGTGGTTGCCAGATGGATGGGAGGGTCAACCCAGGGCTTGCCGAAAAGCAAGGAAAACCATCATGGGAGAGAGGGAACACTTCTTGCAGTTTGCACACCAATATTGGTTCCAGGATTTTTGTTTTAGGATGAACTTCCAAATCATCAAAAAAATGGAAATACTGTTAGATTCTCTAGCTCACAAGACAGATGTAAAGAAAATAAAGTAGCTGGCTGAGAACTGTATGTAGGTGTGTCTCAAAGGTCACCCTCCAACTCTCTCTCAGACCCCTTTCTTTCAAACAAACATCAGCTTTTGAATCACATGAGATGATTTGAAAATACAGGGACTTCTGGGTGGCCTTGACCCTTTCCTCAGCCCTTAAGTCTGATTTATTCCTGGAGCAACTCCAATCAGAGGATTTCTGTACCATCCTTAGCCTGCTGATAATGGATGGGCTTTATAGCATGCAAGCTGTCTACATAGCTCTGAGAATTTTTCTAGGGAGAGCATTATAAGATTTAATCAAATCATCAAAGAGGTCCCTGACCCTCCATAAGGTGCAAACCACAGTTCCATACTCTCCAAAGAGTGAAGATTCGAGCTGAGAATCTGGGTCTCCCTCACGTCCTGGGATGCCTCATGCCATTTGCTCTGGTTTGCCCTCAGCCCATGGAAAGCCAGGTTGAGAAGCCAAATGCCCATCACTGGAGTTTATAGAGAGACCATAGGGCTTCTGTGTCTTCAGAACCCAGGCTGGACTCAAGTGAATGGCTTGAAAGGTCCTCTCCAAACTCGTTAGCTCAGTGTCCTGGACCATTGGCCTTGTGTGACAGCTAACTCAGGATGTAGTTCTTTCGTTTTTAGTTTATTTGATTGAAGTATGGCTGATTTCAGTTCAGTTCAGATGCTGAGTTGTGTCTGACTCTTTGTGATCCCATGGACTGCAGCACGCCAGGCCTCCCTGTCCATCACCACCTCCCAGAGTTTACTCAAACTCATGTCCATTGAGTCAGTGATGCCATCCAACCATCTCATCCTCTGTGATTCAGCCATGCATACATTGTGCATTCTTTTCCATATTCCTTTCCATTATGAATTATCACAGGATATTGAATATAGTTCCCTGTACTATATAGTAGGACTTTGCTGCCAGGCCCCTCAACTCATGGGGATTCTTCAGGCAAGAATACTGAACTGGGTTGCTATGCCCTCCTCCAGGAGATCTTCTGAACCCAGGGATTGAACCTAGGTCTCCCGCATTGCAGGCCAATTCTTACCAGCTGAGCCACCAGGGAAGCCCCGTTGTTTATCCATCCTATGTATAATAGTTTGCATCTGTTAATCTGAAACTCCCAATTTCTTCCTCTCCTGCCTACCCCTTGGCAACCACAAATCTGTTTTCTATGTCTGAGTCTGTTTCGGTTTCACAGATAAGTTCATCTGTGTCACATTTTAGATTCCATATATGAATGATTTGTCTTTCTTACTTTCTTCACTTAATATGATAATCTCTAGGTCCATCATGTTGCTGCAAATGGCATTATTTCACTCTTTTTTTATGGTGGAGTAGTATATTGTTGAATATATGTACTATATCATGATTCTCTTCAGGGTTCTGTGACCCACTGTCTCCACTGCTTTTAGCTGGTGAAGGATCACTGGTACCAGGTTAGCCTACAGACCAAGCAAAAGTGAGAGCTTAATGGGGTTTTTATTTCAGTCCTTCATTCTGGATGCAGAAGATATGAGTTAGACGGGGACATTGATTTCATCTGGGCCCACCCATTCACGAGACAGATGAAGAAACTGAGGCTGGAGTGATAAAGTGACTTAAGAACACACAGGCTGTAAGGATGAGAACACGGCTCTTCCCCGGGTCGATACCTCCTTCCCCCTCTCTCAGTGCCCACAGCCTAATGGTGCCCAGTGTCCTCAGATGACTCAGGGTGTTCTGGTTTCAGCTCAGCCACGTGCTAGCGGTGAGACCCTTGACAAACCACTTTAACTCTGAGCTTGTCTTCTTAGTCTGTGAAGTGCGGATAATCAGGTCTATGTCCTGGGCTTATTGTAAGGACTGGATTTTGAACTGTGGTGTTGGAGAATATTCTTGAGAGTCCCTTGGACTGCAAGGAGATCCAATCAGTCCTGAATATCAGTCCTGAATATTCAGTCCTGAATATTCATTGGAAATCAGTCCTGAATATTCATTGGAAGGACTGATGCTGAAGCTGAAACTCCAATACTTTGGTCACCTGATGTGAAGAACTGACTCATTGGAAAAGACCCTGATACTGGGAAAGATTGAAGGCAGGAGGAGAAGGGGACCACAGTGGGTGAGATGGTTGGATGGCATCATTGACTTGATGGACATGAGTTTGAGTAAACTCTGGGAGTTGGTGATGGACAGGGAGGACTGGTGTGCTGTAGTCCATGGGGTTGCAAAGAGTCGGACACGACTGAGCGACTGAACTGAACTGAGATATGATAATGTGTTAAACATTTGGCACAAGGTCCGATTCACAAGTGCTGAGTAGGTTGTAGTTATTTCTGGGGTTTCCCTTCTTCCTTCCCCCAAATCCTTAAGGGATCAGTCCTCCTGGCACATCCAAAATCCCTGTCCTGGGTTCTGTTCAGGCAGGAGTGAGGTGACCGACTAGCTGATTAGCACTGAGGGTCGATGGACTTGCTTGTTGTGCTCTATCTTCCACTAGGGTCTGAGTTCAAGGAAGACAACCGTCAGCTTCGCTCACCATTGTCTCTTCCCAGAGACCAGCTCAACTCTGTGTCCTCTGTATTGACAAAAGCAGAAGCTGGGGGTGGGGAGGCATGCTAATTAACTTAAGCAAGCTGAGCTTCATGAATTCATTCATGCATTCAACAGATATTCACTGAGGGCCTGCTCTGTGCCAGGAGCTGTTCTAGGTACTGAAGATGCAGCAGAGGAAAGAAAATAGTAGTAATAATAATAAAACCCTGGCTATTGTGGGGCTTACATCCTAGCTGGGGGAGACAGATACGTACAAACAGAATGAATGGCCACCTCTGATGCTGCTGCTCGGGGGTGGGGGGGAACGTGGGCACAGGAGGCCTCCCTTTGACGTTTCATTCTGACTCCCCAGGCTTTGCCCACTGATGGTCAGCAGTCTCTCTGAATGGCTGTTTCTCAGCACACTGCTTGTCCCACCAGGATGCTGAAGACACCCTCCTACAGAGAAACAGCATGGTCTTCCCTCCTTTCCCCTCCCCTCCCCTCGCATCTCCTCCTTTTCTCTTTCTCCTTCTCTCACTCTGGCTTTTCCCCTGCCTGATTAAAATTGTTCCTAAACTTGCTTTGGAAATCTCTGGTGGCATGAGGGGAAACTGAGGCAAAGGAAACAGAGCCTAACTTCTCGAAGTACCCCTGGTAAAGTGAGAGAAGAGAAGACTTTTAGGTTTAAGATATTTCTTTCCCAATAGGTATTTCAGAGTTTGTGATGTGTTCCGTACATTTGAAGCTATCACAAGTGGCATCTAGAAAGAGGGGCTCTGGTTTTGTGCTTCTAGAAACTGAGCTGGAAGATGTGAAGGGATGTATATGGGAGAGGTTGCGTGCATGTATGCACGCTCGTCACTTCAGTTGTGTCCGACTCTTTGGGACCCCATGGACTGTAGCCCGCCAGCCTCCTCTGTCCATGGGATTCTCCAGGCAAGAATATTGGGGTAGGTTGCTATGCCCTCCTCTAGAGGATCTTTCCAACCCAGGGATCGAACCCACGTCTCCTATGTCTCCTGAATCGTCAGGTGGGTTTTCTACAGGCCCGTGGGAGTGGGTGCTCAGTGTTAGAACTGAGACCAAGAAGGTGAAGCCCAGTTCACTGAGAAGGAAATTTCTGGTTGTCAGAGCAGCCCAGTAGTGGAGTGGGCTCCCTGGGCAGGGGGAGAGGACATGCTCCCCAGCACTGGGACAGTGCAGATGTGACTAAATGGCCACTTTGCGGAATGTTAGAAAGCGAAGTCAAGTTTCTAAAGGAAGAATGAACTAAAAGAACTTCAAGGTCTCTTCAGCCCATCAGCAGACAAATGGATAAGAAAGCTATGGTACATATACACAATGGAATATTTCTCAGCCATTAAAAAGAATACACTTGAATCAGTTCTAATGAGATGAATGAAACTGGAGCCTATTATACAGAGTGAAGTAAGCCAGAAAGATAAACACCAATACAGTATACTAACGCATATATATGGAATTTAGAAAGATGGTAACGATAACCCTATATGCAAGATAGAAAAAGAGACACAGATGTATAGAACAGACTTTTGGACTGTACGGGAGAAGGCGAGGGTGGAATGATCTAAGAGAGAGAAGGTGAGGGTGGGATGATCTAAGAGAATAGCATTGAAACATGTATATTATCAAGTGTGAAACAGATCACCAGTCCAGGTTGGATGCATGAGACGGGTGTTCAGGGCTGGTGCACTGGGAAGACCCAGAGGGATGGGATGGGGAGGGAGGTGGGAGGGGGGATCGGGATGGGGAACACATGTAAATCCATGGCTGATTCATGTCAATGTATGGCAAAAACCACTACAATATTGTAAAGTAATTAGCCTCCAACTAATAAAAATAAAGGGAAAAAAAAAAAAGAACTTCAAGGTCTCTTCTAAACTTGAGAGTCCGTGACTTCTAAAGCATCCCAGAAAACAAGAATATACTTCTTAAACTGAATGTGACGTACTTGAAATTTTATGTGCCAAACAATGGAGCATTAAAATATAGTAAAAAAAAGTGGGCAGAAACAGTATCATCAGGAAACTTTACCACATCTTTCATTCTATGAAAGTAAGAATAAAGCCGTAACTGAGGAAATCTAGATAAATTCCTAAAGGCAGAAATAAGGCAGAATACATTTTCTGTCCACAATGTAATAAACCCAGAAATAAATAAGAAAATAGGGAACTCTCTGGCGGTCCAGTGATTAGGACTCTGTGGTTTCACACACTTTCACTGCCGAGGATGTGGGTCGGGAAACTAAGATTCCATAAGCCACGCTGCATGGCCAAAAAAAGAGAGAAGGAAAAAGAAATAGTAGTGAACATCTTTTTGTGTGTTCATTCTGGTCACAACTGCTCCTCCTCCAGCCCCTAAAACTGTGCCTTCTGGCTTTGGACTTCCGACAACCATTTATTTACAGTTTTACCCCACCTCACAGGCCTTGATCAATCGATTTATGATTGGACACCTATGGGTGTCCAGTCCAGATGGGCCAGGGTTTCCGGGAATTTGGAGTTGAGGCACACAGAGAGAAATATCTCCCAGGTGGCTGGAGCTATAATAAACAAACTTGAGAATTGTCCGTGACCATGATGTGTCTCGTGAATTTAAGATACAATATATAAGTTGGCAAAAGGAGAGTGAAATAGATGCATAAGAAAGAGTAGAGATTAGACATGGAGAAAGGATCCTGATGACTTCCCAGTCATTGATGCGTGTCTCTTAAAAATTTCATCTGTGTTCTTGCCCTTGGAGTACACAAAGCCTTATAACCTTATGAACAATTCTCCTCTTTTACTTAAGTCAGCTGGAGGTGTTCCCTTGTGATAGGAGACTTCTAACTTACAAGACGGCTTCCCTGATAGCTCAGTTGGTAAAGACCTGGGTTCAGTCCCCGGGTTCAAACCATTTGAAAAACTTAAAACTCTTTTCTCAGCAACTCTTAGGTCAATAGTAAAGTCAAAACTGAATTTTTATAACACTTAGAAAATTATTGCAGTGAAAAATGTACAGACTGCAGGTGAAGGATGCAGTTAAAGCTGAACTAAGAAGAAAAGTAATAGCCTTAAAAAACGTGGGATTTGGGACTATACAACCAGATAGCCTATTGAAAAATCCCTTTTCTACCATTCAGTAGCTGCATAATCTTGTGCAAATTAATCATTTTGTGCCTCAATTTTCACACCTGAAAATGGATGTAATAATACTACTTATGTCATCGGACCTTGTGAGAATAAAGTTAATACAAGTAATATACTCAAAACAGTGCCTAGCATATATTATTAATGCTAACCACTGATTAAAATAATAATAATATGTAATAAAGTATGAATAGTGAAGCCATTTTTTAAATTAAGGCATAGGAATCAGTCCTGAATATTCATTGGAAGGACTGATGCTGAAGCTGAAATTCCAATACTTTGGCCACCTGATGTGAAGAACTGACTCATTGGAAAAGACCCTGATGCTGGGAAAGATTGAAGGCAGGAGGAGAAGGGGACAACAGAAGATGAGATGGTTGGATGGCATCACTGACTTGATGGACATGGGTTTGAGTAAGCTCCGGGAGTTGGTGATGGACAGGGAGGCTTGGCGTGCTGCAGTCCATGGAATCGCAAAGAATCAGACATGACTGAGTCACTGAACTGAACTGAGGCAGCACTGGTCAGCCTCAAGGACATTTTAGGGTGCCCAGACCACCCTGTAGAGTAAGGCAGTCGAACAAGGCTGGCTTGTCCTCTCTTCACAGAGCTGTTCCTGGCTTGAGCCAAGGGCAGGAAGAGAACTGGGCTGCCACTGGGCTAATTGAAGTGGGCTAACACTCAGTGTGAGTGTTAGAAAGGAACACGGGAGGCCACATTGGCGCAGTGACTCCCTCCTCACTTGACGGAGGGGTCACGAGATGGGAGAAAGATGTCTGTGGCTCCCAGTGGCTCACAATGTTACAGGTCACAGAAGGGGCCACTGGGCCTGAAGATAACTCCCTGCCCCCTCTTATCGCTGATATCCTGAATTCCATGATCAGAGGCAGATGGTTCTTCTCTGCTGAATCCTGGGTTAACCACGCCCCTCACCTAAGGCTGCCAGTTACCTTCTTATCTTTGCAGATGGAAGACAGAGTGACTATCAGTGCTATGCATTTCTTTTTTTAATGCACTTAAAATTTTTATTTATTTGTGGCTGTGCTGGGTCTTCGTTGCTGCATGGACTTTTCTCTAGTTGCAGTGGGGGCGGGGGGAGGACTCTCTATTTGCGGTTCACGGACTCTTCATTGCCGTGGCCTCTCTTGCTGCTCCGCATGGGCTCTGGGGTGTGAATGCCTCAGTAGTTGCGGCTCTCAGGCTCTGGAGCACAGGTACAGTAGTTGTGTTGCACGGGCTTAGTTGCTCTGCGGCACGTGGGATCTTCCCGGGTCAGAGATCGGACCTGCGTCTCCTGCATTGGCAGGCAGATTCTTTACCACTGAGCCACCAGGGAAGCCTCTAGAGTATGCATTTGTAAGGGCAGCCATGTGGTCTGGTGGGTTGGGGTGGGGGGCCCTAGTGAGGGGCGGAGTCCAGGCCATGGCCATCTCATCATGGAGAGAATCTGCTATTTATCTGAAAAACGCAGGATGCAGGAATGAGCACCATTAATCCTGCTTAATCCTGCCTGGGCTGCTTGCAGTTCTGCCGGGGTCCCTGTGTTTTAGCCCACTGACTTGGCTTCGGAGGAGATGTGGCCCCACTCTGTGGGGCTTCCTCCCCCCAGGAACCAGATGTACTGTGTTCTGTGGAATGTATGAACCTAGGCACACCCAAGACAGCGCTGCCGTGCTCCTGGGTCTCACAGCAGCCACCTGATTGCTTGCCACCCTATACTTTGGTTCTATCAGTTCAGTTCAGTTTAGTCACTCAGTTGTGTCCGACTCTTTGCCACCCCATGGACTGCAGCCACACCAGGCCTCCCTGTCCATCACCAACTCCTGGAGCCTACTCAAACTCATGTCCATTGAGCGGTGATGCCATCCAACCCTCTCATCCTCTGTCATCCCCTTCTGGTGGTTCTATATTTGGGCTATATTTTGGTTCTAAAGACCACTGATCTGTAATACATTAATAACAGACAAATTCATTATCTATTGATCCTCTACTGAGTGCCAGATGCTAGGGATACAGCCTCGGGCAAGGCAAAGTCCCCGCCTTCACAAAATTCACATTTCTCTTCTGACAAAAACAAGAGAACAAGCACAGATGACATTTCCGGGAGTAATCAATCAGCGCTTTAAAAATCAGAAAGCAGGCTGGGAGGCACAGGAAGTGACAGGGAAGACGGGACAGGTCTAGGTAAGATGGGACAGTTGTTCAGAAACCTGAGAGTTCCTAGGAGCTATGCAAAGAGCTGGGGAGAGTGTTCTGTCTGAGGGGACTGCCCATCAAGTCCCGGGGAACTGACTTTGCACAATAGTAAGAAAAGTGAGCCTGAAAAGTGGGGCAGAGAGGCAGGAGAGGGGGGTCTGACCCTGATGGACAGATTCAACAGAACTGGGCCTTCAGAACAGTGAGGAATGGGAGGTAACTGCTTCATTCAGTTATGTCGTCCTCAGGCCCATTGATGAATTTAATCCAGTGGCATCCTGGGATGAGCCCTGGGTGGTGATTTGAGAGCCTGAGAGTCTGGCTCAGCTCAGCTACTTGTTCGATGTGTGATGGTAGGCAAGTCCTTTAACTTCTCTGTGGCTTAATTCCTCAACTGTAATATTAGAGAACTAATGCATGCTTAGTCGCTAAGTCATGTCCAACTCTTTGTGACCCCATAAACTGTAGCCTGCCAGGCTCCTCTGTCCATGGGGTTCTCCAGGCAAGAATACTGGAGTGGGTAGCCATGCCCTTCTCCAGGGGATCTTCCCAAGCCAGGGACTGAACCTGCATTGCAGGTGGATTCTTTACTGTCTGAGTCACCAGGAAAGCCCATGCATATGTAGAGTCCTCTTCAGTTCCAAGAACTTGGGGCTTATAACCAGGCATTGTTCTTCAGATGCAGGAAACTAGGCTGTTATTTGAGAAAGAAGAGGAGGGAAACGAGGAAGAAGCAGGGTCCCTTCCAGACTCTCACCTCCTTGCCTCTAGAGACACCAGCAGAAAGGGAGCCAGCCTGCACCACGGGAGGGACTGCGCTGGAGAGAGATGGAGGCCCGCTTTGTTCCTGGCCACGGTGCCACACAGCAGTGCCAAGTCACTCAGAAAATGAATGGGATCTGAAATGCCAGTCATCATGAGCGCATCCAGGGAGAAATGAAGGAAAGAGTGAAAGGGCCAGCCAGGAGAAACAGACCCACTCACGGAGGACTGCCTTGGAGGACTGTGTCCTTGGGGGCTTGGCATATTTTTACCCAAGGTTGAAAAAGTAGAGAGAAACAAACATAAAGATGGGCAAAGCCCCTGAGAGTGAGACCGAGGCTGCAGGCAAGTCCCTGCCAGTGGGTGAGGCAAACAGACACGGCTGTTGGCAAGGCCTCCTGACCGTGGGGCAGTTCTGGGTCACGGTCCTCTTCCCTCTCTTCTCATGAGACTGAAAGTCTGTTTTTCTGCTAGTGAAGGGAGGCAGAGAAACACTCCACCGCGGTTACAGCGTAGGTAAGAGCCATTCTTTGGAGTCAAAAACACTTGAGTTAGAATCCTAGCTCATCTAGATGTATGGCCTTGGACAAGCAACTTAAACCTTCTGTCAAAAAAAAAAAAAAAAAATGATAACGTTACCTGCATCTGCATTGTGGGGTAGGTGCAGGGGTTGTGTTAAGGTTCAATGGGGACTCTCCACCTGAGTCTGAACCAACTCCTGAGTGAAATAAGAGTCCTCATAGGGAGACCCCAAATCACCTTTATTGCTGATAAAGACCAGGTAACACGCAGCTTGCATTTGCAAGGCCAGAGGATTTCCTGACACCGAGTCTCAGAACCGACAGATTTATCTGGCCACCGGCATCCCTGGACCCATATAGCACCAGTTAAACTCAAAGGATGGGAGAGCGAAGGGGTAGGCCCCCCAGAAAGGGTAGAGAGGCTGGCGGGAGGATGCTCTTTGGCACATACCCAGTTTCTCCTTCTATGAAACTTCTATCTTCTATGAAGATGAGCTGCTCCCTAAAGGAGTGAAGGGTTGGAGAAAGCCTGAGTGTTTCAGTGGGTGGAGTCGGCTCCACGGGGAAGGGAACTCAGAAGCAGGAATAATCTAAACAGGTAAAATTAGAAAATCTGTATGATCTGCTTAGCGCAGGGACTGGTATCTGGTAAGTGCGCAGTAAATAGCAGCTTTCAACAATATCTTCAGCCTGACTTGGTTCACTAGTTATTTCATGCAAATATTTATTGAGCTTATGTTATGTGAAGAGCTTTGTGCAGCCACTAAGGGAAGATGTAAGACAGCGTTGAGCCCCATCTCTTCACCACTCCCACTGTTCTCCTGCTATAACCACTGTTTCCGACTCCTT
Source organism: Muntiacus reevesi (assembly GCF_963930625.1). Taxonomy (NCBI): domain Eukaryota; kingdom Metazoa; phylum Chordata; class Mammalia; order Artiodactyla; family Cervidae; genus Muntiacus; species Muntiacus reevesi. Next base: position 84,599,487 of record NC_089255.1, on the reverse strand, counting down.
TGTTGTTGTTTTATAGTCGCTAAGTCAAGTCTGGCTCTTTGCAACCCCATGGACTGCAGCACGCCAGGCTTCCCTGTCCTCCACTATCTCCTGGAGTTTGCTCAAATTCATGTCCACTGAGTCGGTGATGTCATCCAACCATCTCATCCTCTGCCGCTTCCTTCTTTTTTGCCTTCTATCTTTCCCAGCATCAGGGTTTTTTCCAATGAATCAACTCTTCGCATAAAACTCCTACATAATAGTTATTAATTGGGTACCAGGAACTCACATCAGTTCCTTACACTCATGCTCTCATTTAATCCTCAAATCTCGGCTCTGAAGTGGTTACTGTTATAGCTACTTTGCAGTTACATGAGACAAACAGTAACAAGTGCTTTACTTACAGACACACAGAGGGAAAGCGCAGGGCAAGACTAAAGCCCAGGATGGTTAAATAGCAACATGTGTCAATGCAGGATGACAGCTGTGTCTCGGCAACCACCTTCCGGGGCCCGTCACACAGGCAACAAGGACCAAGAGGTCCCCGGGGGTGGCGTCGGAGTGGCGTGGCCTTGCCACCAGCAGGAGGGAAATACAGGTGAGGTGGCAAATATGTATTTCTTGACGACATTTTCCAAGCCATTTGGATGTGACTTCCTCTTAAGGGACATCAACTTGGAAGAAATAGAATTGTCCCGGGGAAGGAATGAAAGCAAAGTCGGCGTAAATTCAGGGGACAAAGGACCAGCTTCACAACCAGCCATTCTTTAGTGCAGTTTGCGCTGGCCGCTTGCAACTCCCGTGAACTGGAGGGTTTGGGGTCGCATCGTTGCTTAGGGTCACTTTGACTGGAGTTTTGTCTCCTTTCTCCAGGGCAGAGTTGCTCACCCTCCTTCTGGGGTTCCCTCGGCCAGCCTCTAGCACTGCCGCCTTCAGGAGGGACTGTTGGGCCAACACAGTCAGACTTGAATGTGGGGGGCAGGGGACATCTCCCCAGGAACAGCCCTTGCAGCTGCCCGGGGCCTCGCTTTGTCCCACGAGGGCCCCTTCTTCTCACTGGTTGGGGCGGGGGGCACGGTGCTCAGTCCCAAAGCAGTGCTCATCCTGTCTGGGAAAGAGTGATTTTCAGCGTGTGGGGTTTAATGGGCCACCCTCCCCACCCGATTTTTAATAATGTTGCTAACGAGCCAGAGCGAAAAACTAACATAATTCACAGGACAGAATTATTAGAGTGAACGGGACCCAGGCAGGAAGACAGGCAGCTGCTCACGGCGGGAGTTTTCGGTGAAAAAAAACAGGCAAATCAACAAGGGCACAGAGGAATGGAACTAACATGTAGATATTTGGTGTGTGTCCCAGGCTGGGTTTCCCACTGAGCAAAGAGAGACGAGGATTTAGGTGGGAGGTGATTTCGGGAAGCCTCCAAGGGTGGAGGGGGACAGAGGAGAAGGGACGCCTTCACCACTGAAGGGTACTGGAGCTTTGTCCTGGAGAATCTGGAAACGGTAGAGCTGGAGCCTCAGTGCTCCCTCTGAGGAGCGAGGTACCTGGGGTATTTAAACATCAGCTCCCACCAGTCCTTTGGTTCAAGGCGTGCTGTGGCTCAAGCTTGCCTTGTCGTGGGAGGGTAGAGTGTGCTTTCACTCCCAGAGACGTTCTCCTAAAAAAAGATGCAGATGCTGGCTGACTCATTGGAAAAGACCCTGATGCTGGGAAAGATTGAAGGCGGGAGGAGAAGGGACGACAGAGGATGAGATGGTTGGATGGTATATCCGACTCGATGGACATAAGTTTGAGCAAGCTCTGGGAGCTGGAGATGGACAGGGAGGCCTGGCATGCTGCAGTCCATGGGGACGCAAAGAGTCGTACACGACTGAGTGACTGAACTGAACTGAACTGATGCTAGCAGGCAGATGGGAGGCCAGCCAGCTCAGAATCGGTACGGCGCCCCAGCGTGTGGTCAGGGCTCTGACAGTGTCTGCTGCATGGCGGAAGCTGGTGCCTCCTGGGTGTCACGGTCCCTGAATCCTCCCGGTAACATGAAAATGCAGGTGATACTGTCTACACAGGTAGGGAGCCCAGGGTCAGAAGGCTCCAGTGTTTCTCAACCAGAGGTTTGTCTTTCCAAGGCAGTGTGTTTAGCATTTTTGACTTGTCCATTAAATACCAGAGGCATTCCCCATCCCGGGTCATCCGAGTGGAAGAAAATATATCCCCACCTCACCATATGCACACAAGTGCCTGGAGGGGAGGATTTCCTGTAAGGCAGGTCTTCCTTTACATTCTACCCCAAGGGCATATTTATTGATGAAACTGAGATGGAGTTGATCTTGAGCAGTGTGATTCTTGGAGCACACTTTACTGGGCTTCTGTAAAATGGGTATCCTTAAACTGAGCTCATGGGAGCACCGGAGGATTGAATAACGAGCGTGAACACAGAGCCTGGTGTAAAGGAAGTGCTCACGCAAGGGTGGTTGTTGCTTAGTCGCTAAGTCACGTGCAACCCTTCTGTGACCCCCACGGACTGGTAGCCCACCAGGCTCCTCGGTCCATGGGATTTCCCAGGCAAGAATACTGGAGTGGGTTGCCATTTCCTCCTCCAGGGGATCTTCCCGACCCAGGGATGGAACCTGCGTCTCCCGCATAGGCTGATGGGTTCTTTAACATTGAGCCACCAAGGCAATGGTAGCTGTTGTTATCCATTGAGGAGCTCTATTTTTTCTTGGCAGTCCTATTAATAGCAGTGTAGAATTAGTCGCTCAGTCGTGTCCGACTCTTTGTGACCCCATGGACTGTAGCCCGTCAGGCTCCTCTGTCCATGGGATTCTCCAGGCAAGAATCCTGGAGCGGGTTGCCATTCTCTTCTCCTGCAGATCTTCCTGACCCAGGGATCGAAACTGGATCTCCTGCATTGCAGACCTATTCTTTACTGACTGAGCTACAGGCAATCCTATTACCTAATTCATATTTTATTTTTCTCTCATTTTATTCTTACCTACTCCTAATTTCTCCTCTGTTCTTTTTCTTTCAATGTTTCCTGTCCAAACTGCTATCCCCTCTCCCACCCACTTCCATCCTTCATGAGATCTTCAGGGCAGAGGAAAGAATTGATGCTTCAGTCTCTGTCCTCAGGTGAGGTTGGTCTGGTCAGAGTCACCTGCAAACTTGGAGGAGCAGGCAGAGAAAAGGTGGCCAGACCCTGGACCCCAAGTGTTAGGAAGCTTATGTGGGTGCGTTTAGAGAAGCAGGAAGGTCTGTGTACATTGTGTATGTAACACGTGCACCAGACCAGTCACCCACACACTTACTAGAAGCGAGTAAGTGCAGCCTTCCCGAACATTCACACAGATTTCTTTTTTCTTTTTCCCTTTTTTACTGTGCAGACAGGTCTTTCATGTTTTCAGTCATCTTGGGCAACTTCTATTGTTTTCAAGTTATGCCCCTTCCAGAAGCTGTTCTATGTGGGGACCTCAGTCTGGCTAACTTCTGCCTGGATCAGGCCTGGGTCAAGGTTACCAGCTGGTTGTGAGCCTCGGTTGTTTCCAGGCTGGTGGCAGGCCCGGGCTCCTTCGGGCTCCGCACTTCCTTGTCCTCCGAGCAGATGGAGGGAGTCAGACCCGCGTGAGCACCACTGTTGTGTGTAGGATGGTGGGAGCTCCAGGTGGGTGAACTTGACCCCTTCAAAGTGACCCGGATCAAGCTCTTGGGGGCAGGATTCGGCCTCGGTTGTTCATCCCAGAGAGCAGCCTTTATCTGTGTTAAGCAGCCCTTTGCGTGAGAGTCATTACTAATCACATGGCAGATCCAGCACAGCCCTGCCGTGTGCCAGGGGCGTCGAACACTCGCTTCTGTTCCTCACCACTCCCCTCAGCTGGTAATAAGGTTCCCATTTTACAGATAAGGAAGCGAACTCAGAGAAATCAAGGATTCGATTGGTAAGGCCTCAGAGAAGCTAGAGAGAAGCACAGCTGGGGTCAGAATCATCTTTTGGACTCGTACATCTAGCCGAGGGTTTCTCCGCCTCTGCATTTGCCGACATTTGGGGACAGGTCACTCTTCCTTGTGGGGCTGGCCCCTACGTTGCAGAATGTTCAGCAGCATCCTGAACGTCTACCCCCTGGATGCCAGTCACACTTTCCACTCCCACCAGTTTCAAAAACAACAACAAAAAAAAAACTGTCTCCTTCCAGACGTTATTCCTTTTGAGAACCACTAACCTAGCTCTTCCCGGGGAAAACCTCCGTGATATACTTCTAAAAAGAGCATGGTTAGAGGGTGGCCTTCAGCCCTAACTCTGGACAACATCTGAGCCCTGGCTTCCCTTTCAACCTCTCCCTCAAACAGCTCCTCTGTTCGTCAGTCCTATGGCAATATTTTTTAATTAAAAAAATGATTTTATCTGTTTATTTTAGCTGTGCTGGGTCTTTGTTGCTGCGTTGGCTTTTCCCTAGTTGCCGTGCGCGGGCTTCTCAAGGCAGTGGCTTCTTTTTTTGTGGAGTACGGGCTGCATGATTCACAGCCTTCAGTAACTGCAGCGCATGGGCTCAGGAGTTGCAGCTCCCAGGTTCTAGAGCACAGACTTAGTAACTGTGGCATCCGGGCTTCGTTGCTCTGTGGCATATGGGATCTTCCAGGACCAGGGATCGAACCCGTTGTCTCCTGCATTGGCAGGCGGATTCTTTACCACTGAGCCACCAGGGGCCCTGTGGCAATTATTTTATCCATCCATTCACTCACTCATCTATTCAGTGACTATTGAATGCTTGCTACACAGCAGGAGACAGAAATAAATGAAAACTCTTGCCCTCATGGAGGTGATATTCCAGGGAACAGAAAGCACTGAATAAATGGCATCGCCTAGGTACCTGCATGAACTCCTTGCATTCTCACAGCAGCCACTGTTATTTTCATTCAGAGGTGCCCAGTCTGAGACACCCAGGGGTTGGAGAGCTCGCTGGGATGGCAGCTTGGAAGCAGGACAGTTGAAAGTTAAACCTACGACGTTGGCCCCAGACCTGTGTGCCTGACTCCTCCATTCTCCTGTCTTTCCCAGTCTGCATCTCCTTCCAACTGCATTGGCTGTTGCCACAGTGTCCTAGTGTTTTTTCAGGCTCTGGTGATTCTAAAGCTGTCATCCGCTCCCCAAACTCGGCTGTCCGCTTCTACCTCTCTTCCGTTGTTGCCCCCTCTGTGAACCAGGCTCAGATTCTGGCTCCATCATGAAATCATGAGCTCCTCCATTCTTGTGACATTTCCATTCTCAAGTCCCTTTGACTTTTCAGACAAATCTCTCAGCTTCATCCGAGAGACCCAGAAAGGCAAGACCATTTTTATCCTCTTTTTATAGATGAGGACACTAAGGACTTAAGAGGTCAAATGCCTTGTTCAAGGACACTCTACTAATAGAGATTAAAATTTAACCTTATCTTCCGATCACAGACTTTATAGGATGAACAAATTGTTTCAGATAGGAAGTTAATCTCTGCCTCAAGAGGTCCTAGAAGAGAAGGACCACAGCTTAAGCCAGGTCTGGATCTCCTTCACAGTCTAGCACTTGTGTTGACTTAAGGAACTGGAGCTGTGAGGCCCAAGTTGCAAGGATGTAACCCAAACTTTCATGTGTGCGTGCTCAGCCACAGTCGCTCAATCGCGTCTGACTCTGTGACCCCATAGACTGTGGCCCTCCAGGCTCCTCTGTCCATGGAATTTTCCAAGCAAGAATCCTGGAGCGGGTTGCCATTTCCTTCTCCAGGGGATCTGTCGGACCCAGGGACTGAACCTGCATCTCTTGCGTCTCCTGCATTGGCATCTCCTGCACCACCTGGGAGCCCTCCCCCAAACTGTCTGAAAAATCAATGCTCTGCAAGTCCACCAGATGGCGGTGTTTTCCCCGTGAAAGAACGTTCCTAAGCCAAAGTGGTGTGTGACTCAGGCTAGGTTGAAATGATCAAAGAATTTGAATTTGAAGTGGTTTACACACACACACACACACACACACACACACACACACAATGTTTAGCATCTTCCTGAGCATTCAAATGTTGATGAAATCTTAAGGAATATTACTAGGCAATGCTAGAGCGTAAACATGACTTGTCTTCTATTCTGACCTTTGCCATTTTCTAGCTATATGACCCTGAGGAAGTCACTTAATGTCTCTCAGCTTTTATTTTTCTCATCTGCAAAATGGGTAGAAGAATATCTGCTTGGTCTCTGCCACAGACAGGGCTATCACAAGGCTGAATTTGGACACATGAAGCTATAGATGGCTTTATGGATGTATGCTATTCTATTTATGGATGTCACAAAATTAATTTAACTGTTAGTTCAGTAGTTCATTTTGTAGAAATGTTTTTCCTGAAATCTTGCTACTCAAAGTGTGGTACCCAGACCGGGAGAACTGGCATCATCTGAGAGCTGATCAGAACCGTGTAACTCGCCCTCGGGGGTTCCCCGGTGGCTCAGTGGTAAAGCATCTGTCTGCCAATGAAGGAGACATGGGCTTGATCCTTGGGTTCAGGAAGATCCCCTGGAGAAGGAAATGGCACCCCACTCTAATATGCTTGCCTGGAGAATCCCATGGACAGAGGAGCCTGGTGGGCTACAGTCCATGGGGTCACAAAAGGGTTGGACACGACTTAGTGACTAAAACAGCACCAAGAACTCATCCCAGACAACTGAATTTTAATAGTGTAAAATTGTAACAAGATCCTGAGGTGACTCATACGCACAGTTTGATAGTGGATAGAAAATTCCTTGTTTTTGTGAGTTAAGAAAACAACTAAAAAAACCAGTTCTGGAGTTTGTTTGGGAGTTAATACTGAATTAGTTCAATTCAGTGTCCCCTGTAATAGGAGAAATATTCCCTAAGCTGAGCCTGAAGCACGTTAAGCAAATTGTTCGCAAAGCTCACAAGACGTATCTGTACCCAAGTTATGCCTTGAGGAAAGTGGTTTGCAGTTGGGATTAAATATTCCCGTGTTAAAATCGGTCAGGACAGGCTATGTTGCAGGGACAAACATCCTGAGGTTTCAGTGGCTTGTTTCCAGAGAACAGCAGCAATAATAACCCTGAGAGGTACGATGCCGTTACCTGTAGGCAGGGGGCTCCGCTCAGACACCCAGGGATCCTGCTAATGGAGCTGTCACCATCCCAAATTCTTTGGGAAAAGAGTCAGTCTAGAGAGTCTTGGGCTGCCCATGCAATAAAACGTTCAGCCTGAAATTGACCCCTTGGGGCGGGATGGTGGGGGAGGCAATGCAGTCCTATCCTGTGTTTGGAAGGTACAGGGCTAGAACTATCGAGCGAGCAAACAGTGCTGATAACAACCACAAAGGTTATCCCAGATTTGTTCAGAGCAGTGGCTCCCAGAACAGGTTGTGCGGGAGAATTGGCTAGGGACTGCTTGTTAAATGTATAGATTCCAGAGGCTCCATCTGAAGGAGCTAACCGGCACCAGGAATCTGCTTTAGCAAGAGCCCTGGGGGATTCTGATGTCCTCCCTTCCAAAGACCAGCATCTGGAAACAACCTCTGACTTGGAGCACTCAACCCCATCTTGAACATAAAAGACGCTGTCTTCATGTTCCAGGGATGTGGTGACACGTGACTCCAAAGTTGGTGGTTTCAGACAGCAAACATTTGTTCTCTCACAGTTTTGGAAGCCAAAAGGCGTAAACGAAGGTCGGCTCTTTCTAGAAACTCTGAGGGAGACTCCGTTCCCTGCCTCTCTCCTGGCTTCTGGTGGCCGCTGGCGATCCTTGGTGCTCCTTGGCACGTAGCCGCAGAGTCCAGATCCCAACTTCTGCTTCCATCTTCACAGGGCCATCTCCTCTGTCTGTCTGTTTCCTATCTTGTCCTATCTGTTATAAGGACACTTGTCATTGGATTTAGGGCACAATCCAGGTGGCTCAGACAGAGTCTGCCTGCAATGCAGGAGACCCAGGTTCAATCCCTGGGTCAGGAAGATCCCCTGGAGGAGGGCATGGCAACCCACTCCAGTACTCTGGCCTGGAGAATTCCATGGACAGGGGAGCCTGGTGGGCTGCCGTCCATGGCGTTGCAAAGAGTCAGACATGACTGAGCGACCAACACTTTCCAAGTAATCCAAGATAATCCCATCTTAAAATCTCTCATCCATCTGAAAAGACCCTCTTTCCAAATACCGTCACCCTGGGGGAACATATTGGAGGTGTGTGTGGGGGTATCCACTCTTCAACCCACTACGGACCCGCATCTGCATGGAATCCAGTCTCCCGTCCTCTCTGGACAGCTAAGGCAGGGCTCTGAGAGCCACACTCCACAAGGGGTCAGGCAAACCTTATTTTTCTGCTGCTGCCTCCTGTAGCGCCCACGGTGTCCTTTAAATCTGGGGAAACGGTCCACACGCCGCTGAGAGGGTCAGCCAGGGCAAGCTGCCGGCTGGGATCCTGGACCCAGCAGCCAACTTTCTCCTCATCGTCCCGTGCAGAGTGGAGGGATTGCATGCCTTGAGAGCAAGGGACGGGTGGCTCGCTCTGCCAGCCCCCTGGAGAAGGTTAGCTGAAGTTTCAGTAGCCTCAGACCACTCCAGGACCCAGATGTTGACTCCCCAGCCTGAGGGCTATGTTCTTGAAAGCTCCACAGGCTGGAGAATTCCAGGACGGTGGTTGTGAGAGATTGCCAGGGAGATAGGTGCGGGCCTCCAGGGCATCAGATGAACTCTTATTTTTATACTCTCTAAGAGATGAGAGTAATGACAGAACATTAAACAGAACAGCTCAATGTCATTTGACACATCTTGAATTAGTAATAATGGTCTTGCAACAATTATTTTCTATTTAAGTAATTCCTTTGCTCTCCAGAAGCGTTCGAGCGCATTCAGGGAGGGATTAGATATTCATCTTGGCTGGGTTTTGGAGATCATGGCGGGGGGGGGGGGGTGGTTGCACATTCCTTTCTGTGTGTGGTTTTCCATCGAGGACCAAAGATTTTGGAATGTGGCCACACAGATCCCTCAACTCACTCTGCTTAAGTCACAGTCTGGAGAGAGACTCCAGTGGCTCCTCACTTGGGGGATTGCTGAAGGGGCACTTGAAAATATGTTAGGTGGTGGTTTAGTCGCTAAGTCGTGTCCGACACTTGTGACCCCATGGACTGTTGCCCGCCAGGCTCCTCTGTCCATGGGGATTCTCCAGGCAAGAATACTGGAGTGGGTTGCCATTTCCTTTTCCAGGGGATCTTCCTGACCCAGGAATCGAACCCAGGTCTCCTGCATTGCAGGCAGATTCTTTACCCCCTGAGCTACCAGAGAAGCCTTGAAAAGAAAATATGTCAGGGGCACTAGAATTGGTCTCAAGTGGATTCATAGCAAAAGGACAGGGTTACTAGGCATTTGGGAGCATTGACCCTGGCCTTCCTGCCAAACTGGTCCCAGTGCCTCAAGTTGTCAGCTCTGTGCTCACCTCCTCGGAGATCCGCCCGGCAGTCAACCGATACTGCTCGTCACTGCACTTACTGAGATTTCAGTCTGTGGTCAAGGGTGGTTTTATTGTTTAATTGGTTTTGTACTTGGCCTCTCCCCTCCCAGGAGGGAAGCTCCCTAAGGCAGGGGCCTTGCTTGTCTCTTCCTCCACAGCCGCCCTGGAGCCAGGGCGAGGGAGGAAGGAGAGGAGCACAGAGGAGGAGCAGGCCACACCACGGGGACCAGGTCGGGGGGCTGGACCTCTTCCTGAGAGCGGTGGGAAGCCGTCGATGTGTCCGCAGCCTGTGCGTGCAGGTGTGAGCAGCACCGACGGCAGACGATCAAGCTCTGCATTTTGAGAAGACACTATGCTGGAGACACAACTGAAAATGGACCAGGAGTGGTCAGCAGTGGGTCTAACAGGCGGCTCGTATGGTCATTCAGAAGGCAGATGGTGGCCACGGAGATCCAGTCCACGAATGGTTTCTCAGCACCTACTATGTGCCAGCTACTTTTCAATAAACAAAACAGACAAAGGTCCCTATCCTCAAGAGTTGACCTTTCAGTAAGGGAGAGACAGAAGGTAAACATAATATACACAGGCGAGTATGTTGGGGAATATTTATTATGTGCCATGGGAAAAGAAAAACAAATCAAACAGAGTAGGTGAGATTGAGGCTGGGGGTATTTGATGGCAAAGATTCTCGGGAGATAAAATTGGTAGTGTTCTGGGACCTCCCTGGTGTTCCAGTGGTTAAGACTCTGTACGAATAATGCAGGCAGCCGGGGTTCGATCCTTGGTCAGGGGACTAGATCCCACATGCCCCAACTTAAAGCCCAAATGTTGCAACTAAAAAAGAAAAAGGAAGAAAGATCTTGCATGCTGCAAGTAAGACCTGGTGCAGCAAAAAAAGAAAAAAAAGTGATGTTCTATGATGGAGGATCAGGTTGCAAGGATTAAGGGAGAGAGAGGTGTCAACTCCTAACTTTCCGGTTCGTGCAACTGAAGAATGGCTTAAAAAGAGTGTTCAGCCAAATGCTACTCAAGTCTTCCTGATTCTGTAGCCCTGTGCGCTCTAAGACGGGGTCCTGGTCACCTGTAATCTGGTCTCTGCATGCCCGGAGGTCACCCTGCCGTGAGAAGCCCCTGTCCTGGGTTTGCCACGTAAGGACATGCCATGTTGCTCTCTGTGCATGGCAGGTCATGCTGTGGGCACCTGGGGCTCCCGTGGCGTCTCCATCAAACCTCCTCCCTGAGGCTGGCAGCATCTGCCCTTGCTTGTGTCTGCTCATTGACGAGGCTCCACAAACGTGCAGTGCGGCCCACTGCTGCCGTGGGCGGGCCTGCTGCCAGCATCCTCTGCATGTCCCAGCCCTTACCACTTCCTCCACCTGCTGTGTCCTCTGTCCCCTGAACAACCTTCCAGGGGAAGGGATATTTGTGGAATGGATTCTGTCTTTAAAAAAAATTTGAGATATAGTTGGTTTGCAATGTTGTGTTAATTTCTGCTATACGGCAAAGTGTCTCAGTTACAAGCAAATATATGCTCTTTCTCATAGTCTTTTCCATTATGCTTTATCCCAGGATATTGAATATGGTTCCCTCTGCTTTACAGTAAGATATTGTTGTTTATCAATTTTGTATATATTAGTTTGCATCTACTAACCCCAAACACCAAATCCTTCCTGCCTACATCCCCCCGGCAACCACAAGCCTACTCTCTGTGACTGTGAATCTGTTTCTGTTTTGAAGACAGGTTCATTTGTGCCATATTTTAGATCCTGCATATAAGTGATATCATATGGTATTTGTCCTTCTGTTTCTTACTTCACTCAGTGTGATTATCTCTAGTTGCATCTATTGGGATGAATTTCTTGAGTTGGCCTGGGAGCTGGGGCCCTGATGTTTAGGAGTTCCAGGATCCATCTGCCTCTTCCTAGGGTATCCTGGGTCCCCTGCCAGGGCTTCACTGGTTGGTGATTTCCTTGACAACCCTGAGACAAGCGCGAACAGTCTCCACTATTCCCTCCCTCATGACAGGCTGAGGCTTCCTGTCCCCCTGGGCATTTGCCTGTCGTGGACAAAGGCAGATGACGGAATAGCAACCATGATTAACAGGATCAAGTGCTTCCGATGTGCTAAAAAGGTTTCCGTGGATTATTTCATTTAAGCCTCAGAGCAACTCTATGAAGTAATTGCTATTAGTGTCATCTGTCTCATTTTAGAGATGATGTAACAAGGGTCAGAGAGCTTGTACAAGATACCCAAGGTTGGCGAGCTAGCACGGAAGGTATGGAGCTGGATCCACACCCAGCTGATTCTGAACCACTCTGGCTTCACTGTTGATGGATGAGGATGAAGGTCATGGGGCCAGGAGCCGGGGTTTGGGACTCCAGTCACGACTTTGTACAGCATCATGTGCCAGTTTGGAGCCAGCCCATCTGTTCATTCATTGACTCATCAATGAATACTGACTCCCTGCCTTCTCGGCTGGGGCTGGGGGCACAGTGAAGGGGGTGGAGCCTTGCATGAAGAGCTCACATGTGGCTTCTGAGACGGATATGCACGCACATCATCTGGGCAGTGGAGGGGTAGGTGCTTCCCGGAGCAGGACAGGAGGGGGTGACAGTGCTTGTCTTGTGGAGGGATGGCGGTCTGGGAGGACGTGGCCTTCACACGGAGCCTTGAGACCAAGCGTTTGCCAAGGATCTCCAGACAGACAGAGCAGTGAGAACGGGAGTATGGCCATGTCTGGAGCATCTCAGAATATTCAGGTTCGCCCCATACTTAGAGCAGAATTTCACAAGGCCTGGGAACGACAGAATCTACACGAGAACCTCCTGGGCTGTGTGCAGGGAATGTTTGCTGGAATGCAGATTCTGGGCTCCACCCCAGACCCACTGAACCAGAATCTTTAGTTAGCGGTGGTTCAGAAATCTGCATGTCAACCAGTGCCTCAGGCACTTCGGAAGCACTGAAGCTGGGTGCAGGCGAGGAGCAGTAGGACAGCAATCGGTGCTGGGGTTATAAAGAGGTCAGCAAATGTTTCTGAAAAGGGCTGGAGAGTAAACGTTTTAGCTTTGTGGGCTAAGACGGAAACTGAGGATAGCAGCGGTCCCCGACATTTTTGGCGCCAGGGACCAGTTCATGGGAGACAGTTTTCCATGGACTGACTGGGGGGCAAGTATGGTTTCAGGGTGATTCAAGCACATTACATTTATTATGCCACCACTGATCTGACAGGAGGCGGGGGCTCAGCTGGTATATGAATGATGGGAAGCAGCTGTAAGTAGAGATGAAACTATGCCTGCTTGCTTGCTGGTCACCTCGTGCTGTGTGGCCTGGTTCCTAAAAGGCCATGGACTGGTACCAGTCCATAGCGGGGTTTGGGGACACCTGCTATGTAGGTACTACTAAAGCCATTAAAAAATATAAGAGCAGGTGGTGGGTGGAGCTGGACCACCTTGGTCTGACCACAGTCTGCTGGCTCCTGTTTTAGAAAGTACCCTGTGGACAGGACTGGGGAGGGTGGAAGTGGAGACCCTGAAGCTGAGGCCACGTCCAGGGCAGTAATGAGAAGGTCTGGGTGAGGGCCATGGGGCTCCCAGAGGGGACAGAAGTGTTGAGAGGCGCTTCAGTGGAAGAAAGGAAGGGACTGGCCAAGGACTTGGACAGGAAGGCTGGGGCAGAGCAAGGAGTCAAGGATAGCAGAACTGTTTGACACATGCTCTTGGGTGGACGGGGACATCACTGGGTTATGATACATAATCATCCATGTGAAGGTGGTCGGGTGCTGAGCACAGGTCCTGAGGATTGAAAAAGCATCTTTGCCTTTGACCATTTGAAGGTATCTCATGACCTTTGTGGAGTAGTTTTAGGAGAGTAACGGGAGTCACATGTCAGAGGGTTCAAGGGGAATAGGAAGATAGGAAATGGAACAGGTCAACCCACTGTATCCCCCAAGTTCTGATCGGCAGGCACATCCAGCGAGTGCTGGTCAGCAGAGCTCAGGGAACATGCGGTCTCTCCTCAATCTGGAGTCCCAACCCCAAGTCCCTGCCCAGTGCTCAGACAACTCATCCAGGGGCTCCTGGATGTGGGATTTGTTTTTCTCATCTCGTAGGTCCTCAGCACCTTCAAGACTTGGTGGTTGTTCACACATGTGTGTGGAAGTGGGAGCTGTTCTTTCCAGTACCCAGGAAGTGCGTTCCTGCAGTACCGTGGAGAAGGGAAACCACCACACCCCACCTTTAGAAGTAGATGCCCTCATAGACTGGAGCTTCCCAGGTGGTGCCGTGGTAAAGAATCTGCCTGCTGATGGCAGAGATGTAAGAGACGTGGGTTCGTTCCCTGGGTCAGGAAGATCCCCTGGAGTAGGAAATGGCAAACCACTCCAGTGTTCATGCCTGGAAAATTCCACGGACAGAGGAGACTGGTGGGCTATAGTCCACAGAGTCGCAAAGAGTTGGACAGGACTGAGCACACAC